>NC_092145.1:138244667-138871334 GCF_043159975.1 Macaca nemestrina | reverse complement strand
GAATTCGCACAGAAGGTATGCTAAGGTTTGAATGCTTTTTCCCCTCCAAAACTCATGTTGAAATTTGGTTGCCATTGTGGCAGTGTTGGGAGGTGGGAATTTGGGGTGGTGATCAGGCCATAAGGGCTCCACCCTCATGGGTAGGATTAATGCCATTAAAAGGGTGAGTTTGGTCCCCTCTTGCTCTCTTGCCCTTTCATCTTCCATCATGTGAGGACATAACAAGAAGGTCCTCACCAGATGCTGGTATCTTGATTTCCAGCCCCTAGAACTGTAAGAAAGTAAATTTCTGTTCTTTGTAAATTACCCAGTCTGTGATACTCTGTTATAGCAGAACAAAAAAAGACTAAGACAAGGTACAAGCTACATTTTTCAAGTAATCTATCAGAGTAACTGTTGACACAATTTATGCTTTATGTAAAAGTAATAAAAATCAAATTTTTAAAATTAGCTTTGGCCGGACACAGTGGCTAGCACCTGTAATCCTAGCACTTTGGGAGACCAAGGCAGGTGGATCAACTGAGGTCAGGAGTTCAAGACCACCCCGGCAAACATGGCAAAACCCCGTCTCTACTAAAAAAACACAAAAATTAGCCAGGCGTGGTGGCACGTGCCTGTAATCCCAGCTATTCTGGAGATTGAGGCAGGAGAATCACTTGAACCTGGGAGGCGGAGGTTGCAGTGAGCCAAGATCACGCCACTGCACTCCAGCCTGGGCAACAGAGTAAGTGAGACTCTGTCTCAAAAATAAAAAATAAAATAAAATTAGCTTTCTGCAAATTCTTTTACTTATCAGATAATATTAGAAAATAAATGTAAATTTTTCTTTTCTGTTATTTTGTTTTGACAGTCCTCATTATCATATCAAGGGAGTATGTTCTTGCTTGAAATTGAACCAATTAAAAATCCATATTCCATGCACTATGAGAAGTGTTTTTTCAGGAGTTATCTCATTTATTCCTTACAAGAAACACCTGCTAATATTATCAACATTTTACAAATGAGAAATGAAGTAACTTGCAAGATTACACAACCAATATGTAGTAGAGTTGCAATTTGAACCCAGGCCATCCAGCTCTAGAGCCTGTATGTCCAACAACAAAACTGTACTGCAGTTACATTTTAAAAATTAAAACACACACACACACACACACACACACACACACACACACACACACACGAGAAATCTACCTCAGAGGCCAGGTGCAGTAGCTCATGCTTGTAATCCCAGCACTTTGAGAGGCTGAGGCTGGTGAATCACTTGAGCCCAAGAGTTCAAGGCCAGCCTGGGCAACGTGGCGAAACTCTGTCTCCACAAAAAATTTTACAAATTAGCCAGGCATGGTGGCTCACTCCTGTAGTTCCAACTACTTGGAAGACTGAGGTGGGAGGATCACTTGAGCCCAGGAGGCGGAGGCTGCAGTGAGCTGAGATCATACCACTGCCTGCATGACAGAGCAAGATCCTGTCTAAAAAAAAGAAGGGAAGGAAAGGGAAGGGAAGGGAAGGGAAGGGAAGGGAAGGGAAGGGAAGGGAAGGGAAGGGAAGGGAGGGGAAGGGAGGGGAAGGGAGGGGAAGGGAGGGGAAGGGAGGGGAAGGGAGGGGAAGGGAGGGGAAGGGAGGGGAAGGGAGGGGAAGGGAGGGGAAGGGAAGGGAAGGGAAAAGAAATCTACCCAAGGAACATTCTAGGATAACAATGTTTAAAAACAAGTTTTATTGGCTCTACCCCTCCAAAGAGCTCCCAAATCCAACTACTTCTCACCTCCTTCAATACTGCCTCTCACTGAGACTATTGCAACTGCCTGACAGGAAATAATAAAGATACAGATATGTCCACTCTATGACCCAGTAATTCCACACCTGAACAGACACTCAACATAAATGAGTGCTTTACGTCCATCCACCAGCACATATAGACAAGAATGTTCATAGCACTGTTATTCATAACCAAATGCTACAACACACAAATATCCATCAACTATAGAACAGATGAATGATTTATGAAATACTACGCAGTGATTTTAAAAACTTATTTTGATACATAAAATAATATCGATCAATCTTATAGATGTAATGTTGAGTGAAAGAAATCAAACTAAAGCCAGGTGCAGCAGCTGATGCCTGTAATCCCAGCACTTTGGGAGGCTGAGGCGGAAGGATTGCTTGAGCCCAGTTCAAGATGAGCCCAGGTAACATGGTGAGACTCCGCCTCTACAAAAAATAAAATAATTAGCTGGGTGTGGTAGCACATGCTTGTGGTCCCAGCTATTCAGGAGGCTGAGGTGGGAGGATCACTTGTGCCTAGGAGGTTGAGGCTGCAGTGAGCCATGTTCACACCACCACACGCCAGCCTGGGCAACAAAGGGAGACCCTGTCTCAGAAAAAACAAAAAAACAAAAATCTTAAGAAATTAGACACAAAAGAGTGCATACTGTATCATTCCTGTATCATTCCTGTTTTCCTTTTTTTTTTTTTTTTTTGGATGGAGTCTCGCTCTGTTGCCCAGGCTGGAGTGCAGTGGTATGATCTCAGCTCACTGCAACCTCTGCCTCCTGGGTTCAAGTAATTCTCCTGCCTCAGCCTCCCAAGTAGCTGGGGCTACAGGTGCCCACCACCATGCCCAGCTAATTTTTGTATTTTTAGTAGAGATGGGGTTTCACCATGTTGGCCAAGCTGGTCTTGAACTCCTGACCTCAAGTAATCTGCCTGCCTCGGTCTCCCAAAGTGCTCGGATTACAGGCATGAGCCACTGTGCCTGGCATATGATTCCATTTCTATGAGGTTAAAAAACAGACAAAAACTAATCTATGGTGCTAGAAACCAGAAAAGTGATTATTTCTTGGTGGGGTGGGTGGGGGCAGATGGTTGACTGGGAAGGGGATGAGGAAGAAGACATGTGAGGTGCTGGTATATTCTGTATTTTGATCTGGGTGGTGGTGACACAGGTGTAGACACGTAAAAATTCATTGAGCTCAGCCCTTAGGACTGTGCACCTGACTGTACGTGAGCAACATCTCAAATGAAAAGAAAAAAGTGAAAACAACAAAGAACATCAAAGGCCATCCAAATCATAACTGACAACACCCATCCTAAAGCCAGTTTTTCTCTCCTCCCCAATTCTGCTACAGTAACCCTCACTGACCAAACCCCAAAACTCACTGTGGCATCCAGCAAGTACTTTTTCTTTCATCTCTCCTTTCTTTCAATTTTAATCCCAGGCTTGACTTGGCTTTTTACTAAACCTTTTCCTCTTACCCACCCCCTTTCAGGTCCATCTCTTTCTAAGTCCATCTCATTTTCCCAATTCTGCCTCATAAAAGATGCAGAATAGAATAGCAAAGACAAAATTCTCTTTACTAGATAGTTATGGGGAGAGAATGAAAGAATGCTCAGCCAGTAACGTATCTTGTTCCCTCACATATCCTCAGTTATAAAGTTAATTGAACTTTCCTAGAGAAAAGATACCACTGAGTGATTATTTCTTTTTAGTGACTGTGCACCAGTATAAACAATTGACCGACCCCTCACCTAAAATGTAGTAGTAAGCTGTTGTCTTACTCTTCTTAGCAATATCTACCAGCCTATACCAGGTATTTCCTGCAGGATGGTTTTTTTTTTTTTTATGAATTTGTTTTTTGCTGAAAATCATAAAGGTAAAATTAGGAAGCAGCATGGCATCTGGAGAATGGTTGGAAGAAACACATTGCAATTTCTTAAATATGAATATTGGCAGCACTTTTCAACTTTAAAAGGCAATGGTTATGGGCCTAGAGCACATCAGTTATCAACAGCACTTTCCTGGTGTAATTCTACAATGTTAAATGTATAATCTTTGGGCCAGGCACAGTGGCTCATGTCCATAATCCCAGCACTTCGGGAGGCTAGGGTGGGAGGATCACTTGAGGCTAGGAGTTTTAGACCAGCCTGTGCAACACAGTGAGACTCCATCTCCACGAAAATTTTAAAAATTAGCCATGTGTCATGGTGTGCACCTGTGGTCCCAGCTACTTGGGAAGCTGAGGCAGGAGGATCACTTGAGCCTGGGAGGTCAAGGCTGCAGTGAGCTATAACCATGCCATTGCACTCCAACCTAGATGCCAGAGACCTTGTCTCAAAAAATAAAAATATATGGTCTTTGACTATTTTTTCTCAATTTAGGGTCTGAGAATATCTGGGGTTCTGCAAATATGTTCTCAAAGATCTGCAATCACTTTTCCCTTTAAAACAGGTCCATAGGAAGTTATCAGGGGCTAGAGAGGAAGCAAAATGGGAAGTTATTGTTTAATGGGTAAAAAATTTATATTTGGGAAGATGAAAACGTTATGGAAATATATAATGGTAACTGTTATACAATGTTGTAAATATATATACATGCCACTGAATTGTACACCTAAAAATGGTTAAAATGCGAATTTTTATGTTATGTAAATGTTACCAAAATTTTTAAAAAACAAGTTCATAGGGACTTCCATTCCCAGCAATATAGCCTATTAGCCATCCTGAAAAAACCCTCCTAGTACAAAAATACCCAAAATATAGAATAACATACTTAAAATATTCCACAAATGCATAGTTGCTATAGTAGAAAGTAAGGGAAATCCTTAGAGGTAAAAAAAAAAAAAAATACAAGATGAAAAAACACAAATCCAGAGAGGTAAGAGAGCTCTAAAGCTGGTGGCTTCCCTGATGTCATCTGCTGATCTTAGGTGCTCCAGAGCTGCTGCTGTAACAGGCCATCTTTGGGGACAGAAGATAAAGCCCAGAGACTTAGAAACTGGACCCTCAGAGGGTGAACCAGAACAAACCAACCACTCTGGAGCGAACCTTAAAGAAATTTGCTTCTCTTGGCCTCAGATGGAGGAGAAAAAAGTCTCCCGTGAAATCTTCTGTTTATGAACTGGGATCCAGGAGGTTTGGGGTCTCAAAGTCTTAGTGATTTCTATTGCTCCTAGTTCCAACTTCTATTCCATTATCTTTTTAAAAATTTGAAAAAATATTATGGATCAATTTCTCAGGTATAACACACCCAATTCTTTCACCTGTTCTTCATATGACATATTTCCCAGATCTTTTACCACCCCTCCCCACTTCAACAGGCTTCTTTGGGGTACCTTCTGGTTTGTCTCAGTATTCAGTATTCCTCTTAAGGAATAATGGCCATAACTGGAAACAGTGATGCAGATACAGCTAAGCCTATACAGAATAGAGTGGGCTTATTGCCACTCTCAATTGGTGTATTAGTTATCCACTGTTGAATAACAAATTACTCCCAAAACTCAGCGGCTTGAAATAACAACATTTATGATCTCACCATTTCTGTGGGTCAGGAACCTGCGCAGTGTAGCTAGGTCTTCTGGCTCAGGGCCTCTCACAAGGTGGAAGTCAAGGTGTTGGCTGCAGTGGCAGTCATCCCAAGGCTCAACTGGGGAAGGACCTGCCTCTGAGTTCACTCATGTGGTTGTGAGCAGGATTCAGTTTACCACAGGCTATTGGTTTAGGGGCCTCAGTTTGTCACTGGCTGTTGGCCAGAGGCTGCCTTCAGGTCCTTGCCACATGGGCCTCTCTAGAGAACAGCTCACAACATAGTAGCTTGCTTCATTAGAGCAAGCGAGGAAAGCCAGAGAGAGAGAGCAAGCAAGACAGAAGTCACAGTCTTTTATAACCAAATCACAGAAGTAATAGCCTATCACTTTTGCCATATTCTATTGGTTAGAAGCATATCACTTGGTCCAGTCCACACACACAGAGAGTGGATTACATAAGGCATGAATAACAAGAAGCAAGGATCACGAGGAGCCATTTCAGAAGCAGCCCGTCACAACTGTATACCACACTTCTGATCCTGAACCTAAAACTGTGACCTAAAAAGAAAGCCCACATGAATGATTTACTTTAAGTGACCTCAGGTTAGTGAGGCCCCTAAGTATTTGGCAAAAGCAAACAATCATCATCTCTGGAGGAACTTACCTTAAGCCCAGGCATCAAGTGCTTGCGCCACCACATGAGGGTCCAATAAACATAAGTTCACAATGGAAAAGAAAAAAACATAAGTCACTATGAGCAACAGTTAGCAGAAACAAAGAACCATACCTGCAGATACTACAGACACTGGAATTATCAGATACACAATATATAATAAGATGTTTAATATGTAGAATCGAAAATATGACTGAGGAACAAGAGGGTTTTTAAAAATAGCAAATCATTTCTGAAATGAAAACAATATTGCTTCTCAGCCTTTTGGCTAAGATCAAGTGAAATGAAACCAAATATAATTTCTAGAAATGAAAAATAAAATAGTTGAAATTACAAATCAATAGCCTGGTGGCCAGGCACGGTGGCTCATGCCTGTAATCCCAGCACTTCGGCAGGCTGAGGCAGGCAGATCACTCGAGGTCAGGAGTTTGAGACCAGCCTGGCCAACATGGCGAAATGCCATCTTTACTAAAAATACAAAAATTTAGCCGGGCATGGTGGCACAAGCCTGTAGTCCCAACTACTCGGGAGGCTGAGACAGGAGAATTGCTTTAACCCGGGAGGCAGAGGTTGCAGTGAACCAAGATGGCGCCACTGTACTCCAGCCTGGGCGACAGAGTGAGACTCTGTCTCAAAAAAAAAAGAAATCAATAGCCTGGTTAAAACAGCAGATGAGACACAGTTGAAGTGAGAATTAAGAAACTGAAAGATAGATTTCAAGAAATTACTCAGAATGCAGCAAAGGAAAGACATGGAAATTCCAAAGAGAGGGCAAAAGACACAAAAAAATAGAGAAGCTCTTATATCTAATTGGACTTTCAAAATGAAATTAAAGAACAAGCAAGTGAGAATATTCAAAGAGAATGACAGCTGGGCATGGTGGCTCACATCTGTAATCCCAGTACTTTGGGAGGCCAAGGATGGAGGATCACTTGAGACCAGCCCGGCCAACATAGCAAGACCTTGTCTCTAAAAAAAAAAAAAAAAAAAATTAATTTTTAAAAAACTAGCCAGGGATGGTGGCATGTGCCTGTACTTCTAGCTATTCAGGAGGCCAAGATAGGAGGATTGCTTGAACCCAGGAGTTTGAGGCTACAATGAGCTATGATTGCACCACTCCAGCCTGGGTGACAATGTTAGACCCTGTCTCTGAAAAAGAAAAAGAAAATGGCAGAAAATTTACCATACGTGATGCAGACAACAAATCCTAAAATTCAGAAGCTAAACTGCACTGGTTATTTATCTAGCTTTCAACTCCACATCCATCCTATTTCTTGCAAAATAATGATAGGATGGGATGTCTTCAAAGCACTTTTCCAGGCTCTGTTAGTGGCTGACTTTCCCCAAGGTTTCACCAATAATAGGCACTGGTCAGTGATCATAAGGTAGGAAAGGGGAATAGCAGTAGTTCTTCCCCTCTCTTTTTTGCTCTTTTCCTTCTGGCTCTAAGCTCTCAGCAATAGCACTTCCTCCAACTATTCAGCCCCAGTAGCCCAACCGTTGAGGAGATGGTGGTCCCTCCTCTTCCCTTCTAGATTCTGATAATGCAACATACTCTCTTTGATTCCTTGAGCCCTAGAGATGTGATAGCTACTTTCTGTGTTTTCTAATCTCTGGGCTACCTCACCTTTGTTCCTCTTTCAACCTTTTGACATATATGTAGCTAATTTCCTTACAAAATCCTCTATATAAAAATTTTATATAAAATACAAAAATATTTTAAAATACCTAGCATGGTTTCTTTTTCCTGCCTGGACTGTGACTCAAATACCAACAATTCCAATCAGGAAGAATAAAAAGAAATCCACAACTAGACACATCGAAGTCAAATTTAGAATATTAGAAAGAGGACAGACTGCCTAAAAGAAGTGACTGGTGGATTGATGATGGACTTCTTAACAGTAACAGTGGAAGCCAGAAAATAAGTACCATTCTCAAAGTGCTGATTAAAAACAACTGTCAGCCTAGAAGTACATACTCTATGAAACTATCATCTCCAAATAAGAGGGAAATCAAGATATTTTTCAGACAAAACCCAAGTGTTTTCCACAAACTGAGACTCTCCAAAGCAATTACTAAAAACTATACTTATGGAAAAAGACAAATTGTACCAAAAGAAAGGCCTGAAATGTTACCAGGCAATGGTGAGCAAAAAAATAAAATAAAATAACAAATAAAAAAGTAAGCATCCAGTTATCTAAAGAAATACTGCCTCTAATAAACAACAAAAATATCTTTTTATGTGCTTAAATAACATCAACAGAGAACCAAAATACCAGGAAAAAAATGACATGCAAGTCGGGAGTGGGGTAATGATCATTAAAGCTTTCAAAGGTCCTGATACTATTCAAGAGAATGCTAAGTGTATTGACCAATTTTAGACCATGCTGAGTTAAATAATAGAGATCACCAAAGTTTAGTGAATCTCTATTATTTCACTCAGCATGGTCTAAAAGACCTGGCCGTGGGATCTGGGGTTTAGTTTCCCCCTCAGCCTTGCCTTTAGAAATCCAATTAGCCAGATGCCTACTTCAACATCATTTCTGGCATCCCTGAAAAGTTGCACAACCAGTTATCATATGATTGAGTAGGTACTATCATATTTAATTAGTGAAACAATGTCTGTAATATGAATAAGGTATGCCACTTGGATGAATTGAAAATACTTTAATATTTACTTTTGAATATACATAAGCATTCTAAAAATAACTTGGAGTGAAATTTTTCTTTATGAGTTTTCTATGTTTATACCCATCACTTGAATTAAAAAATGTTATTCATTGGTTCAGTATACTCAGTACTGAAGAGTAAAATGCTGCAATAATTATGATTTTTAATACTATTGACATAGAAAACCAATTATTAACAACCTGCATTGCTCAGCTTTTGCTACATTATGCTGCAGCAAAAAACCCTAAAATAAACAACTATATTTAATTTTGTGTTTCTTAATTCCACTTAGGCCATAAGTCTAACAAGAAAAAATATTATTAGGAAATTCTTCACATCTTGCAAGGGTAAACTTAAAGCAGAATTTTAGCTTTGCCACCTTAAAATTTCACAAGTAGGGAAAACTCAAAAATCCTGCTCAAAGAATCTCAAAATCCTGGAGGCCAGGCGCAGTGGCTCATGCCTGTAATCCCAGAACTTTGGAAGGCTGAGGCAGGCGGATCACTTGAGGTCAGGAATTCCAAACCAGCCTGGCCAACATGGTGGAACCCCATGTCTGCAAAAATATAAAAGTTAGCCAGGCTTGGTGGCGCATGCCTGTAATCCCAGCCACTCTGGAGGCTGAGGCACGAGAGTCGCTTGAACCCAGAAGGCAGAGGTTGCAGTGAGCCGAGATCACGCCACTGCACTCCAGTCTGGGTGACAGAGCGAGACCCCATTTCAAATAAATAAATAAATAAATAAAAACATCCTTGATAAACCATTTTCAATTTAGATATGATAAATGTAAAATACAAAAAGAGTCAAAGTGTTAGAGCAAAATGAGGTATCAAAACACACTTTATTCTCACTTATCAAACTTAAAAATAATAAATTTTAAAAAAAGGCTTTGAGAATTCCTTATAGTTATGTCTAGGGAAGCTAAAAGTTAAAGAAAAAGCTTATTGATCTTATTACTATAGACCAGGAGTTGGCAAATTTTTTGTTAAGGGCCAGAGACTAAATATCCTAGGCTTTGCAGGTCATAAGGTCTTTATCACAACTACCCAACTCTGTTGTAATATAAAGGTGCCGTAGATAATATGCAACAAATTAGCACGGCTGTGTTCCAATAAAACTTTACTTACAAAACAGGCTCAGCCAGGAGCTGTGGCTCATGCCTGTAATCTCAACACTTTGAGAGGCTGAGGCGGGAGAATCACTGTGAGACTAGCCTGGGCAACATAATGAGACCCCGTCTCTACAAAAATATATATTATTTAATTAGCCAGGCATAGTGGTGAAGCGGGAAAAGTTCCCTTGTTCCCCTCGCAGGGCATGCGACCGGGGAGTGGCTCACTTCTTCAGTGCCCCACTGCTCAAACCTCTAGGGGAGCTTACAGTCGGGCAGGTTGTGGGGCTCCAACCCCACGGCAGCGTCTAGTGGTCAATGTTTACAGCTTCTGAAGCCCCAGTGGGTGTGTGTTACCGTGTCCTCTTTTAGTTGTGTTGTCTGTAGGCGGCTTGCGTTTATCAGCTCAATTAGACCCTCTGCCTTATCGCAAGGACAAAGGGCTTTCTGTATCCTGGGGTTCTTGCCTGAGTATACGGGAAAAATCAGATCACACGTGGGCTTGGAGAATGCATGCAAGGTTTTATTGAATGGTGGAAGTAGCTCTCAGCAGATGGATGGGGAGCCGGAAGGGGAATGGTAAGGTGGTTTTCCCCTGGAGTCAGGCTGCTCAGCAGACCCGACTCTCCTCCGATCACCCTGGCCAAACTGCACGTCCTTCCGCTGGTCAATGGCCTGCCGGCGTCTGCCAGTGCCTGTTGGTGTGCTCTTCAACAGATGTGTTCCTCTTGACATCCAGCCGCTTGTGTGCCTGCCCGCTAGGGTCTCGGGGGTTTTTATAGGCACAGGATAGGGTGTGGCGGGCCAGGGTGGTCTAGGGAAAGACAACATTTGGGCACAAAAACAGAAATGCCTGTCCTCACCTAGGTCGGTGGGCACAGGCCCAGGGTTGGAACCCTAGCCAGGGACCACGCCCTTCTCTACCCAGCACTTCTCTGCCCCCCTCCCATATCAGTGGCATGCACCTGTGGTCCCAGCTACTAGGGAGGTTGAAGTGGGAGGGCTGCTTGAGCCCAGGAGTTTAAGGCTGCAGTGGGCCGTTGCCGTGCCACTGTACTCCAACCTGGGCAACAGAGCAAGACCCTATCTCAAAAATAAAAAATTTTAAAAAGGACAGATTTGGCCTTTAGGCAGTAGTTTGACAGTCCCTACTCTAGACTGTGAACTATTTTCAGTAGGTGAAGATGAAAGATTTTTGAGATTTGCTGAAGCTATGAATCCTACTTGAGGTCCTTCTAGAAAATTTATTATCAAAAAACGTTTTCTTGAATTGTATTCTGTTGTGTACAGAATGGCTATGATAATATTAAATGGACTACTCTATCTTGGACATCGAGACATTTGGATATGCTGAAACAACTACAAGTCATATTTAAGTTTAATAGCATGGTAGATTAATGATGAATTCAACTCTACTTCTACTTGATTGTTGGGAGATCATTGAGGTCTCATACAGCTATTAATATAATACATTCTGATTGAAGAACTATTTATAGGATAGAAATCAGTAAAGAAGAGTGTCATTCAGTTGTTATCAACAATATAACCAACATAGTGAAGGGCCAGATAGTAAATATCTTAGGCTGATTTAGGAACCACAAGCATACAATGTTTTGTTCACATACCCTTCAGTACTGCAATCAGAAAGCAATTATAACTGTCTATAAGCAGAAAGTTAGTAGGCCACTTCATCATACCTCAGTCAAGACAAAATATATGATGTCCAGAGATTTTGGAATGGCCGTGTCATATATTTAACAAGATATTTAAAGAAGATGGAATAGCAGCTACTACATGTTTAAAAGCCATGTTGAATGAAATAAAAACAATATACTTTTTAGATGAAAATTTATTTTAACTTATTAAAAATGCTTGCAGAGAAAGTAGTTTGCTTACTGGAACCTGAAGAGAAAGTAAATAACCAAGCCAATGCTTTCAGAGTGCAAATATTTCTCATATGATAGCTGCTGAAAAAATTCCCTTATCTACTCCAGGAAGATGCTTATACTGGTGTGTATGATATGAAACTGAAATGCAGATGGAAAGCCTGAGAAGACTGGTTTCTTGAAAGCCAATTATGTTGCTCCATTGTTATATTGGTAGACTCAAGGTTTAAGGACACATTTTTTCAAGTGACTGTGTAAAAGCACCATGTGCAGACAAAAACAAAAATACAGAAAGTGAGAACAATACTTTCTGAAAAGATTCAGAAAATAGATTCTCCATTTGGCACTCAAAGCTTCCATTTGTAGAACTACTCCAATCAAACTGCACCATCACTGGCAATCACAAGACTAAGATTTTAATGGAGATGAATTTTTACCCTACTCAGTTCCTATTAAACAGAAAGGAAAGCTTAATAATTTTGTGGCAACATCAACACTAGCAGTATCCCATAATGGCAGAGCTAACCAAACATCTGCTACTCTACCCTCTTTAGGTGAAAGTGAACATCTATTTATGTGGTACATAACACTGGCATTAAGGTTAGGCACAGTGGCTCACACCTGTAAATCCCAGTACTTTGGGAGGCCAAGGTGGGAGGATTGCTTGAGTCCAGGAGTTTGAGACCATCCTGAGCAACAAACGAGGCCCTCATCTCGACAAAAACATTTTTAAAAAATTAGTTGGCTGGGCGCGGTGGCTCAAGCCTGTAATCCCAGCACTTTTGGAGGCCGAGACGGGCGGATCATGAGGTCAGGAGATCGAGACCATCCTGGCTAACCCGGTGAAACCCTGTCTCTACTAAAAAATACAAAAAACTAGCCAGGGGAGGTGGCAGGCGCCTGTAGTCCCAGCTACTCGGGAAGCTGAGGCAGGAGAATGGCGTAAACCCGGGGGCAGAGTTTGCAGTGAGCTGAGATCCGGCCACTGCACTCCAGCCTGGGCGACAGAGTGAGACTCCGTCTCAAAAAAAAAATAGCCAGACATGGTGGCACGCACCTGTGGTCCCAGCTACTTCAGAAGCTGAGTTGGGAGGATCACTTGCCCAGAAGGTTAAGGCTGAAGTGAGTTGTGATAGCGCCACAGCACTCCAGCCTGGGTAAAAAAAACAAGACCCTGTCTCAAGAAAGAGAGAGAGAGAGAGAGAGAGAGAGAGAGAGAGAGAGAGAGAGAGAGAGAGAAAATAAATCTTGGGACCCCAAAATCACAAAGCCAAAGGGAAAAGTCAAGCTGGGAAATGCATCAGGCAAACCTGCCTCCCATTTTAGTCCTAAATAAGATAGCTACATAGATGTTTTTTTAAAAGCTACATATGTCCCTCACAACAGGCCAACAAGGAATTTCCCTGAAACAGTTCTGTTGAATTTTACCCCGGTAATATAAATTGATAGCTTATCTTCACAGGTACAGGACAAAAAAGACAGAACTCAAAGTCATTCTGCTACTCACCTAAGACAAATGTTTATCTGATTGCTTCCTTTGTTTTTTTGTGTTTTGTTTTAAGATGGAGTTTTGCTCTTTTGCCCAGGCTGGAGTCAAGTGGCACGATCTCGGCTCACTGCAGCCTCCGCCTCCCATCCCACCCCTACGCTGGGTTCAAGTGATTCTCCTGCCTCAGCCTCCTGAGTAGCTGGGATTATAGGCGCCTGCCACCATGCCCGGCTAGTTTTTGTATTTTTAGTAGAGATGGGGTTTTGCCATGTTGGCCAGCCTGGTCTCAAACTCATGACTTCAGGTGATCCACCTGCCTCAGCCTCTCAAACTGCTAGGATTACAGCCGTGAGCCACCCCACCTGGCTGGATTGCTTCCTTTGTTTATGTAAAAATGCAAAAGTCACTGAATCAGACTAAGGCATAAGTGACTATTTCTCTACCCCCTGCAACGTGTAAATCGTGTATTCAGCAAAAGGCTGATCAAAGACCCCAGAGAATGCAACCTTTGGTCTCTTACCTACCTATGACGCCTAGGCAGGCGTCGTCAGGACCTCCTGAGGCTGTGTCACAGGTGTGTCCTTAACCTTGACAAAACAAACTTTCTAAGTTAATTGAGACCTGTCTCAGATACTTTTAGGTTCACAACTGTTTACTTCCAGGCATGTTCTTCTCTACTTCCAGGTATACAGGGGATTACACTTTCCCTGCCCTTTTTAGTTAGGCACAGCTATTTGACTAGTTTTGATAATGAAACATGAATAGAAGTAACATGTGAATATCTGAGCTATAGCATTTCACTGCCAGTGGTAGACTCCCTAGTTCACTTCTTTCCCTGCCTTGGTGAACCCTAAGCGTCATCTTGTGATGTGGACATGATAAAATGGTGGAGTTTCCATCAGCCTGCCACCCTCCTACCTGCATATCCTGCCAACTAGCACACACAAAAAATAAATCTTTGTTGT
The DNA here is from genome assembly GCF_043159975.1 of Macaca nemestrina. Taxonomy (NCBI): domain Eukaryota; kingdom Metazoa; phylum Chordata; class Mammalia; order Primates; family Cercopithecidae; genus Macaca; species Macaca nemestrina. Next base: position 138,857,237 of record NC_092145.1, on the reverse strand, counting down.
TTTAAGCCTTTGGATTTTAGGGTTGGTTTCCAAAGCATAAGCTAGGTTATCCTGACTGCTGCAAGTTAATGTCATAAATGTAGACTATAATGATCCCAGAAGCAAACTATCTGCTCACATTGATGAGAAATACATAATTCTGAATGCCATGTCAAACTTTAAAAATTTAAATAGCAATACTTGATAATTGAAAAATAAAAATTGTATATATTTATCATGTACAACATGTTATTTTGAAATATGTATACATTGTGTAATGACTGAATAGTAATATTTTCAAGAAAACTAATATAAACATTTAATTTTTAAATGTTATATTTCATGTATTTTTTATCACTGAAGTTTATTATATAATGGTGATATTCTGCTTCAGCCAAATATTGACTTTTAACATGCAGCTGCTTTGCATTCAGTCAATATATATATTCCGTGCCCCTCTAAAAATAATATATATACAAATGATATAAATTCAATCTTGGTTATGTGTCCTTTATTTAAAATACATAGGTCACAGAAACCTGAAACAATTTGTAAATTAAATCACAAATTTATTCTACGGAAAAATACCTTGATCTTCTAGAATTCAGGCATTTTTTGCTGCCCCTTGCATCCTCTATCTTGTCTCGTCTGCTGCCACCAGCTGGCTTCCACTACTGCTAAATTTCAGCAACCAGCAGGATTCAATTCAGTGCTTTGTTTTGACTGCTGAGTCCCTGATGAAAACACCAAGTCAGTTGAATAACTAAATTTTTAGGCTGGAAACAGAAAAGCACAACTAATTCATTTCCTATGTACTTTGGGCTATCAGATAGCCACATGGTAGCTGGTACTTGTCCCAGTAAGTGGTCCAGACAAGGCTGCAGGCTAACAAAAGAGAAGACATTTCAGTTCTTAAGTTAATATTCTGCTCTCAGGGAAGAATATTGTTAAAAACTATAGAGTCATTGTATAAGAACAGACAAAGGTCAGATCAAACACAATAGTGTATCAATAGTCTCAGTATATGGCCAGGCATGATGGCTCACACCTGTAATCCCAGCACTATTGGGAGGCAGAGGCCGGCAGATCACCTGAGGTCAAGAGGTTGAGACCAGCCTGGCCAACATGGTGAAACCTCGTCTCTACTAAAAATACAAAAATTAGCTGGGAGTACTGGTGGGCGCCCGTAATCCCAGCTACTCAGGAGGCTGAGGCAGGAGAATTGCTTGAGCCCAGGAGACGGAGGTTGCAGTGAGCCAAGATCGTACCACTGCACTCCAGCCTGGATGACAAGAGCGAGACTACGTCTCAAAAAAGAAAAAAAAAAAGTCTCAGTATAGTATTAAGCTTTTAATAACTTCAGTAGTATAAATTCTATGAATTTATACATCGTTTGAAAGTAAAATTATTTAACTGTATTAACTATAAAATTATTTAACTGCCTATTTGGTTTGTGAATTTTTGAACAGTAAATGTGTTTTACTTTTTTGTTGCAGTCAATGTTTGCCATCTCCTGCTAAAGGGACTGAAAAATTTAAAAATGTTCAAAATTCACAAAATAAAATAAGCATTTAAGAAATTTAAATAAACCTTCAAGTGACTTTTTGCAAGTTTGTAGCATTAATACTTCAGAAATTATTAAAGCTTAAAACAGCACTAAGTCTTTTGGGATACTTGTATTTGGAAAACTGTGCAGTAACAGGGTGGTTGAATACAAACTTTTATAATTTACACCCAGCTATGTCCAAAGAAAACTGAAATCATTTATAACAACACATATACACGCAAATAGGCAAAGATATGTAAAACAGTCATAAGCTGTCTTGAAGCTGGAGAAACATGTCCCTAAGTGAGTAAAACTTTAGGAAAAGCAGAGAGAATGAGGCAAATTAGTAGCAATATTTTTAATATAGGTTTCTGGTATTATTCTATATTTTCACTTGGAAGGGTGTTGAGGATACATTTTTATTTGGGATACTTGTTCTTGAGATAGTATTATGTTCTCAATATTTTGGTATTAGCATTAGTATAGCTAATGATGCTTTTCCAGAAAAACTGAAACAAATAACTTTTAAAGATGCACATTAATAGAATGTTAAAAAAAAATAATAAATAGTTTTCTTTCCTCTTAGAGATTATCTAGTTCAGTGGTTCTCAACCTTGGCTGTACAGTGCAATGACTTGAGGGGTTTAAAAAGTATAAATGCTTGGGTCCCACTGAGCATCTGATTTAATTGGTCGAGGATACAGAACTGGCATCGGGAATTTTAAAAGACCTTGGTGATCCTAAAGTGCAGGTAAGGTTGAGAACCTCTGCTCTAGTTCAATATATAATCAGGTATACATCAACATTAAAATGTGTAGGTGTTCAGAGTTCTGATTTTTAACCATAGTACCATCTCAAATATTATAATGGAAAAGTTTGAAAAAAGAGCCTAATTTAATCATCATGAATAAATTTCAAAAAGCATGTTGAACGAAACAAGCCAGACACAAAGATTACTTATTGCATTCTATTTACATAAAGTTAAAAATAATCAGAACAGGGGGAGGGGCTATTGACTAGGAAGGGACGCAAGAAGGAAATTCCTCAGAGGGAAATTTTCTCTATTTTGATTAGGGTACACGGATATATATATATATATATATATATCTCAAAAATCACAGAAATGGACAATTGAGCTCTGTATGTATGATTTCATTATATGTAAATTTACAATTCAGTAAAAAGGATAATCTGCATAATTAAATCTGCATATGTATGACAGGGTCGGGTAGGGAGAGACGATTACTTTAGACGACCCCAAATCCTCATAGGTTAAAAGAAACAGCAAACTCCTGATCAGAACTGGCGAAAATGGAGAGTAGACAGCAGGGAGGGCCAAAGCCTAAGAAATCGCTACAAGACTAGACGCCGAGTTCGAACTACTGCCAGGACGGCGGCGCCCGAGCGCCCACAAAAATAAGCCCCCGCGCCATTTCCGGTACTAGCAAATCCTCCTGTATGTCCCCACTGGAAGAGTCCGGTGGGAAACTGTGCCACCGCAGGGAAGGAGCCGGCGGTAGCTTGGTTCCTGAGCGGATGCTGGGGCTGTAAGGCGCGCGCGGTCAGCTGTTTGCGGTGCAGGGAGGAGGACGCCGGGGCTCGCCTTCCCTCCTCTGCCGCCGCCGCCGCCGCCATGATTCCGGTGTCGTTGGTGGTGGTGGTGGTGGGTGGCTGGACTGTCGTCTACCTGACCGACTTGGTGCTGAAGGTGAGGGCCTTGGGCCTCAGGTCCAAGCCCGCGGTGCCCATGGCCGGAGCGCAAGGCCTTCTTTTCTCTTCCCCTGCCTCGCGCCTCCCGGGCTGGACGGTGCCCACGTGCGACAGTCCGCGTGGTGGATCGGCCCGGTGGAGTAAATAAAGCATTGCCGGCCGCGGGAGGGGTGTGGCGGCCTGCGCGGCTGCCACCGTCGCAGTGCGGGACAGTGCAGGCCCTTCAGCCTTCGGGTCCTGCCTGGGAGGCGCCAGTGGTGGGATCGGGAGGGCCGGGGCCCTGCCAGACCCAGCCGCTGCAGTGCAGCAGGGAGGAAAAGAAAACGTCTGCTTAGTAAAGACAGTGCTTTCCCTTACTGTTTTTAAGGTCAAGACGCTCTAGAGACTCAGATATTGGAATGAATCTAAATCAAGTCGTGATTTAGATCAGTAGTCTCAAATTTTTAAATGCATATGATCGTCTGCTGTTGCGGTCAAAATGCAGATTCCGATTCAGCAGGTCTGCGGCAAGGCCTAAAATTCTGCATTTCTAACCACTTCCCAAGTGCTGCTGATACTACCAGATCACAGAGTGTACTTCAGAGTAGCACACTCAAATAGCAAGGATTTACATAACCAGTTTCTGACTACTTGAATTCTGACTTGCACCCTGCACCCCACTTCTTCACACTAACCAGATACCTGGGTGCACGGTCCATTTTCCAGTTATTTGAGAAGGGTAGCAGAAAATCAGGAAGAGTTGTCTGACCACATGCTTCAGGCAAGCTTTTGAAATTGAGTATTGGGGGGGTAGGGGATGCGGGAGAGTAATTGTGTATGTGGAATAAGATCATATAAATTCTCAAATGTTTAATACAAATTCCAGTTATGAATAGCAAAACCTTCATGTTATGAATACCATTTAAAATAGAAAACCATAGTATTGCGTGTTTTAGCTTTAACAATAAAATGAAATGAGACTTTTCCTTCTTTCTATCATTTAAACTCGTAAAGTGCAGGAGGTTATATAGTGTAGTCCTTAGATCCAGGGCTGGGCTTCTAGCCAATGTGACCTTGGGAAAATTGCTATCTGTGCCTTGGTTTCTCGTCTTTAAATAGAGATAATAGTAAGGATCTCCTAAGATTATAGAGAGAATTACATTAGTGTATCCACATAAAGTCTCGCTCCTCAACTTGAGGTTCAAGGACCAGTAGCATTTGCATCATTTGGGAGCTTGTTAGAAATGCAGAATCCCAGGCCTCACCCCGACCTAGGGAATCAGAATCTGCATCTTAGCAAGATCCCAGGTGGCTCCTCTGTACCTGTTTGTGTTTGAAAAGCACTGATGTGGCCAGTCACAGTGGCTCACACCTGTAATCCCAGCACTTTGAAGGAGGCTGAGGTGGGAGGATTACCTGAGTCCAGGAGTTCGAGACCAGCCTGGGCAATATAGTGGGACTTTATCTCTACAAAAAATGTAAAAGCTAGCCAACCATGGTGGTGCATGCCTGTAGTCCCAGCTACTCTGGAGGCTGAGGTAGGAGGATTGCTTGAGTCTGAGAGTCAGGGGTTACAGTGAACCAAGATCATGCCACTACACTTTGGCCTGGGTGACAGAGCAAGACCCTGTCTCAAAAAAAAAGAAAAAGCACTGATTTAAAGTACTTGGCATAGTGGTTAACATGTCATAAGCAATACGGGCCACAGTGATTTTGTTGTTTGAAAAAGCCACATGAGCCAGGTATGGTGGTGCAGCCTGTAGTCTCAGCTACTTGGGAAGAAGAGGCGGGAGGATAGCTTGAGGCCAGGAGTTCCAGGCCAGCCTGAGTAACATAGTAAGACACACACACAAAGCCACATGATTTCTTCATGTTGCATATGTGGAAAAAAAAATCTAAAATAAAAAGAACTTTTACAGCCCCTAGTCACGAGTGAGGTGACCAAGATGTCACTGGTTTCAGTGACAACCCCTAGCTCCTTAAGAGTGCACCATCCTCTGAGCAAAAGACCTAACACCCACTCAGAATATCTGCCTGGGAAATGGAGAGACCTCAACTTTTAGGAGCCTGCACCTTTAGTTTCTCTGCTTCCAGCTTGGTCTGCTGATCCATCCTCGGTTTTTCTAGGATTTCTGCATAGACATCTGTTGGAGAAGTGTGTCACTCCTTTTCCAAGTCTTGGAAAACAAGCAGACTTAAAATTTAACTACCGGAAGACTGGGAGCAGATAACATTACAGATCCAAAGCAAACAGCTACCTATATTTAGACTATGATCATTTTTTAAGACTATGATAGGGCTAAGATTTCCTTCTTGGACAGATAAGTTTCTCACATGGGTGGGCATCAATATGACAATACTTACTGTACTTACTGTAACTGAGTCAGGTATATAACACAGCCTTATGTCATCCAAAATCCTATATTAGTCAAGGACTTCAAACTTCCCTAAAGGTAAAACTCTTGTTGGGGCTGTGTATAAGCAGCTATTCCCACAACCCCAGAGAATTTAAGGGACATTACTAAGCCCAAGATGGTTTTAGATAAGTTTTTTACTTTTTACATGATCAAAGTTGGCCTAACTTCTTAGAGTTGTTGCTCAGAAGAAGAAAACAAGCCCTGATTGCAACTGTCCCTTCTCTTGGATTGGTTGGGTTTTTTTTTTTTTTAATTATAACACAAGGCTTCTAGACCAGTGCTGTCCAATATGGCAGATATTAGCTACATGTGGTTATTGAGCCTTTGATCAGAGCTAGTCCAAACTGAGATGTGCTGTAGGTATAAAGTTGATGTTGAAATTCAACGAATTAGTACCCCCCAAAAAGTAAAGTATCTCAACAATAGTATATGTTGATTACATGTTGAAATATCTTGGATTTTGGGGTAAAAGTATATGAAAATTAATATTTAAAATTTGGCTGTTAGAAAATTTAAAGTTATATATGTGGCTTACATTTGTGGCTCACATTATATTTCTATTGGACAACACTGTTCTAAGCAGGGGTCAGCAAACTTTTTGTAAAGGGCTTGGTAGTAAGTATTTTAGGCTTTTTGGGTCACACAGGGTCTCTGTCGCATATTTTTGGTTTTTATTGTATTTTTATAATCCCTTAAAAATGAAAACTATTCTTAGCTCACAAGTTGTGTGAAAACAGTCTGTAGTTTGGATTTGGCCTGCTGCCCATAGTTTACCAGACCCTAATCTCAGTAGACCAGTTAGGTCTGTGACCTTTAATATTCTGAAGAATAAACATAAAGCTTCAAGATTATAAACATTTGGGCAGTCAGCATCTTGATTTCCTCTAGAAAATACTTTGTGTTATTTTCTTACACATTATAAATTGTTCTTCAAAATTGAGTGATTAAGAACTTTTCTTTCTCTCTTAGTCATCTGTCTATTTTAAACATTCTTATGAAGACTGGCTGGAAAACAACGGATTGAGCATCTCCCCTTTCCACATAAGATGGCAAACTGCTATTTTCAATCGTGCCTTTTACAGTTGGGGACGGCGGAAAGCAAGGATGCTTTATCAATGGTATTCTTCATCTTCCTTTGTTTGGTTTAAGTTAATCATTAAGTGATCACTACAGACAGCTTGTTAAATTAACTATTTCCATCACTTTGCAGTTTTCTGAGTTTTAAAATATTGACAATATTAAAACTTTCTGGTTTTATATAACCTTATGGGATCGTATCATTGGGGCTTGCATACATTAAAAATCGAGGCATTTATGGCAATTTATGATTAGGGGCTTTATAATGATCTCTGGGACACCCAAGATACTGGCAGGTTCTGTAGATGAGCGAATGTGAGGGTCAGGGGTGGCATGGTCTAAATTTCTTTTTGTTAAAAATTTAGCCCCAAATGGATTAGAGCTAAGTGTAAACAATCAGATCATCAGAGTTAGCAGAAAATGCAATAGCAGATCAAAGCATACAAAGTGGAAAAAAGGATATAATAAAGATAAGAACAGAAATCAGTGAAACAGAAAATACACAATAGAGAAAATCAGCAAAGCCAAAAGTTGGTTCTTTGAAAATATTAATTGGGCCAGGTGCAGTGGCTCACACTTGTAATCCCAGCACTTTGGAAGGCCAAGGCAGGTGGATTGCTTGAGGCCAGGAGTTCAAGACCAGCCTGGCCAACATGGTGAAACCCTGTCTCTACTAAAAATACAAAAATTGCTGGGCATGGTGGCATACGTCTGTGGTCCCAGCTACTCGGGAGGCCAAGGCACAAGAATTACTTGAACTCAGGAGGCAGAGGTTGGCAGAGAGCCAAGATCACACCACTGCACTACAGCCTGTGTGACAGAGCAAGACCCTGTCTTAAATAAATAAATAAATAGAAAATATTAATTGATAAATCCCTACCATGACTGATGAAGAAAAAAGAAACATAAGTAATTAAAAATGAGAATTGAGGCCAGGCACAGTATTCCATGCTTCAGCCCAGGAGTTTGAGACCAGCCTGGGTAACATGGTGAAACCCCATCTCTACAAAAAATATAAAACTTAGCCAGGCGTGGTGGCTTGGGTCTGTAGTCCCAGCTACTTGGGAGGCTACATGGTGAAACCCCATCTCTACAAAAAATATAAAACTTAGCCAGGCGTGGTGGCTTGGGTCTGTAGTCCCAGCTACTTGGGAGCTAGTTGGGAAGATCACCTGAGCCCTGGGAGGTCAAGGCTGCAATGAGCTGTGACCATGCCACTGCACTCTAGCCTGGGTGACAGAGTGAGACCCTGTCTCAAAATGAAAAATCGGAATTGAAAAGAGGACATTACTACAGATTCTATAGACATTAAGAACATAGTAAGACTGCCGGGCGTGGTGGCTCACGCCTGTAATCCCAGCACTTTGGGGGGCCGAGGCGGGCGGATCACGAGGTCAGGAGATCGAGACCATCCTGGCTAACACGGTGAAACCCCGTCTCTACTAAAAATACAAAAAATAAGCCGGGTGTGGTGGCGGGCGCCTGTAGTCCCAGCTACTCAGGAGGCTGGGGCAGGAGAATGGCATGAACCCAGGAGGCGGAGCTTGCAGTGAGCCGAGATCACGCCACTGCACTCCAGCCTGGGTGACAAAGCAAGACACCGTCTCAAAAAAAAAAAAAAAAGGAACATAGTAAGACTATTAAGAAAATTCTATGCCTATAAATTTGACGGTTTTAATGAAGTAAACAAGTTCCTTGAAAAACACAACTTATCAAAGTTAGAAAACATGGCAGATTATCTCCACTATAGAAGGGTAGCTTCTAATTATTAAAACAATAGAAAAAAGAAACTATTATTAAATTGTGCCATGTTAATATTTAAGCTCATTTTATCACAAAGTAAAGCTGAAATACAATGCAGACAATAGAAGAGGTAGATGAAAAAGGATGGATGTCTATAACGTCAAAAGGGCTTTCATAACGATATAAGGACAAGATCAAAACAACGTTATGTAAATGAGCAAGTGCATAAGAGGAAACAAACTTTTTCATTGGGAATGATATTCAGATTCTTTAGTTATCAGAGAATTATAAATTATAAAACTTCTTAAACTAAGCTCATGCTTCAGTCAAATATTTGAAGTTCATGTAGGAAAAAGAGGCAGAGTTATTGAAATTTTTTAGCCATTATTTTAAAGCTATGAAATGTGGCTGGTCAGTGAGTTTGCTAGTCCATGAATTGAGAGAAATTGTAAATTAACATGATTTTTTTCCTTTTGACAGGTTCAATTTTGGAATGGTGTTTGGTGTAATTGCCATGTTTAGCTCATTTTTTCTCCTTGGAAAAACGCTGATGCAGACTTTGGCACAAATGATGGCTGACTCTCCCTCTTCTTATTCTTCCTCCTCTTCCTCTTCTTCCTCTTCTTCTTCTTCATCATCTTCCTCTTCCTCCTCCTCACTTCACAATGAACAGGTGTTACAAGTTGTGGTAAGTATCGTCTTTTTGCTTTAAATAACTATCGAAATAGAGATGCAAGATACCACTTCTGACCTAGTGTAACTCCTATCCATAATATAAATATGGAAATAAATTAAAAGTCTAATAATTTTCAAATTACCTGCTTACACAAAAAAATTAATAAGAATACAGCAAGGAATTGTTGAAATATTTGGTAGTAGCTTAGTATTAATGGTAATAGAGAACAAATGAACCATCGTTAAGACTGTCAGCAATTACACAGATATGTGACTGAATGTCTTTTTAAGATGTTAAATGATTGTTACTTTCAAAGAATAAGCATGCTGATTTAAGATCTCTATAATGTATAAGTAAATTGCATTCCAGTTCTATGCAAAGTGTTTCCTTTTCCTTTTCATGGCCTTCAGAGCCTAACCAATAATATCCGTTTAATTAAAGATATAAGACCTTTCTGAGTCGTCACTGTGATTTCTTAATATGAAGAATAATGTGCTGAGTTGTACTCCTTTAAAACTCATGTGTAGACCTATACCTTATCATTTTATGTCTCCAAAGTTTGGAAGGGGGCTTTACATTGGCTCACTTTTATTTCACATTTTTACATTTATAGTTCCCATTTCCATGAGTCATGGATGTTGTTTTTAATCGTGTTCTTATTAATGGAGTAGACTAAGGATTAGTAACAGATTGGTTTTTTTCTTTTTTTTCTTGTCTCTTTGTGGCCTCTACTAGGCTGGGTCACTGGGAAGATTTAGAAGTCATTTGTAGAAAACAATAATCTCTCCTATGGCCATAGCTCTTTCTTAGAGATTAAAAAGATTTACCAGGTGAGGCCTCAGAATAAATTATTTATTTCTTCAGCAAACATTCCCTGCCTTACAGATAAGAAAATCGAGGCACAGACATGTTAAGTCACTTGCCTGTGGTCACAACTCATAACTAGTAGATCCATCATCACTGATCTTAGAGCCTATGGACATTATGCTCCATTATTATTATTATTATTATTATTTGAAACGGAGTTTTGCTCTTGTTGCCCAGGCTGGAGTGCAATGTGGCACGATCTCAGCTCACCACAACCTCCGCCTCCCAGGTTCGAGCGATTCTCCTGCCTCAGCCTCCCGAGTAGCTGGGATTACAGACATGCGCCACCACGCCCAGCTAATGTTGTATTTTTAATAGAGACGGGGTTTCTCCATGTTGATCAGGCTGGTCTTGAACTCCCGACCTCAGGTGATCCACCTGCCTTCACCTTCCAAAGGGCTGGGATTACAGGCATGAGCCACTGCGCCCGGCCTATGCTCTACTTTTAAGAGAGGTAGATAATTCTTCAAGGAACTATAAATAATTTTACTTACAGTTTTATACCTCTAGGTATATGGTGGGAGGATAGGTGGGACTGGAGGCAAGAGAACAGGATAGTGCAGGAAATAAGGTGGGAGATACAGATAGGGTCTAGGTTATGAAATTTATATTTTACCTGTAGGTAGCAAGTCTATACAAAATGGACCAAAGTCATTAGACTGAAGATGTGGAGATCATTTAAGAGCAGTAATTTATTTTAGAAGTGATAAAGATCTAAAATTAGTGGCAAGGAGAATGAAGGGGACAGATTGAAGTGACCTTTTGGAGTGGAATTCTCAGACCTTGGTGATGAATTAAATGTGAGACTGGAGGGAGAAGGAAAAGTTTAGGATGACTCAGGTTACATGATTGGTTATTGTTCACCAAGAAAGAGGATAAGAGAGAAATAAGCCAGTTGGAGAAAATATGATCATTGGCTTATCTGCCTGCTAGAATTAGAATGGCAAAATGTTGTTTAGGGAAGAAATTATTTCTTCTCTTTGCCACTCAGTTTATTCATAGTGCTCACAAAAATATCAGCTCTATTAGGAGAGCCGTGCTTTGGAACCATTAAGAAGTCAGCTGCCCTCTGGAGCCCACCATGCATATTAATGTATAAGTTTAAGAATGTTATGAATCCTGACTTTGACATGAGCTCTTGTTGCTTAGGTAACATACCTTCTGTTTACCCTATAATTCCCGACAGCCTTGTTCAGTATTAATTCTCCAAACCATGGCACTCTGTGTTGTTGAAAGTATTCTGTATTCAGTATTCCGGTACATCTAATACCCTGTGTGAATCATGGCAGAGACAGATGGGCAATCGTGTACTGCTGCCAACAAATAAGACCTACCATCTGTTGGTATTATCACACATTCAAATTCTTACTTTATCTCACTCACTAGTACATGCAGAAAATAATAAAGAGAAGGAAGAAATATCCTATTGGACCAAGCTTACTGATTTATTTGAAATGAAGGTAAGGTAACCAGGATATTTTGTGATATAGAGGGTATGTATGACAATCTTAAGTATGTAAATTTAGAGAGGGTCAGAGAAAAGTGTAACACTGGAAAGATGTCTGACAACTTGGGAATGTAGCAGGTATATAAAAAGGGACATAGAAGTTCTTGAAAAAAGTTGCTCAATAGGGTCCAAGTAAAGAGAATTTCAGATAATGAACATTATAAACATATCCATTTCCTTTGACTCTTTACCTCCATATCTGGGACTCTAGCTTAAGGAAACACTTTCAAATACAGAAAAAATAGTATTCATTAAGCTCTTTAGCCTAACATTATTTATTATTATGAAGAATTAAAAGCAACCAAAATATCTGAGGAATGATTAAATTATTGGATTGTCATTCAATTAGATATTATGCACACATTAAAAATGATTATAACTAGTTTCGGCCGGGCGCGGTGGCTCACGCCTGTAGTCCCAACACTTTGGGAGGTGGAGGTGGGTGGATCACCTGAGGTCAGGATTTCGAGACCAGCCTGGGAAACGTGGTGAAACTCCATCTCTACTAAAAATACAAAATTAGCCGGGTGTAGTGGCGTGTGCCTGTAGTCCCAGCTATTTGGGAGGCTGAGGCAGGAGAACTGCTTGAACCTGGGAGGTGGAGGTTGCAGTGAGCCAAGATCGCACCATTGCACTCCATCCTGGGCAACAAGAGCGAAATCCCAGCACTTTGGGAGGCCAAGGTGGGCGGATCACAAGGTCAGGAGATCGAGACCATCCTGGCTAACACAGTAAAACCCCGCCTCTACTAAAAATACAAAAAAAAAATTAGCTGGGCGTGGTGGCGGGCGCCTGTAGTCCCAGCTACTCCGGAGGCTGAAGCAGGAGAATGGCGTGAACCCGGGAGGCGGAGCTTGCAGTGAGCTGAGATCGCGTCACTGCACTCCAGCCTGGGCTACAGAGCGAGAGTCCGTCTCAAAAAATATATATAAATAAATAAAATAAAACAACAACAACAAAAATGATTATAACTAGTTTCATAACTGGAGAAAGGACACTTGGAATTAATGGAATTTAGAAAATGATTCAAGCAGCATTGTTTGAATCTTCAGTTACTAAAGGAGGCTTTTTAGATGACATTTCTCTGTGTCCACAAAAATTCCAGTTGAATTAAAATTAAAACTTGAAACCATAAAAGACCTTGAAAGAAAAAAGCCAGGTTATCATTTTTATGAACACAGAATGAGGAAGACATAGAGCGAATAGTAGAAACCATGAATATTTTTTATATAACAGTAACACCTTTATTTTTTATTTTTTAAATACTTTATTAGAGCAGTTTTAGATTCACAGCAAAATTAAGAAGGTGCAGAGGTTTCCCCCTTACAATGATGAACAGATGTGAATATGTCATCACCACCCATAGTTTACATTAGGGTTCACTCTTGGTGTGAACCATGAATACTAATAGATTACCTATATTTTACATATTGAAAACTAAAAACAAAGTAAAATTAAAAGGCAAACAAACTGTGGAATACATTTATGTCATGTATTACAAAGGACCAATGCTGATATTTGAAGTGATCTTACAGATCAGTAAGAAAAAGATGAATACTTTAGGAGAAAACAAGTCAGGTCATCAGTAGGCAGCTCACAGAAAGACCAAAAAAAAGTCAAAAGTACAGAGAAAGTTCAGCTTTACAAATGGTCAAAGAAATGTAAATCACATTGCAGATTTGAATAAAATGAGCTTGCCCAACGTTATGGAAGGGTCTGCTTTTAGAGTACAATTTGATGATATGTATCAAAATCTTTTAAATTTTGTGTAATAATAGCATTTACTACCCTCTCTGTGAGGCATAACATTAAACATTGGACAAAGATTAGCTCATCTAATCCTCAAAATTACCCTTTTGTGCAAATGTGGTTATTTCCATTTTAATGATGAGAAAATAGAAATGTTGGAGGAATAATGCCAACTTTCCTGAGGTCATTTAGCTAGTTAACAGATAGAGACAGGACCTCAAACCCATAATATGTCTCAAGAGCCCAATCCCTTAGCAAGTATGCTCATCTAAGAATTTCTTCCTCCAAAATATTTAGGTGTGTGTGTCCGAATATCTTCATCACATTATTTATAAGAGCAGAAACTTTTAAAACAATTAAATGCCCAACAGTTTATTCCATAGAACACAGTGTAGCTATTAAAAATCATATTGAAATAGAAAAGACTCATGGGAAGATGTCTGTGATACTGTTAAATGAAGGGGCAAATTTCAAAACCAGATTTATAATAAAAGTATAGTTTTTAAATATATGTGTACAGGAAAAGACTAGAAGGACACACATCAGAATGATTCAGAATGGTTTTGTATGTGTATGTATGTTTGGGGAGCAGAATTTTAGGCTTCTGTTTAGCTTTGAATTTTGCAGTTTTCCTGCTTTAAACATATTTTTTATAATTAATATAATAATTATAAAAGAAAGCAGAAATTTCCTCCAGAATGATACCTTTTAGGTTCCAACTCCTGGACTGTAAGAAATAGATTCTCAGTATGTAAATGGTATTCCTGAGCCTGGTGTGTCCCACTTAGCCTAATTTATTGTCTCTCTTTAACAGATGACATAACTTGGGAGTGATTACTTATGAGAATATATCTTTGCTATCTAAAAAAAATTGCTGTGCAGCTCTTATCTTCCCTTGTGTATGCAATAATACATAACTGCACATTTTAGGAGCACATGATTGTAAGACAACTCCTGCTTCAAATGTTTGTAACATGTCTATATGTTCCAAATGCCTTAATTTCGACATTAAATTTCAATTTTAATGTATTTGTGTATCTTTCACACTATTTTTCTGACCAACATAGTAGACCAACTGATGGAATAGAAGGGTATGGTGCTCCCACACTGATCAGGATCCCTATTAGAACAGCTTTCATTACCAACTCACCTATAACTTGAGGATATTAAAATGAAAATCGCTGATTAATAATATGGGGTTCCTATATTAATCAACACAAGTACTTGGAACCTTGCAATAACATTTCAGAGGAAGGTCTAGGAATTTTAACAACCATTCCCAAATCAGGCATCCAGCCTTTGAGGGTGGGTCAGCTGCTGCCTGCTTCACTGTCACCCTGCATTCCTTGGCACTTTGCTGGGCTCCCTCATTCTTTCCCATGGTGAAGACTCCAGGAAGCTAAAGTTTGAACTGTTTAACCTGGTGTTTCCCATTCTCTTTAGATTGGTTTTGTGCTTGTTCCAGAGAAACTGGCTAGTTCGAAAAATGAAATAGTGTTTTTGCTTTTTATTATGATAGAAATGGAGAAGGGAACCATTGTCATATTACTTTTAGTTTGCAGAACATTCAGCTTGAAGGTTTAATACAGAATGAACATCATGTATCTTAGTGCCCAAGTGGGACTCCCCTGCACCCCCACTGATAATTGCTGCCATATTGTGTCTATGAACAGGTTCCTGGTATAAATTTACCCGTCAATCAACTGACCTATTTCTTCGCGGCAGTTCTCATTAGTGGTGTTGTACATGAAATTGGACATGGGATAGCAGCTATTAGGTAATGATATTTACCTTTTTCTTCATACTACATGCAAAAAAAAGCTTTTCATTTAGGAGAATTTATTACTAAAATCTGCTACATTTGATACTTCACTATTTTTCTTTCTGTGGCTATTTCCTAGTGCATAGCCATCATTTGTTACTTTGAGGAAGCTTCTTTTTTTATAGAGAAGATTAATATGTTGATGAATATGCTCTGTTAACCACGGGCATATCTGTAATCAGGGTCTTTCTATCCTTTGCCTTTGCCAGCGTGGTTATCCTCATGATGCCTCAAAGATTTTTTTTACCAAATCCTGAAAGCCAATCTTTCTGTTCATCATTGAGTCAGAATGATAACCACTGTACTCAAAACCCACTCACCTTAGAACTTTATTTGACTTATCAGCTGAAATAATTTCCTGCTTCTGCTTATGTCCTCTGCTGGCTAGAGCAAGAAAACTGAAAGCACTGAGTTTAACAAATATCATAGTCTATCTGGAAACCCAAGTGGAAGATAAGATGAGACCTGGGACTAGCTTTGAGTATCACGCTCTGTTCTTGGTCTTGGCTTCCCAAATGTATCACTGTAACTATACCTAAGCATTTAGAATCCTATAACGCATACAAAATCATGATGGGGAGAGGGCCACGTCACAACTCCCCTGCTACCTCCATTGCTAATTACTGCCATAATTAGCAAGCATGCTAATAGGAATGTGTTTTATCCTTTTGGTGTGTGGACCAGAGAAAAGGTTAAAAACCTCTGTTTTGGAAGAGAAGGTGTAATCACTTCTTATTACTTTCCAGTTGTTTATGAACAAGAGTCTATTTATTGGCAATAAATCCTCATCTTGACAGAGCATATACTATTACACAGGTGTGCACAATAGTGGCTTAAAGTGGTGGCTGCTGGGTTTCTTTTTCTTTTTAAATCTCCTTCACCTCTGCTTCCATGTTTTTAGCTTTGCAGCCTTTAGGATTTTACCTACAGACACATAGTTAATAACAGCTTAACAATTTACAGTATGTTTGTAAAAATAACTTGGGTAATTTTTTTTTTAAATCCCAACTGCCAAGAAAAAAAATGAACTGTACAGCTGTCTTATATATTTAGTATTAAGCAACAGCACAATATATTTAGGTGATACTTTTTTCTAGGGGGCCTGGTTGGTTTTATGAGACTTAAATATTAATTTTTGGAAAATGAAGTGATAAAAAAAATGGTTCTTTTTTTTTTTTAAATATGGAGAGCAAAACCTGCTGAAAAAACTGGTTCTCTTAAGGACAATCTGAGCATTATGCATGTTTAAACATACTTACTTAACGTTAGCTCGATAGGAATACACCTAGATAGATCTCTACCATTATTTATTACTGCTAAGACAAATACAAGTTATTAGGTAATTTACTTGAATTATATAGTCTCCTGTGTCCTTCTCTGATAATAGTTCAGAGTAAACCATAAAAATGTTTTTCATTTAGTTTCTCATAAAAGCCATTTCTGTATATATGTGACTAACTTCAATTATTTGCTCAACACATTGGTTTCTAAAAATTTTGAAGTGATGTCTATTTCAGTATGCCCTATGTTACAAAATTCAATTTCACAGATAACCAAATCTGTACATTATTATAAAATTAAGATTATATATAGTATAGATATAATTTTTTGGCTGTTCAGAGGGACTTTTTGTTTTTTAAGCAAGAATTCAAATTACAGGGAAAAGTTTTAAGATTATGTATACTATTAATTTGATAAATATAATAATATTAGTAAACTCCTTTTTCTTATGTGATTTCTTAGGGAACAAGTCCGATTTAATGGCTTTGGGATTTTTCTCTTCATTATTTATCCTGGAGCATTTGTTGATCTGTTCACCACTCATTTGCAACTTATATCACCAGTCCAGCAGCTAAGGATATTTTGTGCAGGTAACAGACTTAATTTTGTTTTAATATTCATCTGTGCTTTTAGTTTTGATTTTCTATGGTAAGTGGTTTTTAGAAAATATATCACAAATGACAATACGTTATCTTTTGGTTAATAACTTCAGTTTATAAGACCCCCTCAAAAGTAGAGGAGTAAAATAATTTACATTCCAGTTTCTTCCTTAAAATCAACTAAAAACAACATAAATTAATTTTTAAAAATTTAAAAACAGAAGAAAACTTTGTTTTGTCCACAACATGAACTCACAAACTATGAAGAATGTCAACTCAGCTGAAATAGAATGAAATTTGCATCAAATCAAGGGAGAACATGAAGAATTGACTAAGAGATAAATCAAAAGTATCCAGGAATGGAGAAGAAGGGTTATGAAAGGATGGGTAGTGAACTCTAGCACTGTCAGAGTTCAGTCAGAGAAACAGAATCCCTTGGAGATGGAACTGCAGTTCCAGCTGAGTGAAACTGACATAAGACAAATTCATCACAACCCTGCATCACTTTTAATGGAATAACTGAGGCTAAGCAAGTGTGGAATTAGAATTCTCAAACTAACAACAACAACAAAAAATTGAAGGTGGGAAAAACAAAAACAGAAAATGTAAATACTAATTTCCTCAACTTCATAGTGGAGAGGACATCTGCCTGAACTTGATAAATCAAGAAATAGAGGCTTGGGTATATCACTTAAGATTGTAAATGTAAACAAGATCTAAAAACACACATAAACTTTTCGAGTTATCACAGTGAAAGCATGAAACACAGACCAAAGAAAACAGACCCTATATCAAAAGATAAACCATGGTAATGAATTTAAGACCAAAACACATTTATTTTGTCAATAAACATAAATGAAATAAGCTCACCTACTGAAAGAAAGATGCCCTTAGTTTGTATTTAAAACATGTCTCAAATGTGTGATGTACAAAATAAATCTGTCTAAAAATTACTCAAAAATATTGAAAGTAAAATGATGAGCAGAACATAACATGCAAATGGGGACAGAAAATAGGACCAAAAGCATTATGTCAGACATTGGGGGCCATTTAACAATAATAAGGAATATAAGCCACAATGAAAATACAACATTTGTGAATCTTACTGTATCAAGTAACAAACCATCACAGCAAAACAAAAATGGGAAAAGTATAAGACGAAACAGAAAGGTAATAAAAAGACTCACCTTTTAATACAAGGCAGATAAGTATAAAAAAGTTAGGCTAAGGTAAAAATAGGTATGTCAAACTCTATTCCATGAACACAGAAGACAATATTTTTTTTCAAATGCCCATGGGACTTAAAGTCTCAGTAAATTCCCAAGAGAAGACTAGCAAACTAAGTAAAAACTACCTGAAATTTAGAAATTTATCTTAATCACACCTTGGATCAATTTAATTCAAACCTGTGATTTCAGTAGATTTAAAAATTATGATGATGAAATCATTTTGCTGAGATAATGTTTAAAGTTTTGCTAAAAGAAAAATGCACTGCCTTAGGCAGTTATGCAATTACAAATGGAAATAGATCAGTTAAGTATTCAACCTAAGTGAGAAAAGAACTGTAAAATAATTAAGAAATTAGGACATAATTAGTAAGGATATAGGCAGAAAATAATAAATTAGAAAAAACAAAACTAGATCTGTTAAATCCAAGAGCTCTTAAAAAAAAAAAAAACAGGTCGAACAATGAGAAAAAGCATCTAAAGACAATTAGCAATCAGATTGTGGAATGACAGTTGATAACAGAGAAAATAAAAACAATTATAAGTATTCTTTGCTCATCTCCACAAAAAATTTCAAAAACCTATATAAATATAAGAAAATAAAAATAGCTGAAATTAACCCAAGAGGCAATCAAAAAAATCTAAATAGGCAAATAATTATAATGGGAGAAATTAAGAAAGTTGATAAAGAATGCCCTTTCTTTTGAGATGGAGTCTTGCTGTGTTGCCCAGGCTGGAGTGCAGTGGCGTGATCTAGGCTCACTGCAGCCTCCACCTCCCAGGTTGAAGCAATTCTCCTGCCTCTGCCTCCCCAGTAGCTAGGATTACAGGCACGAGCCACCACGCCCAGCTAATTTTTATATTTTTAGTAGAGACGGGTTTTGTCATGTTGGCCAGGATGGTCTCGAACTCCTGTCCTCCTGCCTCAGCCTCCCAAAGTGCTGGGATTACAGGTGTGGGATTATTGTGCCTAGCCAAGAATGCCCTTTACTATGTGGAATTCTTTCATACCTTGAATGAAAAACTTTTCTTTTAAATTCAAATTTACTATAAACTTTCCAGATCACATAGAGAAGGAAACTAAGATTTTTTTCTTAAAGCCAAATACAACACTGATTAGAACATCTGGTGAAGCACAAAACAACCTACAGACACATGACCTATCAAGAATACACTGGTGGCTGAAATCTGTTTGAATGTGATAAATATTATTTGCCACTAGGGAAAAAAAATTCGTCTCAGAAGATATTGAGACAGTCTTTAACAAAATTCAACATCCATTAATACTTTAAAAAATCCTGGCCAGGTGCGGTGGCTCACGCCTGTAATCTCAGCATTTTGGGAGGCTGAGGCGGGTGGATCACAAGGTCAGGACATCCGAGACCATTCTGGCTAACACGGTGAAACCCCATCTCTACTAAAAATACGGAAAAAAAAAAAAAAAAAAAAAGCCGGGTGTGGTGGCGGGCGACTGTAATCCCAGCTACTCTGGAGACTGAAACAGGAGAATCGCTCGAACCCAGGAGGCGGAGGTTGCAGTGAGCCGAGATCGCACGCCACTGCACTCCAGCCTGGGCGACAGAGCGAGACTCTGTCTCCAAAAATAAAAAATCCTTAGTAAAAGTAGGAATAGCTGCATACATCATAATAGCACAACACTTAGCACTCCTATTAAAGGACAAGACAAATTCTACTATCAACTATTACTGATGTTAAATGTCGTGTTAGTGCAATTAAATAAGAAAAGCATAAAAGGAGTAGGCTTTTTTGGCAGATACTGTTATATGGGATGGAAAGGAGGGGAAGACATGAAAATCAACTTAAATGAAATACATAAAAAATCAGTAAAGAGCCTGTTTACGAAATATTCGAAAAACAATACCTGGGCGGGGCTGCAGGGCGGCGCACGTGAGTACGTGGGCATGTGCGTGGGTACGTGGGCATGTGCGTGTGTACGTGGGCACGTGCACGTGCTTTTGGGGCCGCCAGACGCGCCAGTTGCCTAGGCGCATGCGTCTGGTATCCCAGAAGCACCTGCGCCTTCCGCCTCAGCCGCTCGTGCTTTCCTCAGGCTCGCGCCTTCCCCAGACTCGGCGCCTTTCTCTGCAGCTCGCGCCTTTCTCTGCAGCTCGCGCCTTTCTCTGCGCTCCGGCCTTTCTCTGCAGCTCCCACCTCACTCCCCTCAGCGTTCTTTTTCCCACGGTCTTCCTGTTGCTGCTAACCTAACTCTCAGCCATGGCCTCCAACGAAGATTTCTACATTACACAAGACCCGGAGATCCCGGCAGATATTGTGGGGCTCCACGACATCAATGTGGAGCCCCTTCCTATGGTGGACATTCCGATGGAAAGCATCCAGTACGAGGATGTCGATGGCAATTGGATCTATGGTGGCCACAACCATCCTCCTCTGATCGCGCTGCAGCCGCTCTTCATGAACACGGGCTATGGCGACCACGACCAGGAAATGCTCATGGTGCAGACACAAGAGGAAGTGGTGGGCTATTACGGCTCAGACAACCTGCTAGGCAACGACTTGGAGGACCAGTTGGCCATCCCGGATAGCACTGAAGACGAGCACTTCCAGCTGACCCTGGCCTCTCTGTCAGCCTCGGCGGCATCGACATCAACCCAGAGCCGCAGCAAAAAGCGCAGCAAAAAGCCCAGCAAAACGCCCAGCAGCAAGAGTGCCACCAGCGCTGAGGCCACGCCGGCGGGCAGCAGCTCCAACGAGGGCAGGAGGAAGTGGGAGCAGAAGCAAGTGCAGATCAAAACGCTCGAGGGTGAGTTTTCCGTGACTATGTGGTCCCCTAACGATAACAATGACCAAGGGGCAGTGGGCGAAGGGCAGGCTGAAAACCCACCTGATTATTCCGAGTACTTGAAAGGGAAGAAACTTCCTCCTGAGGGATTACCAGGCGTTGATCTCTCAGATCCTAAACAGCTGGCAGAATTTACTAAAATGAAGCCCAAAAGGTCCAAAGGAGAACTTCCCAAAACAGTCCCTTGCTCTCATAGTGGCTGCGAAAAGATGTTCAGGGATTACGCCGCCATGAGAAAACATCTCCACATCCACGGGCCCAGAGTCCACGTATGTGCAGAATGTGGCAAAGCTTTCATTGAGAGCTCAAAGCTGAAACGACACCACCTGGTCCACACCGGCGAGAAGCCCTTCCAGTGCACATTCGAAGGCTGCGGGAAACGCTTTTCCCTTGATTTCAATTTGCGCACACACTTGCGCATCCACACCGGCGATAAGCCCTTCGTGTGCCCCTTCGATATCTGCAATAGGAAGTTCGCTCAGTCAACCAACCTGAAAACCCACATTTTAACGCATGTGAAGAGCAAAAACAGCCCGTGAAAAGGAGAAGACCCCTCTCAGACTTGGGAAGTATCTTCCAGGACTGCGGTAGGGAATAAATATGCCTCTCAAAGCTTTGTATGTTGTTTCTAAGAGTTTTAAAACACTGAATCCTACACATCTAAGGTTCGTGTTTTGTTAGAGTAGTAGAAGTACAATTTAAAAGCTTTTTTAAAAGTAAACCTTGACGTAAGATAATAGTGCTAAGATGCCATAGCTTGTTCTGTAACAGCGTTTTTGTAAAGTTTGGTCCCAACAGGAGAAAAGTTCGTAGACTTCACATCAAGAGACGGTTCTTACAAACTGTGTTTAAAATGGGACTTTTCACATTCTTAGAAATAGGAAGTTCATTTATTGTTTAAAATGCTTTTTAAAAACTTGTAAAAAATTCAAAATGTTCATGTTTATACTTTTAGGAATATGCTTAATAAGTCTATGTATGGTTTTTCTGGAGGTTGATAACTTTGGGAAAGATTTACTTTAAAAAAGTGAACAATTATATGCATACGCGAAGTAGTTTCCTGCTTAAAAAAGTTATATCGGTGCTATTTGTTTTAATTTTGGTTGTATTCTTGGATGTTAACACATCTTGCATTTTAGCTGTATTAGGTTATGTAGTATTGATATTAGGTGATTTAATAGTACTAGTTTAAACCTATTTTAGTCATTTTATTTTCCCCAAAATACTACCAGATGCTGTTTAGTGTAATTTCTCTGCCTTTTCAGTTAAAGCAGTGCTCAGTTGTAGAATATATTGTGTGTATGTTGACTTTAACACTTAAGAAGTACATTCTGTGTAATAGAAAAAGCAACTTCTTTCTAAAGAAGGAAGAAAGTAATTTGCCTATATCAATACAGAAGCTAGAACTAAAGAAAAGGGGGAGGGTGCTACTGGCATCTGGTGGGTGGAGGGAGATCAGGAATGCCACTAAACATCCTACAATGCACAGACAGCCCCACAAAACAAATAATCATTTGGCCAAAATGCCAATAGTGCCTGGTGCAGGGGCTCACACCGTAATCTCAACACTTTGGGAGGCCGAGGTGGGTGGATCGCTTGAGCTCAGGAGTTGAACATCAGCCTGGGCAACATGGCAAAACCCGGTCTCTACCAAAAATACAAAAATTAGCTGAGTGTGGGGCACACACCTGTGGTCCTAGCTACTCAGGAGGCTGAGATGGGAGGATCACTGGAGCTGGAGTAGTTGAGGCTGCGGTGAGCCATGATCGAGCCACTGCACTCCAGCCTGGGTGACAAGAGTAAGACCTTGTCTCAAAAAACGGGGGGTGGCAGGGGGACTGGGCATGGAACTCCTGCCTGTAATCCCAGCACTTTGAGAGACTGAGGCAGGTGGATCACTTAAGGTCAGGAGTTCAAGACCAGCCTGTCCAACATGGTGAAACCACCCCCCGGCTACTAAAAATACAAAAATTAGCTGTAGACTTCATAGACTTCACATCAAGAGACGGTTCTTACAAACTGCGTTTAAAATGGGACTTTTCACATTCTTAGAAATAGGATGTTCATTTATTGTTTATAATGTTTTTTTAAAAATTGTAAAAAAATTCAAAATGTTCATGTTTATACTTTTAGGAATATGCATAGGTCTATGTATGGTTTTTCTGGAGGTTGATAACTTTGGGAAAGATTTACTTTAAAAGAGTGAACAATTATATGCATACGCGAAGTAGTTTCCTGCTTTAAAAAAGTTATATCGGTGCTATTTGTTTTAATTTTGGTTGTATTCTTGGATATTAACACATCTTGCATTTTAGCTGTATTAGGTTATGTAGTATTGATATTAGGTGATTAACAGTACTAGTTTAAACCTATTTTAGTCATTTTATTTTCCCCAAAATACTACCAGATGCTGTTGTTTAGTGTAATTTCTTTGCCTGTTCAGTTAAAGTAGTGCTCAGTTGTAGAATATATTGTGTATATGTTGACTTTAACACTTAAGAAGTACATCTTGTGTAATAGAAAAAGCAAAATAAAATACCTCTTCTAAAGAAGGAAGAAAGTAGTTTGCTTGTATCAATATAGAAGCTAGAACTAAAGGAAAGGGGGAGGGTGCTACTGGCATCTGGTGGGTGGAGGGAGATCAGGAATGCCACTAAACATCCTACAATGCACAGACAGCCCCACAAAACAAATAATTATTTGGCCAAAATGCCAATAGTGCTGGGTACCAAGGGCTCACACCTATAATCTCAACACTTTGGGAGGCCGAGGTGGGTGGATCGCTTGAGCTCAGGAGTTGAACATCAGCCTGGGCAACATGGCAAAACCCGGTCTCTACCAAAAATACAAAAATTAGCTGAGTGTGGGGTGCACACCTGTGGTCCTAGCTACTCAGGAGGCTGAGATGGGAGGATCACTGGAGCTGGGGAAGTTGAGGCTGTGGTGAGCTGTGATTGGGCCACTGCACTCCAGCCTGGGTGACAGAGTAAGACCTTGTCTCAAAAAAAAAGGGGGTGGCGGGGGGGCGGGCATGGGGCTCCTGCCTGTAATCCCAGCACTTTGTGAGGCTGAGGCGGGTGGATCACTTAAGGTCAGGAGTTCAAGACCAGCCTGTCCAACATGGTGAAACCACTCCCCAGCTACTAAAAATACAAAAATTAGCCAGAGGTGCTGGCATTACCCCTGTAATTCCAGCTATTTGGGAGGCTGAGGCAGGAAAATCGCTTGAACCCAGGAGGCGGAGGTTACAGTGAGTTCAGAGAATGCCACTGCACTCCAGCCTGGGTGACAGAGTGAGACTCTGTCTCAAAAAAAATAAAATAAATGCCAATAGTGTCCCTGTTAAGAAATCCTGCTGTAGAAAAAGTAAGAGTTTATAACAAAGATTCCAGAGTTTTGCAGTACTTATAAACAAATCATTAATGGACAAGAGGTTGTTTAGATGAAGGAAATGTGTGTGCTCCACCACCCTCATTGTCATTTAACCAGCATGGGTAAATCCAGAATCAGAGGGGTGATCTGGTACTAGCTACATGCCTGACGAGATAAGAGACTAGGCAGATAGTCAAGGAATCAGTGCTGCTGAGTGTCCCAGCTTTTATTCATTTGTTCATGTCTGGTTTCTGTGACTAGCAACTGGGCTGGAGTTGGGGAATTCATAGTGGTATCCTGAATTAGTTTCCCCAGAGTAAATTCCTGCGCATCAAAGGATTAGGTTTTTTTTGTTTTGTTTCATTTTAATTTTGTTAAGGAAGCTATGAAAGCAGTACAAGAAAATACATGTGAATATCTTTTATAATCTTGAAGTGGAAAAGCCTTAGCACAAGAAACTATTTGATCACACAAAAATTTAAAGTATCTATACAGGCAAAATGACAAACCACACCAAACAACAAACTGGGAGGATAAAATTATAATACCTGTTACAAAGGACCAAATTCCTCCATGTATAGATTATAAATAATAGCATATATGAATCAGTAAATTAATAAGACAACTCAGTCAAAAAATGGCAATGAATAGAAATAAGTAGCTGTCAAGAAAATGGGCTTTAATTTTTCACCCAGAAGACTGGCAAAGAGTAAAATTATGATAGCATCCAGTCTCATTCAGAGAGTGGAAAAATGTCAATTATGAGAGTATAAATTAATGCAATAATGGAAACTCATTGGAGGTCAACTTTAATGTTCATATTTTTTGACCCAACATTTCCATTTCTAGGTAATTTTTCATACCCTTGTAGATGCATACTTAACTGGACGCCTAACATTACAAACAAAGCTGTATATTTCAGTATTATATGAAAAGGTTAAAACACCCTAAGTGATTAATAGTAGGAAACCTTATAAATAAATTGATATGTTCATAAAAATGGATTACTCTCTGTAGCAGATATAATGGGATTGATATGTATAAACAGATATGGAAAAATGTCAAAAATATATAAATTAAAAAGCAAATAGGTTGTGATGGCTCACACCTGTAATCCCAAATTTTAGGAGGCTGAGGTGGAAGGATCACTTCAGGAGTTCAAGGCTGCCATGAGCTGTGATCATAGCACTGCACTCCAACCGGGGCAATAGAGCGAGACTGTCTTTTTTTTGTTTTTTTTTTTAAAGACACACGAAAAAGCAAAATATAGTATAATAATTTGATACCATTGGTGTTTTAAATGATATGTCTGTATATAATAGAAAAGATCATTTACCCAGTAAGTCCTAGACCATACTTTGTCTGGCTATTTCTGGAATTTAACAATTTATAACACTTTAAAAATTTAAAAAGGAGCATTTTACAATGTGAATACATGACTTGGAACATGTGTTAGCTAGGTATTTCTCTGCTCTAATAACTAAAAATAAATGGCATAAACTCTCAAAACATTCCAAATATAAGTAGTTCAGTATTGATCGGGTAACTCTGTGATTTGGGGACACAGGTTCTGTCTTGTTAGCTCTGCTATTCCCAGCAGGCAGCTTGCGTGGTGGACCTAAATCCAGCTCCATCATAGCTACATTACAGCCCACAGGCCAGGGTTGTCTCCATCACATCCTGGTGCTAGTAGTGCCCATACACCGCCCCATAAGAAAAACTGCAATAGGAAAAGGGAAGACTAGGTATGGGGTAAGGGATTATCTAGTGGCGTGTTAAGTGAATGTTTAACATCTGGCTCTGCAGGGCTGAGGTAGGGAGGTCTGATGGTAGCATTTGCTGGTTTCTGTGGTGTAAATACTCGCACCATGGTCAGTTTCAAGCTGCAAACCTACACTTCCTGAAGGAGGAATTAGGGAGAAGTGCACACAGTTAGCTCCGGCAAGCTTGTAGGAGCAGGCTTCAGGGAACCACTGGGTTCATATAACCATATCTGCCATAGGATGGGATATAAGATGCTAAGGGGAAAAAAGAGTTTAAAAAATATAGGCCTGGTGCTGTGGCTCACGTGAGCCTGTAATCCCAGCACTTTGGGAGGCCGAGGCGGGCAGATCACGAGGTCAGGAGATGGAGACCATCCTGGCTAACATGGCGAAACCCCCCGTCTCTACTAAAAATACAAAAAAATTAGCCGGGCGTGGTGGCGGGCACCTGCAGTCCCAGCTACTCGGGAGGCTGAGGCAGGAGAATGGCGTGAACCCGGGAGGCGGAGCTTGCAGTGAGCAGAGATTGCGCCCCTGCGCTCCAGCCTGGGCGACAGAGCGAGACTCTGTCTCAAAAACAAAAAACATATATAAAACCCGCTGGGCGCGGTGGCTCACGCCTGTAATCCCAGCACTTTGGGAGGTGGAGGCGGGAGGATGACTTGAGCTCAGGAGTTCAAGACCAGCCTAAGCAAAATGGTGAAACCCCTGTCTCTAGGGAAAAAAAAAAACAAAAAAAACCCATATTAAAAAGCTAGCCGAGCATGGTGGCACGCGCCCGTAGTCCCAGCTACTTAGGACACTGAGGCAGGAGTGTTGCTTGAGCCCAGGAGGCGGAGGTTTCAGTGAGCCGAGATCTCGCCGTTGCACTGCAGCCTGGGCGACAGTGAGACTGTCTCAAAAAAAAAAAATTAATAAATAAATTTTAAAAAATTTTAAAAACTATAAAACTGTCTTGAAAAAGTTATTAGAAAACTTACTGCTTTGTACTCTTAAATAAATTATTAAAATTATTACGCATGTATACTCATATACATGCTGATGTGGGCAGAGAAAATCTGGAGTAATGGAAAATGATAACAGTATGTTTACTCTGAGTCTGGTGGTTGAGAAATGGTATTTGGGAAAGATGAATATTACTTCTCTATTGTTTGGAATTTTTATAATCAGCATGTATTTTTTAGTAATTTTTTAAAAGCCAATTGAACATTTTTAAATTAATTTCATATTAGGGTTAAAATGTACTGAGACTTATTTTTCCTTAAAATTGGCACTTAATGTCCAAAACTAAGACTAAAGAAGGTTATATATCCCCACCAATAATTGGATCCACACACCTCTTTCAGAGCTTATTAAATGGTATAGAACTAACTAGTCCTCCTATCCCAAACATCACCTAGCCCAGTAACTTCTCATTCTCAGTTGTGAGTTGTCAGCCTAGTAGATAACAGAACAGCTTTGCCCTGCCATCTTTCCCAGGCAAGGGGGCAAGGTTAGGGGTGGGGAGGAGATGCTTATCTTGCCCTGAATTCAAGACAGGGCAAATTCAAAGATCTGGAATTGTCTATAAGAAGAAGAGTTTAGTATCTTATTCCCTGCTAAATGTTTGCTGAGCTGTGAGCTCACCTTGGTGCAGCCATCAAAGTGGAAGACAACATGGGAAACCTGTGTGTTCCCCAAAGTTTAGGGATGTACAGAAATTATGTATTTAGAGTGAGAGAGAAATAATGTATACCCTCTGCCTACTTTATTAGTTTTAAACTTAGGAATATAGCTTCATTGCTTCTAAAATGACTTTCCACTTCCATGTAAAAAGTACAGAGTGTCATTTAAATCTAGTTTTTTGTTTTGTTTTATTTTTTGTTTTTATTTGTTTGTTTGTTTGTTTGTTTGAGATGGAGTTTTACTCTTGATGCCCAGGCTGGAGTACAATGGCACGATCTTGGCTCACTGCAACCTCCGCCTCCCGGGTTCAAGCGATTCTCCTGCCTCAGCCTCCAAAGTAGCTGGGATTACAGGCGCCTGCCACCACGCCCAGCTAATTTTTTATATTTTAGTAGAGATGGGGTTTCATCACGTTGGCCAGGCTGGTCTCGAACTCCTGACCTCAGGTGATCCACCCACCTCAGC
Source organism: Macaca nemestrina (assembly GCF_043159975.1). NCBI lineage: Eukaryota > Metazoa > Chordata > Mammalia > Primates > Cercopithecidae > Macaca > Macaca nemestrina. The sequence continues at coordinate 138,828,973 of NC_092145.1, read as the reverse complement.
CTCCCAATAAATCTAATTTTATAATGCTACTTTTTTAGCATAGGTAGGCCAGGTGCAGTGACTCATGCCTGTAATCCCAACACTTTGGGAGGCTGACGTGGGCAGGTCACTTGAGCTCAGAAGTTTCAGACCAGCCTGGGCAACATGGCAAGATTCCATCTCTACTAAAAATACAAAAAATTAGCCAAGCATGGTGGTGCACACCTGTGGTCCCAGCTATTCAGGAGGCTGAGGTGGGAGGACAGCTTGAGCCTGGGGAGCAGAGGTTGCAGTGAGCCGAGATTGCACCACTGCACTCCAGCTGGATGACAGAGTGAGAACCCTGTCTCAAAAATAAAATAAGTTGCATATGTAATAGGTTTTTTTTCTTTCTTTCTTTTTCTTTTTTTTTCTGAGATATGATATCGCCCTGTCACCCAGGCTGGAGGGCAGTGGTATAATCACGGCTCACTGCAGCCTCGACCTCCTGGGTTCAAGTGATCATCCCACTTCTCAGTCTCCCAAGTAGCTGACACCACGGGTGTATACCACCACACCCAGCTAATTTTTGTATTTTCTGTAGAGAGGCGAGTCTTGCCATGTTGCCCAGGCTGGTCTCGAACTCCTGGGTTCAAGAGATCCACCCACCTCGGTCTCCCAGAGTGCTGGGATTACAGGCATGAGCTAGAGCTACCACACCGGGCTATTTCTTTCTTTCTTTCTTTTTTAATAAAAAAATATCAATGAAATGCATACTGATTTTGAAAAGAAAAAGTCACTGAACATCTGTCTGAAATTTGGTGGGGAAAAAAGAGAGATGAGATGAGATACTTCCTGAGCACATTGTAAATGAAGGTGTTTTAATTTTGAATTATGGTATAAAGAATTTTTAGAAGAGGGATTAAACAATACCTGCTATCTGGTCCCAAGTGAAGAGTAGATTGCTTAAAAAAAAAAAAAATTATCTATGCTTTGTTGCTAAAAGTTCCTTTAAATAGTGGAAGTAAAATTTGACCATTCTGGTTCCATACTTAAATGTTTTAAAATCCTTCTTAAATATTGAAAACCCTGTTCTTATTTGTATAAACCAGTTGTAAGTTTATTTGAGGGCAAAGTAAAAAACACTGGTGACTATAAAAATGATGCTGTGATTAGAGTAAGCTGGAATTTAAACTTAGAACACAGTGTAAGCCTTGCCAAATTGATAGTTTACATTCTTTCAGCTGTAACTATTGTAGATTATTCAAGGAATAATAAGTTGTTATTTTACCTATTCAGTCATCTGGTGACCTGTAAATCATTTCTGTGTGTTTAGAGAATTAAGGTAGTTGGTTTTTTTATTGTTATTATTATTTGCAAACCACACTAAGTATAAGTAGGGCTTGATTGAGGTAATCCTTAGCCCCTGCTTAGTAATAATCACCAGCTTCAAGTCTATGTGTACCTTGCTGCCTTGATCACAACTATAGATTTTCTTCTCCTTTGAACCATGATTTTTTTTTTTTTTTTTTTTTTTTTTTTGAGACAGAGTATCTCTGTGTCACCCAGGCTGGTCTCAAACTCTTGGTCTCAAGTGATCTGCCCACCTCGGCTTCCCAAAATGCTGGGATTATAGGCAGGAGCCACCGTGCCCAGCCCCATGATATTTTTAAACCCTGAGTCACCCATATTCTGATTTTTCTACTGTTGCCCCAGTCTCACTGCTTAGTATATAAACCAGAATAAAATTTGTCCTCAATTCCATCTAAGCCCTACTGTTGCTTGGCTATTCTTTTATTAAAATGATGAAGAAAGCAAAAGAAGGCATTCCATCACAACTATTCAGAAGTGTTCTAGAAGTTATAGTCATTGCTCTAAGATCAAACAGGAGGGAAAAGATGAGGTATGAATGTTGGAGGAGATAAATGATTATTATTAGCAAATAATGGAAAATCCAAGAGAATAAAGACTAAGACATCCTAAATGGAAAGTTCAGTTTGCTGGTTGATTAGAAAGTAAATATACAAAAATAAATGTAGTGTTCCTATATATCTGAAATAGATCATGTAATAGGAAGAAAAGATCTCATTCAGAAAGTAATGTGACATATAAAAAAATAAAAAACTAACATTTTTAAAGAAGTATGCAGGGCCTATATAGAGAAACTACAAATCTGTACTGAGAGATGTAGAAGATTTCAGTAAACAGAGATGTCATGTTCCTATGTCAGAAATGTAAAAGTGTGGATTTACCCCTAGTTATTGCAGTCATTGTAGTGACATTATAAATCCTAATGTGGGCCAGGTGTAGTGGCTCACACCTGTAATCCTAGAGCTTTGGGAGGCTGAGGTGGGCGGATCACTTGAGGTCAGGAGTTCAAAACCAGCCTAGCCAACATGGTGAAACCCTGTCTCTACTAAAAATACAAAAAAATTAGCCGGGCGTGGTGGTGGGCGCCTGTAATCCCAGCTACTTGGGAGGCTGAGGCAGGCGAATCGCTTGAACCCAGGAGGCTGAGGTTGCAGTGAGCTGAGATCTCGCCACTAGGCAACAGAGTGAGACTCTGTCTCAAAAAAAAAAAAAAAAAAAAAAAAAAATCCTAATTTGAATAATATTTGGTGGTTGTCAAAATGATTCTCAAACTTGTTGGAAAGGATAAAGGGAGAATAACCAAAATAAACAAATTGAAAGTATTTATTTACTAAATACTGAAATATTACTACCAGCAACAGCTTTATTGTCGCTGGAATAGTGGAAAAGAATGGAAAATCCAGAAGTAAGCCAAAGAATAGATGAAAATGTAGTGTAAATTAAAAGTTGCATTTAATTTAGTAGGGAAAGGATGCACTGCTCAGTAATTATTAGCTAAACATTTGAATAAAATTAGTTATATGTATCAGTCACACCATACACAAAAATAAATTACAAATGGTAAAAGATTTAAATATAAAAATCACACACATACACAAAAATGAATTCCAAATGGTAAGAGATTTAAATGTAAAAATAAAACTGTTTAAACCATCCTTCCCCACAAAAGGAGTGATTACTTACATAATGTTAGGGGTGAGAAAGTCTTCCTTTGCACAGCTGCAAAGGTTGAATATACAATGGAAAAGATTCGTGAATTTGACTACCTAAATTTTAGGGGGTTTTATTTATTTATTTATTTATTTATTTTTGAGATAGAGTCTCGCTCTGTCGCCCAGGCTGGAGTGCAGTGGCCCGATCTCGGCTCACTGCAAGCTCTGCCTCCAGGGTTCACGCCGTTCTCCTGCCTCAGCCTCCCGAGTAGCTGGAACTACAGGCCCCCGCCAACTTGCCCGGCTAATTTTTTTGTACTTTTTTAGTAGAGACGGGGTTTCGCCGTGTTAGCCAGGATGGTCCTGATCTCCTGACCTCGTGATCCACCCGCCTCGGCCTCCCAAAGTGTTGGGATTACAGGCGTGAGCTACCGCGCCCGGCCACTTTTAGGGTTTACAAAAAAAAAAATAAATAAAGACAGTTTTCTTTCTTTTTTTTTTTTTGAGACGGAATCCCGCTCTGTCACCCAGGCTGGAGCGCAGTGGCATGATCTCAGCTCACTGTAGCCTCCGCTTCCCGGGTTCAAGCAATTATGCGACCTCAGCCCCCCGAGTAACTGGGAATACAGACGCACGCCACCACGCCTGGCTAATTTTTTTGTATTTTTAGTAGACACGGGGTTTCGCCATGTTGGCCAAGCTGGTCTTAATCTGACCTCGTGATCCGCCCGCCTGGGCCGCCCAAAGTGCTGGGATTACAGGCGTGAACCACCGCGTCTGGCCGACAGTTTTCTTACGGTTTGTTGCTTTATAGTCTGTGACGTGATGTAAAACACATGCTCAGTTTGTTCCACCAATATTATTCTGCATAATAGTTTAATTCTTAACCTCCTTTTTCCAAGTACCATTTGAGTTTCTGTACCCCTGTTTAGCAAGAATTTTTTTTATTTGAATGTATTTGAGGTTTCTTTCAAAGATCACAAATATGTTTAAATTAGTGATATATACATTTTCTGAAAAGAGGGTATAGTTAGTGGAAGATATTAGTTCTATCAGTATCAAATCATGTTAGCATGTGGTCATCCTAGTGTGGTATTAACATGCCCGTTTTAGATTTCAGTATCTGAAATGAAAGTAACTAATAATTGAACATCTGTCTGCTCTACTAATAAGTAGATATTTTTGCCTCATTGCTTCTTCTGATCACTTTATTAATTTATCAGAATGCCCAAGTGTTGTGAGGTCCAGCTACTTACATCATTCCTGCCCCTGGTTGAGCTTATTGCTTTTTTTTCCTCTCTTTCCAGGTATCTGGCATAATTTTGTCCTTGCACTCTTGGGTATTTTAGCTCTCGTTCTCCTCCCAGTAATTCTCTTGCCATTTTACTACACTGGAGTTGGGGTGCTCATCACTGAAGTTGCTGAGGTAAATAATGGATTATTCAGGGCATTCTTTCATCAGAGGTTGTGATGTAATACCTAGCATCTAATCAGAAACTTTTATTCAAGATCTCCTCATATACAAAATGCTCGGTTTCTTCTGAAGAAATTACTGTAATCCTTTCAAATCTAGCAAATAATGTTGGGAAACACGTTGGTTTTTTTAAAGTTTCGTGAAAATTGTTTTTGTCCTGATGCTGTACTTAGGAAGATAGTATCAAGATTCTCTACCTGTAGTTTATTGGTAAAATACATCATTTACCTTTACTGTTTATTTTTATATCTGCTTTTGAGTCAAATGTCTTTACGCCTCCTAAGTAGTAAGAAAGATGAAACCTAGGCTGTCCAGCTGCAACATTTCATAGGAGTTTAAGTTAACGTCTTCAACTCTGTATTTCACTCCCTTAGACAATAACTGCTATGATGGCATCAAACCTTCTATTCAGACATTAGAAAGAGGAAAATTACGTTTGTGAGCAGTTGGCTTACATATACATTGTACTGATGGTATTGTCTGTATATTTGGGATATGTAAGGACGTGTCTTATTGTTTTACGTGTTAAGGATATAGGAAAGGCAAGACAGTCTGATGATACGTTCACCAAAAAAAATTTTAATTGGCAGTTTGGGGAAAAAATTTATCATTTTAGTCTTAATAGTCAGCAAGTCGGCTTTTTTTCAGTTGTGAAAAATTCAAAATCTTGGAGAATTTGGGAAAAGTAACTATAATTGTTGGATTTTATTTTAATTTTCAAGGACTATGTCTTGAATTCAAAGCTGGATTATTTTCTGCATTCAAAATATTCTACTTAATTAACTCAGTGTCTTTATTATTTGCTCAGATTAATTATAGCTTGTCTTCATGCATTATCTGATTTGGTTTTACCCTCTTCCCAAGGACTCTCCTGCCATTGGACCCAGAGGCCTTTTTGTGGGAGACCTTGTCACCCATCTACAGGATTGTCCTGTTACTAATGTGCAAGATTGGAATGAATGTTTAGATACCATCGCCTATGAGCCCCAAATTGGTTACTGTATAAGTGCATCAACTTTACAGCAGTTAAGTTTCCCAGTTAGAGGTGTGTATTTTCCTCAATATAATATAATGCTTCAAGCACCAGTACCTGCCATTCACTAATCCTTAGACCATGTCTATAGATTTATTCTGTTCTAATCTGTTTAAAGCAAATTAGTAAAGTAAATAGGTTCAAACTAATAGACATTTTTCTTGGTAAGTTGGATGCTAATATGTATGTTTCCTTTATTATATATTGTTGAACTTTTAATTATTTTCATAATGTCATATTTGACTTTTAGGACTCTAATATTTTCTGCTTTCAAAACACTTGTATTAAATCATAGCCAGGCACAGTGGCTCAAGCCTGTAATCCCAGCACTTTGGGAGGCTGAGGCAGGCGGATCACTTGAGGTCAGGAGTTCACGACCAGCCTGGCCAACATGGTGAAACCCCATCTCTATTAAAAATACAAAAATTAGCAGGGCATGGTGACAGGCTCCTGTAGTTTCAGCTGCTCGGGAGTCTGAGGCAGGAGAATTGCTTGAACCCAGGAGATGGAGGTTGCAGTGAGCCAAGATCAGGACATGGAAAGAGACTCTGTCTCAAAAAAAAAAAAAAATCAGCATTCAAGGTCCATCATAACCAATTAACTAATTCCAATAATTAAATACCCCCAATATATTATCTTTATAGTGTGTAGATATATTATAGTACTTTAAACTTTTATAACTGAAAAAGGGAATATAAATAATAAGAACCAGTTCTACTTTGCATAAGCTTATGTCAGAACAGATAAACAATGATAGTTAACTAAATATATAAAAATCAAAGCATAAACATTCTGTATTAATATATTGTTAGCCCAACACAGACATGCAATAAGGAAAGATTAAAAGAAATAAAAAGGAACTTGGCAAACAAAAAACCCCATCTGGGATTTAGAAAAAATTCCCTTACTTCTTAAAAATTCCCTTAATACTTAAACAGTTCTAGTGGTAGCTGTGTGGATGTTGGCATGTCTGAATCTATCTGGGATAGAGTTATGTTATGTATTTTATGTGGCAGGCATCCTAAGGAAGTTATCTTGGCTTCCAAAAATACCCTGTGAAGTCAGATATGTTGCTCTGTGCAGCAGATGACAGAGCTGAAGCAAGTTTCTTCTCGGATCCTGCCAAACTTATTTTGAGTTATTTTAGCTCTGAAAAATCAGCTTCCCAATTTTTTATACAAAATCAGCTTCCCAATTCTTTATACAAAATCAGCTTCCCAATTCTTTGTACAAAATCAGCTTCCCAATTCTTTAAACAAAATTGTTTATACAAAATTGAAGGTGTTAGAAAATATAAATTATGGTCACAGACTATATCTTTAAGTGAAAAAACATCCTGATACTTGTCCACATCTATTGGTGTAGGGAAATATGATTAATAATCAAGAATAGTTTTAGTAAAGTACTGTGTGCAACACAGGCAAAGTAGTAAGAACTGATTTTTTTTTAAGTTTTCAAATTTACTCTTCCATGTATAATCCATTTGTAAGAATTTTTTTATTATCAAAAATGTTTAGACACAACGGAGAATAGTATAAACGAGCCCACATGTATCTTTCTGCCAACTTTGGCAATTATTAACATTTTGCCAATTTTTTCATCTAAGCAGTCCACTTTTAGGGGAAGTATTTTAAAGTACATCCCAGGCATCCTATCATTTCATCCATAACCTTCAGCCTGCCTTTAACTGATGATGACTCATTAAACATGACCATAATACTGTTGTAATTCCTAACAAAATAACAGTAATTTCTGATATCTAGTTGGTATTCAATTATTTCTAATTCTTTTCATTATAGTTGATTTAAATTAGTTAGGATGTCTTCTAAGACTTTAAATTTGTAACAATTCTCCTTGACCTGTTTTTGAAAGGTTATTTTTTTGTTGAAGAAACTGAGTCATTTGTTTTGTTGAATTTCCTATATTCTGGGTTTTTCTGGTTATAGCTTGTCCTCATGATGTCATTAACTTGTTCAGATGTCTTCCAATTTTCTATAAACTGTTAATTAGGTCCACAGCCTTGATTAGATTCAGAATCCTTTTTGTTTGTTTGTTTGTTTGGCAAAAACACTTCATAGGCGGCGCTTGGTACTTCCTATGGCATCATATTGCATCCAGTATCTATTGTGCTCTGTTTTAATGGTGTTAAGATTGTTCAGTGGACCAGTCTGATTCTTTAAGGTTGAAATATTTATAAATTTTCCCCATTCTCAGGAGCCTCTTACCATCTTCCAAAGCTTTTAAGATGATAGAAGATTGATTATGTAATCCACAATGTGTTCTTCTTTAAAGAAATGATCCATTATTTCCCACTTCTTAAGTCCTTTATCATTTTCTTTTGGTTTCTCTAAATTTGATGTAATGTGTATTGAATTACAAAAACCAAAGTGACACACTAGTTAAATAAAGTTCTCTTCTGTAGGATTGTTTTACTTAGGATATCTGCATATTCAGATGTTTAGGGTTTTATCCTTTTCCTATCAGACAGACTGTAAATAAAAATTTTCCCTGAAATACTCAGAAACTCTCTTCTTGTCAACTGAGTATTTCACTGTTGTGGATCATGTGCTACATTTTGGAGGTATTTGTTTAAATACCTAATTACTCTTTCTATACTAAAATCAATCCAGAAGTAATTCTCTTTTTTTTTTTTCCAGACCCTGGGCTGTTGTAGCCCAGCAGTAATTCTTCAATATCTATTTTGTCTCAGTATACATGTTTATTTTACATGATTACTATATCTGATAAATCTGTGCCTCTATTTAAGCTTTTGAAAATGGAGTACGTATACTTAGCCAGTTTAAAGGAACATTAATGTCTATAAATATCACTTAAAATATATACTAGGACTGGTCCAAATGCAGTTGTGGTTACAATTAATTGATCACAACCAGTTACAGAATTCTTTGTTCCTTCTCTATTCCCACTACATCACTTGACTAGCCTTAAAAAAAAAAATACATACTAGATTAATTTTGATGGCAGGCTTAGCCCCTGGGGCCATGGACATTTAAGAAAGCTATGGATTGATGGTTTTTTATATGTTTCTAGGTAACTTTGTTATCCTTCATTGTAAGTAGGAATGAAAGATATGGTCAAATATACCAATACAAAGTGTCCAATGATCCAAAAGTTATTCATGTTCAATTTAGAGTAGAATTCAGTACACATAACTAAATTCTAGGAATTTATACCACTTCAGATTAATAAAGCCACCTTGGAAAGATCACACCCTGGAAGTGCTTGTAAACCATCTCCACCAATTATCTCTAGCCTCTTATTTCATACCCCGCCTCTCCCAGATGCAGTATTAGATTTAAACTCTTTGAAGATTAAACAGCCTTTTGGGGAAACTCCAAGAAGAACACTGAGGGCTTGGAGCCCTTTGTACCTGGAATAGATCTCTGGTCTTACTCTGGGTCAGAAAAGAAAAACATACACTCTTCCCCCATTCATATTGAAGCCTCTGCTTTTAGGGTTGCTGGCTGTCCATACACCACTCAGTGATTTAAATAGAACTGAAAGTTACAGACAATAACTAGTATGACTCTTTTGGGGGACTATTTTCCTAACAAGTACTTTGCATCTTCACTCTTTATTTCGAGGGAGGCACTCCTTATTTCATATATGCATAAAGCTAAATTCCTTTTTGATGAAAGCATTGTCTTGAGTAAGAAAGGCTGTCCTTAGCAAGTCCACCATTTGAACTACATTTTAAGAAGCACGAGACAGAATGCTAAGGCAACTCTGCTTAAAGTGAAGCTGTGAGCCCAGACTCAGGCATCCACCCTGAACAGTTTACATTCCTATTCAAAGGAGGTGAGGGTTTATGCCCTTACCTGCCTGGCAACAGAAATATTAAACTGTCTTACATATCTTTAACTAGAGTGAGAGAAGACCCTTCTTGACCCAGTTTAAGATAATAAAAGGAAAACTCTGGGAATCTTTTCAACAAACTTTGAGAACTCAGATTGTTTTTATGCCCAAATTGCTCTAATATTTGGGGAAAAAAAGACTTTTTTGTTATTATGAGCATCAAGTTATGGTTTGCTATCCTAAATTGAAGAGTAAGAGTGTGTATATAAGTGTGTGTGTGTGTGTGTGTGTGTGTGTGTGTGTGTGTGTGTGTATATATATATATATTTTTTTTTTTTTTTTTTTTTTTTTGAGATGGAGTCTCACTCTGTCGCCCAGGCTGGAGTGCAGTGGCGCGATCTCGGCTCACAGCAACCTCTACCTCCCTGGTTCAAGCAATTCTCATGCCTCAGCGTCCCGAGTAGCTGGGATTACAGGTGTATGCCACCAAGCCCGGCTAATTTTTTTGTATTTTTTTTAGTAGAGACGGGGTTTCACCATGTTGGCCAGGCTGTTTTCAAACTCCTGACCTCAGGTGATTTCAAACTCCTGACCAGGCTGTTTTCAAACTCCTGACCTGGGTGAGCCACCACACCCAGCCTCGTGTGTGTGTGTGTGTGTGTGTGTGTGTGTGTGTGTGTGTTTCGTTTAACTACTTGTTACTAGGCAGTGATGGCATAAAGTCAGCAATAGAACTGAGAATAAATAGGCTTGCTTCCCTGTGTTGGAGCCCTAGCTATGTGTTATATATTTGATAAGCTAGGGTAAGAAAATTATTCAGTTCATGTTAGAGATATAGAAAATGGTAGGCACTGTGAACTAGAGATTGAAAAAATCTCCTCTCCCCAGCTTTATTCCACAGTTACCTCTGGTCTAGACCATTCTTTGTAGACTGGACTATTTCCATGACTATATTAGGGCTCATCTTAGGGTACATTCAAAATATACGAATTCTCCCTGTAATAACATTATGAAACTTTTCTGGCCTTAAATATTTCTGATTGTCTCCCATACTGGGGATATTTAAGGACAATTTTAATCTTCTAGAGTTAAATTGAACCCATAAATTCCCCTGGGGACATTATATTGCAATCTTGAATATTACTTCCAAAGTAGAATTGTATTGGCCTCTCGTAATTGATAAAAACATATGAATGTAAAAATTATCTGTGTCATACCCCCTCATCTTATAGATTAAGAATCAAGTCACAGAAATTGGTTAAGTAACTTGTTCTTTATGTGACCCAGTAGAAAAGATTCTAAAATTATGTTTAAGCCTATAGCTTTTTAAGATAGCAATAGAGAAATATCAAGTTTACTTCTCACATGCAAACAAAATATTTAACTCTTTATTGGAAAATTATGTATGTCAGGAGGTACTTAATCATGTTACGGAGGCCACAGGCATGGATTTCTGTTTTGCTTGGAATAAATGCCACGGGAAGAAAAAAACCAGAGATCACAAATTGGTGGCAGCCTCCAGGCCAAATCCAGCCTTAGCAGATGTATTTGCTTTGGCTTGCCCAGTGTTTTTAAATTTTTAATTGGCTGCCAATGTTTAAACTTCAACAGGCTTCACATGAAGGTCCAGATTTCTGGTTTCTATTGGGACAAAATGGAATATCTGTCAATTCTGGGCCCCAAATTGAGTGGCCTGGCTGTTAACCCCCTAGAACAGGCCATGTATTTTCTAGTTCATCACAGTCCCCACCACTTTCTGTTTTTTCTGCATATGATCCACTTCATTTATTTGGTACCTGCTTGGCCCATTTAAGCATTTATATTACCAAACATGCCATATCAATAGCAATAATAAATTCCTGACTTCCAATTCTGTATTGTACCCAGTCCTCTAAGAAAACTTAGTAACTAAGCATCAGCTATAAACATTTTAAGATCATTACTGATACAAAGGCAAATCACTTAGAACATCATTTATGTATTCAGTGTATATTGAGTAATCCACCTTATATAAGACACTGAGAAACCTTTCCCTCAGGAAGCTCACAGTTTAGTCATAAAAACAGACCATACCCACATTATTACAGTACAAGTTTAAATTTAAGTAATGACAGGCAATACTGGGAAATGATAACAGTCTTGACTAAGAACATGAAGGCAGGTTTCACAGCATCAGTCCTTGAACTGGCCATCAACAGTGAGTTTACTTTTAGGAGGCCAAGATGGACATGGACCTCAGCACCATAGAACAGAAGGTGGTCAAGGAACTGCCAGTAATTCAGTTTAGGAAGAGAATCATATGGGATAAGGTAGTTTAAAAGTGAGAGGGAATTAGTCTGTACTCAAGTGGGAATAGATAAGGAGAAAAATGAGGAGGAGTTTTGTAAAAATCCATGGGACTTGGCAATCTGGTCAAAGAGAACACTGAGGGTTTTAGCTTGGATTGATTTTTCTAAAGAATTCCTGAACAACTTTTTACTTTATACTTTACCATTAGGGCTGACAAATGATTATAGGCTAGGATTTGTCTGTGCTATTAGATGCTCACAGTCTGCTTTAATATTTTAAATACTACTCACTCAAAATTAAATACCCATTCAGTTATGATAAGAAAACAGAACAGGCCAGCACAGTGTCTCATGCCTATAATCCCAGCACTTTGGGAGGCCGAGGTGGGTGGATCACTTGAAGCCAGCAGTTCAAGACCAGCCTGGCCAACATGGTGAAACCCCATTTCTACTAAAAGTACAAAAAAATTCACTGGGCATGGTGGCACATGCCTGTAATCCCAGCTACTCAGGAGGCTGAGGCAGGAGAATTGCTTGAGCCCAGGAGGTGGAGGTTTCAGTGAGCAGAGATCATGCCACTGCACTCCAGCCTGGGTGACAGAGCGAGACTCTAAATAGATAGATAGATAGATAGATAGATAGATAGATAGATAGATAGATAAATGGAATAACAGTTGCTCCATTGCTGTTGTCTTCCAAAAATGGTAACTGGATTACTGGTGTACAGGCAGGTATGTGCACATCTGTGGGTCAAATTGGGCATCCCTGGTTCTCTAGGGGGAGCCCCAAAGTAAGCCTGGGGTAGAATAGGTATTTGGATATAGTGGGGATGTCTTAGGCATCCTCTGGCCACCTCTGTTTACCAGCACCACAGTGCAGGGGTTCCGAAGTAATGTTGGATCATCGGCATTCAGGCACATAATAGTAGTTCATTAAATGTTTGTGCTTGACCAGCTGGACTTATTATTGTGAAACTTACTGAGGTACTGCAACTCCGGCTTTATGGGTAGGTCAGTTTATATGAGGACAACTAACCTAGGGTAACTGCTGCTTCTTGATTTAAAATTGAATGGATCTCTTTTGGTAATGTAAAATCAAACTGCAGCAAGTAGCCCTCAAGTTGAACTCTGAATTATACAGTTGCTTCTAAACAAAGTAAAAATATGCCATTTTACTTATTCTTTTTGTCACAAATGTGTTTTTATATAACAGACTCTAATAAACAGTATATTTCTCTTTAGCATACAAACGGCTAGATGGTTCAACTGAATGCTGTAACAATCACAGCCTCACAGATGTGTGCTTTTCCTACAGAAATAATTTTAATAAGCGTTTGGTAAGTTGTCCCTGAAGCAGTCTTGCTTGTCTGATATAATTACTACAAAATAAGCATGTAGAGCTAAAATGGAATCTATGGAAACTTCTCTCTTTTGCTCTATTTGTATCATTTTATTAAAATCTCTACATTTCACATGTCACATTTCATCTGAAAATCTTTAAAAATTTATAGTGATAATATCTTATTTGACCCAAATGGGGTACTTGAATCTATTTTATAGTAGGTGCACATAAATGGCATTTCTTTTATATGAACCTCGTTCCTGATATGCTACGTGGCATGAAAAATGTTGAAGGAATGTAACTTAGGTTTTTCTTAATAAATCATTTTTAATATTGACTGATTAATATTTTATTTATAGCATACATGTCTTCCTGCCCGGAAAGCAGTTGAAGCGACCCAAGTTTGCAGAACCAATAAAGATTGTAAAAAAAGCTCAAGTTCAAGTTTCTGTATAATACCTTCTTTGGAAACTCACACTCGCTTAATAAAAGTAAAACACCCACCTCAAATTGATATGTTATATGTAGGACATCCTCTGCATCTTCACTACACAGGTGAGTATTTTTGTGGTAGACACTTAGAAAATCATTAAGATCACATATAGTTTCAGTAGTAGAAACTCACTACAAATCCTTGAATTAATACATTTATTATAAATTTGACCATTTATCAAAGTCTTGTTAACTTGTTCTTAAGCATTAAGTGAAAATTATGCAGTAGGAAGTTAATCTGAATTTATAAAATAAGATGGAGCTGAATCCATGCCTGCCTATGCAGAGTGACACATTTTCCCTTCCCTACCATTTATGCCCAGGTGAAATATGTGATCTCTCAGATGTCCTCTGAGAGTTTATTAAATTTATCCAAGCTCCCCAAAACAGTGGCAAGAGCAACATACCCTAGAGAATGCCAAGATACATGGGGATGTAACTATAATTTGTGTGTGACACATGACTTTCATATGACTATACTTTCAAAACTGGTCCAGCATAATCATTTTAGCAGTGGCAGCATCGTTGGACTAAGTTATTTATGGCTAAAGATCACATAGTCTAACTCATTTTGTTGTAGAAGATTTTTTAAATAGTTTACCATGCAATTTACCCATTAAAGTTTACAATTCGGTGGGGTTTTGTTTGTTTGTTTTTGTTTTGTTTTGAGACAGATTCTCACTCTGTCGCCCAGACTGGAATGCAGTGGCTCAATGTTGGCTCACTGCAACCTCCATACCCAGGACTCAAGTGATCCTCTCACCTTAGCCTCCCAAGTAGCTGGGACTACAGATGTGTGCCACCATGCTGGGCTAATTCTTTGGGTTTTGTAGAGACAGAGTCTCACTATGTTATCCAGGCTGGTCTCAAACTCCTGTGCTCAAGCAATTCTCCCTCCTCAGTCTCTAAAAGTGCTGGGATTACAGGCATGAGGCACTGTGCCCAGCCCAGTGGTTTTTAATATATTGAGTTGTGCAACCATCACCACAAGCTAGCTGCAGAATATCTTCATCACCACTAAAAGAAACTCCATACCCATTAAGTACTCACTCCCTGTATCTCTCCAACACTCCCAGCCCTTGGCAATCTCTAATCTACTTTCTGTTTCTATAAATTTGCCTGTTCTGGTCATTTCATATAAATGGAATATTTTATGACTAGCTTCTTTGATGTAGCTTAATGTTTTCAAGGTTTATCTGTGTTGTGGCGTGAATTAGTACTTCATGCTTTTTAAGGCCAAATGATATTCCTTGGTATGGATAGACCACATTTTCTTTATTCATTCATAGTTAATGGATATGTGGGTTTTATGTCACTTTTTTTTTTTTTTTTGAGACGGAGTTTTGCTCTTGTTGCCCAGCCTGGAGTGCAATGGCGCAATCTCGGCTCACTGCAGCCTCTGCCTCCTGGGTTCAAGCAATTCTCCTGCCTCAGCCTCCGGAGTAGCTGGGATTACAGGTGCCCACCACCATGCCCAGCTAATGTTTGGTATTTTTGGTAGAGACAGAGTTTCACCATATTGGTCAGGCTGGTCTCGAACTCCTGACCTCAGGTGATCTGCCTGTCTTGGTCTCCCAAAGTGCTGGGATTACAGGCGTGAGACACCGCGCCTGGCCTATGTCACTCTTTAAAAGACTCTCTTATTGCTCCACAGTCATATCCTGAGATACAACTGAGGTCATTTTTCTTATGTTTGACACTAAATGACTCTAGACTGCAACTATTAAATAAAACCTGAATAAATGAATAAATGAATAAATGTCCCTAGTGGGGGTAATTCAGAAATGTGTACTATGAGTTCTGACTAATTACAGGATAGTTTTAAAATGTTTTGAACAAAAACGGGATTATGGAATCCACAGAGTAGATGAGACTTTAAATCCCCTCATCTTAATCCTTGGTTTAGCCATGAAGAAAAAAAAAGACCTGAAAGAGGTTAAGTAGCATAATAGTAGGAGTAAACATAATTTTAAGGTTATACCACTTTGAAAGGGTAAGGACTCTTAATGTAAATTTCTTACTCTCGCCTCAAAATATAAGTACACATTGGGACATGTTTTTTCATTCTGCTGTTTTTATTAGATATTCTGGAAGTATTGACTGCTTTTATATGTGAGGTACATAGCCTGCATATGTTTAGGAAGGGCTTTCTCAATCAATTTAATCTGCTAGCCCAATTTTTAACCATATGGTAGAATTCATAATGCTGTTGCTTCTCTGGTATGAATAATATTTATTATTCCTTATTTTTCTTTTTCAGTGAGCATCACCAGTTTTATCCCACGTTTTAACTTTCTAAGCATAGATCTGCCAGTGATTGTGGAGACATTTGTCAAGTATCCTTTCTGGTGTGAAACATGTTTTAAAAGTGTGTTACTTGGATCTTCATCAATTTTACCTTGAATAGAGCATTACAAGTATAGACCTCACAAGTATCACTTAATTGCTAATAACTGAACAAGAATCTTGAAAGTTGAAAAAGATCAGATTGTACCCAGGAGGGAAGAAGTCAGAGAAAGATTAATCAGAGTGAGAAAGGTTTAGATGTAGAAGGGAAAGAACCCAGAATACAAATTGAGAAATGAATTTACAGGTCTAAAACATTTTAGTAAGTTTATAAAGGATGGAAGCTTCAGTTACTACTGAGGTGATGAATTCTGCCCCATCTGAGCCTGTTAGTTCTGACCAAATAGAGGATGTAATTGCATAACCAGGAATTATGTAAATCCCAGGGAGGAATGCACAAGAAAGATCAAGCTGGTTTCAACTACTAAGATAGCAATTCAGAGGGCCAAATCTCATGTGGTCTTTAGCATATTATGATTGCACATAAAAGATGAATTTTTTCATATTAATTATTATGCAGAATTGAATTACTGGAAAGTTATGGGAGGGTTCTTTAATTTTGTCGCTTTTAAATTTTTTAATGTCTTTCCTCAATTATTTAAATTTTAAAAAAAATGGAAAACAAGTAAGCAGTTATTTTTTTTAAATGTGTATAATTAAGATTGTGGCCAGGTGCAGTGGCTCACACCTGTAATCCTAGCACTTTGGGAGGCCAAGGCAGGTGGATCACCTGAGGTCAGGAGTTCCAGACCAGCCTGACCAATATGGCAAAACCCCATCTCTACTAAAAACAGAAAAATTATCCGGGCGTCTTGGTATGCACCTGTAGTCCCAGCTACTCGGGAGGTTGAGACAGGAGAATCGCTTGAACCCAGGAGGTGGAGGTTGCAGTGAGCTGAGATTGCTCCACTGCACTACAGCCTGGGCGACAGAGCTAGAATCCATCTCAAAAAAAAAAAAAAAAGATTGTACTTTATAGACTCTGCAGCTTTGTCACCAAGAGACTTATGCTATAACCTTATAGATGGTAGTAAAATAAAGTAGGTTTCAAGAACCAAAATCTTTGTTTCCTAATATAAAGTAATGCTTTGTAAGGCCCAAAGAGTAATTTTCCCCTTATTTCTTATTCCTTCCACATTCCCTTCCCTGTTGTATCATTAAAGGCTTAGAAAGACTTAGTCATCCTACGAGTTCATTATAGATTGGCTTAGTTTATAAGTAGTTGGCCTTTATTTTTCTAGTCAAGGTTTTTGAACTTTGAAATAATATAAACTCATTTGTTTTAAGTAGTACAGGTCTAAGAAGGAATGGCAGAGATTTAAAGAAAGTAGAGAAGTCAAGTGTAATCTCAAATTCAGTCACAGTAAAATATCTTCTGACTCATAGAAATGTGGTTTCTACTCAGACTTCTCACAGTTGGTTCCTTAACTGATTTTAACCCAGGTACCTGATTTCCCTCTCAGGAGCTCTGGCTATTGTTAATGCAGTACCCTGCTTTGCTTTGGATGGACAATGGATTCTAAACTCTTTCCTAGATGCCACCCTTACCTCAGTGATTGGAGACAATGATGTCAAAGATCTAATAGGGTTTTTCATCTTGCTGGGTGGCAGTGTACTTTTGGCTGCCAATGTGACCCTGGGACTCTGGATGGTTACAGCACGGTAATGTTTGCACTCATCTGACAGAATCCCTGAGTTACAGTATACAGCTAAGTGGTAATATCCATTGCCATTGAAATTCTTATTTGGTATGAAATATAAAGTGTTTCCTTAAATTACATCTTAGCCAACAACCCTGAGCTCCTCCCATATCCAGAGTACCCAAACTCTGTGGTAAAAGATAAGCCGAATAAATGAAAGGCATAGTCCCTGGCTGTATTCTAATTTAGGACTGAATGTAGCCAGATGCTTGTGGAATATCTAAGCAAGTGCAAATTCATGTGATACCATTTCATGTGATTACATATTGTGTTGAAATAGTATAAAGGAGAACAGAACTGGGTGGAATTAATTGGGAAAAACTTCTTACAAAAGCATCATTAATCAAAATTTGAAGGAGACCAGACTTTGGCCAAGTGGAAGGATGACCATTGTCTTGGCCTATATCTCTTGTCCTTTGTCTTGTTTGAAAAGTGTTTAAAATTTAATGGTGTATTATTTTGTGCTCTGAAAGCTGAGGTCTGATTACAATTAGTAAAATTCTGCAGAAGAATCTGCTGACGTGAAAGGGAAAAATCTTTGTCAAATGATACTAAATAAATGAACAAAATAGGATGTAGGGCCTATGATATCATGAGACATGTTTTGCCCCACAAAAGTTGCATCTTTGATAAGGTATCTCTGCCCCCTCATAAAGCAGCAATAGCTTTGACATCCACAGTGAGCTGCAGGAAGCATCTCACACCAGCAGTATGTGAGCTGAGGGAGGCAGTTAGGGTTGAACCTCAGAACTAGGCCGGGTCTCCTGACAGATCACAAGACACCCCAGAGGATCTTCAGCAGTCCTGCTTCCCATTCTCTATAAAGCTTTGAAGCTTGGAACTCTTCCAGGGTAAACATTTTCTCTTGTGCTGCTGAGGCCATCTGGGGCCTAGCTCCTGGGTTCCTGTCTCCAAGAAGCAATGACCTTAAACTCTGAGCCATACTCTGTCCTCACCAGCGGCTCCCATGTTTCTCTGTGTCAGGTTACTAAGTACCTAGTCCTTGCTTTCCGTCTCTCCCCTAAGCTACCTCTCTGGGTCCACAGAAGACTTGGTAGTACAGTGAGAATGGCTCTACATGAGTACAAACGTGGATTTGCCAGAGCTTGGGAACTGACTCTTGAGCCCAGAAGAGCCACGCCTGGTTCGAGGTCTTTTGGACTGGAGATCCAGCCCTGGGAAATTTGGGAAGTCAGCAGGCCAGTGTGAAGCTGTTGGTCCTAGAAGTATATGAGCTTGGTGTTTCTTTGATGAAAAATACGTGCTTCTCTCGTATACTCAGAAGTGATTAAGGGCAATAACTTATTAATAGCCAGGTATCCAACTTCTTTACTGAGTGATGTATTCTATGGGGTTACCTTTTTTAGATTATTGAGTTGCTCTGTAAGCACTAAAACTTTTTAATCATTTTTAAGAAACTTTTTAGATTGTATTACAAATTTGCCTTAACAGAAATTAGACATTGAATATAATTTTAACATTTTATTAATGACTTGGGTCATCAGTTAATAACAGTACTAAAACCACATGAATTATTGGTTTATTCCAGAAAATACAGCATTTGTTCTATGTTAGGTAGACAGTCATTTGGGATCAGAGTATATTAGCATAGTAATGCTCAGACCTGTTCAAGTAGTAGAGCTTGGAGAATGCCATGAAATACTTATATAATTAATTTGATTGCATGAACTAAGCAATTTACTAATGAAAAGGTTGTATATGTGTAAGTCAGTTTTTTTAAAAACCGAGAAAAAGTTTTAATAGAGGAAATCTTATTCATTAATTTATTTTTCTGAGTGAAAAAACAAAACGCAAATCTCATTTTATTTCAGCTGCTAAACATTTTGATCTGTTGACCCATAGGAGCAGGATTTGGGAACCACTTTACTAGGAAAGAGCAGATCAGCACCATTTGTGTAAAACTGGCTTCAATATGTAAGAAAGAAAATGTTATGTGTTTTCTTCTTTAGCTTGGTTGTGGGCACTTCTACAGCAAGGACCATATCATGTTCATCTTTGCATCCCTGGCACAGTGCATGAGACATAAGTACTTAATAAATGCAGTTGAATGGATAATGATTAGTGTTATTTATGGATTAGAAAAAGCATGTTTCTATTTAAGTAAGCTATAAAAAGTATTATTGAATATTTACTGTAAATATATGTTCACATAAAAAAATAACTTGGAAGGTCTTTGTGTCCCTGGCATATTATCATCTTTATGGAAAGAATCCACTATGGTTTCTGTAGAGTGATTAGAAAAATGGATTATTTTGAGAATTGGAGAAAGTGTTCTTTCTGTGTTGTCACTTTGTTCAACAGTAAAACTTTATTCTCAGTGTTCCTACTCTGCATTGTTTACATTTTTGAGAGTTTTTTTTTTTTTTAATCACCTACAATCTGTAAAGAATGTATATATTCTTTTCAGCAGCTCAGTTTGAAAAGACATGCCGTTAAACTTGACTTTTTGATAATCGTTCTTACAGGTCATTGTCTGTTCTAACAGCAAATTGTAAACATGTGCTTCATAGATATTGTGGCTCTCAGTCATCACTTTGTCCTATGGTATTTATTGAATGTTCACATACTAATGGTGCACAGGTGTTTTTTTCTATAAATCTTCTGACTGTTCTGTAATTCATTCTTAAGCTTTAACTTGAAGATATCGTAATCGCCGGCATTTGATGTTTAGCAATAAAAGGATAAATGTGTACCAGCATTTTATGTTTATCATCGTCTATGTGTTGTCTTCTTTGAACTCTTTTCTGTCAAAATTGTTCCTATTACATAAAGCAAGATCTTAATCATTTTTAAATTCTTGATTCTAGAACCAGCCTTCAGTTTTCATTCATGTAATCTATACCTGAAAGTCATTGCGGGCCTTGAAAATAAGTCTTTTAAATGAGGCTCCTGTGCACTCACTACTGTCTTGGAAATGGCTGGTTTATGGATGAAGAAAGAGGACTATCATGTTTCCTTTCATTAGTGTCTGACAGAAAAGTCTGCTGTAAGTTAGGAATTCTTGAAAGAGAATGTTTTAACTATGGCATTTGGTTCTTTTTGACCTTTTGCCCTAGTGCTTCCTCCCATACTCTCTCTCTATTTCTCTCTCTCTCTCTCTCTCTCTCTCTCTCTCCCCCCCCTCCCTCTCTCTCCCTCTCCCTCCCTCTCCCTCTCTCTCCCTCTCCCTCTCCCTCTCCCTCTCTCCCTCTCTCTGGTACTAAGGGCCAGATAAAATAGGCTAGGAATGTAGCCCAGTTTTTGATTGGTTAGCCTCATTCCACTAATTCTTGCCTCTGATCCCATTACACTACAGTTAAGAGCCACAAGACTAGATGACTGATTAAGCCACTTTTTTAACAGCTTTATTGAGATATAATTAAATACTCTCAAATTCTCTCTTTATGTGTTAACTTTAAAGTATTCAATTCCATGTAAACTATTTTTCTCTTAATGTCCAATCAAACAGTATGCATATGCTTTCGTATAATCTAACCTTTTAAGTAAATGTACATGTGACAAAAGACTGGCAGGGAAAAATGTGTTTTAGTTATTTCACAACTATGTTAACTCTGGAATGGTTTTCAGCAACATAATAGAGTTGAATAAGTTATTTTTAAGCATGTAAATATACTTTCTTTGAGACAATAAGCCTTTTTAATCAGTGCATTTGCAAGCTACAGTGCATTTGAAAGCTACTCCTTGCTACAGCAAGAGTACTACTAATTTGAATAATCCATTGCATATTTTATCAGACCATGACATATGAATTCAATGAAAGGAAACCCCTCTGTTTCAGAACTCAGTGCTACAATAAGTTATACTCGGGGTGGAGGTAGGAAAAAAATGGCTAATTACAAAGCAGGTTATATTGTGTAATTCAATTTTCCATTAAAGGGAGGAAAAAACACCCATATATGTTAGTTTTATTTAGCTAAAGATTGATGGATAGTCAATAATGGTCCCTTCTTATTTACTGAATGCTTCTCAAACTTTTCTACTGACATGCTCCTAACACTATAGAGGAGGGAAAACCTAGAAGGATCTAAGGGTAGAACCCTGTAATTGACTCTCCACAGTATAAAATTGAACTCTCACTTTATCTTAAATTTAGCATCCTATTAATCTAATCAAGCTTTCTAAAGCCAATTCTCTTAAAGATATGGAACTCTAAACTGTAAAAGAATTAGACTTTAAGAATATTAAGAATTTCTTCATTTCTAAAACACATTCTGATTTGTAGACTAGTGACAGTCTATGGTGGTATTTTTGTCCATCCAAAGTGAAATGAGAAAAATAAAGATCGTGTATATTGTCTTTAATTACAAAGTAAACATAATGTATGTGTAATGTTATAAGTCTTCCTGCTGCCCTTTATCAAAGAGCCCCCCTTTATATGGAGTATGGAAACATATACTTGGTTTCCCTTAGCACTGCTAGATTGCCCTCCAAAAAGGTCTTTTTGTAACTGACCCTCTTATTGGCAAGGCATGAGGGTTCCATGTTTGCCCACACCCTTGCCTCCACCTGAATTATCTGACTTCCATGTTCTGACAAATCTGTTGGGTTTAAAATGACATTTCAAGGAAAAGATAACATTTCATTTTAATTTGCATTTCTTAGATTATTAATAGAGGTGCACATTCATATACTTGTTTAGCCCTTTGGGTTTTTCATTCTGCCACTTGCTTATTGATATCCTTTGCCCAGTTTTCTATTGGGTGTCCTAAATTTTTCTGTTTGATCCATAGAAATTTCTTGTATATTCTTGATTGGAGGTCAACAAATTATGGCCTGCAGGCCAAATCTTGCTCACTACCAATTTTTGTAAATAAACGTTTATTGTGTTTTATTGGAACACATTCATTCATGTATTTGATGGCTGCTTTTGTGCTATAATGGCTGAGTTGAGCAGGTGCAACAGAGATCGTATAACCAAAAGCCTAAAATATTTGCTATGTTTTACAAATATTCAGAACAACCCACGTTCCAGATATCAGTCTGCTTGCGGAGCAACCCGAGTCCTAGATATCAATCTCTTGTCCATTGTAGATGCTACAAATAATTTTTCCCAGTTTCCCATAAACTTTATTTATGAGGTTGTTTGTTGAACAATGATCTTTAGTTTAATATAGTAAGATCCATTAATCTCTTGAGTTATTGTTTGTGTTTTGTAGGTCTTATTGAAAAAGTCCTGTCCCAGGGTCACAACAGTATTCTCTTACATTTTCCTCTACTTGCTTTAAAGTTGTACTTTCATGATGAGATCTTTAATTTCTGGAATATATGATATGAGGGAGGGAATCAAGGTTTATTTTTCTATATAGACTTAACTATCCTTAAAATAAACATCATAGTATTTTCCTTTTTAAGACTATTATATAAAACAGCTTACATAAAGTAGTTAATATGGTGCCTGGGATGCTCAATTCATTACTGGTGTTATGAACTTAACGACTTCTTTTCAGAATGCAGGAAGGATTAGGACTTAATTTGCCCTGAGATCTCAGTCTGTACTGGTGTTAGATATTGCCTCCTTTTGGTATGCCTTCTAGGCTTCCAGTGCCTTCAAGCTGGTTCTGATTGTCCAGAGTATCTTCCAGGCCTTGGATCTTTTAAGCATTTCTTCCCCCAATCAAAATGGACCAACAATCGCAGTATTTAAGCAAATGGCTAGGGATTTTGCTTCCTGTAACTAGTCAAAATAACCTGTGTTCACGAGTGTGTTTGCTGATAGTAACATAGGCTAGCATTTACATCTGGTCTTATGAAAACAGCATGTTAACTCAGAAGGAAGCACTATGAGAAACCAATATAGGAGAGAATTCACGATAGGATGGCCTTTGAAACCACCAAATCAGACAATAAAAAGCTTTCTACTCTGTGCATAGTCTAGGATCTTATATTTCAAAATAATCTTTTTTTACATGTTCATTTTAATTTGCATTTTGTTGTTATTGTTAGAAAAGAGGCTAAAGTTTTTAATTTTTTTCGAGACAGGATCTTGCTCTGTCAACCAGGCTGGAGTGCAGTGGCACGATCACAGCTAAATGCAGCCTTGACCTCCTGAGCTCAAGCAATCCTCCCACCTCAGCCTCCTGAGTAGCTGGGACCACATGCATGTGCCACTATGCCCAGCTAATTTTTATATATATATATATAATTTTTTATTTTTTGGAGACCTCGCTATGTTGCTCAGACTGGTCTCAAACTTCTGAGCTCAAGTGATCCTCCTGCTTTGGCCTCCCAAAGTGCTGGGATTATAGGCATGCCCAGCTTAAACTTCTTTGTTACAATGTGTGTGCTTTGGTAGACTCCTTATCCGTATCCTTTGCCCATTATTTCCCTTCAGTGGTTGTCACCTTCTAATTCCTTTTCATTGTTCAGGAATCACATTTTTACGAAGGACTTACAAACATATTTGACCATATCTTACAGTTCCTTGGCTTTCATACTTTATTCCTAGCAGTCTTTTCTTACCTTTGAACTTCTTTGATTCCATCTTTTAATGGCTTCTACTTTTTTTCTAGCCTTTATGTATTACCAGAAATCTATAATGAGAGGTAGCACTTTGTGATTTACAACACATTCCCGTCTCCAGTTTAGGGTACCCCTTTTCTGTCAAGGAAATGCCTAGGAAAAAGAAGTTAGAACAGAAGGAGGTACAAATGTAATTTTTTGGCCTCTATAGAAAAATAATTTCTTTCTTATCGGAAAAGAAATACACTTTAATCACAGAGAACAGGTTAATGAAAATAAATTGTGAATTATTGAAAACAAACAGGGTTGTATTATGCATAAACTGGTAAGCCAGTGTTTAAACTTGACAATATATTACAAACACTTTTATGTTATTAATATTCTAATGTTATTTCAGTGGCCATATAATATTGCAGTGTTAAATATGCCATCATTTAATCAACCCCTATTATTTTTAATTTTGCAATATTATAAATAAAACTGTTAGGAATATCCTTACAACTAAATTTTTTTGCATTCTATGACTCTTTAGACAGTTCTAGAAACTCTCAGGAAAATCCTAAAGATGACTTTCTTGAAGCATGAACAGTTATATATATAGTATACATTTAATTTTTTTTCTGTTAATTGAGTATCCAAAGATGGCATCTTGTTTTAATTTGTACTTTTTGATTTTTTTTAAAAAGTGGAATATTTTAAAATGTGTGTGTTGGCCATTGTCTTCTTTTTTTAATCCACAACCTTTGCCCATTTTTCATGTGAGGGATTATCTTTTAACTGCTTTTCCTCATAAGCTCAGCTGTACCATTCGATTTGTTACATGTAAACATGTTAAAACTTCATTTAAGTATAATGCTCATTTTTGTTTTCAATATATTATGGTCTGTCAATTTTTGTCTTGTTTACTACTTTTGGTGAAATGTTTTGAAAGTGTCCCCCACTCCAAGATTTTATAAATATTCACATTTTCTTGTAATAATTGTGATCTAATTTTTAAAAATATTTAACTATTTAACCCATGTGGAATATATTTTCATGTTGGTGCAAAGTAGGGATATAACCTTATGTTTTGTTTTCCTCAAATGATTGGCCAGCCAGCCAAAAGAGATGGCTAGTCTTCATATGAGAGATAACTGTTTATTAATTTACTTTTACAATTCAGTAATACAATGAAATGAGTATATATCTCATGTGTTTCATTAGAATAGAGTACTTAAATCATTTTTTTTCCTTTAGGTGGATTTATTTTTTATGGAAATAGTGTTTCTCATTCCTAAACAATGTAAGACTAGCAATCTGGAGATCACCCTTAACATATGTCACTATCTAAAGGTACTGTTTTCACCACCTTCTTAATTAAAATATTTTTTGCTTCATAGATTTTCAAGCTTTAACTCTTCTATCTATCTATGAATCATTTACTATTCATTTTTAAAGGTTAAAAAGGCAATCTGTCTTTGGAACAGATATCCTGATTTTAATGTAAGTATTTTATCTTCATCTGTTTTCGTTATATAATGATTAAGCATGGAATATTGCATTTCTTGATTACTTGTTCAAATACATGCATTAATTTTTATTGTCATAATTTAATCATGAAAATTAGGGGTAATGTAGATATTATGAATTTGTATTTTATTATAAGATTTAAACTGTTTTTTCTATTTATAATAAATGATGAGTTTAAAAGAAGTTGGTTAGCTGTGCTTTTTTCCTATTTGAAATGTTTTACTTCTGAGCTCACTGTAGTAGGTTTTTAACTTTGTCAAACATTAGAATATGACTCTTACAAACATGATGCACTAAGAGATGGCTATTGGTTTTAAAAAGTTCCATTTTTCATATTCATCCCTATTCTTTAATCACTGGAACCAATACATGAAATCTTTCATTCATATAACAAATGTTTATTACACACTTATTATGTGCCAGGCACTGTTCTAGGCTCTGGGGATACAGCAGTAAATAATACAATTTTTCTCTTTTTTATTTTGTAAGAAAAAAATCCCATTTGTTTTTAAGCCAATAGATACATGTTGAGAACTACTAAGTGTTACAAGCACATAGTGGCAAAAGATTAAGCTACGAAGGTTAGCAGAGCCCAAGTCTTAGAAATATGTTAAAGAGAGTATACACTTTAGCCTCATCGCAAATAGGAAGTCATTGAAAATTTCAAGCAAGATTTGCCTTTTGAATGGATCATCTCAGCTAAAGGTAAAGTATGGATGGGAGAATAACAAGTCCGGCAGCAAAGAAATTGGTTAGAAGACTATTTCACAGCTCGGTGTGGTGGCTCATGCCTGTAATCCCAGCACTTTGGGAGGCCGAGGTGGGTGGATCACTTGAGGTCAGGAGTTCGAGAGCAGCCTGGCCAACATGGTGAAACCCTGTCTCTACTAAAAATATGAAAACTAGCTGGGCGTGGCGGCAGGCACCTATAATCCCAGCTACTTGGGAGGCTGAGGTAGAAGAATCGCTTGAACCTGGGAGGTGGAGGTTGCAGTGATTCATGCCATTTCACTCCAGCCTGGGTGACAGGAGCGAAACTCCATCTCAAAAAAAAAAGACGATTTCAGTAATCTTCAACAAGAGGTGACAGTGATGGCAAATACAGTGGCGGCAGTAGAGATCAGAAGGAAGAAGAGAACAAACCAAAAGTAGACTGTAAACTCCACTGTATTTGATGGTTAGGTGTGTATTGGGTTCAAGGAGTCAAGAAGGCAATGAAATGATGGAAATGCCATTGACAGAGCTAGGGAACACCAGAAAAGCAGCAGTTCAATTTGCAACTCTTTTTTTTTTTTTTTTTTTTTCGAGATGGAGTCTCATTCTGTCACCCAGGCTGGAGTGCAGTGGCTCTATCTTGGCTCACTGCGACCTCCACCTCCCGGGTTCAAGTGATTCTCCTGCCTCAGCCTCCCAAGTAGCTGGGATTACAGGCACGCACCACCACACCCAGCCAATTTTTGTATTTTCAGTAGAGACAAGGTTTCACCATGTTGGCTAGGCTGGTCTTGAACTCCTGACCTCGGGTGATCCGCCCGCCTCGGTCTCCCAAAGTGCTGGCATTACAGGTGTGAGCCACCAGGCCAGCCTCAATTTGGAACTCTTGAGTTTGAATACCTGAGAGACGTACAAGTGGAGATGGCAAGTAGGCAGTTGTATGTACAGATCTGGAACTTAGGAGAAATTAGTTGGAGATGCCATCTGCGAGCTGATGCACCCCAAATACATAACTGAACCCATGGAAGTGCATATTGTCCAGCAAAAATAGAGAAAAATGAAAAGGGAAGGTGTCCTAGGATAAAGATCTCAGAAACACCGGCATTTAAGTTAAAAAAAAGAAAAAAGTACAGGAAGAGGAAACAAAGGAGCTTCAGAAAATTAGAAGGAAAACCGTAAGAGTTTGGTATTAGAGAAAAGGAAGAGAATGTGTCAAGAAGAGGGGGATGTCCATAATATGAGATGTTGCTGAAAGATAAATGATGTAGAATGAGGACTGAAAAATATCCATGGGTTCTAGTAGAAAAGCAGTCCCCAACCTTTTTGGCACCAGGGACTGGTTTCGTGGAAGACCATTTTTCCATGGACCAGAGGTTGGGGATGGTTTCAGGATGAATTCAAGCGCATTGCATTTATTGTGTGCTTTATTTCTATTATTATGGCATTATAATATATAATGAAATAATTATACAACTCACCATAATGTAGAATCAGTGGGAGTCCTGAGCTTGTTTTCCTGCAACTAGACGGCCCCCCATCCAGGGGTGGTGGGAGACAGTGACAGATAATCAGGCATTAGATGCTCATAAGGAGCTTACAACCTAGGCCCCTTGCATGCACAGTTTACAATAGTGTTCTCATTCCTATGAGAATCTAATGCTGCCACTGACCTGATAGCGGGCAGAGCTCAGGTGGTAATGCAGAGCTCAGGGGGTAATGCAAGCAGTGAGAAGCAGCTGTAAACACAGATGAGGCTTCTCTGGCTCACCTGTCGCTCACCTCCTGCTGTGCAGCCCAGTTCCTAACAGGCCATAGACCCGTACCAGTCTGTGGCCTGGGGGTTGGGGACCCCTATAGTAGAAGAGTTCATAAATGATCTTATGAGAGCAACTCTAGTGTGGCAGGAGAAGTTGAGCCAGGTTGGAGTGGATGGTGGAGTGGGTGGGGTGTGTGCGGGTAGAGACTGCAAATACAGAAAATGCCATCGAGAAGTTCAATGTGGAAGGGGAGGAGAGAAAAACTGTGGGACCTAGTGAACGATGTAGGAGAAAGTTGCGATCATTGTTTTAGCAATAGGAGAATCGTGTGCATGTTTTCGGTGCTAATGGAAAGGACCCAAGATAAAATAATTGAAGGAAGAGATGAGAACCAGGGCACGATAGAGCCTTCATTAAGAGGGATGCTTTCTAAGAGGAGGAAAAATGGATGCAAGCATAGTTGTCTGTGGTTTTGATAGAGAACCTCATGTGGCTCTCCATCAAACATCACTTGAGTCGTAAGTGTCTAGAACACTATTTTGCACCTTAGAAATCTTTGCTGAGTAAGACAGATTCTTCGCATAGCTGCAAGAAGCTTAGCCAACCCCATTTCTAGATTAAAATACCAGCAAAGAGGTACATGAGGAATAGGCACAGGGTGCTCAGCTCTGGGCTAATAGCATTGAATGTCCTGATTTTGAGAATGTTCTGTGCTTAACCTCTCAGGCAACACAGGCTGAAGTATAAGAGTTGAAGGGATTTAGAATAAGTCATTGTTTCATTAAAAATTATTTTTGGCTGAAGGAGAAATAAGATTTGGATGGGGACACAGCTAAACCATATCATATAGCATCTTAATTGGGATGGCTTTTTTTTTTTTTTTTTTTTTGAGACAGAGTCTCACTCTGTAACCCAGGCTGGAGTGCAATGGCATGATCTTGGCTCACTGCAACCTTCACTTCCCGGGTTCAAGTGATTCTCCTGCCTCAGCCTCCTGTGTAGCTGGGATTACAGGTGCACTCCAACATGCCCAGCTCATTTCTGTATTTTTACTAGAGCCGGGGTTTCACCATTTTGGCCAGGCTGGTCTCGAACTCCTGGCCTCAAGCGATCTACCCGCCTCGTCCTCCCAAAGTTCTGGGATTACAGGTGTGAACGTGCCCATCCAAGTTCCTGAAATCTCTTTATCTGTCTAAAAGCAGAATCTACCCAAAACCAAAACAAAACAAAACCCTCAATTGCCATAAATCCCCTCCCTGAGAGCAACATAGATGGAGATGAGAAGTTGGCACCACACCAAACAGACATTGTCACCAAACTCATATCTCCCATCTATTCTCCTAAGGGTTCATTTATCTTTCAAAAAAAAATCATTTTTTTCCTTAAGTGCCCTTCCCCAAACCCCTTCTCAGAAGTTATTAGTTCTCCCAGAAGTGTCCTCTGACCCTCCCCATCCCCAATTAAGATGGTATGTGATATGGTTTAGCTGTGTCCCCACCAAAATCTCATCTTGAATTCTAGCTCCCATAATTCCCAAGTGTCATGGGAGGGACCCAGGGGGAGGTAATTGAATCATGGGGGCGGGTCTTTCTCATGCTAGTCTCATGATAGTGAATAAGTCTCATGAGATCTGACGGTTTTATAAAGGGGGCTTCTCCTGTACATGCTCTCTTGCCTGCCACCATGTAAGACATGCCTTTGCTCTTCCTTCACATTCTGTCATGATTGTGAGGCCTTCCCCAGCCATATGGAACTGTGAATTCATTAAACCTCTTTCCTTTATAAATTACCCAGTCTCAGGTATGTCTTTATTAGCAGCATGAGAATGGACTAATACAGTATGTAAGCCCCAAATTCTAACTACCTCCTTGAGTCACATTTCCTTATGAATTTCCATGCCAACCAACATAATTAAATGTTGCTTTTTCTTGTGAATCTGTCTTCTATCAGTTTAATTTACAGCGCTCCAAGAAAAGAACCAAAGAGGGCAGAGGAACAGTTTTTCCTCTCTGACAGAATAAAAGGGCATGGTGTTTGAAGCTTACTTCCAAATGGTTCTGAGAGAATGAGATAATAGAGCAAATGTAGCAAAACATTAACAATTGTTGAATCTGGGTGAAGGATTTGAGGGAGTTTTTTGTACTCTTCTTGAAACTTGTTTTTGAAATTATTTCAAAATAAAATTATTTTTAAAAGAACAAGGTTCTGCACTTACTCATCACCTCTGCTTTTTTTTTTTTTTACTCTATTTCCACTTTCAACACTTTTTTACTCACAACTTCCTATGAGTGAAAAGGATGATGAATTTGAAAGACAGAGCTGCCTTTTGTGTTTGTGCAAAATCTCTGTATCTTAATTTGTATATCTGTAAAATGAGGATAGTATCTTCAAACATTTGCTACATGAACTGAGATGAGGATACAGTAGGCCCTCAATAAATGTTATTGCCTACCCTTCTAAGACCAGTTCAAGTCCTCTTTCCTTTATGAAGTCTTCCCTCATCACACCCATGATAAAAACTTATTTTTTATCATACCATATATTTAGCTAAACGGCTTTCTCATACATTACCTCGTTGAATTATCCCAATAACCTTACAAGTTAGGTTATCATTTTCTCTGCATCACGGATAAGGACATTTAATGAAGTTAAAAGATTTGGCTAAAATCACACAGTCAGTCAATAGAAATAACAGAATAAAAACTCAGGTTCTTTTAGCCCCAAGTTGTTTCCTTTATGTTATACCACAATTTGATGTTTCTCCTTCTCAAGTGTTTTAAGTGTGGTAAGAATATATGTAACATAAAATGTACTATATTAACAATTTTTAAATGTGCTGTTTAGTGGTATTAAGTACATTCACATTGTTATGCAACCATTCCCACTATCCGTCACTAGAACTTTTTCATCTTGCAAAAACTGAAATTCTGTATCATTTCAACACTAACTCCCCACTCCTCCCTTCCCCCTAGCCCCTGGTAACCACTATTCTACTTTCTGTCTCTATGAATTTGACTGCTGTAGATATAAGTGGAATCAGGCCAGGCGTGGTGGCTCACACCTGTAATCGCAGCACTCTGGGAGGCCAAGGCAGGAGGATTGCTTGAGCTCAGGAGTTTGAGACCAGGCTGGGCAACACAGTGAGACCTGTTGTCTACAAAAAAAATTTTTTAAATTACCTGGGAGTGGTGGTGCATACCTGTAGTCCCAGCTACTTGGGAGGCTAAGGCAAGAGCACCGTTTGAGCCTAGGAGGTCGAGGCTGCAGTGAGCTGTGATGGCGCCACTGCACTCCATTCTGGGCGACAGAGCAAGACCCTGCCTCAAAATAAAATAAAATAGGCCAGGTGCGGTGGCTCACGCCTATGATCCCAGCACTTTGGGAGGCTGAGGTGGGTGGATCACCTGAGGTCAGATGTTTGACCAACATGGTGAAACCCCATCTCTATTAAAAATACAAAAAAAAAATTATCTGGGCGTGGTGGTGGGAGCCTGTAGTCCCAGCTATTCGGGAGGATGAGGCAGGAGAATCGCTTAAACCTAGGAGGTCCAGGTTGAAGTGAGCGGAAATCAGGCTACAGCACTCCAGCCTGGGCAACAAGAGCAAAACTCCATCTTAAAAAATAAATAAATAAAATAAAAATTTAAAACTAAAAAATAATTATACAAGAAGGGAATCATACAGTGTTTGTCCTTTTGTGATTGGCTTATTTCACATAGCATGATGTCCTCAGGGTTCATTTATGTTGTAGCATGTGTCTTAAGTTTTATAAACACGTGTGCTCATGGCACTCATGTACAACTTCATGTGTCCTTATTTCCTTTCCTGGCTTATAAACTCCTTGAGGACTGAAATCCCATGTTTTCTCTGGGTATTGCCACCCTCACAGTGCCTCGTTCATAACAGTGGCCAATGACATCTCTTGAATGGATAGATACAGGCCACTTTAAAGTAGAAAACGATCCCCCTCCTATATTTGTATACTCCAGTTTATCACTGCTCTCAGCTATTGGAGACGAGGAGCTGGACAAGCATAATTGTTCTGTCTGCTATTGAAAAGGGAGCCAGACAAATTAAGAAGAGTCCCCAGCTTGGAAGTATGGCAGGCAGGTGAACTTTAGTCAAGTATAATTAGCTCCCTGCCCAGTGTAAAAACATATATGCAGTATTCTTCAAAGAGGAAAAAATATAATCTTTTAGTCATATGAAGTGAGAGAGAGTTTGGTCATGGCTTTCTTTTCCTCCTCTGAGAAAAAGAAAAGAGGTCTGTCAAGACTGAACTTTGCAGGAGAGGAATCATCAATCTTTGGTGTCATCTGAGTGCATTGGAAATGCATTTGCCTTGTCTTGTGGTTTGATTGCTGTCTAATCCCTGTAAACATTAAAGGATAAAAACAGGAGAAATGGAACAAGAAATATGTGGGATCCAGGTTTTAGCTGTGCTGCCCACTGGTGACTTTCGAGGTGAAGCTTTCAGGTCCCTTCTCCCTAGCATGCCCGTGCCTCCGCCTCTATGAAGCAATAGAGCTTCAAGGGCAAATCTGGCCTCAGAGCCCAGAGGGGAATATGGCCATGTCAGGGGCCACCCCGGGAAACTCAAAGGCCTGCATCTCTTTGTCTTGCAGGAGTTGCTGCTGGACCACATGACACCAGTCCCATTCTTGAAGCAGAATGTTCAGAGTGTGTCCAAAATGCAGAAGCCACCCATTTCCAAGGAAAACAGCTATGCTTCAACCAGCCTAAGTCTATTGCAAGTAAGGGCACCCATGAGAGATGGACCTTGAGGGATTCAACCTAACTAACTGTGAGTAAGGACGTCTAGCACATTTTGGAGAGTACTGGTATGAAACAGATTCCAAATAAAATAACAGGAGGCAGGCTGGATGCAGTGGCTCATGCCTGTAATCCCAGCTCTTAGGGAGGCAGAGGCAGGAGGATAGCTTGAGCCCAGGAGTTCGAGACCTGCCTGGGCAATGTAGCAAGACCCCATTCTCTACAAAAAGGAAAAAAAAATAAAAAACAAGAAATAACTGGAGGCAACCTGTAACAAACTAAATTATTTCCCATTAGCACATAAACACCATTAGCACATCTTTTTGAATACACAAGGTCTGTGGAGGTAACACTACACACAGGATCTCAAAGAATCTCCCTTACTAAGGGGGAAATCAAGTTGGCTTTTTTTGTTTGCTTGTTTTTTGTTTTTTGTTTTTGAGACGGAGTCTGGCTCTGTCACCCAGGCTGGAGTGCAGTGGCCGGATCTCAGCTCACTGCAAGCTCCGCCTCCCGGGTTTATGCCATTCTTCTGCCTCAGCCTCCCGAGTAGCTGGGACTACAGGCGCCCGCCACCTCGCCCGGCTAGTTTTTTGTATTCTTTAGTAGAGATGGTGTTTCACCATGTTAGCCAGGATGGTCTCGATCTCCTGACCTTGTGATCCGCCCGTCTCGGCCTCCCAAAGTGCTGGGATTACAGGCTTGAGCCACCGCGCCCGGCCTCAAGTTGGCTTTTATCCTAGCAGCTTACTTAAGCCCTAACCTACTTACAATTGTTTTACATGGTATATAATATTTCCCATACTTGATTGTGTTTCTTAAGTTTCATTTTTAATTTTCAAATCAAAACAGGAAATATAAGCTGGGCACAGTGGCCCACGCTCTCAGCACTTTGGGAGGATAGCTTGAGGCCAAGAGTTCAAGACCAGTCTGGGCAACATAGCAAGACTCTGCCTCTACAAATTTTTTTTTAATTAGCCAAGCATGGTGGCATGCATCTGTAGTCCCAGCTACTCAGGAGGCTGAGGCAGTATTGCCTGAGCCCTGGAGTTCGATACTGCAGTGAGCTAGAATCACACCAATATACTCCAGCCTGAGTGAAAGAGGAGGATCCTGTCTCAAAAAACTGTCAAAAAAAAAAAAAAAAAAAAAAACCAGAAAATATAGAGAAGAGGTAGCTATTTCGAATGCTTGTAGAACTATTATAATATTACTGTTTTTAGACTAAGGAACATTCTCCAAAAATATGATTTTGCACACACTTTTGATTGCCTACCCAAAAGCCATTTCTCTCTCTCTTTCCTTCTGGCAGAGCCTGCTTCCCATAAGAAGGGCTAAAAATGCCAGACACTCTCTTTCAACCTCCTTTGCATATAGGACTGGCCACATGACCCATCTGGTCAAATTAACCTTTCAGCCACACTCTTCTGAAAGGCTTTTAGAAAGATTTTTCATGGTAATGAAAACAAGAGATATTCAAGGAGAGCTTTTTTTCCCCACCTCTTCCTTCCTGACATTTCATAGGCATTTCATTTCATGGGAGCTATGGAAGCTATATTGCAGCCATTAAGCAGTAGACAAAGCAAACGTGCTGAGGATGTCAACAAACAGGGATGGAAAGAACCTGGATCACTGACAACGACACTGTTTAGCTTGGGACCATCCCCTTCTGTATTAGTCAGGGTTCTCTAGAGGGAGAGAACTAATAGGATGGATAGATAGATAGATAGATAGATACATAGATAGATAGATAGATAGATAGATAGATAGATAGATAGATAGATAGATAGAGATATATATAGATATATACACACACATATATGGGAGTTTATTAAGTGTTAACTCACGCAATCAAGAGGTCCCATAATAGGCAGTCTGCAATCTGAGGAGCAAGGAGAGCCAGTCTGAGTCCCAAAACTGAAGAACTTGGAGTCCAATGTTTGAGGGCAGGAAGCATCCAACACCGGAGAAGGATGTAGGCTGGGAGGCTAGGCAAGTCTAGTCTTTTCACATTTTTCTGCCTGCTTTACATTCTACCCATGCTGGCAGCTGATTAGATGGTGCCCACCCAGATGAAGGGTGGATCTGCCTTTCCCAGTCCACTGACTCAAATGTTAATCTCCTTTGGCAACACCCTCACAGACACACTCAGGATCAATACTTGGCATCCTTCAATTCAATCAAGTTGACACTCAGTATTAACCATCACACTTTCTAAACATCTTATTAGGTAAAATGATACAACTTCCTGTTAGATATGTGACTTTCTTCGAAACAGGGTCTCACTGTGTTGCCCAGGCTACAGTGCAATGGCGTGATCACGGCTCACTGCAGCGTCAAACTCCCGGGCTCAAAGTGATCCTCCCACGTCAGCCTCCTGAGTAGCTGGGACCACAGATGTGTGTGTGTGTGTGTGTGTGTGTTTTTTTTTTTAAGAGAGACAGGGTCTTGCTATGTTGCCCAGACTGGTCTCGAACTCCTGGGCTCAAGTGATCCTCCTGCCTCAGCCTCCCAAACTCCTGGGATTATAGGTGTGAGCCATTGTGCCTGGCCAGATGTAACACTTTTAGCTGGATATTGTTATTCACAACTGAAAGCTTCTTAACTTGTTCAATGCGATTTTAAATACAGTCCAGGAGGAACCTATTTTACACCAAATATTGACTAACTTTCTCTCAGATATTGGAAGGGCATGTTCCTAAGCATAAGCATATGAGAAAATCCTTGTAATGATGATATAAAGGGAGTTTGCCAGTTTAAACACCTGCGGGTTGCCCTGGTAAATGTCAGGTATCACAGGGTCAGAAAGATTAGTTCATAATGTACTAGGAAAAACATCCTGCAATATGTATGAAAATATACATTGTAAAAAATATTATTAGGCCGGGCGCGGTGGCTCAAGCCTGTAATCCCAGCACTTTGGGAGGCCGAGACAGGCGGATCACGAGGTCAGGAGATCGAGACCACCCTGGCTAACACGGTGAAACCCCGTCTCTACTAAAAAATACAAAAAACTAGCTGGGCGAGGTGGCGGGCGCCTGTAGTCCCAGCTACTCGGGAGGCTGAGGCAGGAGAATGGCGTAAACCCGGGAGGCGGAGCTTGCAGTGAGCTGAGATCCGGCCACTGCACTCCAGCCCGGGCGACAGAGCAAGACTCCGTCTCAAAAAAAAAAAATATATATATATATATATATATATATATATATATATATATATTTTTTTTTTTTTTTTGGCTAAGTGTATTGGCACAATTATTAGAATACAATCTAGAAACATTTACTTTAAATTTTAAGAGCAATGACAAGACTGCTGATCTTAATTAGTCAAAGTTTTTCTTAAGGATTTCAATTCAAATGTGTCCTTTATTCTGATTGTGATGGGACTTTTGAGTTGTCCTATTTGAAATGCCAAGTAAATTTTCCAGATGGAAAGAATTCACAAAGTAGCTTTGAAATAGTTTCTGTGATGCCTTAGAAAACCCAGACATCTGACCTTATATTTTACCTGATAAATAGAAAAAGCCACTTGCTGATAAAATTTTGTTATTCACAGGTGATTACATGAGTGAATTCATTTTTCTACCTGCTATTTTGCTAGAAAACTATCTTCATTAAAATTTTAGATTCCTATAATTTATATGGAGCTCACACATTCGATTTACAGATTTGGAATACTTATCAATTGATGTCCATTTTATTTTTTCTTTTAGTTGCTGAGATGAGACATCCATTTTTCTCAAAATGTATCAGGTCAAGCTAAAAAAAGAAGTGAAATTAATATGAAAATATCTGTTAAAGGACATCAGTGTCCAAGCTCACCATCCTTTCTATCTGTCATTCATCTGCACATAGTCAGGGCTTATACAATAGAATTAAATATACCATCCCAGAGGACACCTGGCAGTGTCTGGAGACATTTTTGGTTGTCACAACACGGGGACATGGTGCCACTGGCATCCTTGGTAGAGGACAAGGATGCTGCCACACATCCCACAGGGCAATCCCCACAGCAAAGAATGCTCCAGCCCAAAATGTCAATAGTGCCAGGGTTGAGAAACCCTGTTCTACACCAAGCACCTTGACGTCTAAAATACAACACAAACTGGTTCTTTGTTCATTAGAATTCCTACAGAGGAAAGAATAGATTGCTATCATTTTACAGTCATCTCAACAATTGAAGTCAGGAGAAGCCTTGATTCTTATAAACCGTAAAACGTTAGTTTGAAGTCTAGTTTGTGGGTATCATTTGTTTTCTATGAGAAATTCCTTCTTTTGATGTTATATTTTCTTTCACACAAAGACAGGACTTACATGAGCCTTCCTTTCTGCTATTCCTTTTCTTAAAAAAAAATTGTTTTATGGCTGGGCGCAGGGGCTTATGCCTGTAATCCCAGCACTTTGGGAGGCCAAGGCAGGCGGATCCTGAGGTCAGGAGCTCGAGACCAGCCTGCCCAACATGGTGAAACCCTGTCTCTACTAAAAATACAAAAATTAGCTGGATGCAGTGGCAGGTGCCTGTTATCCCAGCTACTCAGGAGGCTGAGGCAAGAGAATCGCTTGAACCCAGGAGGCAGAGGTTGCGGTGAGCCGAGATCACGCCATTGCACTCCAGCCTGGGTGACAAGAGTGAAACTCCATCTCAAAAAAATAAATAAATAAATAGTTTTATATCTAGTGTGTCTTGAAGTGAACCTGAACCTCACTAACATTGCCAAGAGTCTTCCCCAAGACGTGGACCATAGATGTGAGTTCAATATAAATTATATGGCTATAGGAAAGTCACTTAGAGAAACTTTCATTGTGCCTCAGTATCTCCCTGAGATCCCTGCTTTGCTTGTAGACATAATGTGAAAACATTTCACTTGGAAATAAAGTCACCATCCAAATCTAAGATCTGATATAAAACAGATGATAAAGAACACTAAGTTCACATTACCCTTCCTGGTATTTTAAATGTCTTTTCTATCTTTGAAAAGCTGACCTGGAACACAGAGAAGGGAATTTTTTTTTTTTTTTCCTTTTAAAGATCCCTATGGAGGATTGTTCTGGAATCCATCAGAATGTTCTAATATCTAACCTCTAATTTGTCATGATAAGACATGACACATTGCAATGTAGATTGATAAAACTACTTTGGAAAGCAATTTATCAACACTCATCAACCTCAAAAAGGTTCATGCCCAATGCCTGTAATCCCAGCTACTTGGAAGCCTGAGGCAGGAGGATTGCTTGAGCCCAGGAGATTGAGGCTGCAGTGAGCCGTGATTGTGCCACTGCACTCCAGCCTGGGTGACAGAACAAGATCCCATCTCTTAAAAAAAAGAAAAAAAAAAAATTAAAGAGTCCACGCCCTTTGAGGCAGTAATTCTTTTTCTGGAAATTTATTCTACAGTTCTAAAGTAATACTCCTAAATATATACTAGGCTTTCTACAAAGAGATGTTCCTAAAAGTGTGATTTACCACAGTGAATAACTGTAAACTACCTAACCGTCCGAGAACCAAAACAGTTGAATTGATACATTAAATTCACTAACTTAACTCAGCTTTATGTCTACATAAACATAGTAAAAATTATTTTTATAGAACATATGTGATAACATGGGGAAATATTTTTATTAAAAGATAAAACAGGATATGAAACTATACTCACTACATGATTATAATATCATAAGAAATCAAGCAAAATCCTATAAATTGGTGTAATCAAAGCTGTTTACCCAGAAATTCCACATCTAAGATCCTTAATCCTAGGGAAATGATTGGCTACAGGAATTTTTTTTTTTTTTCCTGAGACAGGATCTTACTCTGTCACCCAAGCTAGAGTGCAGTGGCATGATCATAGCTCACTGCAGCCTCGACCTCCCAGTCTCAAGCAATCCTCCTGCCTCAGCCTCCCAAGTAGCTGGGACCACAGGCAGGCACTACCACGCCTGGCTAATTTTTTGTATTTTTCATAGAAATGGGGTCTCCATATGTTGCCCAGGCTGGCCTTGAACTCCTGTGTTCAAGTGATCCTCCTGTCTCAGTCTCCTGAGTAGCTGGGACCATAGGCATGTGCCACCATGCCTGGCTTTTTTTTTTTTTTTAATAGAGATGGGGGTCTCCCTATGTTGCCCAGGCTGGCCTTGAACTCCTGGGCTCAAGTGATCCTCCTCAGTCTTTCAAAGTTCTGGGATTACAGGGGTGAGCCACCACGCCAAGCCTGTTACAGGGAAATTAATCACCGTGCAAAAAAGTAGAAACAATTTTAATTTTTTTTTAGTAAAAAAGTGGAAACAACTCAAATGTCCAACAACTCAAATAATAAAAGATTCATAAAAATCAATTACGGTACAACAATACAGTGGAAAGATGAGCGACCAATACAATGATATTGAAACATGTTTCTTAACAAGACAACATGTTCATAATATATTAAGTGAAAATTCAGGTTTAAAAGGGTAGACACATTAAAAATCCCTTAAAAGAGTAGGAAGAGGTAAGAATGTGTATGTTTAGTATATAACTATAAGTCCAAAAGAATATTTTCTGCAAAAATAGTTGGTTGTCTTTGAGTGGTAAAAGTATAAGGAGATTTTTTTTTCAGTTTCCTTGTATGTATTTTTCCATATTTCTATAGTAAGCATGAACGATCTGCATAAAAAAAGAAATACATCAAATGTTAGCAATGCCTACAGAATAGAACTATGGATCTTTCCTTATTACATTTTGTATCCTGTATTTTCCTAATGGTCTTTACTTTTAGAAGAAAGCACTATCCGGTGTCTTCCTTAGGAGAAATATCTTGGTTCAGTCACTTTACTTCTTTAAAATACCTG
The DNA here is from genome assembly GCF_043159975.1 of Macaca nemestrina. NCBI lineage: Eukaryota > Metazoa > Chordata > Mammalia > Primates > Cercopithecidae > Macaca > Macaca nemestrina. The sequence goes on along the minus strand of NC_092145.1, from coordinate 138,789,451 downwards.
TCTCAGATGGGATAGGGTAGGTTATGCTGTTGTAACAAACAAGCCCAAACAACAAAGATGTATTTCCCACTCATGCTACATGTCCAGCACAGGTTGTCTGGCAGCGCTGACTGCCACAGTGACTCAGAACCTTAGTCTGTGGATCAGCTACCATGTCAAACTGTGCCAGCTGCCACACTAGAGCAAAAAAGAGCTCTGGAAAGTCACACATCAGCAACAAGTTGCCCCAGCCTGAAAGTTACTCTTATTACACAGTGGCCACAATGAGTCACATGGCCCTATCCAATTCATAGGAGGCCAGGACATGGGTAGAACAGATTATGTTTGGTGAACGGCACCTAATTCACCAGCTCAGAACACTGTAAGCAAATGTTGAAAGAACTATAAGGAGACATCAACAAATTTGTAATCACAGTGGTCATATTCCTGGCACCTGCTACTTTAGTCTGTGGCCAACTTTATCTTGTTAGATGCAAGCATTGTAGAAAGCACACCAATGTGTCAGATGGAGACCAGATACCACAAGCAAAACAGGACATGCTTTTTGTGAAATCAAAAACTAACAATGCATTTGTTGATTGTGTGGCAAAAAGAGGATAAAGGAGCATGCAATACATACCTAGGTGACAGCGTTTCACATTTACTAGGTATATACTCAGCTGGGCAAAGAAAAGTGTAGCTTTCATCACTTCTCGGCCTTTTGGCTAAGATCAAGTGAAAATTGTAGCTTTCTTCTTTCTCTCTGACTGCTCTGATTTACCTTACAAGCCCCCACCCTCTAGGTAGAAGTAGGGAGGGGAAACAAGATTGAACTCAATTTATTAACCTCAATTCAATCCCTAACTTAAAATGTCTTTGTAGGCAAATAGTCCCTATTTGGATGACTCAGTTAAGTGCTCAACTGGTAAGAGTTCCACCCCTTCCTCTACTCCTCTCCAGGATGGCATCCGGTGTGTGAGGGAGGGGCGTAGCTTTCGAGACCTCTTAATGGCAGAGGGCAGATGTTAATCCTCCCAAAGGAAAGTAAGATCCAGACCTCCCCATTTGCAGTCCTCTGCCTTCTGAGCAACCTAGCTAACATACTTCCTACCCTAGGACTTAACCTAGAAGGAGGCGATCAGAACAATCGTGTCTTGTGACCTGCCCCGCAAACTGGGAAGTGGGAAGGGGTTAGGGAGTGGGGAGTGGGGAGTGTTTTCCTCTCTACTCTTTACAGCCTGACCAGGCCTCCCTTCTATCCTGCACACAGGCCTGTGTATTGAAAAGGAAGCTTTGTGATTTAGAAATCCCTTTCTTTCTCCAAAAAGCCTGGGTTTTATATATATTATTTTACTCAAAAGAGGTCAAGAAAATCAGCTTTGAAATTCAAAACTGATGAATGGACTCTGTTCTAGATAGCACCTGTTCATCCTTTCTTTCCTGGGACAATAACCTTAATGACTCTATCAAAAGGCTAGCAGGAAATGGGATTTAAAGGGGAAAATCAAAATGCATTGGTTTAATTATTATAAAAGGTGTTCCTCAGAGGCGAGATTGGAAGAACTGAAGTAATGAAGTATCTATTTTCTTGGGTGTCTTGTGAGATTTATCTCTTTTCTTCACAGAGACAAAGTAAAATTTTCAAAAATATGACCCTAATGAAAATACAGAATGAACACCTCACTGGTTTTATGCATTAATGAGGGAACCAGTAGGATGGTAAATCTGGCACAAAGGAGAATTCAAAAGATACGTTTAAAAAGAAAAAGCATACCGAAATAAGCTTGCTAAGTTAGAGGCAAAACAAGGCAATAAAACCATAACCTTTGAGGTCACCTCTTCTACTGCAAAGAAATCATTTGCCTCTCTACCGGACAAAAACCTCCAAGTTAACGTGCCTGGGCTTTAATCAAGCAATAGTGCATTCTCATAGAGAACTGAATAATCCTTGGGTGGGCCCATTAAATGGAGGCCTTTTAATAAAGCTTCAGTCTGGAAATTGAAAAGACAAGCAGTCATTCTGTCTCCTTGTTTCCAAGTGTTAGGTAATTTTTCTTAACATACTCAAACATTGCCTACATCCCACCCACCTTAACACACACAAAACCGATCTGCTGAGAGCTGATGGAAGAAAGAGTTATGAATGGATTAAAGAACCTATAGGAATAAAAGATGGGGATTTAAAGCAAGCACAGGTTTTTGCTTCAGAGACACAAGTGAATGGGTATCTTTAAAAGCCTAAATATGTGATTTTGTTCTAAACCTACATATTTTAAAGATGTTTAAATTACGCTTTCCTTTTAAAATTACCTTTTCCTTTTCAAAATCTAGATAGACTTAACTAGGCCTGAATGAGTCCATTACCAAAGCAGATTAATCTGGTTAAATGAAACCATAGGGGCATGTGATAATTATTTTTCAGTTGTCACAGGTTACATAGGTTACCACAGTCCATTAATGTATGCTAGCCCATTAAGTTACTGAAATGACAAACATTATTGCATCGATAAGGCATATTCAGTTCAGTTGAGATAGAAACCATTCTCCAAATGATAGTAGTTTCCAAAATAAACCTATTTTTAAAAATCTCATAACAGCTCATTTGTAATACAGCTTGCTGCTCAGATGGTTTCTGAAAAGTATCTTCTTAGAGAGAAATCAAAACATCTCATGTACTCCATAAATATACACACCTATTATGTATGCATAAAAATTAAAATTTTAAATTTAAAAATTTTTAAAAACAAAACAGACCAAAAAAGTAAACAAATATTATAATAGGACAAAGCCTACTCTGAATAGCAGGTTCCCCATGGAATTTTGTTTTCTGAGTAGAGAGCAAGATCATCTGATTAAAAGGCTCAAATTCTCTGAAACTTTCTATTGAAGGCTATGATGTGTAACATGAGCACATTTCCGTATTAAGGTTATTCAGCTGTGGGAAACACCAGAACCCACACAAAGCTCTTCCTTTAAAAGCTGAATAAAATCTAAGACAGTGCATGTTGGTGCAGAAATGAGAAATCTAAGTTGTTGTTCGCTGACTGCTTGGCTGTGTTTTTTTGTTTTTCCTGCAAGAAAGCAGAGACACACATTTGAGAAAGCGTTGTAACTCAAAAGCGTGACCACAACTAAGAAATTTAAGTAACCATGTCACAGAAACACAGGAACATAGATTCTGTTGGCTAATCCGAATAGATAATTAATCATGTTCCTGGCAGTGTGGAATGCAGATTTGCATGCTATTCACAGAGACTTTGGCAGGCAGGCTGAGAGCTTTCTGGAATATCAGATCTGGAGTGTCTTGAGGAACTATTAAGTCAGTCATTCTGAGATCTACAGATTTCTTGGATCAGTAACATTTAAAAATAATGTTGAAGACCAACATGGTATTAACAACTTCTTATTTTGGCAAATAATAATATTGTAAAAAATACTTACTATTTATAATTGCCATTACTTCATAAAATATATGGTTTCACAGACTCTATATTTTTAGGCTAGTTTGTAATTGGATTCGCTGTTGGATTTGGGGGTCAAGATATCTTTAAGTAATTTAACTTATTTCTCAAACCTTTCATTAGTGACTGAAAGGCATATTGAAGTACCTGCCATGTCCAGTCAAAATGAATGTTACTTCCGAGACAGGTGAATGTGACAGAACTAGACTGGTTCTAGATAGGAGCTTGGTTCTTCAGAGCTCTTCTGTGGGATCAGCTTGTCTTAAGGAGGGTTTTTTCAAATGGTGGGGAGATAGGAGATTGAAACATTGACCAAATTCCAACTGTGGCATGTTTTCAGCTTTCCTCTGCCCTCCCTGACCTGTAAATAAGAATTAAATCAAGTAATACTCCCCAAATGCCTATTACAAAGAGTGCAGGGTTAAGCTTTGGGGCAAAATTTCTCAAACTTAAGTCTTCATAAGAATAGTCTGAGAACCTATCAAAAGGCAGATTCCTGGGTCTTAGTGCCATGGGTTCTGAAGTCTGAGATGGCAACCATGGAATCTCAATTTTTAACAAGCATAACGTGATTTTGGTGGAAATGGTCCATGCGTCCCATCTTTAGAAACATCAGCCTAGGAGCAAAAAAAAAAAAAAAAAAAAAACCCGCTTCCAATTGCTGTAATGACATACTAGGTCACTCAGACCAACTTTTCTGCTGAACATAATATATTAAACATCTTCTTAAAAGCATCAAAAAGCTAACAAAATAGTGATAAATTACTAGGATGTGATTCAGGAAAGAATGGAAATCCACAGAAGTGAGCCTGATATTCTGAACCATTTTTGCCTTCCCATTATTAGCAGATCCTGAAGAGACAACTGAGAGGGTGAGCTGTTTTCTTAGCAAGCTCATGGGAATAGGGATGCAAAAGTCAGAGATCAGGACCTGCCAAGGGTGGACACATGGTAAACCAGTCCTCATCCCATACACATGCACACACAGGTTAGGAGGAAGGATGAACTGGAAGTGGCTTGCTCAGAGAATCTCACATCTTGAATTTGGACTAGGGTGATCAACTTGGGCCTCAAATTACTCTGTCAAATAATTTTTCTGATATAGTGCCCAGCACACAATCAAAGATAACCAAGACTAATTGGGACAGAAAACCTTGAGCAAGAACCACTAGGAAAAATGAACAACAAAATAGATTTAGAATGACTCCAGATGCTGAGTAAATCTAAATGAGTATTAACTATGTGAAACAATTAGTATTCCCCTGTGGAAATACATAGATGATGATAGATAGATAGATAGATAGATAGATAGATAGATAATTTATTTTAAATGCATGACAATCATAGTATAAAGTCTTGAGAGAAAAATAAATGGAGATAAAAATGTTCTAAATTCTTAACATTATCCAAAAGGAAAGGAAAGGTGTCAATTAAACTTAGATATTTGGCTGGGTGTGGTGGCTCATGCTTGTAATCCCAGCACTTTGGGAGGCCAAGGCAGGAGAATTGCTTAAACTCGGAAGTTTGAGACCAGCATAGACAACATAGTGGGACTCTGTCTCTACAAGAAATAAAGAAGTTAGCTGATCTTGGTGATGGGCGCCTATAGTCCCAGCTACTCAGGAGGCTGAAGCAGGAGAATCGCTTGAGCCCAGGAGGTCGAAGCTGCAGTGAGCTATGATTGTACCACTGCACTGCAGCCTCGGTGACAGCAAGAGACCTTGCCTCAAAAAAATAAGATATTTAGGCCAGTCACGGTGGCTCATGCCTGTAATCCCAGCACTTTGGGAGGCCGAGGTGGGCAGATCACCTGAGGTCAGGAGTTCGAGACCAGCCTGGTCAACATGGTGAAACACCATCTCTACTAAAAGTATAAAAATTAACTGGGCGTGGTGGCAAGCGCCTATAATCTCAGCTACTCAGGAGGCTGAGGCAGGAGAATCGCTTGAACCCAGGAGGCGGAGGTTGCAGTGAGCTGAGATTGCGCCACTGTACTCCAGCCTGGGCGACAAGAATGAGACTCCATCTCAAAAAAAAAAAAAAAAAAAGATATTTATAAGTGAAACATACATGCTGTAATTCTAGGGTAACCACCAAAAGAATAAAAGAAGAGTATGTGATATAGAAACTGAAAGAAATTTTTAAAAATTGAATGTAAAAGTCATCAATCCAAAAGAGGGTAAGGACAGAAAGAAAAAGGAACACAAAACACACAAGAAAAGAAAAAGTACATAATAATAAGATTTTAACACAAATATATCACAATTACATTGAATATAAATGGACTACATTTTCCAGTGAGAAAACAAAGGTTATAAAATAGAAAATAGACAAACAAGCAGTACTACTATGTGTTGTTTAAAGAGACGCATTTAAAACATAAAAATAAAGAAGGGCAGAAAGTAAATAAATAACAATAATTTACTCCACAATTGGTAACTAAAAGCAAGTTGATATAGCTATATTAATATCACACAAAATAGACTTCAAGCAAAAAGAGTTCTTAGAAATAAAGCAAGTCACTTCTTAAGAAAAGTTCAATTCACTAGGAAGAGAGAACAATTTTAAATTTGTGCATAACTAATAACCTGGCCTGAAAATATATAAAATAAAAATTGAGGCCGGGCATGGTGGCTCACACCTGTAATCCCAGCACTTTGGGAGGCTAAGGTGGGTGGATCACCTGAGGTCAGGAGTTTGAGACCAGCCTGGCCAACATGGAGAAACCCTGTCTGTACTAAAAATACAAAAATAAGATGGAAGTGGTGGTGCATGCCTGTAGCCCCAGCTACTAGGGAGGCTTAAGCAGGAGGATCACTTGAATGCAGGAGCTGGAGGTTGCAGTGAGCCGAGATCATGACACTGCACTCCAGCCTGGGCAACAGAGTGAGACTACATCTCAAAAAAAAAAAAAAAAAAAGAAAAGAAAAGAAAAAAAGAAAGAAAGAAAAAAAAATTGAGGCTCATACCTGTAATCCTAGCACTTTGGGCAATGGAGAAGTGAGAATCAATTGAGTACAGGAATTTGAGACCAGCCTGGGCAATATAGCAAAACCTTGTTTCTACAAAAAAAATTTTTTACATAGCTGGATGTAGTGGCATATGCCTTTAGTCTCAGCTACTCAGAAGGCTGAGGTGGGAGGATCACTTGAGCCTGGCAGCTAGAGGCTGCAGTGAGCTATAATGGTGCACGGCACTCCAGACTGTGTGACAGAGTGAGACCCTGTTTCTAAATAAATAAATAAAAATAAATAAAAAATAAAAATTGATAAAAATAAAAATTGATAAAATCAAAATTAAAAGTACATCAAAGAGAACGAAGAAAACCCCCAGTCATTGTGAGTGACATTAATACAACTTCCTTAGTTACTGGTAGAACCAATAAACAAACAAACAAACAAAAATCAAAACACATAGGTGTACTCTACACAGCCACTACAGGTATGACCGTGTAAAACAATAGACAAGGCCAAAGTCCCGGGAGGATCATGTATAAGGGAATTCCTCCCAGAGGGCAGGACCAAGGTCTGACAGGAGAACTTCCTTCACTACTAGGGAGTCTTTGCACATCTTGCCAAACATGATTTCATCCCTTCTATGCACCAGTGACTGATGAGTGCTTTCCATTCTACATTTTCCCAAATAGGAGTTTTCTCTGTGTCTATCCTGTTCTTGCTCTATATGATGTGCCAAATGTTGAGTAGTGCTGGGGAAGTAATGTTCTATTATTATATAGATCTCTGGATCCTGAGACAGTAGATCTAGACCTGACAGAAAAGACTGCACGTTACACAGAGGTGTCAGACTTTGTTTTGTACTCAGGAAATGGATTGTACTTTGAGGGATGAGTGTATTCTGTGTGCATGAATATTAGATGCCCAGGGTTTGGAAGTGTCAGAGTTTGCTAATTGTTCCCTGTGTCCATTTTGCCTTTCTACTTTTTGGTAACAGAGCCCACCTGCATGTGAGCTCTTCACATGGCTGCCCAGCAAGACACTACATTTTCCAGTCTCCATGAGGATAGATGTGGTCACGTGACTGAGTCTGGGCCAATGGGATGTGTGTAGCTGTGATGTATATTCATCTCCATAAAGATGAAGCTGCTTACCCTGAATATTCTGTCCATTAGTTGGGAAGTGGCAATGAATGGAACAATGCCTTGGGCCCCAAGAGGGATCCTGAGTATGGCAGAGCTGCCCACCAGCCTAGGTTCCTATATGTCATCATGTGACAGAGCTGCCCTGCAGACCCTGGACTGTTATATTAATATAAAAAAGAAATAAACTTCTATCCTATATAAGCTATTGTGCTTTAGGATTCCTTTGCTACAGTAACATTGCCTGTACCCTAACTAATACATATATGTGTTATGGAGTGACAAAGGTCAGTTGGGAAGGTGAGGGTGAAGAGGAAACACTTGTTGTTAGCCTAATAGTAAGCTCAGGAGTCAAGACTTGACAGGCTTGGTAATGGTGATGGGGTAACTGATGAAATGTCTTCAGCTACCTTTTGTGTGATGTTTATAATTCCATATCTCTGGGCAATTCTCTCCAGAATATCACGTCCGTATCTCTCTTGAAAACAAATAGGCTCCTCAAACTCAACATTTCAAAGCTTAGCTTTCTTCCCCGCAAAGCCTTTCCTTCTTCCTGTATTTTCTATACAGGTTGATGACTGTACCTTTCAATATCACCCTGCACCCACTTGTCAGTAGAAACTAGAATCACCCTTGATTCTTCCTTCATCACCACACAATTTCTCATAAAGGCCATCTACTTCTGTTCTTTTTCCTCTATTCTCATCGCCAGTGCGTTAATTCAAGTCTTCATTATCTCTTACTTCAAATGTTGCAGTAATCTTTCTTTTTTTCTATTTCTTTTTCTTCTTTTTTTCAGCATTCTTCTTTCTAGCTGATCTCTCTGATTTCAATCTCCCCCATGCCTCATACTGCTCTCTCTTTTTCCAAATAACAAATTTGACCATGTCACTTAACCCTGTTTAGACATCTTCTTCAATTTCTCAGTTTTCTTTTTTTGAGATGGAGGAGTCTCATTCTGTCACCCAGGCTAGAATGCAGTGGCGCCATCTCGACTTACTGCAGCCTTGACTTCCCAGGCTCAAGTGATCTTCCCACTTCAGCCTCCCTAGTAGCTGGGACCACAGGCACATGCCACCATGCCAACTAATTTTTTGTATTTTTGATAGAGATGGGGTTTTGCCATGTTGCCCAGGCTGGTCTCAAACTCCTGAGCTCAGGCGATCCGCCCGCCTCAGCCTCCCAAAGTGCTGAGATTACAGGCGTGAACCATCGCACCTGGCCATCTTCTCCAATTTATTTTAAGCTAAGGAGCCTGGACTGGTCCCCTTTGAACCCTTATCAAGCCCCTCAGTACACTGTGGGCCCTGGGCACAATGAGCCTTTATAGACAATGTTCTCTCTGCCTGGAACACTTTTATCCTGTCTTCATTTAACAGACTCCTACTCTGCCTTCAAAACCCAGTTTAAACATGATTCAGTGAAATATCTTCTCAGGCCAGGCACGGTGGCACACTCCTGTGATCCCAGTACTTTGGTAGGCCAAGGCAGAAGGATACTTAAGCCCAGGAGTTTGAGACCATCCTGGGCAACATAGTGGGACCCCATCTCTACAAAAAATTTAAAAATTAGCCAAGCATGGGGGTGCATGCCTGTAGTCCCAGCTACTGGTGAGGCTGAGGCAGGAGGATCACTTGAGCCCAGGAGATCAAAGCCGAGGGGAGCTGTGAGCATGCCACTGTACTCCAGCCTGGGAGACAGAATAAGACTCTGTCTCAAAAAGAAAGAAAAAAAGAAAGATAAGAAAGAAAGAAAGAAAGAAAGAAAGAAAGAAAGAAAGAAAGAAAGAAAGAAAGAGAAGAAGAAGAAGAAGAAGAAGAAGAAGAAGAAGAAGAAGAAAGAAGAAAGAAGAAAGAAAGAAAGAAAGAAAGAAAGAAAGAAAGAAAGAAAGAAAGAAAGAAGGAAAGAAGGAAAGAAGGAAAGAAGGAAAGAAAGAAAGAAAGAAAGAAAGAAAGAAAGAAAGAAAGAAAGAAAGAAAGAAAGAGAGAAAGAGAAAGAAAGAAAAGAAGGAAGGAAGGAAGGAAGGAAGGAAGGAAGGAAGGAAGGAAGGAAGGAAGGAAGGGGAAGGAAAGATCTTCCCAGAATCCCCTGGTTTAGTTGTTTAGCTATTCCCACCTCAATATTTGATACATGAATGAATGAATTAAAGATACAACATTAAGAACCAAATCCCAAAGAACACATCCGGCAGAAAGAAAAAAAATGTAAAAAGTATAGAAATTTACCACTGGAAAGGGAGCTTACAGATTGTAAAGATCATCTAATTGTGTTTACAGATGAGGTTCAGAGATATTACGTGACTATCTCAGGATCAGACAGGGTCTGACTATGCTGCCCAGGCTGAAATGCAGTGGCTATTCACAGGCACACAGCACACTACAGCCTCAAGCTCTTGGGCTCAAGCAATGCTTCTGAGTTGCTGGCACTGCAGGTGCACATCATTGTGCCTGGCTCTTCTTGTACTATTTTTTTCTGTATTTTGCTGTGAATGCATTAGAGAATAATTTTAATAGAAGGATTTATTTGAAAAGTTGAATTTAAAGGTTCAATGATTCAGCTTGCCAACAAAGTTTCACTTCAAATCAAATATGAAAGGATCAAAATGTCAGCGTGATCTTGTCACAAAGATAATTATCTAAGTTACAAGCCATTCTCCCAGAGAGACTAATAGAAACCCTGTGTACACACCAATGTAGACATTGAAAACAAGAGATGATCCAGTTCAAGGATTCTAAACACTTTTTTTTTTTTTTTTTTTTTTTATTACCTAGGAGCCCTTTGGCAGGCTGGCTTCTCAGAATAATGCTTTTGAATGCATAAAACATCACACATAGGAATACAAAGGAAATCAGTTATATTGAAAATATGCCTATCAAAATAGTAAATACTATGAATGTGTGATATAGCATTATATATGTTTCTTCATTTAATCTATTAATTAACAACATCTATCAGGAGTCTAATTTTGAAGTGGTAATAAGTATAAATGATATTTCAAGATATATGCAACAATTGTCATGTGATACAAAAATATTTCTGATTTCTATTAATGACAAATCACAGGTTCTGCTAGCATGACTATGGTTTAATGCTTGTATTTGCAGTTAAATAAAACACATGCTTTTGTTAGAGATTACTGAAAATAAAAAGGAAATGATTTTCTCTTTCAAGTTCACTGATACACTAAACCCCAAGTTAAGAATCCCTGGGTTAGTTCAATCCCTCATTTTAAAAGTAAGGGATCTTTTGTCTGAGATATGTAAAAGTAGGCCAAATAAAAATAATTCAGAGAAAACCATTGATGGGTCTATGAAGTTGGCCTTTTTCAACTCAGCACAGTTCCCTTAAGGAGCTTGGGTTTAAAAACAAACAAAAATTCTTGAAAAGGGAGGTTGTTTTTATATAATTTCTGCTTTCTGCTCAGTGTTCCTGGTCCCTAAGTCCTGCTTGGTACAAAGGCCCTTGAACTAGGGGAAAGGACATGTAAGAACTAAACTGAAATTAGTATCTCAACATATTATCCTGCCACCGTACTAACAACAAGAAAGATGACACAATTAATTTTTGAAGAAATGTCAACAATAAGAAGTGTCCAAAAATGCCCTGTTAAAGAACAGAATGACCAGCCTGGAAATGAACTAATACTGTACAGGGATTTGGGGCAGCTGGATCTTTCAAACCTTTGTGATTGTAGCTCACAGTAAAAAATAGACTTTTCATTGAGACCCATCACTCGCATGCATGTATATACATACATGTGATTCAAACAAAAGTTTCCCCAAACAGACTTGCCTTAATAAGTGATGAGACCCACTGATAGTTTTTGTTTTATTCCTTTCCATTTCATTCAAAAAATGCTAGTCAGTGACTCACTATTCGGGAGCAAGGATTGGGTTACAACCCATAGTTGCATAAATATTGGACTGGATGAACTTCAAGGACTCTCAAATTCTAAGATTCTATGATGTGTGAGTGGATCATATAAATGAGTACAGTATTGCAAGGGGTGGTAAATGTTTTTAAGAAATGCTATTCTTACTTTATTTTTTATTTCCAACTCTTCATTTTGAAACATTTCAAAACTACAGGAAAATCAGAAGCATGGCAAAATAAATGCCCTATCTAGTTCACCAAGATTGACATGTATTTTATTACATTAGCTTTTTCTCTCTCACTGAACACACACACATAGGTATTTAAATATATATATTTATTTATTTATTTATTTATTTATTTTTTTTTTTTTTTTTTTGAGACAGAGTCTCGCTCTGTAACCCAGGCTGCAGTGCAGTGGCACGATCTCGGCTCACTGCAACCTCCACTTCCAGGTTCAAGCGATTCTCCTGCCTCAGCCTCCCGAGTACCTGGGATTACAGCATGCGCCGCCACACCCGGTTAATTTTTGTATTTTTAGTAGAGACAGGGTTTTACTATGTTGGTCAGGCTGGTATCGAACTCCTGACCTCAAGTGATCCACCAGCCTCGGCCTCACAAAGTACTGGGATTACAGGCGTGAGCCACTGTGCCCAGCTGGTATTTAAGTCTATTCTTATTATTTTTGTTAAACCATTTGAAAATAAGTTGCAACATTGTGATACTGAATCTTGAAGTATAATACTTTAGTCTTTACTTCTTGAGAACGGGGATATTTTTCTGCAAAGCCACAATATTATTGTCATATCCAAGAAATTTAGCATTAATGCAACAATATTATCTAGTATACAGATCACATTCACATTTTCCCAATTGCTCCAAATGTCCTTTATAACTGTTTTTCTATCCAATCAAGAACTATGCAGTACACTTGTTATTTCTCATTAGTATCCTTTCATCTTAGTTCTTCATGACACTGAGTTTTTTTTTTTTTTTTTTAATAGGCTTTTGGGGAACAGGTGGTGTTTGGTTAAATGCATAAGTTCTTTAGTGGTGAGTTCTGAGATTTTGGTGCACCCAGCAGTGTACACTGTATGGAATGTGTAATCTTTTATCCCTCACCTCCCTCCCACTTTCCCCCTCCGAGTCCCCAGAGTCCATTGTATCATTCTTACTCCTTTGTGTCCTGGTAACTTACCTCCCATTTATAAGTGAGAGCATGCCATGTTTGCTTTTCCATTCCTGAGTTACTTCACTCAGAATAACACTCTCCAATTCCATCCAGGTTGCTGTGAATGCCATTATTTCATTCCTTTTTATGGCTGAGTAGTATTGCATTATATATATATAAAATATATATAGGTAATATATAATATATATTATATATACATATGTATGTTATAGATATGTTATATATATGATAACATATTATATTATACATATGTTAACATATGATATGATATCATATATGTATATCACATTTTCTTTATCCACCTGTTGGTTCGTGGGCATTTTGGACTGGTTCCATATTTTTGCAATTGCAAATTGTGCTGCCATAAACATGCGTGTGCAAGTATCTTTTTCGTATAATGACTTTCTTTCATCTGGGTAGATACCCAGTAGTGGGATTTCTGGATCAAATGGTAGATCTACTTTTAGTTCTTTAAGGAGTCTCCACACTGTTTTCCATAGTGGTTGTACTAGTTTACATTCCCATCAGCAGTGTAGAAGTGTTCCCTTTTCACCACATCCGTGCCAAAATCTATAATTTTTTGATTTTTGATTATGGCCATTCTTGCAGGAGTAAGGTGGTATCTCATTGTGGTTTTGATTTGCATTTCCCTGATCATTAGAGATGTTGAGCATTTTTTCATATGTTTGTTGGCCATTTGTATATCTTCTTTTGGGAATTGTCTATTCACGTCCTTAGCCCACTTTTTGATGGAATTGTTTGGTTTTTTTCTTGCCGATTTGTTTGAGTTCTTTTAGATTCTGGATATTAGTCCATTATCAGATGTATAGGTTGTAAAGATTTTCTCCCACTCTGTGGGTTGTCTGTTTACTCTGCTGATTATTTCTTTTGCTGTGCAGAAGCTTTTTAGTTTAATTAAGTCTCATCTATTTATCTTTGTTTTTGTTGCATTTGCTTTTGGGTTATTGGTCATGAAGTCTTTGCCTAAACCAATGTCCAGAGTTTTTTTTCCGATGTTGTCTTCTAGAATATTTATGGTTTCAGGTCTTAGATTTAAGTCTTTGATCCATCTTGAGTTTATTTTTATATAAGGTGAGAGATGAGAATCCAGTTTCATTCTTCTACATGTGTCTTGCCAATTATCCCAGCACCATTTTTTGAATATGGTGTCCTTTCCCAACTTTATATTTTTGTTTGCTTTGTCAAAGATCAGTTGGAGGCCAGGCACCATGGCTCATGCCTGTAATCCCAGCACTTTGGGAGGCTGAGGCAGGGGCATCACTTGAGGTCAGGAGTTCATGACCAGCCTGGCCAACATAGTAAAACCCCATCTTTACTAAAAAATACAAAAATTATCCAGGTGTGGTGGCAAGTGCCTGTAATCCCAGCTACCTGGGAGGCTGAGGCAGGATAATAGTTTGCACCCAGGAGGCGGAGGTTGCAGTAAACCGAGTTTGCACCACTGCACTCCAGCCTGGACAGACAGAGTGAGACTGTCTCAAAAAAAAGATCAGTTGGATGCAAGTATTTCACTTGATTTTGGGGTTGTCTATTCTGTCCATTGGTCTATGTGCCTGTTTTTATACCAATACCATGCTGTTTTGGTGACTATGGCTTTATTGTATAGTTTGAAGTCAGGTAACATGATGCCTCCAGATTTGTTCTTTTTGCTTAGTCTTGCTTCGGCTATGTGGGCTCTTTTTTGGTTCTATATGAATTTTAGGATTTTTTTTTCTAGTTCTGTGAAGAATGATCATGGTATTCTGATGGGGATTGCATTGAATTTATAGATTGCTTTTGGCAGTATGGTCATTTTCACAATATTGATCCTACCCATCCATGAGCATGGGATGTATTTCCATTTGTTTGTGTCATCTATGATTTCTTTCAGCAGTGTTTTGTAGTTTTCCTTGTAGAGGTCTTTCACCTCCTTTGTTAGGTATATTACTAAGTATTTTATTTTGTGCAGGGGCAGCTATTGTAAAAGGGGTTGAGTTCTTGATTTGATTTTCAGCTTGGTTGCTGTTGGTGTATAGCAGTGCTACTGATTTGTGTATATTACCTGCATCTCTGGTATGAAACCCACATGATTATGGTGGGTTATCTTTTTAATATGCCACTGGATTCAGTTAGCTAGTATTTTGCTGAAGATTTTTGCATCTATGTTTATCAGAGATATTGGTCTGTAGTTTTCTTTTTTCGTTATGTCCTGGCTTCATAGAATGATTTAGGGAGAATTCCATCTTTCTCTATCTTGAGGAATAGTGTCCATAGGATTGGTACCAATTCTTCTTTGAATGTCTGATAGAATTCAGCTGTGAAACCATCTGGCCCTGGACTTCTTTTTGTTGGAAATTTTTTTATTACCATTTCAGTCTTGCTGCTTGTTACTGGTCTGTTCAGCATTTCAATTTCTTCCTGGTTTAATCTAGGAGGATTGTATATTTCCAGGAATTTTCACATCTCCTCTAAGTTGTCTAGTTTGTGCCCATAAAGGTGTCCCTAGTGGCCTTAAATGATCTTTTGTATTTCTGTGGTGTCGGTTGTAATATCTCCCATTTTTTTCTAATTGAGCTTATTTGGATCTTCTCTCTTCTTTTCTTGGTTAATCTTGCTAATGGTCTATCAATTTTGTTTATCTTTTCAAAGAATCAGCTTCTTGTTTCATTTATCTTATGTATTTTGTTTGTTTGTTTCAATTTCATTTAGTTCTGCTCTGATCTTTACTATTTCTTTTCTTCTATTAGATTTGAGTTTGGTTTGTTCTTGTGTCTCTAGTTCCTTGAGGTGTGACCTTAAACTGTCTATTTGTGCTCTTTCAGACTTTTTGATGTAGGCATTTAATGCTATGAACTTTCCTCTTAGCACTGCTTTTGCTGTATCCCAGAGGTTTTGATAGGTTATGTCACTATTATTGTTCAGTTCAAAGAATTTTTTAATTTCCATCTTGATTTCATTGTTGACCCAATGATCATTAAGGAGCAGGTTATTTAATTTCCATGTATTTGCGTGGTTTTTAGGGTTCCTTTTGGAATTGATTTCCAATTTTATTCTACTGTGGTCTGAGAGGCACTTGATATAATTCTGATTTTCCTAAATGTATTGAGACTTGTTTGTGGCCTATCATATGGTCTATCATGGAGAATGTTCCATGTCATGATGAATAAAATGCATATTCTGCAGTTGTTGGGTAGAATGTTTTGTAAATATCTGTTAAGTCCATTTGTTCTATAGCATAGTTTAAGTCCATTGTTTCTTTTTTAACTGTCTATCTTGATGACCTGTCTAGTGCTGTCAGTGGAGTACTGAAGTCCCCCCGACTATTATTGTGTTGCTGTCTATCTCATTTCTTATGCCTACTAGTAATTGTTTTATAAATTTGGGAGATCCAGTGTTAGGCACATATATATTAGGATTGTGATATTTTCCTGTTGGACTGGTCCTTTTATTATTGTGTAATGTCCCTTTTGTCTTTTTTAACTGTTGTTGCTTTAAAGTTTGTTTTGTCTGATATAAGAATAGCTACTCCTGCTCGCTTTTGGTGTCCATTTGCATGGAATATCTTTTTCCATCTCTTGCACTATCTTGGATGTCCAGTCCAGTTGAGTCCAACTGACTCCAGCCCCGGCTGCCATCTTATTATGCTGGATGAGAGACCCTGCTTAGCTGAACCCAGTCAACTCACAGAACAGTAAGAGATAATAATAATTCAAAAAACATTTATTGACATAATTTCAGACTTACCAAAAATTTGCAAGAATAGTACAATGAATTTTCAGATATCCAGAGTCCCCAATGTTAATCCTTTCCTATATTTGCTTTATTCTTCTCTCTCAATCTCTGTCCACCTATCATCTATCTATCTCTACCCATATTTCACTCT
Source organism: Macaca nemestrina (assembly GCF_043159975.1). Classification (NCBI taxonomy): domain Eukaryota; kingdom Metazoa; phylum Chordata; class Mammalia; order Primates; family Cercopithecidae; genus Macaca; species Macaca nemestrina. Next base: position 138,772,967 of record NC_092145.1, on the reverse strand, counting down.
TATCAAAAATAGTTTATTAACATTAATACAATACTATAGTCTGACCTATATACCTGATTAAGTTTCACCAATTGTCCCAATAATATCTTTTATAGCAAAACAAAAAACAAAAACTTCTAAAATATGTGTTGCTTCAGTTATTATGTCTCTTTGGTTTTCTTTCATCTAAAATAATTCCTGAGTCTTTGTTTGTATTTCATGACATTGACATTTTTTGAAACATTCAGGCCAGTTTTTCTGTAGATTGTCCTTCACTTTCAGTTTGTCTGATGTTCCTCGTGACTAGATTTAGATTATTCAGGAATCCCTCAGAATCGATGCAGAGTCCTTCTTAGTGCCTCATATCAGGAGGCACATGCTGTCAATTAGCTCCATTACTGACAATGTTAACTTTGATCATTTGGCTTAGTTGGTAACTGTCGGCAACTGTAAATTTACTGCTTTTCCCTTTGTAATTAGTAAATGCTTTCTGGAGAGATACTTTATGACTCTGTAAATGTCTTCTTACTACTCAAACTTTCACTCGCTGGCTTTAGCATCCATTAATGATTCTTGCCAGAATCAATTATTATTATAATGGCCACCAAATAGTTATTGTCATATTTCCATTATTCTTTCTACATTTATAATTTGGCTTTCTACTGTAAGGAAGATCTTTCCCTTCTTATTTGTTTGTTTGTTTGTTCATTTAAGTGTGGACTGATGGATTCTCACTTTATTCAATAAATTATAACTCTTAATACTAGTATTTGCTTTCATGCTCAAATTGTTTCAGAGTTGACCAGTGGGAGTTCTTCAAGCTGGCTCCTGTGGCCTTTTAACATGTCTCCATTATATCTTGAGTGCTCCTCTACTTTTTAACACAAGATGATTCAGGCTCATCTTGTATTTTCCTTGCCCTAGCTCTGATTCCTTTTAGTGGAGAATGTTATGTAGAAAGCAAGATCTAGGTGCTGGGTATGTTTATCATTACTGAGGTATCATTGCTTCTAAAGCCTGTCAACAGACAGAGCTGGGAAAGAGATGTCTGTATGTACATATTTGCACATACATATATGTGTACACACACATGCATTTACATATGTATTCAATATATATACATATATCTATATTCATTTCTATATCTAGCTATCTATATTGATCTACATATATATACACATAATATATAGTCATGACTTCCCAATGATACCTCCAGCTCCAATCCAACACAGTGACATTCAATCTGTTCTTCCCACTTTCCATAATTGTAACTGCCTTCCCCAATAATGAAAAAACTGGATCCCATTATCCACAATGTATTTACTTATTTGCTTAACCCTAGACCATATTGAAAGTAGTTTCAGAATTGTGAATTTATGCCTATGCCAAAATAAGCTTTCTGACTAGAGTTCATTATTTGTTTAAAGTTCTTTGAGGGCATGTGGTCCGAATTCTAAAAGTTACTTGGATTAATGCCCCCTTTACAGTGTGATTATGTTTTTATTTGAGAAATGCATCAGTTCACTTGTTTCTGTTTGTATTCAATTTTAAGGTCCTCCGATTGTTATTTTAAGCCACTATGGCTTATCATGTGACAATGGATAACTCTGACACCACTGCATCACATCAGGAGGCATATGATGTCAATTATTAGTGATGGAAGTTGGATCATATAGATAAGCTCTTATCTAGCCAGACCTCTCCGTTATAATTAATAAGTAATCTGTGGGGTGTCTTACTCTATTTTTAAAGTAATTCTTGCTATATGAACTTAAACCACCATAACTACCATGATTGAGGGACCCTAAGTCAGATTTACATTTGACTTACAGATTACATCCTATGTATACCATAGGAATACAGACAGAAGGAAGAGCATCTATTGATGGATTACCCAGTGGGTGGGGTCCACAACTGGCAAGAAGGTGGATATCCAGCTTTGATGAAAACATTGGATTCTACTTGTAGTTCAACAGCACTTAAAACAGAATGCTACACACTCTGTGTAGGTTTGCCAAGTTGTGATTTGGATCCCAAGTCATGAGATAAGGAAGGAAGGAAGGAAGGAAGGAAGGAAGGAAGGAAGGAAGGAAGGAAGGAAGGAAGGAAGGAAGGAAGGAGAGAAGAGAAGAGAAGAGAAGAGAAGAGAAGAGAAGAGAAGAGAAGAGAAGAGAAGAGAAAAAGAAAGAAAGAAAGAAAGAAAGAAAGAAAGAAAGAAAGAAAGAAAGAAAGAAAGAAAGAGAAAGAAAGAAAGAAAGAAAGAGAAAGAAAGAGAAAGGAAGAAAGGAAAGGAAAGGAAAGGAAGCAGAGGAAGAAAGAGAGAGAAAGAAAGAAAGAAAGGGAAAGAAAGAAAGAAAGAAAGTCTTTTTATTTTAGGTTTTTCGTATGGAGTTAGAATTGGGTGCCTGCTAAGAAAGAAGTCTGTAAAGAATGCTGCTTCTCTTTTTAACAATAATGCATTGATTTTCTAGCTAGGATAAACATCCTACTGTATAAAACTAGTCGAGTCTATGTTGCCCTCTTGGTTCCATGTCTTTTAATTTCTGTCTTTAAATATATTATTTGATCATATTCAAGTGATTGAATCACAGTCCTCCTATATTCCAAATGCACAGATGTTCGTGGCTATATTCCCAGTGCCTAAGATGGGACACAAAGTATGACTGAGTGGGAATTCCTTTTTTTGTTTGTTTGTTTTTTTGAGATAGGGTCTCACTCTGTAGCCCAGGATGGAGTGCAGTGGCGTGATCACAGCTGACTGCAGCCTCAGACTCCCAGGATCAAGTGAGCCTCCCACCTCAGCCTCCTGAGTAACTGGGACCACAGGAGTACACCACCATGCCTGTCTAATTTTTAAATTTTTCGTAGAGATGGGGGTCTTGCTATGTTGCCCAGGCTGATCTCAAACTCTTGAGCTCAAGCAATCCTCCTGCCTTGGCCTCCCAAAGTGCTGGAATTACAGGCGTGAGCCTCCATTCCAGGTCAAATTCTTATTCTTTCATTCACTCTTCACAGAGTTATAGCACACCCACTCCCCTGTTACATGCCAGGAATTATCCTAGGCATCAAACCACAGTGGTTAATAAAATACAGCCCCTGGGTCAAGAGTTCACAGGGTAGATCTAGAGAAAAAGAAAAATATAAAAATTATTAAAATCTGTGGGGCCTGGGGAGAGGAACAGACACTGACAGAAATATGCACTTGGTTTTTGTTGCTACATTTGTAAGGCGTTCTCAATTTATTCACAATTTAGGCACATGGAAGTATTATTCACAGGAAAATGCTTTAAAAAAAAGCACAACATTTCAGTAAGCAGTTGAAAAAACACAGCATAGTTTTGGAAGAGACGGGTAGAGGACTCCAAAGTCTTGTATACATATTTATCATCATCATCATCATTTTTAAAAAGTAATGTTTGAGTTAGCTGACAAGTACCTAGGATTACCACTGTTGCTAAATGTTTTCAGAGTAAGGCCTGGGTTTTACAGGATCAGAGAAGAGGTGATGAGAAAAAGCCCCCTGTGGTGAACCTGAGTTAAAAGGATGTAACACTCGCATGATATTTTTCTCAGTACAACTGTAGTCTTAAAAATGAAGACAGCCCCCCAAAAATATTTCAATACCATGTATAATCCCATCCACAGGTAATGGTGAGCAATCTTTGTTTATATCCTTCCTATTTTTCCAGAATATAAATATATTTAAAAGCATGTAAAAATATAACCCATCTGTATTTTTTCTTTTGCAATCTGCTTGTCTCACTTAACAATATTTTGTGAATAGCTTTATGCATCCTCAAATATTCTTCTACCATATCAAATGTAAGGGCAGCATTATATGGAAAGAAAGAATGCTGAAATAACATTGCTAAGAGTAAGATATAAAGTTATATACAAATGCAACTATTGTTGTGATCATTTTTATCTGGCAGAAATCATTCGCATTTCTACTGAACCAAATAAAAATTGCTCATAATCTTATCAGTCTTTTCTGCAAGTTAATATGCAAATATGTAGTTTTGCAGAACCTAGGCTCTAATCAATAGCGATTGGTAAGTTAAACAAAGTTACATTTCTCTGGAACTGTGCTTTACAGTATGGTAGCCTCTAGCCACATGTGGCTACAGAGTACTTGAAAGGCTAGTGCACCTGAGGAACTAAATTGTTCGTTTTATTTAATTTTACTTAAGTTTAATTTAGAAACAGTAGTGTCAACTTTATTGTTTAGGCAGGACAATATTTTACTTTAACCGTGGCATCTTGGCCTATGTTAAGATCCGGGCACGGTGGCTCACGCCTGTAATTCCAGCACTTTGGGAGGCCGAGGCGGGCAGATCACTTGAGGTCAGGAGTTCGAGACCAGCCTGGCCAACATGGCAAAACCCCATCTTTACTAAAAATACAAAAATTAGCTGGGCATGGTGGCGGGCAATTGTAATCCCAGCAACTCAGGAGGCTGAGGCAGGAGAATCGCTTGAACCTGGGAGGCAGAGGTTCCAGTGAGCTGAGATCACACCATTGCACTCCAGCCTGGGCAACAGAGCAAGACTCTGTCTCAAAAAAAAAAAAAAAAGATATTGCTGCATTGTACTGTGTGTGTCCAGTGCATGAGTCATTTTCAGTATTACATGTAAACATATTATTACTCTAGTCAGTGTCTGATTGACATTGATTCAATTTAAATGATGTTTTTCTATGCACTGATGTAACACTGAAATGTGTTCATTTGAATATTTTATACAGACAGCACTAATTACAATGATACTTATGTAAATCAAAATTGGCAACTAAATTGAAGTATTTATGCCTTAAATTATGATATAATTAAACTGCTTTTTTTTAAATTAAAAAATGTGTGGACTGTTTTAAATGTAAAACGAAGGCAGCATTGGGTGGAGAGTTAGAGACTATTACTGCTGTGCCTGGAATAGAGAAACAAAAACGGGAAGAAGGTATGTTGCAAATTTGAGGCAATTTGCCAAGGCAAAGCAAAACAAAAAAAAGCTGTTTGTTGTGTAAAAATTGTTCAAAGATAACAAAGCGGACAATATTAAGAGACATTTTCAGCAAATACAGAGTGAATTTGATAACAAAAGTAAAAAAAAATCAGTAAAAGTAGTTGTCAGAATTCAAAATTGAATGTCCAATAAAAACGGTTTAAAAAGTGATAGCAGGCTCTGAGCTTGGAACTTTGGCTAGCTTTATACTGGCTTGGATTCTGCACAAAAAAGAAAAACAGTTTTAGATGGCAATAGTAAAAGAAATTATTTCAGTTATGTAAATTTTGTTTAAAAGTTGTAACGAAAAGACTTTAAAATATATTTTACAAAAAATGAAAGCTTTTCAATTAAACCACAAAATAATTGCCTGTAGAATACAAGACCAGTATCCAAGATTAATTAATTTAAAATTTGAAAAATTGCAACTACTTTAGATGATTCATGTGATCTATGACACTGCCCAATTAATATTTTGGGTATGTTTTGACTCAAAGGACTCCCATATTTACAAAGAAATGCCAACTCATACCTTTAAAAACTTATAGTAAAAATTTTAAAAAATCTTTTACATCTCTCAAGGAAGAACTTCAGTTAGATATGAAAAAAAATTGCAATGAATACTGCTCCAGCCATGTTAGGTCAAAATTCCAGATGTATTGGAATTTTAAAATAGGAGTCTGATGTTTTCCTGATGACTTCATATCACTGTATGACACATATCGAAAATATTTGGGCTCCCTTCTCTGAAACAGACTCTGTGAAAGGAGTCATGAATACTGTTGTTAAAATTGTTCAGCATATACGTGCAAATGCTGTGTGTGACTCATCACCAGTTTAAAGAACCGTTGAAAGAAATTAAAGACAATGAATTTACTCTCGTGTTCATTGCCAGTGCTCACTGGTTAAGCCATAGAGTTTTACCAAGCTGTTAACTCCAATTCAAGATTTTCTTGAAACAAAAGGAGTGCTTGCCAAATATACAGCAATCAAAGAAAAAAAATAGCAATGTGATTTATGTGTTTTCTCATGGATATCACACTGCATAGGAACAAGATAAATTTAAAACTCCAAGAAAAGGAAAAGCTTATTTGTGACTTAGCTAGACAGTTAAAGGATTAATGTTGAAATTGAACTTTTTTGTGATGCAAGTCAATAATAATGATTTCATACCTTTTTCTAACATGAATCAAATATGCATAAGACTTTATTAATAGACAGTTATGTAAATTGGCTGCAAAAACTATAGAAAATTTTAAAGAATGCTTTGTTTATATTGATAAACTTAGAATTACTTCTCAAATCATGCAATACCTCTTTGAATTCGATGTTAATAATATGGAGTTGACACGAATTAGTGTATTTACTTAACTTGGACAGACATGATTTTGAAACTGACATCCTTTTTCTTCAAAGTAAAATCACTACTTCTAAAAAATAAGCTCGTTTTGTCAATGAGGATGCAAATATTAAAGGAAAATAATTTTTGCTACTCGATTCAGTTACACGAAAACTTTCAGGTATGTTAAAACAACTTGGATATGTGAATCTACCTTTCTTCCAAATGCAAATTTTATGAAACCTAAATACAGATGAAGCACTTCCCGTGAAAATCTAGCATCTGAAGATGTGCTGTAAGTGTAAAATACTCATTGTATTTCAAAGGCTTATGATGAAAAAGAGAATCTAAAATATCTCATTAATAATGTTTCTTACATATTGGAAGAATAATGTTTTAAATACTTTAGGTAAAATGTTATGCATTATTAACAGCAATCTATCTGGTTTCTTTTTTTTTTTTTTTTTTTTTGAGATGGAGTCTCACTCTGTCACCCAGGCTGGAGTGCAGTGGCACGATCTCAACTCACTGCAACCTCCACCTCCCGGGTTCAAGCGATCCTCCTGCCTCAGCCTCTTGAGTAGCTGGGATTACAAGCGTGCACCATCACACCCAGATAATTTTTCTGTTTTTAGTAGAGACGGGGTTTCACCATGTTGGTGGGGCTGGTCTCAAACTCCTGACCTCAAGTGATCCACCTACCTCAGCCTTTCAAAGTGCTGGGATTACAGGTGTGAACTACCGTGCCTGGCCTTATCTGGCTTCTTTCTACTTATTTTTTAATGTGGCTACTAGAAAACTTAAAATAGTATTTGTGGCTCAATTGGACAGCACTGCTCTACATTAGGCAACATAGATTTACTTTTTAAATAATACTCCAGTGGACACAGAAAGACCAGAGAGTAATCTTTTATTACTTAATATATAATTTTATTTCCAAATTTTGGGTAACTTTTCTTAACATTATTAGCTCACGAAAGATCATGCTGGCCGGGCGCGGTGGCTCGCGCCTGTAATCCCAGCACTTTGGGAGGCTGAGGGAGGTGGATCACGAGGTCAGGAGTTTGAGACCAGTCTGGCCAACATCGTGAAACCCCATCTCTACTGAAAATACAAAAAATTAGCTGGGCGTGGTGGCAGGCGCCTGTAATCCCAGCTACTCGGGAGGCTGAGGCAGGAGAATCACTTGAACTCGGGAGGCGGAGGTTGCAGTGAGCTGAGACTTTGCCACTGCAATCTAGCCTGGGCAACAGAGCAAGACTCCACCTCAAAAAAAAAAGAAAGACCATGTTATGTCTGAGACTTACAGCAACTTAGCAAGTTTAGAGTCCTGTGTCTTTGGAGGAATAATAGGAATTGAGTGACAAAAGGCAGGCTAAAGCCAGATCATGAGATGTCTTTAAGCCACATGTAGCATTTGATCTTTATTCTGTAGGCAACTGGCAGCCATTGAAGAGTTTTAGCGAGGGAGTTGTTGCATCATTAGATTTGTATTCTGGAAAGGTAACAATTGAAGAAGGCAAGGCATGAATTGCAAGGAGCCAATTATTATTGTACAGGATAGAAAGAATAAAGGCCCAAGATAATTAGAAAGAGGGCATGGGGGAAATGATGAGATGAATTTAAGGAAGATTTGGTGTGGGAAAGGAAGATTTGCTGATACGGTGTAGGAAGTGAAGGGAAGGAATCAAGAATTAGTCCAAAGTGTCTGATGTGATCAGCTCCGTGGGCTGTGGTACAGAGTCTGTTTTCTTCACTATTTATGAGCATGTAAATGTCTCAAGTTTGAGACTGCACAAGAAAGACCAAGTGGGGGAAGAAGGTAAAAAGTTCAGTTTGGTCATTTGACTTTGAAATTGTAGAGGGTGAAGAGGAACAATAAATAGGTCCAAAGCTCAGGGGAAGGAATAGGACCCAGGGATAGAGATTTGGGAATCTGCATACAGGTGGCTAGAACTGTAGGCATAGATGAGATCACCTGGAGAAAGAGGTTCTCCACCTTGCCTGCACCTTAGAATCACTTGGAGGGATTTAAAAAGAACCCAATGCCTGGGACATACCACAGACAAATCAGGGATGAGACCCAAGCATGACAATCTTTTAAAGTTTTCCAGTTGATTCTAATATGCAGCCAGATTTGAGAACCATTGGTACAGGGAAAGGAGAGAAGACATGCCAAGGATGGAAGCTGTAAGAAGCTCAACATTTACAGAAAAACACAGGAAGAAGTTGGTGAAGGCACCGTCAAATTGAAGAAGCAGGGGGAACCAGAAGGTAGTGATGTCATGGAAGCCACAGGAAGAGGAGGTTTCAAAAATCTATTATAAAAACAAAGATCAAGTAATGAACTGAGAAAAGGTCAATAAGGATTGCTGAATGGGATGAAAGCCCAACTGCTTTGAAGAAAACACACACACACACACACACACACACACACACACACAGATAGTATATATGAGTCAGCACCAGTGTGAGGTTTTCCCATTATCCTGAACAACAATCGAGAAGGACAGGAGAAGGCAAAAGGCTGGATTGGTCCGGGGTTGGGAGTTTGCAGTGTCAAAGGATGAGGGATTGAAGAATTGAAGACATAATGTGACTGATGTGACCAACCATGGGGAAAGAACTAAAATGAAAAGGTGAGGGATCAAGTGAGGAGGAAATGAGGTGGTCAGGGGACTGAAGGTCCTGATATGGTCACAGAACGGGTATAGCACACATATTCTGAATAGCCTCATTCCCTTTACACCAGCTGCCTCCTCCTCGTAACTCCTCCGCTTCCTCCCTCCCACCCTCTATCTCCTCACCCACAAGTGTATCCAGAATGATTGGTGCTGAGGAGGTCAAAGAATTGAGATGGGACATTGGCTGTCTCATGCACAGAGAAGCCAAAACTCTACCCAGGATGAGGCAGGCATTGAGGTAACGGCTGCATCAAAGTCATCAGTGAAGGTGGGAGGGTGATCTAGAGGCCTGCTAGAGTGGCTGAATGGGCCATGAATCTCCCAAGGGAGGAATGTGTTAGGTTTTTTGTTTTGTTTAAATTGAGTCTGTGAACAATGGGCTGAAAGTATAAAAAAGGCAACCTTCCTTTTTTCCTCAACCCTGCACTTTAAAATGCAGAATGTTTCTCTTAAATCAAACTTACCCATTAACAAAAGATTTAAACATGGCTTAGACTCCTCCGTGTCATGTACATTTCAGGAGCGTTCCTTTTTTTTTCTTTTTCTTTTGTAATATTCTTTTATCTTCTATACATCTATTGTCTTTTTTGATAACCTTCAATTTTGATATACTTTTAAATGTGTGCACAAAAAGTTGCAGAAATAGTACAAAATTTTTTTTTTTTTTTTTTTTTTGAGACGGAGTCTTGCTCTGTCCCCTAGGCTGGAGTGCAGTGGCCGGATCTCAGCTCACTGCAAGCTCCTTCTCTCGGGTTCACGCCATTCTCCTGCCTCAGCCTCCCGAGTAGCTGGGACTACAGGCACCCGCCACTTCGCCCGGCTAGTTTTTTGTATTTTTTAGTAGAGACGGGGTTTCACCGTGTTAGCCAGGATGGTCTCGATCTCCTGACCTCATGATCCGCCCGTCTCGGCCTCCCAAAGTGCTGGGATTACAGGCTTGAGCCACCGCGCCCAGCCTACAAAAAATTTTTTATATATACCTTTACCCAGTTTTGACAATTGTTGACATTTTGCTCCATTTGCATTATCAGTCTTTTTCTCTCTCTTTATTTGTACATGCATATTTTCCCCCCAAACCATGTGAAAGTAAATTGGAAACATATTGCCCCTTTATACAAAATACTTCGGTGTGTAATTCCTAAGAACAGGGACATTCTCTTACATAACCACAGTACACTGATCAAAGTCAAGAAATTTAACATTGACACAATGCTCTTGTCTAATCCACAGTCCTTGCTCTGCTTTGGTCAACTGTCCCAATAATGGCTTTTATGGCTTTCTTTTTTTTTCCTGGTCTAGGACATTGTGATTTAGTTGTCACATCTCTTTAATCTCTTTTCATCTAGAACAGTTACTTACCCTTTCTTTGTATTTTTTTACCTTGACATTTTGTGAAGAGTATAGGCCATTAATTTTGTGGAAGTTCCCTTGTTCCCTTAGTTTGAATTTGTCTGATGTTTTGCCATGATTAGATTCAGGTTATGCATTTTTGGCAAGAAGATTACAGAAAGAATGTTGAGTTCTCAGTGCATCACAGCAGAAGGCACATGATGTCTGTCTGGCCCAACTGGTGATCATCACACCATTGCTTTGTCATAGCAAAGGAAAGTTCTTTTAGCTTTATTTTTTCAATTTGGCAGGCATCCTGCATTGCAGTAAAATTTTCTTTTTTACACAAGCGTAACTAGAGGCTTTTAAATTATTTTTGATTAATTGCAAATAACCAAAGAGCAATAACCTAGGTTGTTTTCTTTTTTTTTTTTGAAGAAGCAAGTTTAAAATAATATACAGTCATGTTTACTTGTAGAGTTTTACTGTCAACAAGTATACTTACACTGAAACAAAATCTATTACTTTCAGACAAAAATGAGAAAACTATGCATTTGTAAAGAAACTTGATAAAATGCAATTTAAGATTATTAAAGGACAAAGTTCCAGACACAATATACATATATGTGTGTGTGTGTATATATCTGTGTGTGTGTGTATATGTGTGTGTGTGTATATGTGTGTGTGTGTGTGTGTGTATATATATCTTGAGACAGGGTCTCACTCTGTCACCCAGGCTGGAGTGCAGTTGCACAATCATGGCTCACTGGAGCCTCCCGGGCTCAAGCAATCCTCCCACTTCAGCCTCCCAAGTAGCTGGGACTACAGGCATGTGCCACCACGCCTGGCTACTTTTTGTATTTTTTGTAGATGCCTGGTTTTTCTATGTTACCCAGGCTGGTCTCAAACTCACGGGCTCAAGCAGTCCGTCCACCTTAGCCTCCCAAAGTGCTGGGCGTGAGCCACCGTGCCTGGCCAAATGAACATATTTTTAAAATACTGATATGAATATATCCTTAAAGTACAAGATCTTTCTAACTAACACGGTAATATGCCAGGCAATATACAACATAACCAGAAGAGACCTATGGCTTAGTAGAGAGGAGTGAATCCTAGCAGTGATTGCTATGTAATGATTTTAGGCAGATACTCAGAGTCTGACAGAGGGGAGTCATGGGACTGGTTGTGCCACGGGGAAGAAGTTGAAAATGGAGCTTTAAAAGATTTGAAAATAAGAGTTGGGTCAACACGCATAAATTTACTTGCTTTGAAGACGTTGAAATGGGATCCAGGAACGGGAAAAAAGAATATTTATTGTTTTGCCTTTGCATGCCAAAATGTAATCTCTCTTTTTCTTCTAGACTTTCCTTAAAATAACAATTGTCTGCATGTAGAATGAGTGTGTTTTAAAAGAGCCATTCAGGGTTTTTTTCAGTGCTCATTTCCTGTACTGAGTAGCAACACGATGACAGACTAGAAATTCTACTGACTTTGAGTCAGACTGACCCGCAAGCCAAGCCTCACTCTGCCACAGACTGGCATGAGGCCTTGAGCAAGTCACTTGACCTCGGTGTCTCAATACAGTATTTAAATGAGAGAATGAACCTTGCTGGGTTCGGAAGGTTAGAAATAACACATATAAATAACTCATAATACTTTACAAATACCGTGATCTATCCTAGGCATTCAATAACGGAAGTTAGACATGAAGACAATTTCATGAAAAGTTTAGTTTAATGAAAAGAGCTCTGGTCTGGGAACCAGGACACCAGGGTTGTTCCCTTAGTAGTTTATTTAACTAGTAAGCTCCTAACCTTGGCCTCAAACGTTTTGGACTGTAGTCCCATTAAGGAAGGAGTGTTGGCGAGAGAGAAACAGGTCAAGTTCTTGGGGAGCTGGCAGGGAGCTGACATGGTACCATTAATAGAAATTGGGCTGTTTTTCACTGGTGGGCTGAACGCTGTGCTGTGGAAACATGGAGGTAAATGAGTGAGTGCGCAGCTCTGCCTGGGCCAGGGGGCGCCACTTGAACTGGGCCTTGAATGCTCCTGGATGGATTTTTCCACTGGAGAAAGGAGGGTGTTCCAGGCACCCAAGATTTAGCAGGTGAAGAGACAGGGTGCTGCCACCGTGCAACATAGTGCTTCGCATCAAATGCCACTGCAAGCAGCTTCTGAGACTGCCCCTGACTGTTAAGTTGTATCAAATACATGTTAAGATAAGTAGGCCGGTGCGGTGGCTCACGCCTGTAATCCCAGCACTTCAGGAGGCTGAGGCGGGTGGATCACTTGAGGTCAGAAGTTCGAGACCAGCCTGGCCAACATGATGAAAACCCATCTCTACCTAAAATATAAAAATTAGCCAGGCATGGTGGTGTGCGTCTGTAATCCCAGCTACTCTGGGGGCTGAGGCCAGAGAATTGCTTAAACTCGGGAGGCGGAGGTTGCAGTGAGCCAAGATCATGCCACTGCACTCTAGCCTGGGTGACTCTGTCTCAAGAAACAAACAAAAAAATAGGAATAAAAATAAGTAAAAAGCAAGGAGTCCTGAAGGAGTATGACACCTCCATAACAAAATCAACGTCCTCTTCAATGGAGCTGCTATTTATTGAATGCTAGTCATGTGTCAGACACTGCCATCAGTGTTTGCCAGATATCTATTCATTTAATTCTCACAACAACTCTATGAGGTAATTATTAGCTCCATTTTAGTGAGAGGGACGGAAGCAGAGAGGTTGATGAACTTGTATACTGTCACACAGCTAGTAATAGGTAGGGGTAGGAATTGCACCCCAGAAGTTGTTTGGTGGAGTTAGGGAATAGCTTCAGAGAGCAGGGAGAGAGGATAGCCCCTCCAATCGCACACACCCTGATAGGGACAGGGGTGCCTACTGGCGGGAGGTAAGCAGACTCACACACCTGAGGTTTGTGGAGTCCTAAGAAAAGTGGAGACACTTTGGGACAACTAGGCAGGGCGATCAGAGTCAGCAAGGTGAGGGGGTAAACAGCCTGACTCCTGAGCCACCCGCTTGGGTTCAAGTCCTGGCTCTCCCACTTTCTAGCTACCTAACCTCTTTGTGCCTCGGTTAACCCATTTGTTAAATGAGGATAATTTCACCTACATCTTAGAACTATTGTGAGCATGAAATAATTTTGTATTGGAAGCTGAAGAAGCTATCAAAGCAGGTAAGTGTTAGAGGAGGCGGCCTCACCTTCCTAGTGGCCCAAGAAAGATATTTACCCCAGGGCATTCTACAGGCTTCACTGGTGAGATGTCTTTCCTCTTAGGCCATCAAATATTTAGAATTGTTTTACTTGCCCAGTCATGATGGCTCACATCTGCAATCCCAGCATTTTTGGGAGGCAAGGTGGGAAGATCTCGAGTCCAGGAGTTGCAGACCAGCCTGGGCAAGATAGTGAGACTTCGTCTCTACAGAAAATAAACAAAATTAGCCTGGCATGGTGGTGCATGCTTGTAGTCCCAGCTACTTGGGAGGCTGAGGTGGCAGGATCAATTGAGTTCAGGAGTTTGAGGCTGCAGTGAGCCAAGATCGCACCATTGCACTCCAGCCTGGGTGACAGAGCAAGATCCTGTCTCAAGAAAAAAAAAAAAAAAAAAAAAGAGTTTTTTAACTTAAACTTTATGGTGAAATGAGGGAAGACCTGAACTTAGGGGTAGTGGTGGTCTTGGGGCCAAGACAGAGAAAAACGTTTCTTTCAATCTCTACAGGCACTTGTAACACTCGTAAAGTGCTGGGCCTCTGGGTTATAGGATTGTCCCCACCTGTCTGCACATCTCTGGGAAAACCACAACCAGGTAGCTGGTTTCCCAGCAGCCTTCATTTTTGCTTTTTTTTTTTTTTCTTTTTTGGCCAACACCTCACTTCAATTCCCTCCCATTAGGCATTTACTTGAAATTTTTGGGTGATGAAGCCTGCTTATTAAAAATTTCTATACAGCTTTACCTTTCAAACTTGGTGTGGCTATAAGCTGCTTCTTTTTTTTTAAATTGAGGTAAAATGAAATAACATAGAATTAGCCATTTGAAAGTGAACAATTCAGTGGCATTTAGCACATTTACAATGTTGTGCAACCATTACATCTGGTTCTAAGACATTATCGTCACCCCAAAAGGAAACCCTTACCTATGAAGCAGTCACATCCCCCGTCCCCCCACTTCCTGTCTCTATGGATTTACCTATTCTGGACATTTCATATAAATGGAATCATACCACAGATTTTTTTTGTGACTGGCTTTTTTCCCTTGGCATAATGCTTTTGAGATTCATCCATGTTGTAGTATACATCAGGACTTCTTTCTTTTCATGGCTAAATAATATTCCATGGTATGGCTCTACTACATTTTGTTTATCCACTCATCTATTGATGGACATTTGGATTGTTTCCACCTTTGGGTATTGTGAATAACTGAATAATGCTGCTATAAACATTCGTGTTTTTGTTTGAACACCCGTTTTCAATTCTTTTGTGTATATACCCAAGAGTGAAGTTGCTAGATCATAGTTATTCTGTTTAACCTTTCAATAAACCGCCAAACTATTGTCCACAGCAGCTGCACCATTTTATATTCCCGCCAGCAATGTATGAGGGATCCAATTTCTCCGCATCCTTACCAACACTTCTTTTCTGGTTTTTAAAATGTGTTTCCTTATTTACTTACATATAGCCATCCTTGTGGATGTGGAGTGGGCTCTATTGTGATACAGACTGCTGTTTGATTTGGCAGTGGTGCTTTTGGCTTTACTCTGGAATCTCCTGGGTTTGTATTTATTTATTTATTAACAATCCCAATGCCCAGGCTGTACCTGGGGCCAATTTCCTCAGACACTAGGGCTAGGCCCAGGCAGTGGCAGTATGTTTAAAACTCCCAAGGTGATTCCAGTGTGCAGCTGAAATTGAGAATCGCTGTAAAGATCCTAGCCCCCTCTTGCTTATATACTTTTTTTTTTTTTTTTGAGATGGTGTCTCACTCTGTTGCCCAGGCTGGGGTGCAGTGGCCCGATGTTGGCTCACTGCAACCTCTGTCTCCCGGTTCAAGCTATCCTCCCATTTTAGCGTCCCAAGTAGCTGGGATTACAGGCGCCTGCCACCATGCCTGGCTAATTTTTGTATTGTTAGTAGAGATGGGATTTCACCACGTTGGTCAGGCTGGTCTTGAACTCCTGACCTCAGGTGATCGGCCCGCCTTGGCCTCCCAAAGTGCTGGGATTACAGGCGTGAGTCACCATGCCCGGCCTTACATACTCTTTTCAGTCAAAAATTTAAATAGTGTTAAAATAGCTGGGTGAGTCCCACATTCATCTGAAAAAATGGTGGGGAGTGATCCAGATCTGTGTCGCCACTCTAACCCTAATAGCTAATGCCAAGTGTTTAAGAGGGGAACTGACATCACTACAGCGGCACACAGGGGCCGGGGAGGCAGAATGTCTCCAAGGGTCCCAAATGAACTGGTGGGAAAAAAAATTTGTATATATTAAAAAAAAAAAAAGAAACAAAAGGCTACTGGCTTTGATGGCCGGGGCAGCTGTTAAGGACTGCCAGCCCCCATCAGCTCCCTCACCCGCCCCGCAATGAAAGTTTGGGACAGCAGCATGATGGGTGGCCTTACAGTGCAGGCCAACAGTCTATGGATATTTCCAATTAGCACCTCAGCTACCCATCCACTGCCACCACCACCACCTCCTCCTTTTTAACAGAGGGCTCTTTTCTGCTTTTGACTTCCTTCTTCCCAGTACACACTTGCTCACTGTGTAGGACAGTGTGGCTCTTTCTCTAAATTTTTAGAAACTCTGTTGCTGATGTCCAGCTTGGCCTGTCTGCTCAGAAGCAAGTGGGCCCATTTGAAAGGGAGGAGTAATACTCAATACTAGCATTTTGCTAAGTGGGTCACCAAAGCTTTCACCCTAAGCCTGGACTTCATCTTGCTGTCTATATTGTCACTGCACTGTAGCCACACACTCCCAAGAACACACCTAGAGTTGAACAAGCAGTTTTCTTCTCCTTGCAGGCGGAGGAAACACATACCATGGGAATAGAGGCGGTGATGGGGCGGGGGCTCTCAATAAGAGGGTGTGAGAAAGGACGACTTAGAGGATTTGCACCTGGGTATGTTAGAGGCACCCCAGCAGCGATAACCTGTCAGGTGAGAATGACCCCATATGTCAAGTGCACCTGAATGTGTGTTTGGAGTTCCCAGCATGGCCAACCAGAGAGTCATTCCTTATCCATGGGGAACATCTGAGCTTCTGGCCTGGCCAAAGCAGTGTGGGTCCTGAAGGGGATTGAGGCCCTTTGTTTAGGGTAAATGAAGGTTGCCAGGTTGTTAGGGGGAGGGTGTTCTCCTGTTGAACCCACTGCCACTGGATCGTCCCCGTATGTAAGTTACCAGTAAACTCTGTCTCTGAGTCTCTTCTTTGGCCCCTTGAACCTGGTGCCATCCCTACTGAAGTTAATAGGCATCTGACACGACACTGTGTCAGGTGGTTTTGGGGAGCGTTTAGGGAAGCCAGGCGTTGCTCTGGATTGGAAGCTGGTGCGGGGGGTGGGGGTGGGGGGAATTCTATGATTGGATGGTTTAACAAATGTTCTCTAGAAGCAGAGAAAATTAGAGCCAGGCTATAGCTGTGGTTGGTAAAGAAGCAGCAGTCACTCATATTAGCCAGGATTGGGGGCTGAGGTGGTGTTTGGTCACATTTGTGGTTTGGACAAGGCTTATGTTTTCTCCGTGTTCAGACATGATTACAGAGTGGTCTTGTTTGTGTTTTGTACCCTCCTTGTCATAGAGTGGCCTTGCCTGATGTTGGTGTTCTCGGGAGTCGTTTCTGTTCAACAGGACACCCAGGCACAACTGTGAGTGCCTGGCCAGCACCGTGAAGGCAGGACTGCTTTACTCTTTCTCAGTCTTACTTTTCTGGCAAGAGCAGTCAGCGGCAGGCTGCAGGACACGAATACACGATATCCACATTTTCACCATTGGCAAGACTGTCTCAAGAATGCAGGCTCTAGTCGGACTAGGGTAAATCTAGTCTCTGCTGAGTCTTTTGTTGCAGGACGAGTTGCTGACGTGTCTGATAACAGCTGTGCAGTATTTAAGACTCTGCACAGGATCCACTGGTCGACTGTAACACAATTACCACAACAACATGATTATTAGTCCTGAAACAGGCCTGGAAGTCAGGCCTAGATTATAAAACTCAGGTAATGAGAACATGTTCCCAAATCCAAATAGATACTCACAGCTCAATTGGAGTGTTTAAAAGAGGCCTCGAGCAGGATTATGTTACTGGTAAGTAGGACGTGCATTGGGAACATCCTTGCAATAACTCCTAATGTTACCCCAACAATGTTGGTTCCATATCGAGGCCAATTTAACTCTGATGTTGTGCTAACATCATGAAGCATTTGTTGTGGTTTTTTTGTTTGTTTTTTTAGACAGTCTTGCTCTGTTACCCAGTCTGGAGTGCAGTGGCATGATCTCGGCTCACTGCAACCTCCACTTCCTAGGTTCAAGTGATTCTCATGCCTCAGCTTCCCAAGTAGTTGGGATTACAGGTGTGTGCCACCAAGCCCAGTTAATTTTTGTATTTTAGGTGGAGATGGGATTTTACCATGTTGACCAGGCTGGTCTCCAACTCCGGGCCTCAAGCAATCCACCTGCTTCGGCCTCCCAAAATGTCGGGATTACAGGCATGAGCCATGCCCAGCCAATGACGCATTTGTTAAACTCCACTTTTGTTATGGCTGTCTGATAAGTTAAGCAAAGCATCTCAGGATTTTCATCCCTACTTTGTACCTTGCAGGAAACAAGGTGAGGTACAAGTGCTGGGGATGAGATTTCAAGCCTGAGCCCTAGGGCCACCTGTGCTGCCAGACACAAGCTGCAGAGCATAACCAGCTACATAGTTTGCAGGCCAAGTGCAAAA
Organism: Macaca nemestrina; assembly: GCF_043159975.1. Lineage (NCBI taxonomy): Eukaryota > Metazoa > Chordata > Mammalia > Primates > Cercopithecidae > Macaca > Macaca nemestrina. Next base: position 138,754,697 of record NC_092145.1, on the reverse strand, counting down.
TAAAAACATGGGGCCCCTCGTTCAAGAATTAAGAATTTCAAGATGGCAACAGAGAATTAAACCAAATGCAGGGTCCTTTTGACGTGAGGCCCACACTGGTGCTGAGTGGGGAAAGGCATACCTGAGGCCCATGGAGCCCTACTGCCCCTGCAACATGCAGGACAAAGACAACTCTATTGTCAGTGACCTGACTCCAGAGGAATGGCAAGAAGTGGAGAACATCCTAGGAAGAAAGAGGAGCTGCAGACTGACATAGATAACTGAAGGATGAGAATTGCAATAGCTAACAAAATTGAGAACCTAGGACACACAGAAGAAAGGAAGACATGCAGAATAACAAACAGGTGGCCATGGGTAGACAAAAATTAATGCAGGTCCTAGAAAAAGATCCAGTTCTTAAGAGAGAAAGGTCTGTTCAACAGACCCTTGTTGAACACTTGTGAAGGCACTGCCCAGTTTTTGTAGAAGGGTGAAGAACTCAGCAAAACAGCTGTTGCCTGGGGGAGAGATGAATTTAATATCCAGGTTCTTCGTTGCTTTTGTGGAGGCCCATGAGTTCATTGATTTAAATTTTGTCTAACCATTACAGCAATTCCTGTGGCCGTTGAGAGGCACAAAAGCCTGACAGGATGATGGAGGCATTTGCCCAGGGATGTTGTCAGTGCAATAAAGAATAATTTTAGTTCAGACGCTCATGCTCTCTCCCCTTTGCCATTATTTTGTTGAACAGCAGCCATAACCCCAGTGTCAAAAATAAGCCCACCGCAAAGGCTATTGCCATGAATAGAGGCGCCAGTGATGGAGTCCTGCTAGACGAGGAACTCCGGAGTCCGCAGTTTCCTAATTCAATATTAACAGCAATGCTGTCCTCTTACGGGCTTCTCCCTCTTTCTTATTTTGCGTGAAAACGTAGACAACGTAAATGCCCAAGCGCTTTCTATTCAGTCCTCAAATGCAAAGCAGACCCTTGCTAATAATGGTAATAATCCGAATGGGTTTAACTGCAGCATTGTAAGAAAAGCCAAGCAGTACTCTTAGACTACAGGGGTGGATCTCATTTGATTTTCCCGACTCCGCCAGGAAATAAGAGGGGCCTTGGCTTGGGGAGAGGTGTGTGGGGAAGCGTAGGGGGTGGGCCCCCCGGAAGTCCTGCTGCGCTGTTTAAACCTAAGGTGACCTAACGGATGGCGGGAGCGGCCGCGCGAGCCTTGGAGCAGGGCGCGGCCATTGGTGACGCACGCCGGGGAGCACGGCGCCCACGTTTCCACCATTAGCGAGGCCTCACACCCGGCGCTCCAAGTTCGGGGCTGGAGGCGTCCTGGCTTCCTCCCTCCCGGAGGCGGGACCGGCCCCGCCCCCGCGCCCCGGGTCTCTCCCGGCGGCCCCTCCCACCTCCTAGTCCTGGCCTCCCCGGGCGCAGCGCACTCCCCGCCGGCCGCAGCCTGACACGCCGCGCGGCCCCCCAGTCTCCCGCGGCCGCTCCCCCAGGCATGGCACAGGGCCTCGCCTCACTATGGCAGCAGCACGGCACAGCACGCTCGACTTCATGCTCGGCGCCAAAGGTGAGGGCGCCCGCCGCCACCTGCGCGGCCATCCCCGCCGCTCCCGCCGCCTGGCGGGCTGGGGCCGGGGTCGGGCGGGGCGTGCGCCGCGGGCCGAACAATGCGGGCGGCCCGCGCGGCGCCGCAGTCTCCCGGGCTGCCGAGCACAGCGCGCTGCGGGGCCGCGTGCACCGGCGGCCGGGCGGAGGCCGCGCTCCTGCTCGCGCCACGCTCGGTCCCGGCCGCAGCTCGGGGCCTGGAGGGGCAGTCCCGGGTGCCCGCCAGCCGCGCCGCCCTTCCGGGCCCTGGCCGTCCACCCGTGCTCCAAAGCGGGCTCGCCGCCTTCGCACTCCCGCTCGGGGATTCCCCGGGCTGCCGGGCGCGGGCAGACCCCCCATGGGACGAGGGTTGTAGGGATTGCGGCGGAGCGAGGCGTGACCCGCGCGGCGAGCCCGGGCTGGGGGCGTGCGCCGAGCGGGGCTGCCCGCGCGACCTTTTCCTGTTCTTGCAGGCGGGTAAATTTCTCTCTTGGGGGCGGGGGTTTCCCCTCACAGGGAGATGGGGCTGTGGAAAGGTCTGCGGACGCGCAGCGCTTGCAGAATTCTCAGCCGACTGCGTAGGAGACGGATACCCCGGAAAGGAACTGGGGGACGGGAAAAGGAAACGATTATTATTATTGGGGGTGGGGAGGCATGAGGTCTGGGCGCGGGAATCGTTTACACCCCGAATCGGGGAGCTATCAAAAGAGTCCGCCGGGCGCGGTGGCTCACGCCTGTAATCCCAGCATTTTGGGAGACCGAGGCGGGCAGATCACGAGGTCAGGAGTTCGAGACCACCCTGGCCAACATGGTGAAACCCCGTCTCTTCTAAAAATACAAAAATTAGCCGGGCGTGGTGGCGGGCGCCTGTAATCCTAGCTACTCGGGAGGCTGAGGCAGGAGAATCGCTGAAACCCGGGAAGCGGAGATTGCAGTGAGCAAAGATCGCGCCATTGCACTCCAGCCTGGGCGACAGAGCAAGACCTTGTCTCAAAAAAAAAAAAAAAAAAAAAAAAGCCGACCAGAAGAGAGAGGCCTGCTGAAGTCGGAACTGTGTGCAGGAAATTTGAAGGGGAGTGATACTTTGCAGGCTTCTTTTCTCGGTATGCCTCTGTCGTGGGGGTGGGAGTCGCGGGAAAGATAGAACTGCCCTTTCTTTTTCTGGTGGCTTTTAAACCTGTGACTGCCGCAGACTTGAATCTGCACTTCCCATAGGTTCCACTTGGAGTGTCTCGCTCATACCTTGGTTTTCCCACAGTTTTCCTCGAATTGGATAGAGCAGGCTTTTCTCTTACCATTTTTAACACTGACTTTTTCTTTCTGAATTTCTGAGTACTCACTTTGCATTTTCTCCCTCAAATTTAAAGGATCTCCGAACGCGCAAGATTTAGTAAAGGCTGAGGATTTGGAGCAACACCTGGGTTTGAGTCTGGCTTCTTCCTGATGGGCTCTGCGTGTGATCTTGGGTTTATGTTAACCTTTCTGAGTCTTCCCCGTCCATTAAAAAGAAAAAAAAAAAAAAAAAAACAGTGTACACCTGTTCGGGTTTTTACTCTTAAGGGAGTAGCTGTGGAGCACACTGTAGGGTTTTTAAGCAATATCAGTGTATTTAGGTGGTCTGAAGTGACTTGGAGAAAACAAAGCATGTTAATTTTAGTCCCCACATTTCTTAGGTAAGGATGTAGGGCAGGGAGACTGCTAGAGATAAAATGGTGCTTGAGTGGTGGAGCTGAAGAGCCAAGGTTTCATTAATTACCCTGCCAGCCCTAGGGCTGAATGGTTAATGAAAGCTCTGGCATACTGAATTTAGCGGTTAGTGTATTATGGTCACCCAACTAGTAAGGGGTGAGTCTGGGAAGTGTCCCTGTTGTGAGCACCTTGTGAACACTCACCTGTATTTATCGTCCATGGATTTTCTTAACTTTTTTTTTTTCCTCTGAGATGGAGTCTCACTCTGTCGCCCAGGGTGGAGTGCAGTGGCACGATCTCAGCTCACTGCAACCTCCACCTCCTGGGTTCAAATAATTCTTGTGCCTCAGCCTACCAAGTAGCCGGGATTACAGACTTGAGCCACCATGCCCAGCTAATTTTTGTAATTTTTTTTTTTTTTTTTTTTTTTAGTAGAGACGGGGTTTCACCATGTTGGCCAGGCTGGTCTCAAACTCCTGGCATCAAGTGATCCGCCTGCCTCAGCCTTCCAGAGGGCTGGGATTACAGGCATGAGCCACCGTGCCCGGCCTGTTCATGGGTTTTCTTTTACGCTTTGAGGAGGGTGATCTCAGCATGGGGCCCAAAGACTCTGGCACTTCCCTTTGTCCTTAAACCTCCTTGGCCAAATTTAGATTTAGCCTCTTGAAGTGTTGGTTCACAATGGGATGTTTTTGTTGTTTTGTTAAAGTGGGAAAAAAGCGAATGAAGAAAAACTAAGAGATTTTTAACACTTTGGGCTGACACTGTCCAGGAGAACCATGGATCCCTAGTGTGGGAGGCAGGAGGAGAAACTGGCCTTTTCTAAATTGGAAAGGTGTGGAAGTGGCATCTTAATAATTTAGTTGTGCAAAGAGGAAGTAAAAAGATTGATGATAAAGACGTGTGTAGAGCAGAATAGAACCTTAAGAGGGAAAGGTGAAACATAAGCTGTTAATATTTTAATTCCCCATCTGTTCTTAAAGATGAGAAAGCTTTGATGGCAAGGTGAACATTCTAGAAAGAAATATTACATGCGTGGGAGGGTGGGGAATGTGTGTATGTATGCATCTGTCAGACCTTGAGTCATTACAAGTGTTCTGGGCGTAAGAACTCCAATTCATATTGTATTCTCTCCCATCACTTTATTTGGGGTGAAGCACGTTGACCTTACTGTCAGTATCCACATTTGAAAAATAAAGAGATCGTGGCTAGATTGGGATCTAAGTTCGTGTAGTTTTTAGTAAGGGGAGCTTGGTGAAAAATCGACTTGTGAGGTCTCCAAAAACATTTAATTGATAATGAGTCAAAAGGCATTACTCTTGGCATGTGAATATTGGACGTGACTCAAGGGTGAGTCAAATGCCTGTGGAGCCTGGATTCATGTTCTTCTTTTCCCCGTTTGTCAGTAATCCTTTCTAATGTTCCAGTTCCATGATGTGATTTTAGTGGAATTAAACTCGAACCACTTAGTTATTATGTTGTTACTGTGTTGGGAGCGCAGCAGCCACCAGCCCACCAAGAGCAACTGTAGATGGGGCTCGGTGGTGCTGGTTTAGTGTTATGGCTGATGAGGTGTAACCCAGGACATTTTTATTTTTGCTTTTAACAAGACAACTCATCTGTGGTCATCTTGTAAGTGAAGTATTGGACTCTAAGGACTCTTGAGCCCAAAAACCATTTTGTGACTTAGCCTGAGGCTAACAGGAATAAACTTGTCCCATGTTTAGATAGTGTAGGCATATCTGAGCTGGTGGAGGAATCGTGGTCTGTTCCTAGCCCCATGTGCTAGGCAGGATGCCTGGGTATCCAGAGGGTGAGTGAGAGGCCGGGCGCGATGCCGCATGCCTGTAATCCCAGCACTCTGGGAGGCTGAGGTGGGCGAAGTGCTTGAGCCCAAGAGTTCAAGACCAGCCTGGACAACATGGGAAAAACCTGTCTCCAAAAAAAAGCCAGGTGTGGTGGGTTTTCTGTACCTGCAGTCCCAGCTAGTTGGGAGGCTGAGGCGGGAGATCCCCTGAGCCCAGGAAGTCGAGACTGCACTCCAGCCTGGACAATGGCGTGAAACTCTCTCAAAAACAAGGGCCAGGTGTGGTGACTCACGCCTGTAATCCCAGCACTTTGGGAGGCCGAGGTGGACAGATCACCTGAGGACAGGAGTTTGAGACCAACCTGGCCAACATGATGAAACCCCATCTCTACTAAAAATACAAAAATCAGCTGGGAGTTGGTGGCCCTTACCTGTAGTCCCAGCTACTCTGGAGGCTGAGGCAAGAAAATTGCTTGAACCAGGGAGGTGGAGGTTGCACTGAGCCCAGATTGTGCCACTGCACTCCAGCCTGGGCTGCAGAGAGACTCTCAAAAAAACAAAAACTCACACACAAAAACGGTGGTGAGTGAGTGTCTATAGCCTCTTCTCGCCATGTTGGAATGGAATGTCTCTAACAGGCCAGCCAGCTCTGAAAAGGTCTGGCAATCCCACGTCCATTTTTTCCCCTGGGCTGGGCATATCTTTTGAAGGCAGACCTCCACCAGGGTCTGCATCCTGGAGACAGCTCTGGTACATGGTAGATATTTGGTATATGCCGATTAAATAGATCAAATTTATGTTACGGTAAAGGTGGAATGCTGGTTCACGTCAATTAGGGGAAAGTGAGACACTCAATTACCTTGTAGAATTATGAGGATGGTCCTGAATTCAGAAACATGGCAGATACTGTTAGGTCTGTCCTTTGGACCATTGCTATATGATTTGTGCAGGGAAACAAAGTGATTTGTGTCGCTCAAATTCACAAATTTTATAACAAATCTTGTTTAATAATTTAAGAACAGAAGGCTACTTGGGAATTATGGGCTTAGCAGAGAAGGTTTGGGGTAGGGGGTTCTGTTGTACCTTTGACCCTCATCAGGGAAGCCTGTGGGCCTCTTCTCAGAGTATGAATTTTAAATGCATACAATAACCCAATTAAAAATACCGTGTTAAAAATACAAAACCCCCAGATGTGTGGTATGGTAACATGTGCTTCGCTTCTCCCCCACTCCCCACCCCCCAGTCTTGCTCTGTCGCCCAGAGCTGGAGTGTAATAATGGCATAATCTCACTGCAACCTCCGCCTCCCAGGTTCAAGCAATTCTCCTGCCTCAGCCTCTGGAGTAGCTGGGGTTACAGGCACGCACGCACCACCACGCCCGGCAAATTTTTGTATTTTTAGTAGAGACGAGGTTTCACCATGTTGGCCAGGCTGGTCTCGAACTCCTGACCTCGTGATCCACTCGCATTGGCCTCCCAAAGTGCTGGGGTTACAGGTGTGAGCCACCGTGCCCAGCCCATGTGCTTCTTTATTAACACATCAAATAAGATGTAGCAGCAAGGCTAATAACTTTCATAATCTCAAAGTAGACCTGAGCAAAACTGATATTTAACAAATTGTTAGGCAAGGAGAAAAACCTGATTTTTGTGACAATGACCAGGTGTAGTTGACAATGTGTGATTTTTGGCCTCCAAGCATAACTGAAGAAAGTGCTAAATTTCTATTAGTGAAAATAAGTCGGCCGGGCGCAGTGGCTCAAGCCTGTAATCCCAGCACTTTGGGAGGCCGATCACGAGGTCAGGAGATCAAGACCATCCTGGCTAACATGGTGAAACCCCGTCTCTACTAAAAAATACAAAAAACTAGCCAGTCCCAATTACTCAGGCTGAGGCAGGAGAATGGCGTAAACCCGGGAGGCGGAGCTTGCAGTGAGCGCAGATCGCACCACTGCACTCCAGCCTGGGCGACCGAGCGAGACTCCGTCTCAAAAAAAAAAAAAAAAAAAAAAAAAGTCTGTGTGGTTTTTTTTTTCCATTCAAGTTCACAGGTCCCCTGAATTGTATCCATTGACTACTTGAGCATCCATGGACCCCAGGTTCAGACCCCCAGGCTGGGGAGGGGGAGGACTGAGGCAGCCTGTTCTGTAGATTGTGTGTTCCTTTTAGGGGGTGTAGGTTTTCACCCAAGGCCAATGCTGGAGGCACATGTCCCTAGTTCCTCTTCAAAAAACAAAAGCGGCTCTTTGAAATCTTTGAAAACATAAAAGTTGTACTTAGTAATTGCCACAGGGGCTAGGTGTTGCCCTGAGTGCTTTGTGCATTATTTTAGGTAAATCCTCAGAATAACCCGTGGTAAGTCTTGTTCTCCCCATTTTAAAGACAAATAAATAGGCCCACCTGAGGTTTTTTACTTTTTGAGTGGCAGAGCTGGAATTCAAAGCCATGTGTTTGATTGGAAGGCTGGTTCTGCTTCCACGATTCTGAAGCCTCTTAGTTTAAGGCGGTGATTCTCAATGTGGGTGCTTCCCTCTGTGGGTGACATCTGGCAATTTCTGGAGACATTTTTGGTTGTCACAACTGGGGAGATGCTACTAGCATCTAGTACGTCCTGCAGTGCACAGGACAACTCCCCAACAGCATTGACAGCCCAAAATGTCCATAGTGCCCAGAGAAACCCTGGTTTAAATTCATACTAGACCATTTCAGTAATTTGGATGACAGATCATCAGCAAAATTTCCCTGGTCCTTCTTGGAAGTGTCAGTTATGCCCACAAATTGTTAGGCAGGGAAGGAGGATGGGCCCTGTCTTTCTGTTAAGGTTGGCACTGGGGTCTGTTAGGAGCTTGGTCATCGCTTCCTACTCAACTGAGCCTGTGGTTTGAGGTGACCTTCCCTCCCTGATTTCCTGAACCATCGCCCTTTTTAATTAGCTCCCACGCTCCCCTGTATTTGAGCTGCCTTCTGGTGGAAGCATGTCTTCTTTGTGTGTTTTAAATAGCTATAACTGTCTAAATAATAAAACCTAAACAATGTAGTTCAGATTGCATTTAGCTTTCTCAAGAGTAGAGAAAGCTTCCTTCCTCCCCCTCCTTCAGCATTATTATCCCGTCCCACTATACTTTAATCCTCCATTGTGATAACACCGCAGGCGCAGACGCCGTTGCTTTAACCATGAAGCCTTTCGGGGCTGATGACTGGGAGTGGGGAATGCATGCTTGGGCCCTACTCTACACGGACTGAATCACAGTTGGTGGAGGGGGGTGAGTTCCTGGATTTTGCATTTTTAATCATCTTCCTCACAGTAATTCTGTTGCTGATTAAAGTATGAGAACTCCTCTAGTAGGTTCCTCATTTAAAACAACAGCAACGAAAACTTGTCCGAAACCTTTGGCACACCTACCTCACTCAGCCCAACCAGTCAGCCTAGTCAGTCATTAAGTCCTGCGGCTTCTGCCTGCCAGTGTTCTCAAATTTGTTGCTCACCACCTGTTCCTTACTTTAGTTTCCTGGCTACAATCTCCCCATTTGTCTCCATTTGGGGATGGGCTCGATCATTAGGAACACAACAGGATCCCTGTCCTTTTCCCATTTAAAAACCCTTCCGTGGGTCCCTGTTACCCCATGGATGAAGTCTAAACTCTGTATCAACACATACACGGTCAATTTCTACCGGGTTTTTCCTCTTGCCCCAATTTATTCCTTGTGCTTCCCAGTAGCCAGGAAGCACCTGGACTCAGGATTTGACAGCTTTGGGGGAAGACTTTTTGTTGCTTTACATAGGAATTCTCATGCGTTAATTGTGTTTGAAAATATTTTATGGACTGCTTCCGGGAGATCCCTTGTTGGCATTGCCTGCCTTTGGCATGCTCTTTTGCTTTGTGACTTTTTTTTTTTTTAATCCTCTTGTCCCAACTCTGCAAAAGATTCTTAATTGCACAGATTATGCTCCATATGACTCCAGGCTGAATAACCTCACGTTTCGGGGAATTAGTTTTGTGGGCTTGCCATTAAAAAATTGAGTAAACCGTAATGATTCTTTTTAGATTGTAGTTTCCAAGTCATACCGATTTCCTTAAACCTATGGAGGTAGCATATGGTAAGATTTTAGTTTCCACTTTATATCTGTAATCCTCATCTAGTTCTCATTGGGTAGTTCAGTATTGTTTAAAATGCTTTGGAAGGGATGATAGCTGTTTAAGAAATTGACTCCATGATCAAGGCACTAGGAGTGACCCCCATCCTTGCTAACAAGGGAGGAGTACTTTTTCAAGTAATCAGAAGCCCTGCGTGAGACATTCTAATTTAATAACCGGTAGTCAATTTGTCTCTCTCTTTTTTTTTTTTTTTTTTTTTTTTTTTTTTTTTTTTGTAGAAAGTCACTTTTGCATTTGCAGTGGGGGAGTTACCAGTTGGGAATCTTCTCATCCCCTTAGTATGTACTTTACTCCGTTGTATTTGAATTGGCAGTTTCAGGCCTTAGCTACCTTCTCAGGAGATAAAGATTAAAATGCTGTGTTCTCTAATAGCTTTAAAAAGTTAGAGCTTTTGATTTTGGACTTGGTATCCAGAAGGTTTGAAATTATGGGCTTTATCATTTTAATTGTGATCACCATGGTTATACTAATCTTTCACATATAAAGATTAGTTATAAAGTTACTGATATCTGTCTAAAAACATCAATAAAGTTATTACTGAGTTTAGTTTTTGGAGTCTCTGCATATTCCAGGTGTTTTAATTCACTATTTCACTGCAGTTGTAACCTAAGCCTGCTGGTGTGCGCTGTGGCTCCGACCACCATTTCGTGGTAGTTACAGACTCAGTTCTTTTGAAAAGTCAGGAAACCTCCTCAATTGAATCTGCAAACCAAGTATGTAAACCATGCACAAATGCTCTTGAAAACCCTCACAACTAGGCACTTTTCCAGACCCCAGGAAAAACAGCTCTGTGGCCCTGAGGTGTTGTGGGCCTGGATTTCATTAAATTGACACTGTCATCTGTGTTCCGGAAGGAGCCACCGAGCTAGCTAGTGGTGATGCTGTTGATAAATGTGTTTACGTGCTAAGCCACAGATTCAAAAGGAGCTGGTAAGAGCCAGTAACATGTTCTAGATTCCTGAACTGACTTGACTCTGGGTAGTTTTACACACACCTTAATTTTTCCCTCTCCATGGAGGTGCTAATGATGCTAAAATCCCACACACTGTGTCGTTGGGTGGAATGTCCAATAAAATGTTTGGAAGAGTGTCAAATGATACATAAAATACCTAACACTAATTGCGATGCTTAGGGCCGAGTACTTTGAAATTGTGCCAGTGGATAAAGATGCTCAGTTATAAAGAGGTGTGAATTTAACTTACTTGAAGGGTAACGAAAGCTCTGCTGGCAAGAGAAGAGGCAGAAAATAATGGGTTGGCCTGTGTTTTGAAGGTTGGTCTACTTTATTTAAAGGACCTCCTTCCTAAGTTATTAAAGCAGAATTTTAAAAGGACACTTGGATTTAAGATATCAATTACTTGTGTTTCATGACTCCATTTTTTTTCTTAAATGAAAATTTCTCCATTGAGAATCCTGAGCAATTCCTAGAACAATGCTATATTTAATACTGAATTCTCCCTTCTAGAAGGACTGTAGATCACAGTGTTCAAACAAGACTGATGTGCCTGTGGGCATACCAAATTCCTTTGCTGGCCTTAAGAGGTGAATATAGAAATGTTCCTCAATCCTTTTTTTTAAGTGTACAGGTTGAGCATCCCTAATCTGAAATGCTCCACAATCTGAAACTTTGAGCACCGACGTAACACAAAAAAATGCTGATTCGGGATTTTCAGATTAGGGACTTAACAGTCAGTGAGTGCAATGCAGATATTCCAAAATGGAAAAAAAAAAAAATCCAAAACACTTTTGGTCCCAAGCATTTTGGATAAAGGATATGCAACCTATATTTTCAGGGCCAGTGCCTTGGATCATGCTTTGGAAACAGTGGTAGCATGGTTTTTTGTTTTTGTTTTTCAAAGATGGGGTCTTGCTGTGTCGCTCAGACTGATTTTGAGCTCCTGGACTCAAGGGATCCTCCAATCTGAGACTCCTGAGTCACTGGTATTACTGGCGCACACTGCAGTACCTGTCTGAAGTTTCATAAATGGCTTAACATTGAATCTTTTAACTGTATAATGCAATAGCTAAGTGGCCCAGTTGCATGTGGGGTTTTGAGGAAGATGGTCATGGGTTTGTCAGTCCAAATGTTTGTTCCTTCGTGGGGGTTTGTCTGATTTGGAGCTTGAGAGTTGGTGTTGAGAAGAGAGAGGAAAGAGCTTACTATTAACTCCCTTTGGTATGAGATGCAAGAATATGACAGGACTTTTTTTTTTTTTTTTTAATTTGAGTTCTGGGATGCAGTGCAGAACGTGCAGGTTTGTTACATAGGTATATATGTGCCATGGTGGTTTGCTGCACCTGTCAACCTGTCATCTAGGTTTTAGACCCTGCATGCATTTGTCCTAATGCTCTCCCTCCCCTTGCCCCCCACCCCCTGACAGGCCGAGGTATGTGATGTTCCCCTTCCTATGTCCATGTGTTCTCATTGTTCATCTCCCACTTATGAGTGAGAACATATGGTGTTTGGTTTTCTGTTCCTGTGTTAGTTTTCTTAGAATGATGGCTTCCAGCTTCATCCATGTCCCTGCAAAGGACAGGAACTCATTACTTTTTATGGCTGCATGGTATTCTATGGTGTATATATGCCACATTTTCTTTATCCAGTCTATCATAGATGGGCATTTGGGTTGGTTCCAAGTCTTTGTTATTGTAAATAGTACCTCAATAAACATACTTATGCATGTGTCTTTATAGTAGAATGATTTATAATCCTTTGGGTATATACCCAGTAATGGGATTGCTGGCTCAAATGGTATTTCTGGTTCTAGATCCTTGAGGAATCGCCACACTGTCTTCCACAATGGTTGAACTCATTTACGCTCCCACCAACAGTGTAAAAGCATTCCTATTTCTCCACATCCTCTCCAGCATCTGTTGTTTCCTGACTTTTTAATAAGGACCATTCTAACTGGCATGAGATGGTATCTCATTGTGGTTTTGATTTGCATTTCTCTAATGACCAGTGATGATGAGCTTTTTTTCCATATGTTTGTTGGCTGCATAAATGTCTTCTTTTGAGATGTGTCTGTTCATATCCTTCACCCACTTTTTGATGGGGTTGTGTTTTTCTTGTAAATTTAAGTTCTTTGTGGATTCTGGATATTAGCCCTTTGTCAGAAGAGTAGATTGCAAAACTTTGCTCCCATTTTGTAGGTTGCCTGCCTGTTCACTTTGATGATAGTTTCTTTAGCTGTTGCAGAAGCTCTTTAGTTGAATTAGATCCCATTTGTCAATTTTGGCTTTTGTTGCAGTTGCTTTTGGTGTTTTTTTTTGTCATGAAGTCTTTGCCCTTGCCTGTGTCCTGAATGGCATTGCTGCCTAGGTTTTCTTCTAGGGTTTTTATGGTTTTGGGTTTTAAATTTAAGTCCTTAATCCATCTTGAGTTAATTTTTGTATAAGGTGTAAGGAAGGGGTCCAGTTTCTGTTTTCTGATTATGGCTAGCCAGTTTTCCCAGCACCATTTATTAAATAGGGAATCCTTTACCCATTGCTTGTTTTTGTCAGGTTTAGGGACTTTTATTTTTTTTTTAAAAAAAAAAAAAAGAAAGAAAGAATTTTGTGACTGTTAAATTTTTAGTGGAGTTCCTGTAATTTCTTTCTTTGAACAAAGGGTCTGGCTTTGCTTCAGAAGGCTGCAGGAACTGTTCAAGTTGTGGTTTGTGCATTTGTCTTCTTACATCATCTGCTCATTTGACACTATGGGGTTAGGGAAATATAAAGAAAGGGGGGATACAGCTCTGATATTATGGCAAGTAGATAACCACTTTGATGTATGGTACAAACGGCTTGCTTATTCTTGTTGCATATATAACAGTGTTGTGCGTAAAAACACTGAATTTTGTAGCCTAACTGTTGGGGTTTGAATCCCGGTTCCACTACCTACTAGTGTATGTGACCTTGGGCAAGTTGTTAATCTATGTGCCTTACTGAGCTGGCTATATTTCGGTTACCCTTGAATAGCAGCTGTGAGAACAGACATCCTTGCCTTGTTTGGACCTAAGGGGGAGAGCAGTCTTTTACCATTTTGAGTATTATGCTAACTGTAAGTTTTTTGTAGATACCCTTTATCAAGTTGAGAAAGCTCTCTTCTATTCCCATTTTTGTGTGTTTATCTTGAATGAGTGTTGGATTTTGTCAGGTTCTTTTTTGCATAAATTAATATAAAATGTGGGGTTTTTTTCTTTAGCCTATTATGGTGGATCACATTTTTTTTTTTTTGAATGTTGAACTAGCCTTGTATACCTGGAATAAATCTCACTTGGTAGTGGCATGTAATTTTTCTATATTGCTGAGTCCTATTTGCTAATGATTTTGTTAAGGATTTTTGTGTCTATAGACATGAGGGATATTGGTGCATAGAATTTATTTTGGACTGTCTTGGTCTGGTTTTGGTATTAGCATAATACTGGCTTAATAAAATAGGGAGACCTTCCCTTCTGGAAGAGATTGTGTAGAATTGGTGTTAATTCTTTAAATGTTTGGTAGAACTCTCCAGTGAAACCATCTTCGTCTCAACATCTCTTTTCTGGAGTGTTTTTTTGAGAGAGGGTTTTGCTCTGTCACCCAGGCTGAAGTGCAGTGGTGTGACCTCAGCTCACTGCAGCCTTGACCTCCAGGGCTCAGGCAATTTTCCTGCCTCAGCACCCCTCCCCTCCCCTCCAAGTAGCTGGGACTACAGGTATGCACCATCATCCCTGGCTAATTTTTGTATTTTTTGTAGAGACAGGGCTTCCTCATGTTGCCCAAGCTGGTCTCAAGCTCCTGACCTCAAGCAGTCGATGCACCTTGACCTCCCAAAGTGCTGGGATTACAGGCGTGAGCCACCATGCCTGGCCTCTTTCTGGAGTTTTTAAGCTATAAATTCAGTCTCTTTAACAGTTATAGGACTCTTCAGGTTATTTCATATTGGGTGAGTTGTGGTAGTGTAGTGGAATTGATAAGAAATCAGAGAGACTGATGGGGTTCATGAGGATATTTATTATTTAGGTGCACTGGCCCAGTTGGATTAACATCCAAAGGACTGAGCCCTGAACAAAGAGTTAATTACCTTTTAAGCATTTCGTGGGACTGGGGGAGATTTGTGCAGGGGGAAGCATATTACAGAAGCAAGAAACAAAGACAGTTATTCAAGTAATTGAGACATGCATTACATCATTTCTTACTTCTCAAGGAAAAACATGTTTTATGACTTGAGTTTATCTGTCTAGTGACCTTGCAGCTGCACAGCTAGAGAAACAGGGTCTTCACAATGCCTGGGAAAGGAGGAGAGATAAGGCTCACTAGGCACAGAAAAACAGGCAGTTAATTTTTAAAGGACTCCAGCTCTTTCTCTTTCTCAGGGGGAATTGGGTTTTCTTACGTACAACTGAGTTTCTGCTTACACATTCTTTAATTTCTTTTCATTCCTATTTCATTAGTTTGTGTTTTTAGAGGAATTGCCCCATTTCATTCTTAAATTGCCACATTTATGTGTGTAGAGTTGTAGTATTCCCTTATCCTACTGGTGCTTCCAGGGTGTCCGTGGTGATATCTCCTGTTATTCCTAATATTGGCAATCTTTGGTTTTTTCTTTGTAAGTCTTGCTAGAGTTTATCTTAATAATCTTTTCAAAGAAATAGCTCTTTGCTTAATTTTTTTCTCCTCTAGTTTTTACCAATTTTATTGATTTTTTTTTTTTTTTTTTTTTTTTTTTTTTGCTGTTATCCTTTTCTTCTTGCTTTGGGCTTTTCTCTTTTTCTAGGTTCTTGAAGTACTAGTGTGGATTAGGGATTTGAGATTTTAAAGTGGAATTTGGTACTCTTAAGTATTCTCATTCTTTAGTATGCGGTTTCTGTTAATACTAGTTGATAATGTTGCTTCCACGTATTCCTTAAAAAGCAGGAGTCTTAGTTATGTTGGTTGTTAGCTGTTCTTTTTTAAACACAATAAATTGCTAACTTGAGTATAGGAAATATTCCTCAGATTATTCTAGTTTCAAATGCTAAGAATGTTCTGAAGTTCTTGGACCAGATTCTGCTAATCTGGCCTAGTTTTGCGTGACCCTCCAGCTAAGAATGATCTTTACATCTTAAAAGGGTTGTAAAGCACACACACCAAAGAATATGTGACAGAAACCTGAGTTAGCCTGAACGCTTTACCACGTGGCCCTTTACAGAAAAAGCTTGCCCCCCTCCCCTCACCCCGCCTTTAGACCATCTAGGTACAGTGATTTTGGTTGCCTGTTTCAGAGTCATCTGGAAAAATTTTGAGGTACAGATTTCCAAGCCCCTCACATGGCTGCCTTCTCATCTGGAATCCATCATAGCGCACAGCCCTCTCAGTGTTTGAGTAGTTGTGACTTGTGTCTTTTGTCTTTCATCTTTATTCTCCAGTGGCACGCACTTGTCCAGCACCTCCTAGGTGCTGAGTAATCTCCTTGGGGGCCCAGTTGAATGTGGACTTGGCTAATAGTACCCTGGTAAAGCCACAGGAAGGGAAGGCAGAGGGACCTCCTCAGCGACATGTGTATCAAGGACCATCTAATATAAATATGATATATATATATATATTTTTTTAACACCACACAATTCCCAGAGTCCAAACTGTTTTATCTTTGGAAATGCTATTTCATTGTTGATTCACAGCCTGGCATAGATGCTCAGACAGAACCCTCAAAGTATTGTTTTTTTGAGACAGAGTCTTGCTCTGTTGCCCAGGCTGAAGTGCAGTGGCGTGATCTTGGCTCACTGCAATCCCTGCCTCCTGGGTTCAAGGGATTCCCTTGCCTCAGCCTCCCGAATAGCTTGTATTACAGGCACCCGCTACCATGCCTGGCTAATTTTTGTATTTTAGTAGAGACGGAGTTTCACCATGTTTGTCAGTCTGGTCTTGAACTCCTGACCTCAAATGATCCGACCACCTTGACCTCCTAAAGTGCTGGGACTATAGGTGTGAGCCACTGCACCCGGCCTTGAATTATTTTTAAACACAAAAATGGTATGACCCCTAAGGGATTCTGCCCAGTTAAGGTTAGTGAGAAGAAAGCTGGATGTTCGTGATAGTGATGCAGTGCTCAGAAAGCATATTTCATCCTTCCCATATAATGAAACTGGCAGTCCCATGGTTTCTACTTTGGCAAGGAAATTTTGTTTCCCCTTCTGGATGGAGCTAAAGGAAACCATTGTCATTTAACCAGGGCCAGCCTGTGTCCTCTGTTTCAGCCTGCCCCTCTGTCATGAGGGGGTGAAGGTAGGTTGGTGGCTGGGGCCGTCTCCACATGTCACATGCCAATTTTGAACTAAAAGTAAGGGCTGATCACTTTACCTGGTCCAGATGCATTCCTAACTCATCTCCTGTTCCCTGACCTCAAACACTGCAAGTCCCCTTTCAAAACCTTCTTGTTGTTACTTCTCTAACTTTCTGTTGGGTTGTAGCATGATCCCCACCCTCTGCTTTTCTGTGGGTTCTTATCTCTTTTCCTAATCCTCTGCCTTGGTTCTCTTCCACAGCTCTGGGACAGAGTTTATTCCTTCCTCTTCTCAAAAAAACATGGTCCTTAAGCTGACGGGGCCCACTGAAGAGCATCGTAGGATACCTTGTGTTGTTTGCATGATTCCTTCCAGGAGAGGTCAGGTGGCCTGGTTATTCAGTGTCTCACAGCCACAAACTAATAGATAATGTTCCTTCCAGAGGAAAGGCAGGCTTTAGTATACTATCTTGTCTGTGCCTTGTTTTCTAAGTCTTGGCTAGACTCCATATGGGTTAAATCAGAAGGGTGAGGATGGGTGAGTTTGAATCACTTGGCAACCAGCAAGGTGCTGCCCTCCCCAGTCCCAGTATCTGTGGGAAATGCTCTCCCTTGCAGTGGGAATGACAAGGCAGGGCAGTGAAATAATTAGCAGCACATTTAAGCCATTGTGGCTGGTACTCTGTAAACATGCCCATATGGCTTCCCTTAATGCATGTTTGCATGAAAAAAGCTTGGGTGTCATTTCTGTGTTGGTGTTGTGTTTTTCTTCTGTAGTTAATTTTTCTTGTCTGGTTGCTCTTCTCTATGAATATCAGAAACCATGCTATAAAAATTAAAGTCCTGTAAATTTCTCATGCCACTGTCCCTCTTCTGTCACCCAGACAGGAGTGCAATGGCGAGATCTCAGCTCACTGCAACCTCTGCCTCCTGGGCTCAAGCGATTCTCCTGCCTCAGCCTTCTGACTAGCTGGGACTACAGGCATGCACCACGGCATCTGGCTAGTTTTTTATTTTTATTGTTGTTATTTTTTGAGATGAAGTCTTGCTCTTGTCACCCAGGCTGGAGTGCAGTGGTGTGATCTCGGCTCACTGCAACCTCTGCCTCCCGTGTTCAAGCGATTCTTCTGCCTCAGCCTCCTGAGTAGCTGGGATTATAGGCATGCGCCACTACACCCGGCTAATTTTTGTGTTTTTAGTAGAGACAGGGTTTCATCTTGTTGCTCAGGCTGGTCTCGAACTCTTGACCTTGTGATCTGCCCGCCTTGGCCTCTGAAAGTACTAGGATTACAGGCGTGAGCCACCACACCCAGCCTTTTGTATTTTTAGTACAGCCGGCATTTATTTTTAGTACAGCCGGCATTTCGCCATGTTGCCCAGGCTGGTATCCAGTGATCCTCCAGCCTCGGCCTTCCAAAGTGCTGGGAGTACAGGTGTGAACCACCACGCCTGGCCCCGTCTGTATTTTGCAGCCATACTGGCCCCTGTTTGTATTTTGCAGCCATACCTCACCGAGACCTGAGACTGGCTGCAGGCACTTTAGTGTTAGGAAAGCTGTGTGGGAACTGGGCACCAGCCACCTCACTGTGTAGCGACAGTGATTGTGCAGTGACAAAGATTGTTTCTCAATCTTTGTTTCATGTTTGCGCTCCCTACCACCCAGCCCTTGAGGCCAAAGAACCTTTGTTTAGATATGTTTTACTGATTCTCTCCCACAACAGCCACTCAGATACTTGGTAGTCTATGATGGATGGGGACATTTAGAGAAGACCACAGCAGCCCCTTTACCTGATGCATGTTGCATCTGAGCCTGTGCCTAGTGGGCAGCTTGTGGTGGAGGAGAAGGAGAAACCAATTATTATTACTATTTTTTTGTAAGAATGTATGTATGTATTTTCTATTGCTGTACGATAAATTACCACAAATGTAGTCACCTAACACATAATCACATTTTATGTGGATTAATAATCTGAGAATGGCTCAGCTGTGTCCATTTTTATTTTATTTATTTTTTCGAGACGGAATCTCTTTCTGTCACCCAGGCTGGAGTGCAGTGGTGCCATCTTGGCTCACTGCAACCTCCGCCTCGTGAGTTCAAGTGATTCTCCTGCCTCAGCCTCCCAAGTAGCCAGGAATACTGGTGCACACCACCACACCCGACTTTTTTTTTGTATTTAGCAGAGACGGGGTTTTGCCGTGTTGGCCAGGCTGGTCTCGAACTCCTGACCTCAGATGATCTGCCTGCCTCAGCCTCCCAGAGTGCTGGGATTACAGGCGTGAGCCACTGTGCCTGGCCAGTTGGGTCTGCTTCTAAGGATCTCAAAAGGATGTGGCAGAAGCTGGGCTGTGTTTTCATCTGGAAGCTCTGCTGGGGAAGAATCTTTTTCCACATTCATTCAGATTATTAGAATCCACTTTCTTGCAGCTGAAAGACTGAAGAAACCAGATTCTTACCGACTCTTGGTTGTGGGCTTTCCTCAGGTCCTAGAGACTGCCCACGGCCTTTAGCCACCTGGTCTTCCACCTGGTAGTTCACAGTGTGGCTGCTTTTTCAAGGCAAGAGAAAAATCTCTTACTCCACTGTGCTAAACAGAGTCTATCATATCATAACCATGGGGTGAAATCTCATCACCTTGCCATCCTGTATTGATTAGTAGGAAGTCATGAGTCCTACCCACACTCAAGGGGAGGAGATTATTCAAGGACCTGACTCATTGGGACTCACTGTAGGTATGTGTGCCTTAGTTAGTGATTGCATATGAGCATAGACAGAAGTGATATGGCACAATTAAATGTCATCTCAATAAGAGATCAAGATTATATGACTTCTTTGAGTTAAAATTACTACATTTTAGAAAACAGTGAATATAGGCCAGGTTTTTAATATCGTTGCCACCTTAGATGTTTTCCAAAAAGATAGAAAAAATCTGGTTGTATATAGGCTATAATACACCTGTTTGCAGAAGCACCTGGAAAGCACCGACAACCCCAAAATACATCCATTTTTGTCCTATACTTTTGTGTGTGTGTGTGTGACAGAGCCTCGCTGTGTCACCCAGGCAGTGCAGTGGCGCAATCTTGGCTCACTGCAACCTCTACCTCCTGGGTTCAAGCGTTTCTTCTGCCTCAGCCTCTTGAGTAGCTGGGATTACAGGTGCCCACCCCCACGCCTGTCTAATTTTTTTTTTTTTGTATTTTTAGTACAGATGGGGTTTCACTGTATGTTGGCCAAGCTGGTCTCGAGCTCCCGAGCTCCCGAGCTCAAGCGATCCACCTGCCTTGGCCTCCCAAAGGGCTGCGATTACAGGTGTGAGCCACAGCACCTGCCCTGCTATATGCTTTTTTTTTTTTTGGAGATAGAGTATTGTTCTGTCGCCCATGCTGGAGTGTAGTGGCGCAGTCTAGGCTAACTGCAACCTCCGCCTCCCGGGTTCAAGTGGTTCTCCTGCCTCAGCCTCCCAAGTAGCTGGGACAAAAAATTGAAAATATTTATATCAATAGTTTTTGGGGTATAGGTGGTTTTTGGTTACATGGATAAGTTCTTTAATGATGATTTTTGTGCACCTGTCACTCAAGCAGTCTACACTGTACCCAATATGTAGTCTTTTTTCCCACACCCGCTTTCCACTCTTCTCCCGTAGCCCCGAAAGTCCATTATGGCATTCTTATGTCTGCATCCTCATTGCTTAGCACCCCACTTATAGGTGGGGATATATGATATGCTTTTCCATTCTTGAATTACTTCACTTAGCCTAATGGCTTCCAGTTCCATCCAAGTTGCTGCAAAACACATTATATCATTCCTTTTTATGGCTGAGTAGTATTCCATGGTATATATACCACATTTTCTTTTTTTTGAGACGGTGTCTTGCTCTGTCACACAGGCTGGAGTGCAGCAGTGTGATCTCTGCTCACTGCAACCTCCACCTCCTGTGTTTAAGTGATTCTCCCGCCTCAGCCTCCCAAGTAGCTGGGATTATAGGTACGCAGCACCACACCCAGCAAATTTTTGTATTTTCAGTAGAGATGCTGTTTTGCCATGTTGGCCAGGCTGGTCTTGAACTCCTGACCTCAAGTGATCCCCGCACCTTGGCCTCCCAAAGTGCTGGGGTTACAGGCATGAGCCATCACGTCCGGCCAGTATACCACGTTTTCTTTATCCACTCGATCAGTGGGCATTTAGGTTGGTTCCAAATTGTGCTGCAATAAACGTGTATTCATGTCTTTTTCATATAAATTCAATGGTTCCAAATTGAATTGCAAATAAATTCAATGGTTCCAAATTGAATTGCAAATTGTGCTGCTATAAACGTGTATGCATGTCTTTTTCATATAATGGCCTTTTTTTTTTTTTTTTTTTTTTTTTTTTTTTAAAAGACCGAGTCACTCTTTTGCCCACCCTGGAGTGCAGTGGCCTGATCTCTGCTCACTGCAACCTCTGCCTCCTAGGTTCAAGTGATTCTTCTGCCTCAACCTCCCGAGTAGCTGGGATTACAAGCGTGTGCCACCACGCTGGGCTAACTTTTGTATTTTTAGTAGAGATGGGGTTTCACGATTGGGGATTCACGATGGGGATTCACGAATTAGCTGGGCATGGTGTTGCGTACCTATAATCCCAGCTACTTGGGAGGCTGAGGCAGGAGAATCTCTTGAACACAGGAGGCGGAGGTTGCAGTGAGCAGAGATCACACTGCTGCACTCTAGCCTGGGTGACAGAGCATGACACTGTCTCAAAAAAAAAAAAAAAAAAGAAAGAAAATGTGGTATATATACGATGGAATACTACTCAGCCATAAAAAGGAATGAAATAATGTGTTTTGCAGCCTGTTGGCCAGGCTGGTCTCGAACTCCTGACCTCAAACCTTGGCTTCCCAAAGTGCTGGGATTACAGGCGTGAGCCACCGTGCCCAGCTTTGTTTTTCAGATAGTGGCTTTTTTTCCTCTGGGTATATGCCCAGTAATGGGACTGCTGGATGCAATGGTAAGTCTACTTTTAGTTCTTTAAGGAATCTCCATGCTGTTATCCACAGTGGTTGTACTAGTTGATATTCCCACCAGCAGTGTAAAAGTGTTCCCCTTTCACCACATCCACACCAACATCTATTGTTTTTTAACTTTTTAATAATAGTCATTCTTGCAGCAGTAAGGTGGTATCTCATTGTGGTTTTTGCATTTTCCTGATAACAAGTGATGTTGAGCATATTTTTCATGTTTGTTGGCTGTTTATCTTCTTTTGAGAATTGTCTGTTGCCCATGTCCTTTGCCCACTTTTTGATGAGATTATTTGTTTTTTTCCTTGCTGATTTGAGTTCCTTGTAGATTCTGGATATTAGCTCTTTGTCAGATGCATAGTTTGTAAATATTTTCTCACACTCTCTGGGTTATCTGTTTGATGATTATTTCCTTGGCTGTGCAGAAACTTTTTAGTTTAATTGGGTCCTGTTTGTTTTTGGTTTTGTTGCATTTGCTTTTGGGTTCTTTTGTCGTGAATTCTTTGCCTAAGCCAGTGCCTAGAAGAGTTTTTCTGATGTTATCGTTATCTCCTAGAATTTTTATGGTTTCAGGTTTTAGATGTAAGTCTTTGATCCACCTTAAGTTCGTTTTTTGTATAAGGTGAGAGATGAGGATCCATTTTCTTTCTTCTACATGTGGCTTGCCAGTGGAGAAACCAACTTCTGAGACTTCTCCATTGCCTTGGCAACCTTGCAGTAAGTGGGATTCTGAAGGCTCAGCTTGTTAGTTTGGGATTTTTGGGGAACAGCTTTATTGAGATATAATTCATATGCCATATAACTCCTTTATCGAACATGTACAATTCAGTGGCTTTCAGGATATTTGCAGAGTTGTGTGACCATCATGACAATCAACTTTAGAACATTTTCATCACCTCAAAAACAAACCCTGTGCCCCTTAGCCATCACCCTTATTCCTCCCCACCATTCTTCCCAGCCTCTGGCAACCACTAATCTGCTTTACATCTCTATGAATTTGCCTTTTCTGTTTTGTTTTTTGAGGTGGAGTTTCGCTCTTGTTGCCCCAGGCTAGAGTGCAGTGGCACCATCTCGGCTCACCTCAACCTCCGCCTCCCGGGTTCAAGCGATTCTCCTGCCTCAGCCTCCCTAGTAGCTGGGATTATAGGCATGTGCCATCACGCCCAGCTGAGAATTTGCCTTTTCTGGACATAACAAATAGAATTACTTTTTTCAGTTAGCATAGCGAAAGCTGCTTTCACTTAGCATGGTGTTTTTAAGGTCTGACTGTGTTGTATGTAGTGTGTATCAGTACTTCATTCCTTTTATGCCTGAATAGTGTATGGATAACCACAGTTTGCTTATCCATCTATAACTTGATGGAAGTTTGGGTCATTTCTACTTTCTGGCTATTACATATCATGCTACTGTGAACATCTGTGTCGGCTTGGGTTGTGTGTCATGAGCTTCATTTCATCATCATGCAGCTGTTGTAAAAAGGACTAGATATAGGGCTGTAAAGCCAAGCCGTTAAGGAATGCCAAAGGACCACCTGCTTGACCTAGAAATTCATTAAGCTTCTAATATCTGAGAAGTCTAATAGGCAGATCCTTTTTTAAAATTAAAAAGTTAAATTTTTAATTGTAAACTAAAATTTTCTTTTGTGAAATTGAAGGCTTTTTTGCATATCACTTGATTTCTGTAATCTGGACCTGCTGCCTGTCAGTCTTCATGCTTTTGATGGACCTAGCACATTCTGAGTTCAAAAGATGCTCTCAAACCCTTAGGCAGTGCTCAGCCATGGGTTTGGGTGAAAAGGAGACTTGAGGGATGCTGTGCTCTTTGTCATTCTTTCCAGAGGGGTTATGCCAGTGGCGTTGGTGACTCCTCAAGAGATACTTCTTTAACTTGATTCCTGAACAGGTACTTCTTTAACTTGGTGTAATTTATGTAAATTTTAGTGTACCAGTTCTGAGTTTTGACCAATGCATACAGTTGTGTAACCACCACTATTATCAAGATTAGAAACATCTGAACGGGTTTTTAAAGCAGCTACCTGATTTCAAATTGGATTGGAATCCAGTTTCCTTTCCTCTTTTAGGTTTGGGGTCTATCAAGAAAAACCAGAAAGCTGCTTTATGTGCGAAGGGAAATTGTGCACAACCTGAGCCTGGCTCTCAGGTTATCTGACGTTAGGATCTGGGGTTTAGGAGAAAGGATGCCTGCATTTGTGCTTCCCCTTGCAGGGTATTTGCAGACTGGCTCTATTGCCAGCCAGCTCGCACACCGTCTTCCCATGGAGAGAGTGCAGATCTCTGAAAGGAGCAGGCAGGGAGGGGCTGGGTGTAAGCTTGACCAAAGGTGGGGGGGGGCCTTGGACTTAGGTGGCAAAGTGGTAAGCATGGGTGGGGAAGGCGTGAGTGTCTGTGTGTGTGTGTGTGTGTGTGTGTGTGTGTGTAGGAGCACTGAGAATAAAGTGTGAGTGAGGGCATGGAGCTCTAGAAATCTCGGCAGTTCTATGGTGGCTGGGGCTGCAGTTGCTGGAGCAGTAGGTGGGCTGGAGGTTCAGCTTTGGGTCTTATCACTTGGCATGATGCGATGATGGGGATGACTAACCACTCCTTGGAGCCAGTTCTGGGAGAGACCTAGGAGGGAAAGGGGCTTGATAGTGAGGTATGAAATTTTCAGTCTTCATAACTAAAACTATGCTTGGCGAGAATAGAAATTCATCTCCCAGCTTCACAAGCCAGGTGCTCCTTGACCATGAGAGAGCTGAAAGGAGTGTGAATGTAAATCTGTTCCACCCGCCTCATTTTGCAGAGGAGAATGTCAAGGCTTTGGCCTGTCGAGTCTGATGGCTCTGCCTAAGGGGAGGGATGGTGACCACACACAAGACAGTCGGAGTTGTGCAGCCTTCAGAAAGCACCCAGTGTGCTCATGGCCTGAGTTTTCTTAGCTAAAGTTTATGAAGTTGAAAAAACAGTCACAAGCCAAGGTCACAAGTAGAGAGGTTTTTTGTTGTTGTTTTTTGTCTTTCTGGATGTGTGAGAATTGCGTATTTCCTTAGGGCAGCCTCTAATGGAATTTAGTTAAGGAGGATGTTAGATTCTGAAAGCTGAAGGAGGAGCAGGAATATAATATGCATGTCTTTTTTTTTTTTTTTTTTTTTGCCAGGTGTGGTTTTGATTCAGAGTGACTCCCTGGCCTGGTAAGGTTGGCTAGTACAGCTGATCTGCTTTATGCACACAGGGCTGCGTACCATATGGATCGGTGATTAAATAGCAGTACAAAACCATGAGGGAAAGAAGGAACTGACGTTGATTCTGGGTTCTATAGAGGAACCCTACAAAGTAGTGTTTCTATTTTATGAGGAAATTAGGTCTGTAAGTGAAAAGTCCTGGCCAGCAAGTTTGGGTGGGATGGAGAGACTCTGGTGGGAGGCTTGAGAGGGCCTGTTATGGGGACTGTTAAGTGGCTGGTGATGTAACCATTGACGAGAGTAGGGAAGTAACAAGCCTGATTTTAATCCGAGACTTGTGATTGGAACAGTGCTGGGAGCAGTTGCACAGGAGGCAGGTTCCAGCTAGATACACAGATTTGGGCTTCGGGCATCTGGAGCTGATACTCAGGGTGGGAAGAATGAGGTTCTCCAAGACGGGCATATAAATGGTTCCCTGGTAGAAAATGAGGCAGGAGGTGAAGCTTAGGACTTGATTCTTTCCCCTTCCTGTCTTCCCTTCCTTTCCTTTAGTAGTGCTGTATTTAATTTGGACCAGTTTATTCATTTTAAGCTATTGTTGAACAAACACACAAAGTAGGCAGTGGGCTGGAAATGGGGGCATTGCGTTGTTCAGTAGACAAAGGACATGTTTTGCCTTGGGAGAAGTCACCGTGTTTCTGAGCACTTTGGAAGGCTGAGCGATCTACTAGTTACAATATATTGTTCTTGCTTGGCCATTGAAGTGAATTTTCTGAGAACTTCTGCCAAAGAAGAACATTCCATCGGCCTAGTTTGGATGACTATGTCTCCTTGAAAGTAGTGTGATGAGCTCTTTTAGCATTTGAATCTATCTTCACATTTTCTTCTGATTTGTGGACATTTACGACCTTGCTGTCCTGTGTTCTCAAGTTTGGATATATTCTGACCTCAGGCTCGTTTTCACCTGAGTATAGAGCATGTAGTAGTTCTCAAGTGATTGTATTGCCCCTCTCCTGCCCTTGGGGCAGTTGGGGTGGGGGGTCTTTTATTGACAAGCAAAGGCATTCCTGACGTTTACTGGGTATGACGGGTTACCAAAGTCCTGTGAAAGACAAAGACGGGGCAGCCTTTCTTACCACATTGTTAACCTTGCCCCTGATAGCAAGGAACCCTGATAGAGCAAGTCTGATTTGTTTGGTTATTTTACAAGTTCCATGCTAGACAGGCATAAAGGTTGAAATTTGGAATAATTCCAAAGCATGTTCTGGGGCATGTGCCAGGTTACCCTTGGCTTCAGTTAGTAAAGAGTTCTAACTTTTCTCAGCCCTTCTGTTGAGCATTTTCTATAACTTTTTGGTGGCTTAATGAGTATAAGTGGTCTGGAAATGGTAGGGGGTTTCTTTTCCTTTCTTTGTGTTGGGTGATTTAGATTAGTGGTTCTCAACTGTGGCTGGACATTGGAATTTCCCAGGGAGCTGTTGAAAATACGGATGCCTGGGTCCCACCCCCACATTTCTACTTAATTGGCCTAATGTGTGGCATTGGAATTTTTCAAAACTCCCAAGGTGATTATTATTTACTTTTTGAAATAGGATCTCACTGTTGCCCAGGCTGAAGTGAGGTGGCGCAATCATGGGTCACTGCAGCCTTCACCTCCCAGGCTAAGGTGTTCCTCCCATCGCAGCCTCCTGGGTAGCTGGGACTATAGGGACGTGCCTCTATGTCCGGCTAGTTTTTGTATTTTTGGTAGAGACAGATTTTACCACGTTGCCCAGGCTGGTCTCGAATTCCTGGGCCCAAGTGATCCTCCTGCGTTGACCTCCTAAAGTGTTGGGATTACAGGCGTGAAACACCATGCCTGGCCTCCCTGGGTGAATTCTAACGCACAGCTAGGATTGTAAACCACTGGTCTAGATGTTCTTGAACCTCTGCAAAGATATAGTAATAAAGGATGATGAATTCAGCCAAATAAAATAATTTTTTATTTGCCCACAAAACATTTATTGAGCACCTGGGATCAAGATGACTAAGTGAGCCACCTCATGCTTTTGCTTTATTTTGCCTTAAAAAGCCCTGATTTGGAAAGAGATACTACTGCGGAGTTTTCACCTCTAGCTCCCCTCCCTGGAGTGTCTTCCCCAAGGGCTGGGTGACAGGGGAGGCCCCAATCAGGAGGAGGGTGAGGATGAAGGGGAGGTGAATGGTGGGCAAAATGATGGTGTCCCCATAAAGCCCTGCAGACACCTTCCTGGCAGGGCTAGCATACTCAGATGCCCATGGGGACCCGGCGGCCGCACAAATGAACAGGGCTTGTGGGTAAATGAGCTTCCAGAAACACGTTCAGTTTTGGCCTGTTTTTACTGAACTTGGCGGGTAAGCCTATAGTGTGGGAACAAGTAATGCTTCAAATCAGATTTCTTGTGTAGTTTTTCCTTCAGTTTGAAACCTGGCTTGGAGGACTTTCTTTAGTCCACACGGTGCCTTTTTGTTAATTGTGCCAGTTAGAAAAAGGGGATGGCCACTACACTGGGCTTGGCCAGCAGTCAAATCCTTTGCATAGATCAGACAAAGACCCCCCTTTCCTTGGCCTAAGGGATGAGGTTCATCCCAGCTCAGCCACCCAGGCCAGGGTCCTCGTTCACTGCACAACCTGGTCAATTACACGCAGGGTGGCTTTGTCTAGATTGTTCGTTCACCAGCATGGGGGTTTGGGTTCTGTTTTGTAATGTGCCAACAGAACCATCTTGAGGCCATTTCCCAGGAGTGATTATTTGTTTTATATGCTTTCAAAACAGAAAACATCTGTTCTAGCCAAGGAGGGATTGCTTAATTTTAGAATGGCTCTTCAGATTCAGGGAAAGTTCTGCCTGGCTCAGTACACTCAGGCCACCTCCATAGTGGGCTGGCCCACCACACTTCAGTGACAAATGCAAACTGAACAAGGTTAGTTTATCTTACCAAGTTTGAAATCAGATTTATTTTAGTGAAGCAGTCTTAAATGAAGATTTATTTTAGTGAAGCAGTCTTATTTTAGAATTCAGTCTTAAATGCTACAGTTCTGGGGATATAATTCAGACCTTGGCTTTTAATTTCCTGAAACCAATTTCAGAATAGCAAAGCAAGCTAGATTATTTTCTGCCAAATGACTTTCCCAGAGGCACAGTTTTGCTAGGAACAAATGAGAGCTTAAGGATTCATTGGGCCACCACTGCTCGGTGTTTACAGAGGCTTGTGCTGCTGTGGAAGTGTGACGTGGATTCTGCACTGGTAGTCTCTCCCTGATGTGGGACTTTTTCTTGGAGATTCTTTGATTTTGGCCATCTGTAGGGCTTGACCACCCTGACATCCATCCCTACCCAAGTCCTCGCAAGTTTCAGCTGCATCCTCGCTTTGGCTAGCCAGACCCCTGCATTCTGAGGGGGAGGAAACCGCTTCTTTGTGGGTGAACACCTGTTGGTGACTTTTGGAAGGGGTTCCTCTAGTTCTTAGGGCTGTCTGAAGTCCCTTTGTTTTTTCTCTTCTTCCTCTCTCAATTGCTGATACCCCACGGGTCTCAGGGTTGTGGCCCATTTATTTCTACCTATACCCATTTGGGAATTTAGGGTTACACTCTGTCATCTAGTTTTGTTCCAGATGTTGTCCATGAGTTTTGGCTGGGCTATCAACTGCTCTGTTTGGCAATTCTGAATATTAAATTATGTTTTCACTGCCACTTTTAGTATTCTGTTTGCTGTTGTTAAAGTTGAAAACGAATTTTGGGCAGGTGTATTAGCTTCCTAGGGCTGCTGTAACAAAGTACTGCAAACTGGATAGCTTACAATGGCAGAGATGTATTCTCTCACAATTCTGGAGGCCAGAAGTTTCAGATCAAAACGTGACAGGCCCTTGCTTCCCCAGAAGGCTCTAGGGGAGAATCCATCCTTGCCTCTTCAGCTTCTGGTGCGCTTGTAGCTGTCCTGGGCTTGGCGTATGGCTCTTAATCACTCCAACCTCTGCCTCCGTCTTATGTCACCTGCCCCCTTTTCTCCCTGTATCTTTTCTTCTGTCTCTTATAAGGGCACTTGTCATTGGGTTTAGGGTCTGGGTACCTGGATAATCCAGATGCTTTCATCTCAAGATCCTTAACTTAATTACATCTACACAGACCCTTTTCCAAAGAAAGTCACACCCCCAGGTTCTGGAGATTAAGATGCGGATATATCTTTTTGGGGCCACCGTTATACCCACTACAGTGGGAGAGAGTGAAATCTTCTGATTTTTAAATGGCAACTAATTTACACTTTAGTCTGTTCAGGGACTGGGTGCAGTGGCCCATGCCTGTAATCCCAACACTTTGGGAGGCTGAGGCGGGTGGATTGCTTGAGCTCAGGAGTTTGAGACCAGCCTGGGCAACATGGTGGAACCCCATTGCTACCAAAAATGTACAAATTTAGTTGGGCATGGGCTGGGCCTGGTGGCTTATGCCTGTAATCCTAGCACTTTGGGGGCCTGAGGCGGGCAGATCATGAGGTCAGGAGATTGAGACCATCCTGGCTAACATGGTGAAACCCTTTCTCTACTAAAAATAAAAAAAATCAGCTGGGCGAGGTGACAGGCACCTGTAGTCCCAGCTACTTGGGAGGCTGAAGCAAGAGGATCACTTAAGCCCAGGAAGCAGAGGGTATAGTGAGCTGAGATTACGCCAATGCACTTCAGCCTGGGTGACAGAGGGAAATCCGGTCTCAAAAAATAAAAAAAAGTCTGTGCAAGCCAGAGTAAGACATATCTGTCCATTTTGGCCTCCGAACTCCCCGTTTGTAGCCTTCATTCAGTGGCCTTGGGAACACAGTTCTGAGTCACTAGAGATAGACTATGCATAGTGAAAAAATCCTTAACATCCCAGTTCTAGTTTCAGCACTACTTAGTTTATGGCGGAAATTCTAATGTAATTTTCTTGGCAAATCACACTGCAGTCAGCTGTGACTCTATTTTTTTCTTTTACCTCTGTTCAGGTCACAGAGATGCTTCGTTTTGATATTTACCAGGCTGTTTTTCCCCTCACAGGAGCCAGCCTTCAGAGGGCTGGTGGGAAAGTAGAGTAATTCCTCTTGTCATATCTTGGTTCTTTGTTTTACATTTATTAGGGAATGCCTGCTTTGTAGATAGAACTAGAGAACAAATTGCATTTACCCCTTATTCTAAGTATTGTAATGTTGGATGTTCTTGAAGATCCTGGCTTCAAGTGAACCTGCAGAGGTTAATGTACTTTATGTGGGAACACTGATTGCACTTTTGGGAGTAGGACTGTGGGCAGGATGGGAGACAGGAAGATTGGCTTCTGCGACCATGGGGGTGGGGTAGGGAGACCGACAAGCCAGCAGGTTGTCCCATATGGAATCGTTGTCCAGTTTGTACCATTGAGAGCTATGTTACTGAGGATTACTGTTGGATATTTTTTTCCAGTTATAAAAGCAGCACATCGTTTTTGTAAAACATGGGGAAAAAAGCTTGTCATTTATATTACTCATCAGCAGTGGACAGGTATCACCTTTCTAGTACCATGTGTCCTCATGAATTTATTTAACCTGAAGTGGAATCTCATTTGTTGTTCTTGCATTTATTTGCATTTCTTTAATTTCTGCTTAGAGTGAGTATTTTGTTGTGCTGTCTCTAGGCTGAATATGTCTACATCCTTGGCACAGCTATTTGTGGTCGGCTTTTGTGTTCTTACCATCACGTAATCTGGTGGTCTGTGTCGCCTTTCCTTGCAGGGTGGAGAATGTTTAGCACTCATGTCATGACAAGGGATAAGTGACACTGACAACTTTGTTCAGGTTTTTTTTTTTTTTTAAAGGTCAGTCCTCAAACTGTGCCTCATTGGCCTTCCTTCTGAATGTTTCTTTCTGACCATCTTGCCTTCTTCCCTTTGTTCTCCAGCTGATGGTGAGACCATTCTAAAAGGCCTCCAGTCCATTTTCCAGGAGCAAGGAATGGCGGAGTCGGTGCACACCTGGCAGGACCATGGCTATTTAGCAACCTACACAAACAAGAACGGCAGGTGAGCAGTCTCCGGTGCTGTTCTTCATATCTGGTCACTTATGAGCAGAGTGGGTGACAGAGTGGAGGATGGGGGTGGCACCTGGCTTTTGTTTTTCTCCTTTGACATCTTTTAGGATGGGGCTGGAACTTGGTGCCTCTCAAGATTCTGCACATCAGAATCTCCTGGTAGCGTTACTGACCACAGGTTCTTAAGCTCTCATGTATATAGAGATTGACAGGAGGCCAAACGTGTTTCCCAGACAAGTTTTTTGTTAAGACTTATTCCCAGAGTGAGCATAAGGGAGGCAGCCCAGGAAAAGTTTTGTGGCTGACTCCCCCAAGGTGATGTTTTGAAGGGAGTGATGTGAACAGTTCATGAGACAGATGAGTGTAATTACAGGTACGCACCTAGTTAGTGGTGTGCAGATGCAGTGAGACCTCCTGCTTAATGTATGCACCCTGAAGTGGCTGGTGAGCCCGCTCTTGGCGGGGACTTTAGCGTAATAGTACGACAGGGGCAGGATCGCTCATTGGGCTCATGCAAGTGGTAGGTCAACTCCCTGGAGTAAAAAGTTTACGGTGAAACTCAGCCTCTTAAGTCCCTGGAGTAAGATTTACCATAGGATGCTGCTTATCTTAGTGTTTCCCGGTCTCTTGGTCAGCAAGGATGATATCAGAGGGGCTGGGGTCCGGATGGATGGGTTGGTTGGGGTGCCCACCACCTGTGAGGACCCACTAGTTTGCAGCAGAGGCCCGTAGTGGGCATGCCGGGGCCTTCTCACTGCAGGATGCTGAGCTGCAGACACTCTTGCTCAGGTCAGAGTATGGTGGGTGCAGGCTGAGGGTACCTGCTCTAGGCTGGCCAGCAGCAGTGCTGCAGGGCCCCAGGGGCAGCCTGCACAGAGCCTCAAGCAGCGCTTTGCCATCTTCCTGGCTCCTAGAGCCTGGTATTTCTGGAAATAAGTGTGTTATTGGGGTGGGGGGAGCCCAGGTCCCTTCTCTACACTGTTTCTGGAGAGCTTTCACGAAACACTCGTGCCTGGGCATTTCCCCCAGAAATTGAGGTCACAGGGCCTGGACATCTGGATTTCTCCAAAGCCCCAGTGGTTCTATGTGGCCAGGACCAAGAACCCCTGGCGGCATAAGCAGTTTGAAATGGCAGGCAATGATCCCCTGGGCCCCTACCGCAAGAGTTCTTGATGCAATAAGCGGGTCTGCAACCGGGCCCAGATTCAGTTTTCAGGAAGCTCCCGGGGGATGCTGATGCTGCTGGACAGCTGACCACACTTTGAGTAGCACTGTTATGACTGATTATCAGCTACTGCAGACCATGGTGAAATGCAGAAGAAAATCTAAACTAAGAAATGACTGATAACAAGAAACCAGTGCGTTGAGCTCTTGGTATTTCCTTAAATCTTGGTTTGTATTGTATCTGGACTGGCTTACTATGTAAAACTACTAATTAAGATTCTTAGTAATTTGCACTATCAATTTAGAAATGTAATAGGGTGCGGGGTATACTGCTTGGGCGATGAGTGCACCAAAATCTCACAAATCAGTACTAAAGAATTTACTCATGTAACTAAACACCACCCATTCCCCAATAACCTATGGAAATAAACATTAAAATAAATAAAAATGTGAACTCCAGGATGGGGTATTTTCGATGACTTTTATTCTGTTACCTCAATGGGTACCCAGTACTGGAATTCCACGTGGCTTCCTTAATGTCCTACTTTCTCTCCCTTTGTTTCTCTATTAAAGGAAAAAGTAGCCACCTCCATTATATTCCAGAGACCTAGAGATGAGGGAAACCTGTACTTTTTGAGCTCACTGCCCCTTCCATTATTCTCTCTGTAAGTCTCCATGGCCCACTCCTGTGGCATTAATTGGTGGTCTCTATCCTGATACCTCTCAAAGACATCCGAACCTCTTCTTCCCCAAGCCCAGACTTGTATTTCTAACTGTGCAGCAAACCTCCCTGTGTGTTTAGTAGATACCGCAAATGTATCTAAGATGATGATTTCTTCCTTATATGAACGCTACCACCAAACCCTCCTCTCCCCTGTGTCCTTTCCTTCCCTGCTCTGACCCAGATGGTCTCTTGGAAGCAGAGGCTGTAGCTGTCCTAGAGCCCTCTGGCTCCTGCAGGATTACACTCAGCCCCTCCCTGTACCTGCCGCCTCTCACTGTTTTTACTGTGGTCCATCTTTTGGGGACCACAGCAAATCGGAACTCATCATCCACGGCCTCCGGTGGCAGGCTCCTCAGCCAGCACCAGGTGAAAAGTTGCACTTTATCTCCTAAAGGCCTTTGCAGCTGGGCCCTGCCTACCTCTCTGTCACAATTATTGAAGTTTCTGCCATAGCCACCAATTCCAGTTGTACAGAAGACTTGGAATTCCTCCCAGAAGGGGTTTTTGAGTGACAAGAGCCGTTTGGAAACTGCTTTGAAAAGCAATAAACAAAAACAAAAACAAAACCCAAATGAACTGCTTAGGGTTTTGTTGTTGTTGTTTTTGAGACCAAGTCTTGCTCTGTTGCCCAGGCTGGAGTGCAGTAGCGCAATCTTGGCTCACTGCAGCCTCTGCCTCCTGGGTTCAAGCAGTTCTCCCACCTCAGCCTTCCGAGTGGCTGGAATTCCAGGCACTCACCCCCACATCCAGATAAGTTTGTGTTTTTAATAGAGACGGGGTTTCACCATGTTGCCCAGGCTGGTCTCGAACTTCTGGCTCAAGCCATCCACCTACCTCGGCCTCTCAAAGTGTTGGGATTACAGGCGTGAGCCACCGCGCCTGGTCAGCTTAGTTTTTAAGAGTTTTCTACTTGGTCTCCTTCCTCTCTCACTTGGTCAACTGGTACCCACCCCGAGGTGCCTGTCCTGAAACCTCACCTCTCCTACCCATGCATGGGCTTGGGGAAAGGAGCTGAGCCACCTTTATTCAGGTTCTCTATTCCCTTCCCCCCGACCCTGGGCACATTTTTCCCCCTCTTGTTCTGGTTTTATCCCTAGGAGCACCTTAATCCTTGACTCTGCCTTCTAGTATTCTCTGTGTTCATGCTAGAACCACCCAAGTGGATAAAGGGGACATTATTTCTCTGTTGTTCCTTCCCCCCTCCTCTCTGCTGCCAGTGAAGGAGGGAAAGGAAAGATGATCCTCTCATTCCGGTGTAGAAGAGTTTGTGGACTGTGGGCAAGAACTTGATTTTTGAGGTCACTTAAGGGCTGAAGGTGAAAAATTAACTAGTTTTGTTTTATTTTAAACTTTTTTATAGAGACAGGGTCTCACTATGTCGCCCAGGCTGGAGTGCAGTGGTGCGATCATGGCTCACTGCAGCCTCGATCTCCCAGGCATAAGGAATCCTCCTGCCTCATCCTCCCAAGTAGCTGGGACTACAGGCGTGTGCCACCGTGCCTAGCTTATTATTTTTAGTTTTTTTTTTTTTTTAATCCAAGCACACTGTCTGTATTTTCTGAACATAATTCATCTTCTAATTTAGTATTTTTCAAACATTTCTTTACCTATAATTTATAGTAGGAGGTAATCATAACCCTGGAAATACACATCTGTGTAAATGCAGAACAAATGCATGCATAGACCAGGTGCAGTGGCTCACGCCTGTAATCCCAACACTGAGAGGCCAAGGCGGGTGGATCACCTGAGGTCAGGAGTTTGAGACCAGCCTGGCTGACATGGTGAAACCCCGTCTCTACTGAAAATACAAAATTAACCAGGTGTGGTGGGACACGCCTGATGTCCCAGCTACTTGGGATGCTGAGACAGAAGAATTGCTTGAACCCAGGAGGTGGAGGCTGCAGTGAGCCGAGATCATGTCACTGCCCTCCAGCCAGGGCAAGACAGAGTGAGACTCCATCTCAAAAAAAAAAAAAAAAGCGTGTAACTGAAACAAAAGTTTTATCGAGTACATCTTAGTGCATGTGATACACTCAAATATGTTTATTTCATTAAAAAATAAAAAGGACTGGTCAGAAAATTTTCTGTAAAGGTTGCTGTCACATTTTTAAAAAAACTCTTTGAAAATGTAAACCATTCTTACTTAGCCTGCGGGCTTTACAAAAACATACTGTGGGATGGATTAGGTTTGCAGGCACTTGGCCTGGATTTTCCAGAGTGCTTACTTAAATTAATTTACCTACCACCAGCCTGCAGTTAGGAAAAAATGACTCTGGTTTGAACTCTAAAGTTTAATTGGGAGAAACCAGTATACCCTTCTCCACACTCCCTTCATATTAAGGCAGTGGTTACTAAACCTGGCAAAATTACCTAGAGAACCTTTTTAAAAATTAGATTCACAGAACTGCTACTGAATCACTTTCTGGGCCCAAGAACCAGTTTTGAAAACCTTAACTTTTGGTAATGCCCTCTAAACCGTCCACAAATGATTGGTAGTTTCTCCCCGCAAGACGCAGCCCTAGTAAGAAAGCAAAATGGTTAACTGTATAGTTTTAGGGAAATAAAGAGCAGTGGTCTTTTAATTGGGTGACATCTCTGTTTCTTTCTCTCTCTCTGTTTTTTTTTTTTTTTTTTTTGAATGCCCTGATACAATTCTTAAGATTAAAATTATATTTTCCTTTGTAGCTTTGCCAATTTGAGAATTTACCCACATGGATTGGTGTTGCTGGACCTTCAGAGTTATGATGGTGATGCGCAAGGCAAAGAAGAGATCGACAGTGTCGGTTTTTCACTTTCATTTACTTGGTGTTTAAGGATCATAGTATCTGCTTAGCTTAGTGTTAAAATAATTTTCTCTTCATTGCTTGCTTTCCAGTTAATTTTAAACTTTCCTCCCTCCACATAAGTGGTTTTAGACTAGAAGTAGTTGTTTAGTTGTTTTTAGGAACTTGGGTGTCAGCGTTCCCTTTTAACTGCCTGAGTGTGAGTAATCTTATTTTCCACTGGAGGGAATAGAAAACCTTTAACCAGGATTTTATAGCTGCAGTACCCTTTGGCCTTCCTCTTCCATGTTATTTTGTTGCTAACTTACACTAAGGTTAGGTCAGCAACATGAAGGGATAGTTGGGATGGGAGAGTGGAATTGGGCCAGGCCTACAGGCTGCTAGAGGGCAGGAGGAGGGACAGGTCAATCTTGCACAGCTCTGTCAACACGGCCTCAGTTGTTGGGTCTGTAATTTAGCTGTTCCACGCAGCTTATTCTGCAAGCCCATTGATTTTTCTTTTAATTGTAGATTTTGAACAAAGTAGAAGAAAGAATGAAAGAATTGAGTCAGGACAGTACTGGGCGGGTGAAACGGTAAGTCCACTCTTGAATGTCCTTTTATATTTAATCGATTGAAACAATGATAGTTGGCTGGGCGCAGTAGCTCACACCTGTAATCCCAGCAATTTCGGAGGCCGAGGCAGGCAGATCACTTTAAGTCAGGAGTTTGAGACCAGCCTGGCCAACATGACAAAACACCGTCTCTACTAAAAATACAAAAATTAGCTGGGTGTGGTGGTGCATGCCTGTAATTCTAGCTACTTGAAAGACTGGTGCATGCAAATAGCTTGAACCCAGGAGGCAGAGGTTGCAGTGAGCCGAGATCGCACCACTGCACTCCGGCCTGGGTGACACAATGAGACTGTCTCAAAAAAAAAGAAAAAAAAAAATTAGAATGGCGGTGTTGTCCCCAGTAGTGTCTGCTTGAGATATGGAAAACATCAAACTCAGCACCTCCTTCTGGCAACATGGTGAACCAAACTGCTGGGCCCCTCACACCAAAACAAGATAGTGTATGAACATACATGTGCATGGATGCACACACAAAAATGCTAGGTAAAATGAAACTAAGGCAGAAAGGAGATAGGCACCAACTCCAAGGAGTTGGAACTGCATAAAGTGGAGACCCAGGTAGAGCTGCCACCTCATCAAAGGGTGCTAGAAAACACCTGACTTCAGTTCGAGACCAGCCTGACCAACATGGGCGAAACCCTGTCTCTTCTAAAAATACAAAAATTAGCCAGGCTTGGTGGTGCACGCCTGTAATCCTAGCTTCTCAGGAGCCTGAGGCAGGAGAATCGCTTGAACCCGGGAAGTGGAGGTTGCAGTGAGCTGAGATTGCACCACTGCACTCCAACCTGGGCAACAGAGTGAAATTCCATCTCAAAAAAAAAAAACCTGACTTGGACCCTTCCCGGAAAGAGAAAAGGTCACTTTTTCTCCTTCAGGGCCCCAGAGTAAAGTTAAGCAATTTTAAGAGACTCTGACCAGGTGGGGTGATAAGAAAATTTGCCTCAAGGCTTTCAAAGAAGAAAACTTTCCAAGATACTAAGAATTGATAGGCCGCCAACCTTAAGCTGCCATAGGCAGGTTATTTTCAAGTGATCATTTTCAAGGAAAATGAAGCTCTCCCTATCAAGTGGAATGGACACTAGCCCCACATGGCTATTTAAAGTTAGTTGAAATACACAATTCAGTTCCTTAGTCACAATAGCTAGTGGTTAGTGTCTGCCATGTGGGACAATACAACTACGGAACATTTTCATCATCTAAATTTCTGTCGGACACTGCCGAAGTGTTTGCCAGTGGTGTCAGATTTTAAAAGAATGCAGTTTTGACTTCTGTGGGAAGGAACTGGAGGGAATTAAGTAGTGCTTTGGATAGACAGCATGTAAATGCAGGACAATTTACTCTTGCCCTGCCTTGGTGGATCCTCACCAGGCCTTAAGGCATAGAAGTCCTGTCCCTTGCTCATAAAATTAACCTCATAGTTGCAGAGATAAGCGAGGGACTTCCTCATTGCTGAGCAAGGGGTATATAGGTTTCTCCAGTTCATGGCACTTTCCAGAAGAAGGAATCCTTATTGGCAAGCGTTAGGATGTTTAAGTACTTAATTACTCACCATGCTGAGTTTGATCAGCCCATAAGAAAGCTCTAGAGCAGATGTAAGATAACTAGGTAATTGTTTAATCTCCTGTAGTTAAAGAGGAAAGCAGGAAACTGAAAGTGAAAAGAAGAGGCCACAGTATAGAACTGTCTACTTTTTTGAGATCTGTTAGAGCACTCAGGTTCTTTTAGAGCACCCAAGCTCAGTTCAAGGTCCCTAGCCATGTCTCTCACCCTTCATCTTCCTTTAAAAGCACATCCACACCCATATGCCCATATCACTTTTTGGACATGTCATCTTTTCCTGTTTGCAGGGTTTTCCTTATCTACACCCATTTGCAATGAACAGGTTCCCCACTGTCAGAAAGGGTCTTAACTCGATGATAATGAATTGGTCCACATCAAAATGTGGTCTGATTTTTATCAGTTACCTCTATGAGTGGGTAAACAGAATACATTTATGGGCTTCAGCATTCGTGAGAAGTCTGGATCTTTTCTTTTTTTTTTGGTATAAGAGTTTTCTAAGAGTGGAGTTAAGCTTTAGATCTTCAAAATACCTTGCCTATGCTTGTCACAGTTTTTATTTTCATGAAATAAGGTTGATGAGAGCTGGAAATTGGGAATATTTTGTTGTAAGCCCTTTGTTACTGGCCTCAAAAGGACAAGGATTGCTATACTTTTTTTTTTTTAATGTGGAGAATAAAGATCAGAGGTTAAATGTTAGAGATGAAATCATTAACAAATAACCCGTAACATCTGAAATGATTCCCCTTTGTTAAGTTAAATCTGAATTTTTGACTAAGAAGCTATGGGATGTACTTGAATTTATTTTTGTTTTCTGCTTTCAAGTGAAAAGGAACAAGAAAACAAGGTCACATAAATTAACTTTGATTTTAAAAGGTTCTTGCAATTTACACAGTATACCTGAGGCCTGGGCTGTAATCTGCCTGAATTGGTATAGTCCAGTTTCATTTTTCAGCAGTGAAGTTTGAAACGAGTTTGATAGGGGACTCCATAGTACCTCCTGGTAGCCCGTTATAGGGCTACCAGGGAGATGCCCTTTAATGCTAGGTTGAGCACTTCATCAGGGTAACGTCATTTACATCCTGTTAAGATGCTTTTTTCTTTGCCAGTCTTTAAAAACCATAGTGTTACAATCTGGAAAAGAGCTCTTCACCTTAGCCAAGGCACTATTGACACAATTGAGAACAGACACTTTATTTTCAGTGGGTTTGTCTCTAGTGCAGTAATTTCCCATAGCTGGCTGGCTGTCAAGGAGAGGGTAGTCTTCCTCCCCTGGAAGTGAGTGACTTTGTCCTTCTTCCAGTGCCATGGGTGGCTCACTCTCATCTCACTCCCCACCATCAGCCAGGGGTAGAAGAGGCTTCCTCCAAGTCCTGTTTGCCTGCTCTCTAGCGGTTGTCCTGATTGGTGCTTCACATTTTCCAATTTTTTCTAGAGGAAAAACCCTCTAGAATGCCTCACATTCTCAAAGCTGAATTTGTTCACATGGAGTTTGGTAAAGAAGTGGTTAAATCAAGAGTTGTCAGGATTACATGAATTTATGGGAGTTTGCCTTTTCAATCTCAGTGTTCTTTATAGATGTTAGTATTCCCTCATAGAAAGCCTCATTAACTTGTAACAGGTTTAGACTGTACTCTTGGAATCTGGTGAGCAGGGAAGGGAAAGAGACTCATAGGAGTAAGTCAGGCCGCATATCCCAGCATTTTAGATATCTACAACTGTGCATCATGGCGTTTTAATATCGAACACTACTGTGTTTGAGAACACATGACTCACGCGGTTGTGTTATGTATGCAGTGAGCTCTCCTTTTCTTTGTGTTTGACTTGCCAAGCCCCTTTTCCAGGTCTGTTTTTTCCTGTCATTTAGTGTCCTCTGCTGGTACTTTCTAGTACATTCATCCTGTGAAAAATACCGGGTATTTACAAAAGAATGAATGAAAAAGTCATGTTGCAGCCTCTCTAGTAGTAACTGGTTCAGGCCAGAATCTTCTACATGCTAAAACCACTGGTAAAGGTTTGTTGGGGGTGAGGACTTTCACCTAGTTTCAGAGGACCACCCCACAGCCTGCTTAGTAATTTCAAAGGGTGAAAAGGTACCTTTGCAGATGGAGAGATCTCATGAATACCACTTTAACCAAGTGATCACAGACTTAGCATCACCAATAGTAGGACAAATACACATCTTGTGTTCCCAATGTGATGCCTGTGTAATTAATATATGTCAACCTGATTCTAACCATGAAGAGTGAGAGATTATCAGGTAAACCCATATGAGTCGTTTTTCGGCAGAATAGCTGGTCTATACTTTGAGATCTCAATGTCATGAAACATACCAGTAAAAAAAAAAAAATTCTACATTACATGAGTATAAAAAAGAAAAAAATAATAGGGACATGCAGTGTATGAACCTTTATTCAAGAGCAGAACATCTATAAAGGACATAACTGGCATAATTGGGGACACTTGAAGATGGACTCTGTACTAGATAACCATATGATACCCATGTGAACTGGTGTGAATGTGGTAATGTCAATGTAGTTATGTAGATAGTCTTAAGAGACGGATACTGCTGGAGCATTTGAAGTATGAAGTGTGCAGTGGCCATCTTCTTCAGCTTTTTGTTAGAGAAAATCTACAGCATGACAGGAGTTTTTAAAAAGTGAACTGTGTACAATAGTGGTCAACATTTGGTGGTGGCCGTGATTATATAAAACTAAAAGCCCAAGCTTTGGATTTGTTTTGTGCTTGTCAGAAGTCGGCAGTCATGTGGCTTTCTTTTGCATACTCTTCATCCCAGGTCCACTTGTAAGGCAGTGTTCTAGTAAGGTACATTGCTGTTTTTCTCTTTTTCCAGATTACCACCCATAGTGCGAGGAGGAGCCATTGACAGATATTGGCCAACCGCTGATGGGCGCCTGGTTGAATATGACATAGATGAAGTGGTATATGACGAAGATTCACCTTATCAAAATATAAAAATTCTACACTCGAAGCAGTTTGGAAATATTCTCATCCTTAGTGGGGATGTTAGTAAGTATTCCATCCCTGCCCCGATCACATAACAAAGTGGTGATATGTTAGATGATGGTGTTTTCCTGACAGTTATTGCTGTTGTGGATTTGTTTGAGTTTGTTTCTGACACTGCTGGTGTTTGAGATGCACATTTATGTCATATTAACCTGTGGATTGTCTGGGCTTTCACATAAACTTCGTCTTGACATTGCCTCCTTAGTAATGAATATTTAGATTGTGTTTCAAAAGAAAATGCATTTGCGTATTACAAAAAAAAAAAAAACCTTTTTGTTACAGAACAGTTGAAACCTAAGTAGACAAATTAGTGTGATGAACCCGCATGTACTCACCGTTGAGTGTGAACAATTATCAACTCCTAGCCAGTCTTATTTTGCCTAAACCCCAGTCTACTTTGTCCCTCTCATATTATTTTGAAGCGGCTCACAGACATCATATTATTTCATTTGTTAAGATGTAACTGCTTTTAATTATTTGCTATATTGACACATTTTTAAGGCTGGATTTTCTTTCCACTGACTAATGTCCATTTGTATAAGGTGTCAGATGATCAGGGTTGATGAAAAAGTCCTCAATGGAAAAAAAAAGCTTGCATATTGTTCACAGTTTTAAAAAATTGAAAATGAAAAATTTACATTTTGGGCTAGATCCCAGCACTTCAGTGTGGCGGGGCCAGGTGGTTTGTGTGTGAAGGTAGACTCACCATTTGGATTTGTTTCTCCTCTGTAGATTTGGCAGAGAGTGATTTGGCGTATACCCGGGCCATCATGGGCAGTGGCAAAGAAGATTACACTGGCAAGGATGTACTCATTCTGGGAGGTGGAGATGGAGGCATATTGTATGAAATAGTTAAACTAAAACCAAAGATGGTCACTATGGTAGAGATATCCTTTGTTGTATGAGAGAACAAGTTCAGTGGGCTTCTTTTGTTTCCTTCCTTCCTTTGGTGTCTCACAACTCAAATTAATGTTACCACAGACTAGAGGCAAATGTGTTACCCATACCCAGACTGCTTTGAACAGACAAGTTAGTAACAGTACCCTTTTACGTGGCCATCAACAAAGAAATAATCGGCTGGGCACAGTGGCTCATGCCTGTAATCCAAGCACTTTGGGAGGCCGTGGCAGGTGCATCACCTGAGGTCAGGAGTTCAAGACCAGCCTAATCAACATGGCGAAACCCCGTCTCTACTAAAAATACAAAAATTAGCCAGGCATGGTGGCGGGCACCTGTAATCCCAGCTACTTGGGAGGCTGAGACAGGAGAATTGCTTGAACCTGAGGTGGCAGAGGTTGCAGTAAGCCAAGATCGCGCCACTTCACTCTAGCCTGGGCGACAGAGTGAGACTCCGTTTCAAAAACAAACAAATAATCTACCTAGTTGAGGATTAAAGAGCAAATGACTTTGATACTGTGTCTGCTGCCCGGCAGTTTCCAAAATGACTTCCCTAAAGCTATCTCATGAGGAGAAAAGAAGATTCAGTTCCTTTTGCATGTCCTTGGTGGGAAAATAAAGTCACTCACTGCCTCATTCATCATTTTGTCAAATTTGTGATACCCAAGTTAGCATTATAAAATCTTTGTCTTAACCCTTTCTTTAAAGTATTACTATTTAAGAATTCTTTGATATACCCAAATTCTCCTTAACCTGTTTCGGACATTGACCAAATGGTGATCGATGGGTGTAAGAAATACATGCGAAAAACGTGTGGCGATGTCTTAGACAATCTTAAAGGAGACTGCTATCAGGTAATTATGTTTTCTGGATAATATAGTTTTAAGTCAACTGATAATATAATTGATTTAAGTTATTGATCAGAATCGTGCCTTATTAAAACAGCTTTTAGTATAATTGGTTGAGAAGATAAATACGTCATCTGTCTCTTCGTGTGAGTTATATGTATATTTGTATTTAGGGTACACATGTACCAATGATGGGAATGCACCAACTCCAGATTCTCTGAATGGAATAAAATGAATTCTGTTTTTTGTGGGGTTTTCTTTGTTTGTTTGTTTTTTTAATACTTCTAGGGTACCTGTGCAGAACATGCAGGTTTGTTACATAGGTATACACGTGGCATGGTGGTTCGCTGCGCCTGTCAACTCATCATCTAGGTTTTAAGCCCTGCAAGCATTAGGCATTTCTCCTAATGCTATCCCTCCCCTAAGCCCCTATCCCCCGACCGGCCCCAGTGTGTGATGTTCCCCTCACTGTGTCCATGTGTTCTCATTGTTCATCTCACACTTACAAGTGAGAACATGCGGTGTTTGGTTTTCTGTTCTTGTGTTAGTTTGCCGAGAATTATGGTTTGCAGCTTCATCCATGTCCCTGCAAAGGACATGAACTCGTCCTTTTTTATGGCTGCATAGTATTCCATGGTGTATGTGTGCCACATTTTCTTTATCTAGCCTATCCTTGATGGGCATTTGAGTTGGTTCCAAGTCTTTGCTTTTATGAATGGTGCCGCAGTAAACCTACGTGTGCATGTGCCTTTATAGTAGAATGATTTATAATCCTTTGGATATATACCCAGTAATGAGATTGCTAGGTCAAATGGTATTTCTGGTTCTAGATCCTTGAGGAATTGCCACACTGTCTTCCACAATGGTTGAACTAATTTACACTCCCACCAACAGTGTAAAAGCATTCCTATTTCTCCACATCCTCTCCAGCATCCGTTGTTTCCTGACTTTTTAATGATCGCCATTGTAACTCCAGCCTGGGCCGCAGAGCGAGAATGTCTCGAAACGAAAAGAAAATTTTAATTAAAAAAACCTTAATAATAATAATAAAAAAAGAAAACCTTAATAGTAAAATCAAGTAGTACACAAAACTAAAGATTGCTTTTACATATGTGCAAAATTTCCAAGTAAAATAATAAGCTAAATCTGTCATCTTAAAGAAGTCTATATTATGCTCAAGTAGGATTTAGTTAGAAGTGTAAAGATTTGAATTTTAAGAAATCTGTCAACTTAATTCATTATGTGAGTAAAGGAGGAAAATAACAGATGACAAAGAATTTGAGAATATTTAGCAGTCATTTTTAATAAAAACTAATGCAGTATACTTACGTAAAATTAGCCAGGTGTGGTGGCGTGTGCCTGTAATTCCAGCTACATTGGAGGCTGAGGCAGGAGAATTGCTTGAACCCGGAAGGTGGAGGTTGCAGTGAGCCGAGATTGCACCACTGCACTCCAGCCTGTTCAACAGAGGGAGACTCTGTCTCTAAAAAAAAAAAAAAAAAAATATATATATATATATTTTTTTAATTTTATATATATATATTATATATATTTTATATATATAATATATATATAACAAATCTGTACATGTACTCCCTGAATCTAAAATAAAAGTTAAAGTATAAATTACTTGAATAAAATAAAATTGCAATAGAGATGAAACTACCTAAACATTAGTATAAATTAGGTTATAGTAAATAGAAAAATAGAAAATATAATAAATATAATAGATAGCAGAAGCCATTTCCACTGAAAATAGGAAGAAGATGAGGATGCCAATTATCTTTTTCACATTGTTTTTTGAGGCAGCTGAGATAGTAAAGTAGAAAGATGAAAACAGTATAAATCTAATTATTTGCAGATGATATGAATACTAGAAAAGCCAGGAAACTTACATAGAAAATTATTTGAATTCATGAGAATTTGGTAAAGTGATTGGATAAAGCCAGCCTAGATTTTTTTCTCTATACTAAATGCTAAATCATTTAAATAGGATTTCCTTCCCATCCATTTCCTTTCAAAGTAATCAAGTGTTAAATTCCTAGGAATATATATTTAACAAGAATGGTATTGTGAGACTGGTATGAATTATATTAAGATCTTATTGAAAGACATCAAAGTCTGAATATGTGGAGAGGCATGCTTTATTTCTTGTATTGAAATAACAGAACAGGCCGGGCGCGGTGGCTCAAGCCTGTAATCCCAGCACTTAGGGAGGCCGAGACGGGCGGATCACAAGGTCCGGAGATCGAGACAGTCCTGGATAAGACGGTGAAACCCCGTCTCTACTAAAA
Source organism: Macaca nemestrina (assembly GCF_043159975.1). NCBI lineage: Eukaryota > Metazoa > Chordata > Mammalia > Primates > Cercopithecidae > Macaca > Macaca nemestrina. The sequence goes on along the minus strand of NC_092145.1, from coordinate 138,710,122 downwards.
AATACAAAAAAACTAGCCGGGCGAGGTGGCTGGCGCCTGTAGTCCCAGCTACTCGGGAGGCTGAGGCAGGAGAATGGCGTAAACCAGGGAGGCGGAGCTTGCAGTGAGCTGAGATCCAGCCACTGCACTCCAGCCTGGGTGACAGAGCGAGACTCCGTCTCAAAAAAAAAAAAAAAAAAAAAAAGAAATAACAGAACAGGCCGGGCTTGGTGGCTCACCTGTAATCCCAGCACTTTGGGAGGCTGAGGTGGGCAGATCACTTGAAGTCAGGAGTTGGAGAACAGCCTGGTCAACATGGTGAAATCCCATCTCTACTAAAAATACAAAAATTAGCCAGACGTGGTGGTGGGTGCTTGTAATCCAGCTACTCTGGAGGCTGAGGCAGGAGAGTGGCTTGAACTCGGGAGGTGGAGGTTGCAGTGAGCCGAGATTGCACCACTGCACTCCAGCCTGGGTGACAGAGCAAGACTCTGTCAAAAAGAAAAAAAACAACACAGAACAATGTCTATTTCTTCCCAATTTATTATGTGTAATCCCAAGGAGAGGGGAGGGGTTTAAAAGTAGACCAACTGATTTTAAAGTTTATTTGTAAAAACAAATATCTAAGAATACCCAAGAAAACTCGAAAAAAGAATCACAGTGTGAAGCGAAATATGTCCTATTCGTTGTTAATGTACTATAAGGCACAGTAATCAAATAGGAAGTATGAAAGGAATACACAATACCTAGGAGTGTCAAAGGAACTTGAACAGGTCTGCGTATGTGTTCCTACACACTGCTAATATGGTCTAAGATGCATTTCAGTCGACTTGGGAAAAGGTTTGGTTGAGTTAATGTGTGCGATGCCGGTATAATGAGTTAACCATCTGCATGAGAACCAAGTTAGCCAACCATAGAAATAGGAATTTTGGTGACTTAGGCTCTAAATGTAAACACTAATACATTTAAGACAATTTAGAGTACTTAACCTTGGAGTTGGGAAATCTCTTAAAAGATAGGACACTCAAACTGTTAATGGTATTATGTTGTCCTTACCAAGCCAAAAGTTCAGACTAGAAGAAAGACTGGTAACAAGCGTGACAGGGAATTGATCCCTTGAATAATGCAGAGTCCCTACAGCTTCGAAATGAAGTTAACTAACTTTAAAAAAGTATAAAGGGTATATTTACTGGTACTTCTCAGAATAAGTCAAATAACCTGTAAAAAGTACCACAAGACAGGCCGGGCGCATTGGCTCATGCCTGTAATCCCAGCACTTTGGGAGGCTGAGGTGGGCAGATCACAAGGTCAGGAGATCGAGACCATCCTGGCTAACACAGTGAAACCCCGGCTATACGAAAAAATAGAAAAAATTAGCCGGGCGTGGTGGTGGGCACCTGTAGTCTCAGTTACTCAGGAGGCTGAGGCAGGAGAAAGGCGTGAACCCGGGAGGTGGAGCTTGCAGTGAGCCAAGATTGCCCCACTGCACTCCAGCCTGGGCGACAAAGCAAGACTCCATCTCAAAAAAAAAAAAAAAAAAAGTACCACAAGACGGTCACCCCTGTTGGTGGCCCAGGAAGTTCTTGTGAAAACATTAGCAACAGACTTCACAAAATTTAGTAGAGGAGCAATATTCCACGCTGAGGAGGATGCGAGGAGGAGACAGGTGCTCATATGCATTGCTGTTTGACATGTGAAATGCTATGAAAACCGAAACACATGGCTTCTACCCTGTGTTTGAGCACCCAGCCCACAGTTAAAAAGGTGTCACTACAAGGTTTTATTATAGATGTGCTTGTAGTGGCCAAGGCTTGGCGATGACAACAGAAAGAACGTTTTTAGTGGAATGGCGTATTTTTAAAAATGTGTGTTATTACCTGGAGAGATGTTCGGTGAAAATGTTCAAGTTCCGAATGATGTGCGTGATCCAAATTTTACAAAAGAGCACATATATTTGTATTTGTGTGCAAGTATTTGTAAGAATCTCTGTGAACGTATGGAAAAATTATGAGCATATCAAACAGGATTCATAGTGAATTGAAGGCAACTGTGGTGTTAGTACCTCCACAGGTATGATGCATTAAGTGAGACAAGTTATAAAACAATAGGACAGAAAAGTCCCAGTTTCTTACAACTGTGAGGCTATAAGAAGAATGATGAGAAACAACATGGGCTAGGTTATTTTAGGGAATTGTGGTGAACTCTTTTTGGTTTTTTTTTTGAGACAAGGTCTTGCTCTGTCACTCAGGCTGGAGCGCTGGAGCGCAGTGGTGTCATGATCATGGCTCACTACACCCTCGAACTCCCAGGCTCAAGCGATCCTCCCACCTCAGCTTCCTGAGTAGCTGGGACTACAGGCACATACCACTAGGCCCAGCTGGTTTTTCTATTTTTTCTAGAGACAGGCTTTTACCATGTCGCCCAGGCTGCTCTAGAACTCCTGGTCTCCAGTGTTCCGCCCACCTCAACTTCCCAAAGTACTGGGATTACAGGTGTTGGGCCACTGCTCCTGGCCTGGCAAAGTCTTAAACTCTTGATTTCTGACTATTGTATGTAATTTTTCTTTTACTTAATGTATTTTTTTTTTTGAATTAGAAAACTAAAAGATGACCGTAACTCCTGTTTAGTTTAGGATGTTGCTTAGATCCAGATGTGTCCCCAGCATAGAGCCTCAGTACTTCAAATATACAGCTGACCTCAAACTTCTTTCCTGTATTAACTATGTATGATCTGTATGGGAATTCCAGCTGGACTCTTGATTGACTCTGATGGTGGGAGCTGTTATATATAGCTTTATTAGCAGTAGCCAAGCATTAGAGAAAATTGAGGAACAACATGTTTATAGTTTGAGTAACATGCAAAAATAAATCCATAAACAATGAAGTCATTCAGTGCTTAGTATAAAAGAAAAATTAGGCTGGGTACGGTGGCTCATGCCTCTAATCCCAGCACTATGAGAGTCTAAGGTGGGCAGATTGCTTGAGCCCAGGAGTTCAAGACCAACCTGGGCAACATAGTGAGACCCTGTCTCTAGAAAAACTTTTTAAAAATAGTTTATTAATTTTAAAAAATAAGAAAAATCAAAAGAAGATGATACAAATAGTGGTAGGAGAGGCAGTATAGATTAGAGATGAAATTATGTAGTTGGCTTTCAGATAGTAATAGGTATACTTCGTGGATCTGTGGGCAAGCTGGATAACACCTCAAGTTTGTTTCTACATTGGTAAAATGGATAATAGTGCCTCTAGTATTGTTGCTTTATTGAAATGAGAAGGCATATAAAGCATATATGGTAAGCACTTAATTTTTGCTATTAATAGACATAGATGAAAGTTTTTTGGTTCCTGTAGCAGATGCTGTGGATATAAGCCCCCACTTGGTATTTTTTTCCTCCTTCCTTTACTATTGTTTTTTGTTTAACTACATCCACATGTTGGCTTACTCATCTATTCCTGTTCTTTCTGGAAGGTTCTAATAGAAGACTGTATTCCGGTACTGAAGAGGTACGCCAAAGAAGGGAGAGAATTTGATTATGTGATTAATGATTTGACTGCTGTTCCAATCTCCACGTCTCCAGAAGAAGGTAGATTTTTTTTGTAAACCAGGATACTTATGATGGAAATGTTTCTCTGGGCACCATGTGAGGGTGAAAGGATCTTAGAGATTGTCTAGTTCTCTCACATTTTTAGGGAGTTAAATTGAGGTCCATGGTGGAAAGATGACTGGATTTGGCTTCAATTCCTGTTCTGCCACTAAATGAGTGAACTCATTCAGTCATTTGAAACAAAAATGAAATAAAATGACTCATTACATTATTGAGACGGTAAATCATTTGATAATGTATTTAATGTATGTGATTTTCAACCTGTATTGGTACAAATTGGTCACTTATCTAACAACAGATAATTCCCTTTCTCAAACCATATGTTTGTTCAAAATCACAGCTAGTTCATGTTTTTTCTATAAACTCAAGTTCCTGCTGAGTTTGCAGACTCTGAATTTCTCTCAGGATTTTGCTGCTTGCCCCCTTATTTAAAGCAGTTTTCTTTCACGTTTCGGCCACTGCCTTTGTGTCGAATCTATTGGTATTTTGAGAGCAGTGCTAGGTAGATGTGATTTTGGCATCCAAAATCAATTTCATTATCGTTCATGAACAAGCTCTTTGAATAGTGAGTGGGTCTCACACTTGTGGCTCTTTTTCTTCTTCCCCTTTTGGTATTGAGTATTTGAATATTTTACTTCAGATGTTGTGGATACGTACAAACCCATATTTATGAAACTTGTTCTTTTAAACCTTCAGATTCCACATGGGAGTTTCTCAGACTGATTCTTGACCTCTCAATGAAAGTGTTGAAACAGGATGGGAAATATTTTACACAGGTAGGCTACTTAACAGTTTTTTTCCTCAAAACACTCTTAAGATTTTTATATTTTGAAATCTGAATGCACATTTTTGAAATTTATTAAGGATAGAGCAGCATCATTGGTTTATGTTGTTTCAAACAGTAAGCTTCTAAGTGGACCTGTCCTCTGCTGGGAATTAATGAGTTATCAGCCCTGGTCTTTCGCTGTAGTATGAGCTGCTGCCACCTGATGGAGACACAGACTGATTTTCTTTTTTTCCCCTCCCCTCATCAACATACACTTGAAGTAGCTCTGGCTGTACTGTGAACTCCTGCCACCAGATGGAAGCAGATTGTGGTGTTTTTCTCAATCTCTAGGGGATTCTAAAACTTTAAAGATTTCATTTTTTGGTGTTAAAAATATACATATATATCTTCTATTGAAATCCTTAACAAAATTTTGAAAATGACAGCAAAGACAGCTAATTGATAATCTAGTCTCTTGGTACAAAATTCCTTGATTCATAAACATAAACACTTACATAGCATCATACTCTGGATCTCTGAATTATTCTGAGTTCACAGGAAAATCCCCTCCTCCATTTTTTAAAGTACTGCCAGCCTGGGCAACATAGTAAGACTCCATCTCTACAAAACATTTAAAAGATTAGCTGGGCATGGTGGTGCATGCCTGTAGTCCTAACTCTGGAGGCCGAGGTGGGAGGATTGTTTGAGCCTGGGAGGTTGAAGCTATAGTGAGCTATGATCGTGCCACTGCCCTCCAGCCTGGGTGACAGAGTGAGACCTTGACTCAAAAATAAACACAGTATTAGTTTACTGTATTTAAATGTCAGGAACAGGCCAGGTGTGGTGGCTTACGCCTGTAATCCCAGCACTTTGGGAGGCCGAGGCAGTTAGATTACCTGAGGTCAAGGAGTTTGAGACCAGCCTGGCCAACATGGTGAAACCCCGTCTCTACTAAAAATACAAAAATGAGCCAGGCATGGTAGCAGGAGCCTGTAATCCCAGCTACTCAGGAGCCTGAGGCAGGACATTGCTTGAACCCGGGAGGCGGAGGTTGCAATGAGCCGAGATTGCACCCCTGGGCTCCAGCCTGGGCCACAGAGCAAGACTCCGTCTCCAAAAAAAAAAAAAAAAAAGTCAGGAACAGGTAGAGGTTTTAACTTTATTCTCCTGAGGAGATGTTTGCAAGCAGACCCTATCCTGGACATTTTATGGAATCTGAGATTAATAATGCTGAAAACAACTTAGCAATTCTAAGAGACATCTTGATTCAGGCTCCAGCCTATCCTGTTGTTCCGCTCTTCCCTCTGCATGCAAGACCTGCAGGCACATTGTGCTTAATCTTAGACTTTGCGCTTGGTGAAAATGTTGGGAAACTTTGAGGAGAGCAAAGCCCTATCTGTTAATGGAGTGTCTCTCCCCCACCACCCCAAGGTTTAGAAACGATTTTTACAAACATGTTGTAGATGGATATAACTATTCAAAGCCAGGAGTCTGCAAACATTGGGCCAAATCTGGCCTCCTGCTTGCTTGTTTGTAAAGTTTTCTTGGCACACAGACACGCCCATTTATTACATAGTGTCTGTGGCTGCTTTTGAACTGAGTAGTTGTGGTAGATACTGTATGATCTGCAGAGCCTAAAATAGTTTCTGTCTGACCCTTTACAGAGGAAGTTTGCTGACCCCTGTCTTATAGGAAACCTGCAGTGAAACCTGCTCAAATGAAGCTTTCTTATTGTAAAGAAGCAAGTTGGACTTTCTTATGATGGTTGTTTTTTCTTTTTTTTTTTGAGACGGAGTCTTGCTCTGTCGCCCAGGCTGGAGTGCAGTGGCGTGATCTCAGCTCACTGCAACCTCCACCTCCTGGGTTCAAGCGATTCTCCTGCCTCAGCCTCCTGAGTAGCTGGGATTATAGGCATGTGCCACCATGCCCAGCTGATTTTTTTGTATTTTTAGTAGAGATGGGGTTTCTCCATGTTGGTCAGGCTGGTCTCAAACTCCCAACCTCAGGTGATCCATTCCCCTTGGCCTCCCAAAGTGCTGGGATTACAGGCGTGAGCCACTGCACCCAGCCATGATGGGCATTTTTTAAGCAGAGCATATGGAATCTTTTTCTTTTCATTTTTTTGAGCTAGGTTCTTGGTATGTAGCCTAGGCCGGAGTGCAGTGGCACAGTGGCGCTCATTGCAGCCTCAACCTCCCAGGCTGAAGTGATCGTCTTGCTTTGCCCCTCCCAAAGTGCTGGGATTACAGGCATCCATTGCCAGGCCTGGCTAATTTTTGTAGAGATGAGGTCTCACTATGTTGCCCAGGTTGGCCTTAAACTCCTAGATTCGAGTAATCCTCCTACGTCAGCCTCCTGAATTGTTGAGATTACAGCCATTAGTGACCGTGCCCAGCCAGAATTTTTTCTTTTAGGTTTCTGCAAACACATAGAAGAAAATCTCAAGCAGCTTAAATCAAGGAAAAATGTGAGGCTCTGGGATCTTGAACAAAAAGAGGCTGAAAAAAATTTGGATCCACTACAAACTAGCCAGTCTGTAGTACAAAAGACAGGACAAAAGAGACAGCCACACTAACTCCACCTGTTGTCTACTACAACCGTGTGACTATTGTTCTTTTGTTCTGAATATTGGCATGGCAGGCCACCTCCTATGGAGAGCCGTTATCTTAGTATGAAAGGCTAATAGAATGCTTGCTTAGTGTACTACCACAACCCATTTGTAAATATTAATGACCCAGGCTTTGATATCTTGCCTTTGCCAATAGACTTTTTACCAAAATCAAAAGGATTGTATGCCCAGGGCTGTCTTGGTTTCTAAGAATTGTCCGAAAGACATATGACGTGTTTTCTGTCCCCATGTTCATTACAGTTAGAACCACAAAACAATCTCATTATATAACACCTGGGGTTCATTCAGTACATTTGGTGGTTGACAGTGTCACATGGTAAGATTTATGTGGACAGGCATGTATAGCCCTTTTAAGAAGTAGTAATTAAGTCAAAAAGCAAGTGATTCGACTCAGGATGTATTGATGTAGTTGCCACAGGGCAGTTTTGTTTTTTTTTTTTAACTGCCAGGTGACATACTTAGGAGGTAACCCAGATTCCTGGCATGCCCACCCACCTTGCCCAAGTGTGCAGCTTAGAACTGGAGTCAGGTTAAGGGTGGGATGAAAATGTGTTGTTTGGCTGGGCGCGGTGGCTCAAGCCTGTAATCCCAGCACTTTGGGAGGCCGAGACGGGCGGATCACGAGGTCAGGAGATCGAGACCATCCTGGCTAACACGGTGAAACCTCGTCTCTATTAAGAAATACAAAAAACTAGCCGGGCGAGGTGGCGGGCGCCTGTAGTCCCAGCTACTCGGGAGGCTGAGGCAGGAGAATGGCGTGAACCTGGGAGGCGGAGCTTGCAGTAAGCTGAGATCCGGCCACTGCACTCCAGCCTGGGTGACAGAGCGAGACTCCGTCTCAAAAAAAAAAAAAAAAAAAAACCACAAAATGTGTTGTTTTACAGAAGCTAAATGTTCCCACCTAAAACTGCTAGCATCACAGTGGTGAGTTTGTGATGTCATTGGTATTACTGTGGCTGCCTGAACGCAGCCTTGTCAGCATCCCAGGAAGCTGGGGAATGCATCGTGGAGAGGCGTGGGAATCAAGGTGGGCCAATAGAATTTGAATTGGGGAGGAAGTGTTTTCATGGAACCTAGGAGGCAGATCCTGGGACTTGACCTTCCTCTCTTCTCTCCCTCCAGCCCCATTTAAAAAAAAACCTGTAAGTTATATTTCTCTCTCATTCCTGCTTGCCTTCTAGAAGCAACCCATCCTTGGTCTCACTTTTTTCCGTTTCTGTATCTTCTAGATGGTTCTTACATATATGATTTCCTAAATCATTATACTATGTAATTTTATTTGCTTTTGAACTTGATAAAAGTTGCTAAGGATGTATTCTTCTATACCTGTTACTGAGGTGTCATGTGCCTGTAATCCTAACTACTCAGGAGGATCGCTTGAGCCCAGGAGTTCGAGGACAGCCTGGGCAACATAGTGAAGACCCCACCTCTAAAATAAACAAAAGCAAATGTCACCTGTCCACACCTAACATGGGGAAAAGAACTTTCTAGAACTGAAGCTATAGAATTTGGATTTAATCCCCTAGTGAAGCCTCAAAGGGTTAAATAAACCAATGACTAATAAAATGTGAGTTTGCAGGATTGCAGGTAAAAAAAGAAACAACTTGCTGAAACACTGAAACTCCCCACACTTAAGAAAGAAAATCACTGGCTAAAATCTGTTAAAACCAATATGCCCCATTAGAATTTGCACAGAACAAGCTTGCTGATGTCACAGCCTAAGTTTTCACCACTTGCTTCATACTAACCACTTCCCCGCCCTCAAGATTGCACACAAGACCCACTAGTGGGCAGAAAGAGATAACCATATGTGCCTGAGGATTTTCCAGATCTACCCTTTCCATCCACAAATCAATCACCTGCAAATCTCAGAACCTACCCCTTAAATTTTTTTTTTTTGGAGATGGAGATGGAGATGGAGATGGAGTCTCACTCTGTGGCCCGGGCTGGAGTACAGTGGCTCGATCCCTGCTCACTGCAACCTTTGCCTCCCGGGTTCAAGCACCTCTCCTGCCTCAGCCTCCCAAGTAGCTGGGATTGCAGGTGTGTGCCACCACACCTGGCTAATTTTTGTATTTTTAGAAGAGATGGGATTTCACCATGTTGGCCAGACTGCTCTCGAACTCCTGACCTGAAGTGATCCGCCTGCCTCGGCCTCCAAAGTGTTAGGATTACAGGTGTGAGCCACTGCAGCCAGCCCCTTAAACCTTTTCTAATAAAAGGACTGCCTTTAAGCCCAGCACAGGGAAACATATTTAAGCTGGACTCCTGTCTCCTTGTTAGTTGACTTACAATAAAAAGCTTTTCTTAGGCCAGGCTCGGTGGCTCATGCCTGTAATCCCAGCATTTGGGGAGGCTAAGGTGGGAGGATTGCTTGAGGCCAGGGGTTTGAGGCTGCACTGAGCTGTGATCACAGCACTGTACTTCAGCCTGAGCAACACAGCAAGACCCTGTCTCTGAAAAGAAATTAAAATAAGCTTTGCTTTTCTTAAAACCCCAGTGTCCTAATACTGACTTCTAGAACATTGGGCAGTGAGCCCCTTTTTCTTCGATAATGCCAGGTGTGGCCCCACCCCTTGTTCCATCCCTTTTTCTTATCCTTAATGGGTGCTTAATTCTTTGCTATTAGATTTTTATTCATCTCCCATTTGTTTCTCTTAAAAAGAAAAAATGTCATTCCATTTAAATAGACAGGAAAGTGAAATGTATCATGTTACTTTTTTGGGTAGGTCTCTATTTGTGGTGTGCGTTTTCTTCTTTTTTTGAAACTTCTTGACAATGTTGGGAAAGAACAAATTGAAACTTTCCTATTTTCTTACCACAGTCTATGTAAGGAAGTCTTCCCATATAACCTCTATAAAGAGAGAGTGTGGTGTCAATTTTAACATGGCAAAGCCATTAACTGTGCACCTTGGTGGCATTTTCATTCTATAGCTTCCCCAGTGGCGATGGGTTCTAAAAACAACTGGGCAGTTTTTTATTTGTGAATCTTAAATTACACGTGTGGTGTTTATATGCTCTCATGGTGAACTTGATGTTGAAACCAAATTACATGCTGGCAAAGGGCACTTTGACCATGGCCATATCCCACTGCGGGACCCTAGATGATGGGTTACTAAACAGTCTGGCACTGAAGGATGACGTCATGTTGAGTGAATGTGCTAAGTTAAAACCACCAAGGCCAGCTCTCAGAATAATTCTAACCTCTTGCCCGTGACTAGCTGGCTGGTTGGTTTTGAAAGCCATTCTCAGGAGTTCTTACATCACAGGCTGCCTTTATTTGTAAATAATTTTCATCTTGCATTATACTTAGCTATTTTGAGGCAAATTAAGAGTAACTTTTTTTTTGAATTGGAGTTTCGCTCTTGTTGCCCGGGCTGGAGTGCAATGGCGCAATCTCAGCTCATTGCAACCTCCACCTCCTGGGTTCAAGTGGTTCTTCTGTCTTAGCCTCCTGAGTAGCTGGGAATACAGGTGCATGCCACTACGCCTGGCTAGTTTTTGTATTTTTAGTAGAGATAGGGTTTCACCATGTTGACCAGGCTGGCCTCAAACTCCTGACCTCAAGTGATCCACCTGCCTCAGCCTCCCAAAGTGCTGGGATTACAGGCCTGAGCCAGCACTTCCAGTGAAGAGTAACTTTCTTAAGAAATGGAATCAGCCACCTGGATTCAGTATTACTGTCTTGTGAATACCAACTTCAGAGATTAAAAGGAAATAGTTGGTATTTCCTTTTAATCTCTGTATATAAATACCAGTTTTGTTTTCTAAATTCATAATGAAAATCATTTGGGGAAAATTGTGCTAAAAGGATGATAAAGGCTTCCCCAGACTTAATCCAAATTTACATTTTAACAAGATCCCCTATGATATCATATGTACATTAAGGAGTTAGAAGCATTGCTCTAGAGTTGGGCAAATACTGTATCCATTCAGCAACTCTGCTATACCTTGGCTGGCATCTCTTGAATTCTCTTCACCTTTTTTTCCTTATGGTCACAAGATGGCTGCTGCAGCTCCAAATATCACATCTAGGTTATAGCTTGGAAGAAAGTTGAAGAGGCGGGTGGCTCTCTCTTTGTTCTGAATCAAAAGCTTTTCCAGGAGCTACCAGCAAACTTGCAGTATGTGTCATTGACTACCCCTAGCTGCTGGAGATGCTGAAAATGGGGTGACTGGAAAGGGAGAAATGCTAGAATAATGAAGTTGAGAGAAAGTTTTTGATAAGGTGTGCAACTGGGGGATATCCCTAGCATATATATCCTGAATAGACTTTTGTTCTCTTATACACAGATTCTAGGAAAAAAAATAGGGGTGAATATAGTTCTGTGTCAACATTTTAGACTCTTAGGAGAATTGTAGTTTAAACCATTGTGGAAATCAAGAACACTATCTTTTTGATACTTCGTTTATAACATAATGGTGACCGTTATTGAGAAAATTTCCTTTGAATATGTTATTTGTATGAATCTTTGCAAATTGCATGGTTTTAATTCAGTGACTGTGTCACTAATAAGAAATCGGTTTCACTGCTTTCTATCATTTCATATTCTAATAATTTGAAATGGCTTGGTCAATGAGGTAGAAGGATAACGAGCTCTAATGGGTCTATAAATAGAATGCAGTGTGATTTGTGAAAATACAGAAGCCTTATCTTGTTTTTAAAGATGAACTTTTATCTAAAGCTAGAAATGTTCTTCTTTATTAACGACCTTCAGATGAGTGGGGCCCTTGGAAGGACTCAAGAATCCCATTTGCTTATCTCTCTTTGATTTAGGGGAACTGTGTCAATCTGACAGAAGCGCTGTCGCTCTATGAAGAACAGCTGGGGCACCTGTATTGTCCTGTGGAATTTTCAAAGGAGATCGTCTGTGTCCCTTCATATTTGGAATTGTATCCTTTGACCATGACATTATTTTGCCAGATCAAAGCACCCAAGTAAATCCTATGCCAATTAAAAAATTTAAATCCCAATAATAAACAATTAGCTTAGCCGTAGAGTATATAAAGCCCTGGTTCTCAAGCTTCGGTGCACATTGGAAACCCCCGAGAAGCTTTAAATAAAATCTAACATTCTAGACTCCCATTCTCAAAAGTTTTGGCGGGCGCTTGCCACAGCTTTCCAGGTGCTTTTAATGATCAAGCACTACTGGTGTAAAGCATCGGTTCTCAAAGGTGTTGCCAGACCTGCAGCATCGCTCAAGAACTAGTTAGACATGGACATTCTTAAGTCCCACCCCAACCTGCTGCCCAGTCAGAGGAATTCTGGAGGTGGGGGCCCAGTGACCTGTTCTACCAGCCTTCCCAGGGATTTATGTGCACCTAAAAAGTTTGAGAAGCCCTAGTCTAAAATAACCATCCTACCTGTGGCAGGTAAAATGTCTAAAGACACTCATTCTACTCTTACATTAAAATTACCTGATGTTAATACTAGTTTCTACACTTGATGCTAATTTGCAGTAGAGATCGAGAACTAGAATGATGTTGGGGACTGCACAGTTAGCGTTGGTGTTCTCTGTTCCACTTAGTAAAGTTAGTCTAGAGAAATAAAACATGGAGAAAAAAGGAAATGAGAGCATTATCATTGGAAATTTGTGCCACAACACAGCTGTGGGCTATAGTCTGCAGACAACAGCTTCCTTATCTGCTGTTGCCAAGTCCAGGTTCCTGTGACGGCAGGTTTTTTTGTTTTTTTTTTTTTGCTGTCAAGGTTGCTCTGCGACTGCTGCTGACCTCCAGTGAGGCCTGGTCCCATCAGGCTGGGGCAGAGCCCGGCAGCGCAGACTGCCTGCTGAGACCAGATGGCCAGCAAGAGGCAATAAGAACCCTCTAGATCCTCCACGTGAGGAGGGGGCACTCCGCCTGCTGGGTGGCCGTGTCCCTCCACAGCGTGTACAGAGCTTCAGCATCTCCTCCCAACTGTCCACCTTCGTTTAGGGTTCCCCTCAGCATGTTTGTCAGGCCTGTGTTTGCATGTTTGGAGATTTGAGAAATGAGTTGATAACATTTGAGGCAAAGGCTTCCACCTGCTAGTTCTTCTCTCTCCCTCCTTCCTTCCCTCTCCTTTACTCCTCTGACCTTTTTTCCTCTCCTTCTTCCCTCTCTTCCCTCCCCCTTCTCTCCCTTCCTTGCATTTCCCGCTACCCCAGTTTTCCCTCCCTCCCTCCCTCCTTTCCTCCTTCCTTCCTTTCCTTCTTCCTGCCTTTCCTTCTCATACTAATTCCCTAAAACTTGTGAGACTTTGGATCGGTAGTGTTACCTGAGAGAATATTTGTGTTCCTTTAGCCTTCTGTTGTCCACTCAGTACCTCCTTCAGACATCCCAGGTGGTGGGGATGTCCCCAGGCTGCAGAGTGGCCTTATTCAAAGGCCTTCATTCTCATTCCCACAGTGCTTTAAGCCATGAAGCTTTTCATCCGTCTTTCAATTTGTAGGCCAGCAAACGAATTACAAGTGATGCCTTTTCTTCCTTGAATTACCTGCTTTTATTCCTTGACTCCCTGACCAGGTGGGTATTTTACACTGTTTGGAAGAAAGCTAAACCTTGAAGATCAATAGCCCCTAATCACATGTGCTGCGAATGGCCTTCCTGACCTCCATATGCTGTACATGACATCGAAATGAGTCAGGCAATTGATTGTGAATTCCTTAAAGTTTTCCTTTTTTTAATAATTATTTTTAATTTAAACAAGCAAATGGCAAATGTATATTTTGATGAGCTTAGGGTGTTATTTTTTTTTGAAAGTCAGCTGAAGGATGGTTAGACAGCACAGCGAAGACTGCTAAATGCACTGACCTCCCCTCCCCCCGCCATTAGAATGTGATTTTTGTTCCTTTTTATTTCTCTGTGGGCTTTTGTTTTTGTTTTTGTTTTTGTTTTTGTTTTCGTAGATCTTCAATTTGGATATTTGGAGGAGTAAACATCGTTGTTTTGCTGGAGGGATGATCTTGATGATGTTTCTTTCCCCAAAAATTGACTTAGATATTAAAATTTGGTGCTTATAAGAGAGAGTTAAAAAAATAAATAGGATTGCTTCAATTAAAATTACAAAAGAGACATTTCACGTGTTCTGTCGTTTTATTTCAGCCCAGTCCCTTCTTTCTAACTTGTGATCTCATAGATCAATGGTATCTCCTGGTCTGTTTCTGGTTCTATCACTCCATGTCATTTATCTCTTTATAATAGGATGGCCTTGGGGCCTTTTTTGAACAGTAGTAATGACTTCATTCGCCACTGTGCTAAATGATACACAACCTATTACATTCACCAGTCCTTCATTATACCATTGACCTGAGGCTAGCAAGAGATTTTGTCTGACTGTAAAGTTGAAAGTCAAAAGCTTATTTCTATTCCTACTCTTACCAGTGTATTAGATGTGGAAATAAAAGTCATTTTGGGTAGCTGCTAGGAAACTTGGTGAGCAGATTCTTGGCTGCACCGATGTATGACGGAATTTGTGGAGAGGCCTGCGGCAATATGAGCAACTTAAAAACTCCTAAAGAAGTGCAGGTAGCTAACAGCTTGATTGCGTTTGTGGGTAACGATCCACATCAAAAGTGAGCTTTACACTGACTTGGATTGTTAGATGTCAGTGGGTTATTCTGTTGTTTTTATAAAAGGTTTATACTGTATCAATGGAATGAGTCATTTATGGTGAATTTGCAATAAGCAAAGGATTACAGATGAAAATATTCAGTGTCCATTTTGAGATAGAATTGGTGTCAACAAAGAACATTCTTCTTCCCAAGGTGTAGGAATCAATAGTATGTATGTAAAAAAAAAAAAAAATTTTTTTTTTTTTGAGACAGAGTCTTGGTCTGTCACGCAGGCTAGAGTGCAGTGGTGTGATCACGGCTCACTACAACATCCACCTCCCAGGTTCAAACGATTCTCCTGCTGCAGCCTCCCAAGTAGCTGGGATTACAGGCACATACTATCACACCTGGCTAATTTTTGTATTTTTAGTAGAGATGGGGTTTCACCATGTTGGCCAGGCTGGTCTTGAACGCCTGGTATCTGACCTTGGCCTCCCAAAATGCTGGGAATACAGGCGTGAGCAACCACACTTTTTTTTCCTTGAATGAATGTCTACTTTTCCCTTCTTTCTTTTTCTTTTTCTTTTTTTCTTTTCTTTTCTTTTTTTTTTTTTTTTTTTTTTTTTTTTGAGACAGAGTCTTGCTCTGTTGCCCAAGCTGGAGCACAGTGGCACAATCTTTGTTCACTGCAACCTCTGCCTCCCAGGTTCAAGCAATTCTCCTGCCTCAGGCTCCCGGGTAGCTGGGATTACAGGCGCCCGCCACCATACCTGGCTAATTTTTGTATTTTTTAGTAGAGACGGGGTTTTGCCATATTGGCCAAGCTGGTCTTGAACTCCTGACCTCAGGCGATCCACCTGTGTCGGACTCCCAAAGTGCTAGGATTACAGATGTGAACCACCATGCCTGGCCGCCTACTTTTTCTTTGTATTAGATTGGCATGGAAGAAGACGAAGAAGAAAGGAGTTAGTCATGGTGTAATGATAGACTTAAATTTTTCTTGTGCACATAGGTTAAAAATAGCATTAGTAGACATTTTTCCCATCCCCTCCAACTCTACTATAGTGCTTTGCAAAGCTCTCTGTACTGTGTAAGATACAAAATGATGGTACTATTACTGTAGAACACTGTTTGGGGTCAATAGAGTTGGATTTTTTCTACTTTATAAAAGAAACCAGGTATATGTACTGCTGTCTGGATATCGTGTTTTTAATAACTGGTCATGGCTTTGTACTTGAAGACTAGCTTGAGGCTGGGGCAGCAGATCCACTGATAAAATCTGTTGACACAAGTCCTGCAAAGACCTGAGAGGTGGAAATGAAGTGGATCAGGTTGTGCCATGCCATGGGAGATACATTCAGGAGAGAATAAGGGATGTGGAATGGGAAGGAAAGGCATGGAAATCTCTCTTTTCATTTTGGGTGACAATAGTGAATTTTGACCCAACTCACTTCTTTGTATTGGAGAAAGGATGATGGATGTTTTGAACATCTTTGTTACTGTTTTGAAACAAAAGCATGCAAACTGAACTTTGATAACTGAAAATCCCCTCTGTTTTTGCTGACTTTTAAAGAAATGTTTTAAGATCTAGCATTGTTGTTTCACTTTAATGGCTGTGGTGTTATATAGTATTACAGTCTCCTTTATAACTTAAACTAGAATGTACTGTAATATCCTATAGCTGCTTTTTAATTAGAGACAAGACAAATATGACTGTTTAAAATTCCATTCAGCACATCAGCAGATGTCAGTAATTTATTTTAAAAATGAAATGCTGCTTTCTCTTAGAAGTGTGATTGATTGAATATTTTAGAGACTTGACTCATGATGATCCAGTGGGGCTAGAGGAAGGCTGGGTTGACAGTGTTTTTAATGGGCTGGAGCAGCGCTGATGTTGAAATAAAAATGTGCTAGTACTTCCTGTACAGTCTGCATAGTCACTTCCTTGCTTGCATTAACTATTGCTGACGCAAGACTTTGCATTTCTACCATCTGTCTCAGTAGATTCATCAGTTTCATTCTGGTCCCATGACTTCTGGGATAGGGTGGGGAATTGTGGGGGTGTGGGTTTTGTGTTACATATCATTGGCCTATGTTCAAGACTCTAGAGCAGGACCAGTCAAAAGTGTGGTTTGTCAACCAGCTCTTTGTTTTCTAAGCACTGCACTTCAGCTGACCTGTTTTTCACAGCAAGACTCATTGAAAGAAGCAGTGTGCTGATTTTTCCCTGTGGCACAAACTCCTTACCACATCTTGGAGCAGCGTTTTTTTGAGACTGAATTTCACTCTGTCACCCAGGCTGGAGTGCAGTGGCGCGATCTCGGCTCACTGCAACCTCCACTAGGGTTCAAGCAAATTCTCGTGCCTCAGCCTCCCGAGTAGCTGGGACTACAGGCGTGTGCTACCACACCTGACTAAGTTTTATATTTTTAGTAGAGACGGGGTTTCACTATGTTGGCCAGGCTGGTCTCCGACTCCTGGCCTCAAGTGATCTGCCTACCTCAGCCTCCCAAAGTGCTGGAATTACAGGCGTGAGCCACTGCGTCCGACCCTGGAGCAGCAATTTGAGTGGTGCTCTTCCAGAGGCCAGTTGGGCTGCATTATTAAATACCTAGTTCCTAGATAAGAGCTGTTATGTGACCTTGAAGAAGTACTCTATCTCCTTTAATTACCATCTTGCCGAGTGTCTTTGTACTAAATCTTTAACATTGCTTTTCTTTTGGCTAATAAACCACTTTCATTTACATTATCCTGCTCTGTCTTAAAACAGCTTTGTGAATGAGATGTTAATAACACTAGGCAGGCCGGCAGTCCAAGTTTGAAATGTGCCTGAGGGTCCTATGAATCTGGGTTCCAGCCTTCTTAATTTCTAGTGTGGATGCTTCCATCAGAGGTGCTTAACTGTTTTTGTACCTTGGACTCCTTCAGCAGCTGCCTGGTGAAACCTGTGAACCCCTTCTCAGAAACATTTTAAATACATAAAATAGGATTCCAAGAAACAAGTTATAATTTCCAAAAACTTACGATAGAATATTTGTGCTGCTTTGTTATATAGCTGGATCAAGTGGTGAGTCAGATACCATAATTGTGAAGTAGTAATAAGCATAAGATCCGTAGCAACTGAAATGTGATGAGAACACATTTGATTTCTCTTGTTGACAAAGTTATAGGAACTGATGTCTACTAACATGGTTTGTCACCCGTGTTCATGCTTAAAGGAAATGCTAAATTTCAGTGGGAGTTAGTAAAGATAAAGATAGAAACATTTTCCCATCCAAGTTTATGGGGTCACAGAATTCTGTCCATGGGCCCCAGGTTAAGAACTCCTGACCTACAGTTTTTGCTTCCATTGTTTTCATTGCATTTGAGCGGTGGGGAAGGGTAGGTGGGATCACTTCACCCTTCTGTCAGAACCTGAAATCAACACTGGCAGATCAGTTCTCCTCAGCCAGAACCATTTAAAATCTCAATTACCTCATGTAGTCATTCTGCTGATTTCTGCTTTACTCATTATTTCAAAAATGAGAAATAGAACATGGGCAAGAAATAGCCCAGTGCTTTTGGAAAGCTATTTGAATCCTCTTGGATGTGATTTCCCTGGGAAATTGGATGATAAATGTGACTGGACAGGTAGACTTAGTTCCTGTATCTGGGGGTCCTGGGATGCTCAGGCCAACTAATTAATGCAGACAGTTTTCCCATGCACCAACCAACCATGTGGTGATTATTTCAGTGAGCAATTTTTTTATGATGAAGCACCAGGGAATAGGCCCATCTCTGTGCAACTTTGCACAGGAATGTAACAATAAGTGAATTAGGCAGCCTTTCTAGGAAAGAAGCAGGCCAGGTATATTTTAATGGAAGGCCTCCAGTATCCAGAGAAGGGAGGGTTGGGGGTTGCTCCACCCCATTTCCTGAAAAAGACTGGTAGGGGGTCAGTCTCTGTAGCCCTTGGCTTTGACCATAGAGTTACTTATTAGAGATCATTCCTAGTTCCACCTATTAGAGAATACTTTTTTCTTGACTTTGTTCTAAAATAGTCTTACATCTCGGTAAGTGATTATGATGGTATCTTAGGTTCTTGCTAAGTGATTCAGACTGCTCCTGTCTGTTCATTGCTAAGGGACAGAAACACTCCTTGGACTTGGTCACGCACACAGCTCTACACTACATTCCATGTCCTCTTATACTTTCTAGATGTTCTGTCTTTCTCCAGTTTAAATTTGGCACCTGAAATTCCCCCTCTGTCCACCTTCCCATTGCTAAGAGGGAACTTTTGCCAACATGTCCTATGCATTGCATGGTCCCTTCAGTGTTTCTATTTTATAATCCTCATCCCATATCTATTGACCATGTATGTTTACTTTTTATTATTATACTTTAAGTTCTGGGGTACATGTACACAACGTGCATGTTTGATACATAGGTATACATGTGCCATGTTGGTTTGCCACACCCATCAACTCGTTATTTACATTAGTTATTTCTCTTAATGCTATCCCTCCCCCAGTCCCCCCCATGACAGGCCCCGGTGTGTGATGTTCCCCACCCTGTGTCCGAGTGTTCTCATTTTCAGTTTCCACCTATGAGTGAGAACATGCGGTGTTGGGTTCTCTGTCTTTGTGACAGTTTGCTGAGAATGATGGTTTCCAGCTTCATCCATGTCCCTGCAAAGGACATGAACTCATCCTTTTCTAGGGCTGCACAGTATTCCATGGTGTATATGTGCCACATTTTCTTAATCCAGTCTATCATTGGGTTGGTTGCAAGTCTTTGCTATTGTGAATAGTGCCACAATAAACATACGTGCACATGTGTCTTTACAGTAGCATGATTTAAAATCCTTTGGGTATATACCCAGTAATGGGATTGCTGGGTCAAATGGTATTTCTGATTCTAGATCCTTGAGGGATTGCCACACTGCCTTCCACAATAGTTGAACTAATTTACACTCCCACCAACAGTGTAAAAGCATTCCTTTTTTTTTTTTTTTTTTTTTTTTTTTGAGACGGAGTCTCGCTCCCTCACCCAGGCTGGAGTGCAGTGGCCGGATCTCAGCTCACTGCAAGCTCCGCCTCCCGGGTTCACGCCATTCTCCTGCCTCAGCCTCCCGAGTAGCTGGGACTACAGGCGCCCGCCACCTCGCCCGGCTAAGTTTTTGTATTTTTAGTAGAGACGGGGTTTCACTGTGTTAGCCAGGACGGTCTCGATCTCCTGACCTCGTGATCCGCCCGTCTCGGCCTCCCAAAGTGCTGGGATTACAGGCTTGAGCCACCGCGCCCGGCCGTAAAAGCATTCCTATTTCTCCACATCGTCTCCAGCATCTGTTGTTTCCTGACTTTTTGATGATGGCCATTCTAATTGGTGTGAGATGGTATCTCATTGTGGTTTTGATTTGCATTTCTCTGATGACCAGTGACAATCATTTATTCATGTGTCTGTTGGCTTCATAAACGTCTTCTTTTGAGAAGTGTCTGTTCATATCCTTTGCCCACCTTTTGATGGGGTTGTTCTTTTCTTGTAAATTTGTTTGAGTTCTTTGTAGATTCTGGATGTTAGCCCTTTGCCAGATGGGTAGATTGCAAAAATTTCCTACCATTCTATAGGTTGCCTATTCACTCTGATGGTAGTTTCTTTTGCTGTGCAGAAGCTCTTTGGTTTAATTAGATCCTATTTGTCTATTTTGGCTTTCGTTGCCATTGCTTTTGGTGTTTTAGTCATGAAGTCCTTGCCCATGCCTGTGTCCTGAATGGTATTGCCTAGGTTTTCTTCTAGGATTTTTATGGTTTTAGGTCTAACATTTAAGTCTTTCATCCATCTTGAATTAATTTTTGTATAAAGTGTAAGGAAGGGATCCAGTTTCAGCTTTCTACATATGGCTAGCCAGTTTTCCCAGCACCATTTATTAAATAGGGAATTCATTCCCCATTGCTTGCTTTTGGCAAGTTTGTCAAAGATCAAATCGTTGTAGATATGTGGCATTATTTCTGAGGGCTCTGTTCCGTTCCATTGGTCTGTGTATCTGTTTTGGTACCGATACCATGCTGTTTTGGTTACTGTAGCCTTGTAGTATAGTTCAAAGTCAGGTAGCATGATGCCTCCAGCTTTCTTCTTTTTGCTTAGGATTGTCTTGGCAATGCAGGCTCTTTTTTGGTTCCCATGAACTTTATTTTTTTCCAATTCTATAAAGAAAGTCATTGATAGCTTGATGGGGATGGCATTGAATCTGTACATTACCTTGGGCATTATGTCCATTTTCAAGGTATTGATTCTTCCTATCCATGAGCATGGAATGTTCTTCCATTTGTTTGTGTCCTCTTTTATTTCACTGAGCAGTGGTTTGTAGTTCTCCTTGAAGAGGTCCTTCACATCCCTTTAAGTTGGATTCCTAGGTATTTTATTCTCTTTGAAGCAATTGTGAATGGGAGCTCACTCATGATTTGGCTCTGTTTGTCTGTTATTGGTGTACAGGAATGCTTGTGATTTTTGCACATTGATTTTGTATCCTGAGACTTTGCTGAAATTGCTGTCAGCTTAAGGAGATTTTGGGCTGAGACAATGGGGTTTTCTTAATATACAATCATGTCATCTGCAAACAGGGACAATTTGACTTCCTCATCTCCTAATTGAATACCCTTTATTTCTTTCTCCTGCCTGATTGCCCTGTCCAGAACTTCCAACACTATGTTGAATAGGAGTGGTGAGGGAGGCCATCCCTGTCTTGTGCCGGTTTTCAAAGGGAATGCTTCTAGTTTTTGCCCATTCAGTATGATATTGGCTGTGGGTTTGTCATAAATAGCTCTTATTATTTTAAGTTACGTTCTGTCAATACCCAGTTTATTGAGAGTTTTTAGCATGAAGTGCTGTTGGATTTTGTCAAAGGCCTTTTCTGCATCTATTGAGATAATTGTGTGATTTTTGTCATTGGTTCTGTTTACGTGATGGGTTATGTTTATTGATTTCAGTATGTTGAACCAGCCTTGCATCCCAGGGATGAAGCCAGCTTGATGGTGTTGGATAAGCTTTTTGATGTGCTGCTGCATTCAGTTTGCCAGTAGTTTATTGAGGATGTTTGCATCAATGTTCATCAGGGATATTGGTCTAAAATTACTCTTTTTTTGCTGTGTCTCTGTCAGGCTTTGGTATCAGGATGATGTTGGCCTCATTTATAAAATGAGGGAGCATTCCTTCTTTTTCTATTGGTTAGAATAGTTTCAGAAGGAATGGTACCAGCTCCTCCTTGTACCTCTAGTAGAATTCGGGTGTGAATCCCTCTGGGCCTGGACATTTTTTTGGTTGGTAGGCTATTATTGCCTTAATTTCAGAGCCTGTTGTTGGTCTGTTCAGGGATTCAACTTCTTCCTGGTTTAGTCTTGGGAAGGTGTATGTGTCCAGGAATTTATCAGTTTCTTCTAGATTTTCTAGTTTATTTGTGTAGAGGTGTTTATAGTATTCTGTGATGGTAGTTTGTATTTCTGTGGGATTGGTGGTGATATCCCCTTTATCATTTTTTATTGCATCCATTTGATTCTTCTCTCTTTTCTTCTTTATTAGTCTTGCTAGCAGTCTATCAATTTTGTTGATCTTTTCAAAAAAACAGCTCCTGGATTCATTGATTTTTTTTGAAGGATTTTTTTATGTCTCTATCTCTTTCAGTTCTGCTCTGATGTTAGTAATTTCTTGCCTTCTGCTAGCTTTTGAATTTGCTTGCTCTTGCTTCTTTAGTTCTTCTAATTGTGATGTTAGGGCATCAATTTTAGATTTTTCCTGCTTTCTCTTGTGGGCATTTAGTGCTATAAATTTCCCTCTAAACACTGCTTTAAATGTGTGCCATAGATTCTGGTGCATTGTGTCTTTGTTCCCATTGATTTCAAAGACCATCTTTATTTCTGCCTTCACTTCGTTATGTACCCAGTAGTCATTCAGGAGCAGGTTGTTCAGTTTCCCTGTAGTTGAGTGGTTTTGATTGAGTTTCTTAGTCCTGAGTTCTAGTTTGATTGTACTGTGGTCTGAGAGACAGTTTGTTGTGATTTCCGTTCTTTTACATTTGCTGAGGAGCGCTTTACTTCCAACTATGTGGTCAGTTTTGGAACAAGTGCGATGTGGTGCTGAGAAGAATGTATATTCTGTTGATTTGGGGTGGAGAGTTCTGTAGCTGTCTATTAGGTCCGCTTGGTGCAGAGCTGAGTTTAAGTCCTGGATATCCTTGTTAACCTTCTGTCTCGTTGATCTGTCTAATATTGACAGTGGGGTGTTAGAGCCTCCCATTATTATCGTGTGGGAGTCTAAGTCTCTTTGCAGGTCTCTGAGGACTTGCTTTATGAATCTGGGTGCTCCTGTATTGGGTGCATATCTATTTAGGATATATGTAGCTCTTCTTGTTGAATTGAACCCTTTACCATTATGTAATGGCCTTCTTTGTCTCTTGATCTTTGTTGGTTTAAAGTCTGTTTTATCAGAGACTAGGATTGCAACCCCTGCTTTTTTTTTGTTTTGTTTTCCATTTGCTTGGTAGATCTTCCTCCATCCCTTTATTTTGAGCGTATGTGGGTCTCTGTACATGAGATGGGTCTCCTGAATACAGCACACTGATGGGTCTTGACTCTTTATCCATTTTGGCAGTCTGTGTCTTTTAATTGGGGCATTTAGCCCATTTACATTTAAGGTTAATATTGTTATATGTGAATTTGATCCTGTCATTTATTATGTTAGCTGGTTATTTTGCCTGTTAATTGATGCAGGTTCTTCCTAGCATCAATGGTCTTTGCAATTTGGCATGTTTTTGCAGTGACTGGTACCAATAGTGTTTCCTTCAGGAGCTATTGTAAGGCAGGCCTGGTGGTGACAAAATCTCTCAACATTTGCTCATCTGTAAAGGATTTTATTTCTCCTTCACTTTTGAAGCTTAGTTTGGCTGGATATGAAATTCTGGGTTGAAAATTCTTTTCTTTAAGAATGTTGAGTATTGGCCCCCACTCTCTTCTGGCTTGTAGGGTTTCTGCAGAGATATCTGCTGTTAGTCTGATGGGCTTCCCTTTGTGGGTAACCTGACCGTTCTCTCTGACTGCCCTTAACATTTTTTCCTTCATTTCAACCTTGGTGAATCAGACAATTATGTGTCTTGGGATTGCTCTTGATGAGGGATATCTTCGTGGTGTTCTCTGTATTTCCTGAATTTAAATGTTGGCCTGCCTTGCTAGGTTTGGGAAGTTCTCCTGGATAATATCCTGCGGAGTGTTTTCCAACTTGGTTCCATTCTCCCCATCACTTTCAGGTACACCAATCAAACGTAGATTTCGTCTTTTCACATAGTCCCGTATTTCTTGGAGGCTTTGTTCATTTCTTTTTACTCTGTTTTCTCTAGCCTTGTCTTCTTGCTTTATTTCATTAATTTGATCTTCAATCACTGATATCCTTTCTTCCACTTGATCAAATTGGCTGTTGAAGCTTGTGCATGTGTCACAAAGTTCTTGTGCCATGGTTTTCAGCTCCGTCAGGTCATTTAAGGTCTTCTCTACACTGTTTATTCTAGTTAGCGATTCTTCTAACCTTTTTTCATGGTTTTTAGCTTCCTTGTGATCAGTTTGAACAAGCTCCTTTAGCTCGGAGAAGTTTGTTATTACCGACCTTCTGAAGCCTACTTCTGTCAGCTCGTCAAAAGTCATTCTGTGTCCAGCTTTCTTCCATTGCTGGCGAGGAGCTGTGATCCTTTGGAGGAGAAGAGGCGTTCTGATTTTTAGAATTTTCAGTTTTTCTGCTCTGGTTTCTCCCTATCTTTGTGGTTTTATCTACCTTTGGTCTTTGATGTTGGTGACCTACAGATGGGATTTTGGTGTAGATGTCCTTTGTGTTGATGATAGTGCTGTTCCTTTCTGTCTGTTAGTTTTCCTTCTAATAGTCAGGTCCCTCAGCTGCAGGTCTGTTGGAGTTTGCTGGAGGTCCAGTCCAGACTCTTTGCCTGGGTATCACCAGCGGAGGCTGTAGAACAGCAAATACTGCTGCCTGTTCCTTCCTCTGGAAGCTTTGTCCCAGAGGGGCACCCACCTATATGAGGTATCTGTCGGCCTCTCCTGGGAGGTGTCTCCCAGTCAGGCTACACGGGGATCAGGAACCCACTTGAGGAGGCAGTCTGTCCGTTCTCAGAGCTCAACGCTGTGCTGGGAGAACCACTGTTCTCTTCAGAGCTGTCAGACAGGGTTGTTTAAGTCAGAAGAAGCTGTCTGCTGCCTTTTGTTCAGCTATGCCCTGCCCACTGAGGTGGAGTCTATAGAGGCAGTAGTAGGCCTTGCTGAGCTGCAGTGGGCTCCACCCAGTTCGAGCTTGAGCTTCGCAGCTGCTTTGTTTACCTACTCAAGCCTCAGCAGTGGCAGATGCCCCTCCCTCAGCCAGGCTGCTGCCTCGCAGTTCGATCTCAGACTGCTGTGCTAGCAGTGAGCAAGGCTCTATGGGTGTGGGACCCACTGAGCCAGGCACGGGAGAGAATATTCTTGTCTGCTGGTTGCTAAGACCTTGGGAAAAGTGCAGTATTTGGGTGGGAATGTCCAGTTTTTCCAGGTACAGTCTGTCCTGGCTTCCCTTGGCTAGGAAAGGGAAATCCCCTGACCCCTGGTGCTTCCCAGGTGAGGCAACGCCCTGCCCTGCTTCGGCTCACCGTCCTTGGGCTGCACCCACTGTCCAACCAGTCCCAGTGAGATGAACCAGGTACCTCAGTTGGAAATGCAGAGATCACCCATCTTCTGCATCGATCACGCTGGGAGCTGCAGGCTGGAGCTGTTCCTGTTTGGCCGTCTTGGAACGGAAGAGCCTATGTTTAATTTTTTAATGTCTGAAGAAGATAGTGTGCCTTGGAAAGCATACAGACACCTGGGTTTGGGTTCTGACAGCCACTTAAGAACTGGAGATTTTTAACTTTAGTGAGGGCAGGGGCAGCAAGAACTTCAGCCCAAGTCCAGTTGGCAAGAGCTAAAATGGAAGCTCTGAAAGCCACTGGGTCCCTCTTTTGCCTTTGATGCTTCGTGCATGTAGTAGGCACTTAGTCAATATTTCCAACCTTGGGAGATTGAAGCGCACTGTAAAAGGGAATTCTTAGAATTGCATTTTCCATGTAGAACGTGGAGGAAACAGGTTGGCTGGAAGAAGTTACCCATAGTTGGGCTTGTTGATGAAGAAAAGCAGTCTGTGATAATAAAGGGAGAAGTCCCTGCAAATTCATTTTGCTCAAAGGAGCAAAACTGTCTACTTGACACTAGCAAAGGTGCAGTCCTGGTAATGGTGAAAGTGCTGTGTTGGCGAAAGGGGTCTTCAAAGTCCAGGGCTTGACACTGAGTTCCTTCCTGGTTCTCCTAAGGGCTGAGGAGGAGTAGAAACTTGAAGATGTACAGTGGTCAGGCTGGAAAATGGACAAAGTGGGGGATCTGTAGCCATTTTGACTGTCAGCCATTTCTATGACTGAGTCTTCTCTCTTTTCTCCTTGTTTGCTCTCCACTGACCTGAGTCTTGAATATCTTAATTCCCCACCCATTTGGATGGAGTTACTGCACCAGGTCTCCACTTGGATCCAGGCCAGCCCACAGAGGACTGTCTTTGGCTCAGGTGCAGACACCAGTCTGCAGAGGCCAGGGTTTAAGACCACACGACTCATTTTGGTTGCTTGTGTTTAGTTTGAGCCTGGCCCTTGGCTCTCACTTGATGAATCTACTAAGGGTTTGTGCATCAAAATAATTAGGCATACTGGTAAATTATAAACGTTTGAAAAATTGGAAATCATGGCCAGGCACGGTAGCTCACACCTGTAATCCCAGCACTTTGGGAGGCTGAGGGCAGGCAGATCATGAGGTCAGGAGATCGAGACCATCCTGGCTAACACGGTGAAACCCCCTCTCTACTAAAAATACAAAAAATTAGCTGGGCATGGTGGTGGGTGCCTGTAATCCCAGCTACTCAGGAGGCTGAGGCAGGAGAATTACTTGAATCCGGGAGGTGGAGGTTGCAGTGAGCCGAAATCGTGCCACTGCACTCCAGCCTGGGCAACAGAACGAGACTTCGTCCCCCTGCAAAAAAAAAAAAATAGGGGACACAAAGGGGGGCTCTTTTTTACTTTTCAGTGGCAAGTGGCTATGGGAGAGGGAGTGCTGGAGTTAAAAAACTAGTACTTAGTAATCATAATGAAGACTGAATCAGGCAGTAATCATCCATTGGTGTTAGATAGTAAGGGAAATCTCAGCAAGGATCATATTTACATGGCTTTAAAGTATCTCCTACAGATTGCTTATGAGTTGTGTATCAGTTCCCTGTTGCTCCTTTAACAAATTACCAAAAACTTATTTCCTTAAAGTAACACGAATTTATCTTACAGTTCTGGAGAGTCAGAAGTTCAAAATGAGTCTTAGAGGGCTAAAATCAAGGTGTTGGCAGGGTTGGTTCCTTCTGGAGGCTCCTGGGAAAGTCTGTGTTCTTTCTATAATTTCAGTCTCAAAGCCAGCAGTGGAACAGCTTCAAGTCTCTCTGCTCCTGTTGTCACATTGCCTTTCATCTCTGACTCCTGTGTCCCTCTTGTAAGGCCACTTGTGATTACAGGTCCTACCTAGATGATCCAGGATTCTCTTCCTGCTTCGAGATCCTTAACCACTTCTGCAAAATCCTTTTGCCATATAAAGTAACATTCTTATAAGGTTCTGGAGATTACATGGGGTGGGGTGGGGTGGCGGGGCAGGGGCATTTATTTCACCTACCGCATGTTGCAAGATAAAAGTAACTTTACAGTGCAGAAATGGGACAACACCTTGACCAGGTAATCAAAACCAGCATCCACAAGGGCAGGTGGACATCCTGTGCCTCCAGAGGTGATACTCTGAGAAGGGTCTATCACCACCTATGCAGTATTTGGCTTAGGATCCATTACCTGAATCAAATCACGAAACCTGAGATCCCCAAAGGAGGAATGTTCTATTAAGAAAGAGGCCTGTTACAAAAGTATTAATGTCAAAAAAGACAAAGGCTGTGAAAAGATTCCAGATTAAAGGAGGCTAAAGAGACATGGCAACTAAATGTAATACCTGACCCTATCCTAGATACTGTATTGGAGGGGAAAAAATGCTGTAAAGGACATTGTCAGTTGACAAGTTAGAATGTAGTTTAATACAAGTACTGTATCCTATTTATTGAAGTTCTTATTGCAACTCAGCTTGAAGTTATTTCCAAGTAAACTGTTAAACATTATTTTAAAATAGGGGGAGGGATTATTTTGGCAGTTTATCTCCCATCTGCCTGAGGGGCATGCTGGCAAGACTTCTGGACACAGAATTGAAAACCTAACAACAATAAGGCTCAAGGGACCCTCGTCACACCCAAAGGAGCATTCTTCTGCTTTACAGTGTAGCCCAGGAGGCAGTAAGATGGCAAGCTCCTCAGGCAGCAGAAGTCCTAGTGGTTAAATTATGTCTTTGAGGCTTTCTGTCTGCTACACGAGAAACCAAAGCTGCAAGGGCTCCCACCAGAGACCACGGAGGCCAGAGGAGCAGAGTCTGCCCATGATGTCTGTGGTAGAAAACAAAAAAGGGAGATAGGAGCAAGAGAATGGTGTGGCAGCTGGCTGTACAGCTGCACTCCAGTCCTGCTGGCTTAGAAGTAAAAGGCCCCAGGGAAAGAGCCTGCTTTAAAGACTTCCTGAGCGGGAGCTGCTGCTAAGACACTGTAGAGGTTGAAGGGTTTTCTTTTTTTTTCTTTCCTTGAAGTGTGTGGCAGAAGGGAGGGATGAGTGGGTTCAAAGACTTGACTTAATGCAAAGAGCCCCACATTGTAATATTTCAAATTTGAAAGTAGGATCTGATTAAAAAGGTGTCCAATTAGTTTTACAAGGAAAGTGCCCAAGGACTTCAAGAGGTTCTGTTGGAACAGTAGTTGTCCTGCTGTCTAGAAGTAGGACTTGGCCGGGCGTGGTGGCTCAGGCCTGTAATCCCAGCACTTTGGGAGGCTGAGGCAGGCAGATCACTTGAGGTCAGGAGTTCAAGGCCAGCCTGACCAACATGGTGAAACGCTATCTCTACTAAAAGTACAAAAAATTAGCCGGGCCTGGTGGCGGGTACCTGTAGTCCCAGCTACTCAGGAGGCTGAGGCAAGAGAATTGCTTGAACCCAGGAAGCAGAGGTTGCAGTGAGCCGAGATTGCGCCACTGCACTCCAGCCTGGGCAACAGAGTGAGACTTCATCTCAAAAAAAAAGAAAAAAATAGAAGTAGGACTAGAAAACCTAGGGCAGTGCTTCTGAAACTTGAGTGCATGTGAAAATTACTTGAGGATCTTGTTAAAATACAGTCTGATTCAGTACTTCGGGAGTAGAGCCCAAGAGGCAGCATTTCTCACAGTCTAATTAGTAGATGTTGATGCTGCCAGTATATGGACGACACTTTGAGTAGTACTGAGCTAGAGTAATGGTCAATGGAAAATTGGATGGGTCACTTTGCAGAAAAATGAAGACAGCTGTTGCATGAACCATTGCTGAATTTAAATGTAAATATCAACGTACTGCTCTAAGTGGCCTTGAAAGCGATAGTGTTGCATTAATAATTGCCAAAATGAGTGTCTGTCTGATTTCCAAGGGTTGGAAATGTTCTCATGGATATGATTAAAAAGCCAATTTGACACCACCCCAAGCAATGTACAGATTCAATCCAATCACTACCAAAATACCAATGACATTCTCAACAGAAATAGGAAAAACAATCCTAAAATTCATGTGGAATCACAAAGGACCCCAAATAGTCAAAGCAATCCTGAGCAAAAAGAACAAAGCTGGAGGCATCATGCTACTGGACTTCAAAATATACTACAAAGTTGTAGTAGCAAGAACAGCATGATACTGACATAAAAACAGACATCAACCAATGGAACAGAATAGAGAACCCAGATATAAATCCACACACAGCGAACTCATTTTCAACCAAGGTCCCAAGAACATGCAATAGGGAAAGGACAGTCTCTTCAATACACGGTGCTGGAAAAACTGGATAAACATATGCAGAAGAATGAAAGTAGACCCCTATCTCCAAATCAAATCAAAATGGGTTATAGACTTAAGTATAAGATCTGAAACTATGGAACATCTAGAAGAAAACATTGGGGAAATGGTCAGGATGTTGGTCTGGGCAAAGACTTTTTGTGTAAGACCTCAAAAGCACAGGCAACTAAAGCAAAAATAGAGAAATGGGATTATATCAAACTAAAAAGCCTCACAGCAAAGGAAACAGAAAATTAAAGAGACAACCCACAGAATGGGAGAACATATTTACAAACTAATGATCTGACAAGGGGTGAATAACTCAGAAAAAAATCCATTCAAAAGTGGGCAAAGGACATATCCTCAAAAGAAGACATACAGATGGCCAACAGGCATGAAAAAATGCTCAGTAGCACTAATTGTCAGAGAAATGCAAATCAAAACCACAATGAGATATTATCTCACCCTAGTTAAAATGGCTTTTATAAAAAAAGGAATAATGGGTGCTGGTGAGGATGTGGAGAAGGGGAACCCTCCTACGCTGTTGGTTGGAATGTAAATTACAACAGCTGCAATGGAAAAGGGTATGGAAGTTCCTCAAAAAACTATATATATATAGGTATATATATCTCTCTCTATGGTGTATCTATGGTATATATCCAAAAGTAAGGAAATCAGTATATTTAAGAGAGATTTGCACTCCCATGTTTATTGCAGCACTATTCACAATAGCCAAAATAGGGAATCAACCTAAGTGTCCATCAATAGATGAGTGGACTAAATGTATTTGTACACAGTGGAGTATTATTCAGCCATAAAAAGGAAATCCTGTCATTTGCAGAAATGTGGATGGAACTGGAGGTTACGTTAAATGAAACATGCCAAGCACAGTAAGAGAAATATCAAAGTGGGAGCTGAAAAGGTAGATCTCTTGGAGGTAGGGAGTAGATTGGTGGTTACTGGAGGCCAGGAAGGGTGAGGGGAGGGGATGGAGAGAGGCTGATTAATGGGTACAAATGTGCAGTGTGATAGAAGAAATGAAACCTAGTGTTTGATCAGTAGGGTGGCTGGTTTATAATTATCGTATATTTCAAAATAGAAGAAAATAATTCTAAGGTTTCTAGCATAAATCAAAGATAAATATTTAAGGTGATGGATATACCAATGACAGTGATTTGATCTTTACAAGTCATGTGGACTTTCTAAATTATCACATGTACCCCCATAATATGTACATCTATTATGTATCAGTAAAAATAAGCACTAAAGAAAGGCAATTTGATGAACCATTAATCTGGGGCTTCCTTTTAAGCTCTCTACTCCCCAAAAGGCATGGATACCCCCAGCACTTGAAAAATTACAAAACAGTGCTGGTGGACAGAGACCCATTAGGAGAGACTTTGAAGCAACAAGCAGTGAAGAAATGATCAAGGATTCTGAAAAGGTGTGGACTCTGTTAATGTTGCAGACACTGCCCTGACAGCTAGAAGGTTCTAAACACAAGAATAAGGGATTATATCCTTTATTCGCCTAAGCATGCAACTTACTGAAGTCTGGATTGTGCTTTGATTTCGTGACTTTAGGTAAGTTTATTTCTGTGGAGAGTAAAACTGGAACTCACTTCACTTTGTGCTTGAGTCTTTTGTAGGTTTATTGAAAATACAAAGAATAATAAGGGGAAGAATTAGAGGTTATATGATTCTATCCTGATGCTATACTAGAACAGCTTTCGGCAGCACTTATAGATCACTTTTGCTGTAGCGTCTGTGTAAAGGGTCATAGACAACGTGTGGGATATGTCCACGGCAATGTGTAGAGGAAAGAACACGTGGCGCAGCCTCTTTAGCAGCAAAGAAAAATAAAAGCCACAGGGCACTAGGAGGGCTGCTGGAAATAGAAGCATGAAGGGGAAGTTAAGACTTAGTAAGGTGAAGTGCACAAGTTTAAGGGAGGGCAGGGCTGGAGGTGATTTATTACAAGTATTTTATACAACACTGAACTTTTAAAAGACACTGCAAAGCCTAATACTGTTTAACCCTGCTATAGCTGTATAAAAAATAAACTCTTAGGTTTCTCCATAACCAAAAAGCCATCAGGCTCTTTGAATCTTATTCCCTCCCCTAACTCCCCAAGCTAGAAAGATATCTGGGTTGGCGTTATAGATTGAATTGTGTTCCTCAAAAAGATGTTGAAGTACCAATCCCCAGTACCTATGAATGTGACCTTATTCGGAAATAGGGTCTGTGCAGATGATAAGATGGGGTCCTGAGGTTGAGACCTTATCCAATGACTGATGTCCTTGTATTAGTGGCAAAACAGCAGTTACTTTTGTACTAACCTGATAAAGGAAATTTGGACGCAGAGACATGTGCAGAGGAAAGATGATATGAAGACACAGGGAGAATATCATCTACAAGCCAAAGAACAGCTGAGGCTACCAGAAGCTGGGAGAGAGGGATGAAACTGATTCTCCCTCACAGCCCTCACAAGAAACCAACCTTGCTGATGCCTTCATCTGGGACTTCCTAGCCTTTAGAACTGAGACAATTTCTGTTGTTTAAGGCACCCAGTTTATGGTACTTCGTTACGGCATCACCAGGAAACTAGGACAAATGGTCTACCAAATAATTAGACAGCAGATGGAGGAAGGTTTGTGTATCAGTCAGCTGTCACTGCGATAATACTGCATAGCAAGCAAACTTGAAATGTCAACAGCTTCTAGCAACAAGTGTTGATTTTTCTCCTCAGCCATCTGTGGGTTGTCTGGGGTTCAGCTGGTCTAGGCCGGGCCCTATTTCAAACTGTGTTAGGTCCAGGTTTGCTCCACATGTCTCTCATCCTCCTTGGATCATTGGCTACCTGAGACATGTTCTCACAGCGAAAGGCACGGAGCACAAGAGGACGGGCACAATGACACAAGCACATGTCAAGCCTCTGTGTGTGCCATGTCTGTCATTCCACTGGCCATAGCACACTGCATAGCCAAACCCAGGGCCAAGAGACAGGGCAGTACCCTTTGCCAATCACAAGTCAAGGAGATGGATGATAGGGGAGTGAATAATTGGCAAAGAGATTTCAATCTACCACATTTGACTCCTGAATGTATTGAAGAGGCCAGGAGTTCAAGACTAGCCTGGCCAAATGGTGAAATCCCATCTCTACTAAAAATGCAGAAATTAGCCAGGCGGGTTGGAGGACTCCTGTAAACCCAGCTACTTGGGAGGATGAGGCATGAGAATCACTTGAACCCAGGAAGCAGAGATTGCAGTGAGCTGAGATCCTGCCACTGCACTCCAGCCTGGGCGACAGAGCGAGACTCTATCTCAAAAAAAAAAAAAAAAAAAAAAGTTCCTTTCTCAGGGATAGCAGCAGTCTAGCTTGACTCTGACAATCGTGAAGAAGACTAAATCCTGTAGCCTGGTATCACACTTTAAGTGAAGCATTCAACAGATGACCTTTTATTAGCAAAGAGATGTTAAAACCTTTGCGAGAAATAACCAAAAGCACTAATGGGCATCTTATATGTAAAATAATACTCCGAAGTGCACAGACATCCTACATTGTATGAGATGCTAACGTTTGTGGTTTCCTAGAAAGAACATTGTTCTGAAAAATGAGGAAAGGTGCCCTCTGGTGAACATATTCTTTCGGTAGTTAGAGAACCTGAAACACAGCCGGGCGCGGTGGCTCAAGCCTATAATCCCAGCACTTTGGGAGGCCGAGGCGGGTGGATCACGAGGTCAGGAGATCGAGACCATCCTGGCTAACATGGTGAAACCCCGTCTCTACTAAAAATACAAAAAACTAGCTGGGCGAGGTGGCGGGCGCCTGTAGTCCCAGCTACTCGGAGGCTGAGGCAGGAGAATGGCGTGAACCTGGGAGGCGGAGCTTGCAGTGAGCCGAGATCGCGCCACTGCACTCCAGCCTGGGTGACACAGCGCGAGACTCCGTCTCAAAAAAAAAAAAAGAGAGAGAACCTGAAACACACGCTAAATTGTATTCCATCCTTTGACATGAAAGTCAAGCGTTACAAGGCAGTGTTGTTCCTTCTCTCCAGTCCTTGCTTTTAGTAGTAGAATCAAGACCCACTTGAGAAATCATCCTAAATTTCCAGGCATAAAAGTCAATAGTGTTGTCTGTTTACTCTGTTGATTGTTTTTTCGGTTTTCTGTGTGTGTGGGGGGCGGGGGCAGGGGCGGGGTGTGTTTTGAGATGAAGTTTCACTCTTGTTGCCCAGGCCACCATGTCCGGCCAAGTATCAGGTTTCAAACGTTAGTGTAAAACCTCAGAATTTATACCAGTGCAGCCAAACTGCCTACTATGTTGTGCCACTGCTGCCTTTACAGAGGCCGGGCGTGGTGGCTCACGCCTGTAATCCCAGCACTTTGGGAGGCCGAGGTGGGCGGATCATGAGGTCAGGAGTTCGAGACCAGCCTGGCCACCATAGTGAATCCCCGTCTCTACAAAAAATACAGAAAATTAGCCGGGCATGGTGGCGCATGCCTGTAGTCCCAGCTACTCAGGAGGCTGAGGCAGGAGAATCGCTTGAACCCGGGAGGTGGAGGTTGTGGTGAGCCAAGATCAGGCCACTGCCCTCCAGCCTGGGCAACAGAGCGAGACTCTGTCTCCAAAAAAAAAGAAAAACGGATGGCAGAATCTGGAAAAATACTAATGGCCACACCCACTTCAGTATTTACATTTACCAAAACAGTTATACAAAACTGCTTTCATTTTTAAGACCTATTTAATTTCCCCAAATGCTCATTATTTTCCCTCCAATTTCTCCGTGTCCCCAAGTTCACTGGGTATGTTAGATAATAATTAAATGAGGGTAGTAAAGATGTTAGATGTCCTTGATGTATCCTGGAAGGACCCATTTAAGGGAAGATAGGGTGATCTTCCATTTGTATGTTAAAAATGGTTAAGGTTAGATATTTACTTTAAGTAGCTCTGTAAGCTCTTGAAGGGTAGGGCCCATGTCCTGTTGAGCTTTGCATCCCCAGGGTTGGGCAGGCACACAGGACCCAGTAAAAAGAAAATGAAAATATAAACCATCAAAAAGATGAGGCCGGGCGCGGTGGCTCATGCCTCTAATCCCAGCACCTTGGGAAGCCGAGGCAGGTGGATCACCTGAGGTCAGATCTGGCTCGAGACCAGCCTGGCCAACAGGATGAAACCCCGTCTCTACTAAAAATACAAAAATCAGCCAGGCGTGGTGGCAGGTGCCTGTAATCCCAGCTACTCGGGAAGCTGAGGCAGGAAAATCGCTTCAATCTGGGAGGCAGAGGTTGCAGTGAGCCATATTGCGCCACTGCACTCCAGCCTGGGCAACAAGAATGAGACTCCGTCTTAAAAAAAAAAAAAAAAAAAAAGATAATATGAAATATAAGTCATCAAAAAGATGACATATCTGATGGTTTGGCTATTGGAAGACCCAGTAAGATACCAAGGACTTAACAGGGGATTCAACATAACAGTAATAGTAGTTACTAATTTATGTTTCAGCTTGGCACAGATGTATGGAGAAAGAAATCCACATGAAAAAGATGATCAGCCGTCTCTTTCATGGAACAAATGCATTTAACTAGGCCTGAATTCACAGGCCTTCAAAATTTGGAAGACTGATGTCAATATCCTCATGGAAGAATCAGAACGCCACAATAATGTTACTAGGAGAAAGACAGTGGAGAAGTTGGAAAATATTCACATTACTATAGGGTTTTGTTATGTGCCAAAGAGCTCCTTTAAAACATGCAGCCAGCCACTGAAGTCACTGCATGTGAAGGGCTAAAAAACAAAAACTGTTAGAAATTATAAAGGTACTTGGCAAAATTTATCAGAGGTGACCTACACCTGTGCCCTTTTCCTATATTACTACCCAGTGCTTGGCTCCTGGATTTGAAATTTGTAATTCCTTTAGGAATGGTATCTCCTTGTACACTCATTTAAAAAAAAAAAAAAAAAACCCACAGTTCTTCCAGTAGCTTCCATCTTCCCACATGTCTGCATCTCCAGGCTTCAAATTTATTATATGTTGTTAAATTGCTTTTCAAAATGGTGTAGCAGTTTACACTTATGATTAGGGTTATGAGGGCTGAAAGTGCTCCATTGCCAATACTTGACATTGTAGACTTCTAAAGTTTTGCGTCTCTGCGGGGTGCAGTACAGATGACTTCTGTAATCCCAGCACTTTGGGAGGCCGAGGCGGGAGGATTGCTTGAGCTCAGGAGTTCAAAACCAGCTTGGGTAACATGGCAAAACTCCGTCTCTACAAAATATACAAAAATTAACTGGGTGTGGTGGTGGGCGCCTGTAATCCCAACTACTCAGGAGGCTGAGGCATGAGAATCGCTTGAACACAGGAGGTGGAGGTTGCACCACTACACTCCAGCCTGGGTGACAGAGCGAGACTAAATAAATAAATAATTAAATAAATAAATAAATAAATAAATCTTTGCCAGTCTGGAATATGAAATGGTCATTTCTTGTAGTTTAAATTTTCATTTACCTGAAAATGAGGCTGGGCATATTTTTATAAGTTAATTGGCCAGTGTTCCTCTTTGGAAAAATGCCTGCCTTTTGTCCGTTTGGCTATTGGGCTTTGATTTTCTTATTGATCAGTTGTACTTTAAATCTTCAGGACAATAATCCATTGTTGCCTGTATTTTTGTTACAAGTATCTACTCTCAATCTGTAGTGTGTCTTTTTCATTTTCAGTAGTATTTTTGGATGCACAGAAGTTTTTTATTTTGATGGAGTCAAATTTGTCAGTCTGTTTTCCTTTATGATATGTGTTTCTGTCTTGTTTTAGAAACCTTTCCCTAACCTGATCTTCTATATATATTCTAGTGTTTTAAACTTTTGCTTCTCGTAATGAGGGCTGTCATTTGTCTGGTATTCCTTTCGGGGTTGGGGGGCCTTTTAAAAGAAGGTAGCTGAAAGTAGAAGCGAAAAAAGGCAGTAGCTGCCATATTGCATTGATCACTTATTGCAACCCCATTCAAAATGATTCCCTTCTAAGTATTTCCAGAATCTGACGTATTTTCATTTCACCTCTGAAAAAATAACCATGGTGAGCCGAGATCACGCCACTGCACTCCACTGGGTGACATAGTGATACTCTGTCTCAAAAACAAAACGAAACAAAACAACCTTGGATTAAGTGCAGTGTTGTACCATTTTTCAAAGCATAGCCAAAGCTAGTGTCCTGATGATTAGAATATGTTATTAAAACAAAATGCATTTTAAAAAAATACTTTCAGAAGGGCATGCCTTGTCAGTCTTGTCTTTGCCACTAAATGCTGGGAGTTCTTTGTATGTCTTTCCCTACCCAGTGGGATTTGGATGGAAATATCCAAGATCTTCTATCTGGACTTTCTGATTCTCAGATTTCAAAATTTATAAAGGTAACACACTGGGTTAATTCACTTCCATGGAGAATGGACTCTGATATTTTTTTTTTCTTTTTTTTTTTTTGAGATGAAGTCTGGCTCTGTCGCCCAGGCTGGAGTGCAATGGCGCGATGTCAGCTCACTGCAACCTCCGCCTTTTGAGTTCAAGTGATTCTCCTGCCTCAGCCTCCGAAGTAGCTGGGATTTCATGCATGTGCCACCGCGCCTGGCTACTTTTTGTATTTTTAGTAGAGACAGGGTTTCACCATATTAGGCAGGCTGGTCTCAAACTCCTGACCTCAGGTGATCTGCCCTCCTCGGCCTCCCAAAGTGCTGGGATTACAGGCATGAGCCACCACGCCCAGCCTACAACTCTTGATATTCTTTATTCCAGAATAACTCTCAATGTTACATAGTTCCTGAGGACAAAAAGGTGATCATTTATTTATTTAATACATTATGGGTACTTCCTATATTTCAGGCCCTGGCATGGGTACCAAGTGAAGCAAGATGATGAAAGGCCCTCAGGAATGTCCCCCAGTCTGAGGAGACTAACGCACAGGCATAAAACAGTGGGCTGCTGTCTCCTGATGCTGCATGGTGTGCCCCATGGACATTTGAAACAATACAAGTAACTATGTAAAATGGCCCAAAAAGGGCTGGGTGTGGCAGCTCATGCCTGTAATCCCAGCACTTTCGGAGGCAGAGGCAGGAGGATCACTTGAGACCAGCCTGGGTAACATAGTGAGACCCCCATCTCTACAAAAAATTTAAAAAATGACCTGGGCGTAGTGGCACATACCTGTAGTTTCAGCTACTCAGGAGGCTGAAGCAAGAGGATTGCTTGAGTCTGGGATGTCAAGGCTGCAATAAGCCATGATTGTGCCACTGCAGTCCAGCCTGGGCGACAGAGTGAGACCCTGTCTCAAAATAAAATGGCCAAAAAGGGACAGAGGAAGGAGAGAGTGAGTGCTTTTAAGCACTCGAACGGAAACTCTGATGGTTAGGTGGAAGATACAGTCAAGGGATAGCTGTATATTTCCCAGGTTTCTTTTTTCCTTTTTTTATTCATCATCCTTTTAGATAGAAATGTTTAGGGGAAACAGCAGGGAAGGGCTGCCAGGAACATAGCAATTTGGTTTACCAAGATCATTATATTTAGTACTTTAATGTCTAGCTTTTGAGGTGGGGGTGAGGGGTGTTGGATTTAAGAAAAAGTAAACAGTTGTTCTTAATTATACCATACCATGAGACTTGGTGTGCTAGCTTCAAACAAAATAATACAGTCTTTTCACCATTACAGGAACCTCAGTGACTAAACAGAATCGATCATCTGAGTGGTTATGATTGGAAGTTATTGCTGTTAAATAATGCTAAGCCTTCGAGACAAGCAGTAAACTCCAAATGGAATTCATGGCTAATATCAGTGAGGCAGTCTACTGTGTAATGTAGTATTTATTACCTCCTTTGGAAGACAAATGATCTTTTCAGTTTGCATAATGTATTACATTTTTGAAATTCATATATCATCTGTGTTTTATGTAATAATAATATAAACGTTCCTAGAATTTGACATGTTGAAAAACATTGTCTCCTTAAATGAACATGCATAAACTATTTAAGAACCCATAACTCAGGTCTTTTCCTTTTTGCTTTAACTGTAAAGGCCCTAATTTGCAGTGGGTAGCTCATCCTCACTCTCCTTCCACCTAAGATCTGTATTTCCCTGCTTAAAAAAAAAATTCTTATAATTTAAATATAGTATTTTCAGTGGGAAAGGATTTAATATCGTAAGCTAGGGGATAAGGAGCTACAGTTTTGCCCTAGCTCTGGGCAAGAGGGACCCTGCCCTGGGTCCTGGCTTCAAGAGGGCTCCACTCTGGCTCTCCTGGGGCTATGCCCTTCGCCATGGAGTGAAGGATCTGCAGTGCCAAGGGGATGTGCCTCTGTCCCCTTCTAAAACACACTTTTTATCTCTGAGACTAGAAATTTTCAGTTTAAACTTGCTCAGAGCTCACATCCAGGGCCCATGGGGGTCTCTTTCTCAGCTTGTCATCCCATCGTCCTGAGGGAAGACTGTGGCTGGGCTCCCATGCATTGTCAAGGTGCTGCTGGGATAGGGGAAGTGAAAAAAGAAAGGGGGTGGGCCAAGGACTGGGGCCCGCTCTCCAGCGTGTTTCTATCTGAAACTCCCAGGAGTCTGAGAACTCTGAATTGGAATCTGGCCTTCCAGGTGGGTATGAAGTTTATTTCCAAGGTAGGAGGAGAGAATGTATTTGATTGAACAGTTTGTAACCTGATTTACAGCTTTAAATGGTATGTGGCTGCCCCTCCATCTTTGTTCATGGGTACGGTTCGCTCAGACCCATGTAATGGTGAGCATGGGGAATTATATTATAGTTTTTTAGAAATAGGGACAATGAGTACTCATTAAGCTATGTTCGGAAGAATAATGGCAAATTTATTATGTCAAACAAGCTCTTTTAGAGTTGAGGTCTTTCAAATGCATTACAAAACTGAAAATAATCAGTCAAAATTTGAAAATCGTATCTTAGTTCCCGTCCCCCATTTGTAGACGATGCCCTATTTTATGTCCATCCATCTTTTTTTTTTTCTTTTCCACTGAGTATTCTATTGGCAGAAAGTTCTAGAGAAGTGAGATATGTCTTGATTTGAATAAAGCTAGGCTTGGTGAACCCAGAGAATACTTGACATCAAGGAATTCGATAGTAAGTTTTTATGGCAACCCATCAGAGGAGATGTGAACCACACCTGGTAAACACTATTTTGAAAGAAAGGATTTCCTTCTCATCCTTGACCATGACTAGTAACTTCAGAGTCTGTTATTGCTCCTCTCTTTTCCTTTCTCTTCATTCTGGCTACACAAATCACATACTGAACCTAGCCTTTTCAGGCCAACTTTGGTAATCTCATTGTAATTTCAGTTGCATTCATCCTGCAATGTTAAATGCTTTCTCAGTCAGGTCCCAGAGGTATAAAGCTGTTCAAATTGTGGTCCCAACCACCAAGTGGCTGAAAGACTGGACACCTGCTGTCCTTACTACCAATAGAAACACAACCAACTACAGTTAGAGGTTGACCAGGGTCTGCAGTGAAGAGCAAGAGACCAAAGAAGAGATGATGTTTTCTTTTCTTTTCTTTTGAGACACGGTCTCACTTTGTCACCCAGGCCAGAGTGCAGTGACGTGATCTCAGCTCATCCCAATCTCTGCCTCCTAGGCTCAAGCAATTCTCCTGCTTCAGCCTCCCGAGTAGCTGGAATTACAGGTGCATGCCACTACTGCCCAGCTAATTTTTGTGTTTTGGGTAGAGATGGGGTTTCACCATGTTGGCCAGGCTGGTCTCGAGCTCCTGACCTCAAATGATCCACCCACCTTGGCCTCCCAAAGGTGATGTTTTCTTAAATTGTGGTAAAAAATACTTCCCCTCCCTACCTCTTTTCTCCTCTTCTCCCCCCAACCCCTCTCTTGTCCTCTCCCCTCTCCTTTCATTTCCTCTTCTTTCCATTATTTCTTCATCCCTTCCTCTTTTCCTCCCCCAATAAGTCTGGACTGAATACCTCCCATAGGCATAGACAGCCCTGAATAAGAATTTTAAAACACAAGCAATAGGAGACATCTATAGGCATATCTGTGGGTGACAAAACACATGAAATATTAAGAAACAGAACAATAATAATGCCTGCCATTTCTTCAGAAACCATTTTAAGCACTTCATAACTGTTAGTATCATAGTTTATTATTATCTCTCATTGCCAGATGACAAAATTGAGACCCTGAGAGATTAGGTGATTTTTTCAAGGTCACATAGCAGTAAGTAGCAATGCTAGGAATCCAATCCAAGGAGTTTGTTCCCAAATACCAGGTATTTAACCATTGTCACACTGCACTATCCTGCCTGGCAGCGTGGAAACATGTATGAACGTGAATCAACGTATATGAACATGAATGGTACAGTTAGGAGTTACAAGAAAAAGAGAAGGGAGCTCTGTTAGTATTATGTGAGAAAAGCAGAAACCGTTCTAGGTATTTCAAACAAAAGTGTATTTAATGCAGGGAATTGGTTTCAAAGGTAGTAGAAGGGCAGAAGGAACAAAGGAGAGGATGTTACCCAGAGTTCGGTGACTGCAAAAGGTTGCTACTTGCCCTTAAGGCTAGAGAATCAAACAGGGAAAAGGAATGTGGCCTAAAGTCCACATCACGCCTCGGAGGCTGCTGTTGCTGCTGCTGCTGCTGCTGAATGGGACTCCAGGAGCCACAATCCCACTGATGCTACCAGAGTCTGCAGTCATCTGCAGCCATGTGCCCCTGCGGCTGTCACATTTGTGGTCTTTATGTAGGATCCCGGAGTTTCCTGCTGGAGCCCTGGATAAACCCAGGATCAGGAAAGAAAAAATAAACCAGGCTTCTACATTCCTCCCATTTTTGAATTTCCTATTAATGCCTTCCCTTGACAGAGTCTAACAGAAACTGAGCTGGCAAGGGAGCCTGGAAAATGTAGTTCATGGGCTTCCAGCTGCCAACCATACATTGAACACACTAGAAGGTCACAGTGGGGCTGAAAGCCGAAGCATATTCAACATGCTCAGTGTTGCATAAGAAAACGTGGATACAGGGAAGAAAAAACCATTTCACTGAATCTTAAGATTCAGTTGATTGTAAGATGTACCATAATACCGCCATAATACCATTGAGAGAAAAATACCATCAAATTATGCC
Source organism: Macaca nemestrina (assembly GCF_043159975.1). Classification (NCBI taxonomy): domain Eukaryota; kingdom Metazoa; phylum Chordata; class Mammalia; order Primates; family Cercopithecidae; genus Macaca; species Macaca nemestrina. Next base: position 138,668,486 of record NC_092145.1, on the reverse strand, counting down.
ACATCACCACTTACGAGGTACATTCTACTTCTAGAAATGTTAAAGCTTGAGAAAAGTCCCTCTTAAAATTGATGAGATATAGTAAATGTCTGATCTCAACTTACATGTGGACTAACGGGGCAGCCTTCTGCAGAGACTTGTAATACAACCAGACATCCTGTGACCCGGTGGCCTTACTAAGAAGAGGGGTCTGGGAAGATTTTCTCGAGGAGGTAAAATCTGAGCTGAGTCTTAAAAGATGAACCTGAGTTTCCTAAAGAAATGGCTTTCCAGGCCAAAGGAGAAATGTTTTCAAAGCGCAAAAGGCTGGCTAAGCTTTAGTGCATTTGAGGACTTGAAGAGGTTTAGAATGACTGGTGTGTAGGGTGTAAACTGAGAAGCCGTGCACAGGTGAGCCTGGAGGATTGCGTGAGCTCAATCATGCAGGAACTCAGTGTGAAGCATTTTTACATTTTCCTAAAAACTGACAGCAGCCACTGAAGGATTTTAAGAACATCGAAAGTCCATTTGAAATTTGACTCAGGACTGCAATTCAGTTGGTTCGTACCAGTGTGGCTGCTGCTGTTGTGAAATAGTGAAGTATCTCCTTACTAGCTATGGATGGCTGCTCCTCTGGGCCCCCTGCAGCCTCATCCATTCCACCCTGTCTCCTAGAACTCTCCAGATCCAGCAACTAAGATAGTACCTGGCACAGTAGGTGCCACTGAAATGGGTCCCAGTCCCCTGGTCAGTGCCATGCCATGGTGGTTGTTAAATATTTTGAATAGCATCACCGTTTTCACTACATAAGTTTGATGTTTAGTTCTGTTGGTTCTTCAATCCACTTTACCATATTGCAGAGAGATTTAATGGTTGCCCTATACTAGTGGTTCTCAAAATGTTGTCCCCAGACTAGCAGCATCAGCATCACCGTGGTTAGAAATTCAAATTTCAGTCCGGGTGCAGTGGCTCACGCCTGTAATCCCAGCACTTTGGGAGGCCAAGGCAGGTGGATCACCTGAGGTCAGGAGTTCAAGACCAACCTGGCCAACATGGTGAAACCCCATCTCTACTAAAAATACAAAAATTACCCGGGCGTGATGGTGGGCGCCTGTAATCACAGCTACTCAGGAGGCTGAGGCAGGAGAATTGCTTGAACCCAGGAGGCGGAGGTTGCAGTGAGCCATGATTGCGGCACTGCACTCCAGCCTGGGTGACAGAGTGAGACTCCGTCTCAAAAAAAAAAGAAAAGAAAAAGAAAAAGAAATTTAAATTTCAGCCCATCTCAGACCTACAGAATCAGAAACTCTAGGGATGGAGCCTAGCAATCTGTTTTTTGATTTAATTTAGTTTAATTTAATTTGGAGACAGGGTCTCACTGTGTCACCCAGGCTGGAGTACAGTGGCACAATCAAGGCTCACTGCAGCCTTGACCTCCCAGGCTCAGGCATTCCTCCCACCTCAGCCTCCTGAGTAGCTGGGAATACAGGAGCTCACCACCACACCCAGCTAGTTTTTGTATTTTTTGTAGACGGGGCTTCATCATGTTGCCCAGGCTAGTCTCAAACTCTTGGTCTCAAGCCATCTACCTGCCTCGGCCTCCCAAAGTGCTAGGATTACAGGTGCAAGCCACCATGCCTGGCCACAGTTTGTGTTTTAACCAGCCCTCCAGGAGATTCTGGTGCCCACTCAAATTTGAGACCCACTTCTCTAATCCCCTTGTCCTCATAAACATCTAGGTAAGCCATCCTTGAACAACAGGGTGTTATTAATCAAGGGCATACAAACTTCTATAGGTTAATAGTCTAACCAATGAGTAGGGTGAGTGTGACCAGTTTAAGGATACAGCAAGTAAACACTAGTTGGATGAATAGTTATTACATTTTAAAATCGTTATGCAGTGGAGTGCTTTGGAAAAGGTATTAATATTATGGGTTTGGGAGCTGTATCAATCATGTTTTTTTATTTTCTATATTTTATGATGTGTTGACATCTTGGCGCCTTGCAGACCCAGGGAAGGTCTGTCCCTCCCAGGGTTAGCTAATTCCTAGAGATAGTAACTGACTTGCCTGTGAGCATGCCTTTGATATGCAAATCAACCAATCCATGTTCATATACCCCCCACTTCCTTTTACCAGACTCCTGCAGTGAAGGACCCTATACCCCTACCTCTCCACCCCACATCATCCCAGGGCTAGTTACCAGAGCACTGGAGACCACTCTAGAGACCAGAGCCTGCTGAAATTATTCATGCTATCCACCCAATCCTAAACCTGCTCAGCTCCTTACCCTGCCTTGCCCATTCCTTTCCTTGAAAACCACAATAAAGTGCCTGTGGTTTCCCTTTGCTCCTTCTGCTCCCTGATGGTCCCACATATGGCCCTGTGTGGCAAGCCATTGAAATGGGAGAGTTCCTTGATTCCCCTTGCAGGATATGAGACAGGGGTGTGACTTGCCTGTTTGGTTACCCCCGCATTTCAGACCCCTTATGGGAGGGGGAGCATGCAGATGGGCAGGTGCAGGAACCAGGGTGAGTGCTTTTGGGCTCTGGCCCCACGGCAGCATCTATGGGTGGGTGTTTGTGACTCCCGAAGCCCAAGTGGGCATGTGTTACAGTGTGTTCCTTTAGCTTTGCCATCTGCAGATGGCTTGTGTGTTAATCAGCTCAGTGGACCCTCTGCCTTATCACAAGGGCAGGGGGCGAGTGTGACAGCCTTCTGTATCCCAAGCTCTTGCCCAGTGTCCCAAAAGAATCGGATCACACGTGGGCTTGAAGGTTGAGTGCAGGGTTTTACTGAGTGATGGAGGTGGCTCTCAGTGAGATGGATGGGGAGCCAGAAGGGGGGATGGAGTAGGAAGGTGGTCTCACTCTCTTCTCTGACTGCCCCTGGCCGAACGCCCCTTGGCATCCAGATGTCCCTCCTCTTCTCTCTCTGCTGCGTCGTTCTGCCGTCACTGGTCTGCTGGTCTGCTTGCCTCCTCCTCCCTTTGCTTGGGGTTCTTCTGGAGCTTGGGGTTCAGGGTTTATATGGGGCCAGGGTAGGGGATATTGTGGACCAAAAGGCACCTTTTTGGGCGTGAAAATAGAAATGCCTGTCCTCCTTGGGGCCTCTGGTCTTCATGCTTGAGGGTGGGGCCTTTATCAGGGAACTGCCCTCTTGTACCTAGTATTTCCCTGTCTCCTGTCTGTATCAGCGTGCCTCGAAACTGTGAGTAATAAACCCTTTTCAAGGGCTGTCTCCACGTTTGTTATCTTAACCATACCAGATTAAAACAAAGTCCAAGTACATTTCAACACAGGAGCCACATAGATTTGAGTTCCAACTGGGCTCTATCATTTACCCATCATGTGACCTTTGGAATATAACTTATCCTCAGCTGGCTCCAGTGTCCTTATCTGCAAAAGATTCCTATGTTGTAGGACTGCTCTAAGGACTGATGATAATACACATAAAGTGAGCAGGCACTGAGGAAATAGTAGCTGTGTGGAAAGGAGGTGAGAAAAATCAATGGATAAAATCCCCCTTAAGGCTCAGAAATGAGCAAGTATAACACATGGATAGATAGCCTCTCCGATGTATATATCCTTCCTCATGTTCAATTACTAGCAGCAACACATCAGGAGATAGTTCGTGTATTGCTATTTTTGTTCCTCAACTGAAAAATGTCCCCCCACTGCCATATTAAATGATGGCTGCTGTTCCTGTTAAGGAAATAAAACCTGATAATTACTATTTTAAACAAGAGAATTAAAGGAAGCATAGTTTATCACTCTGCCTCTGCTCAAGTGTCACTTTGAGATGCTACACCCACCTTCACTAATTAGCTGATAAGCAAACTTATCAAGAACCACAGCAGAGAGACAAGAGGTTGGAATTTGAAACCATTCTGGCCTTAAGACAAATTCTGGCCCTGTGACCTTTGGCAAATCACTTAATAGCTTCAAACTTCAGTTTCCTTATCTGTAAAAGGAGATAAGGACACCTACCTAAGGAAGATGTTTAAAAAGATCAGATACAATGTAAGTAATGTATCTCATTAGTGAAAGGCCTGGGATTTGAACTCCTCTAGTCTGAAGGACCTGCCAGTAAGTAACAGAGCCCACCACAATCCCCAGACCTGAGCTTTCACTATTTATTTTCATAGCTCTTCTCTCCCTCTCCTCCCTTCCCTCTTCCCTCCTCCCTCCTCCTTCCAATGGATGGATGAAAACATTTTTCAGAATTTGAATCATTTCCTTCTTTCTCACTAAAATTATGGCCCACATGGGATTTTACTGCTTGAAACAGAGGACCCTGCACATCCAAATAATGACCAGATGCACTCATGTCTAGCATAAAGACGGCTTCAGCTGTCATCCCGGCCCATTAGCAGCTTGGGCCGTTGTTACTGGATTCCGTTACCTCGGGATAAATCATTGTACCTGTGAGTCCTGCAGGGAGAGTGGTAAATGCCCAGGCAAGTCCCCTCTTGGGGTGGGGCTCGGCGCATCTGGAAGCCTTCCTGTTGTCCTGCAAGCTGCCCATTCTCGCAAACATTCTGGAAGTCTTCCCAACGAATCTACCGCTCAGGGATTTCTGCTTCTCTGGGCACTGACTGCCCTTATGGTCAGGCCTGCATGCTTTAGGGTTATGTGGCCAAGTTGGGTTTCCTATACAGTATTTTCATCCCTGTTGACCAGTCCAGAACCTCCGGCATGAGTTCTTGGTCTTGCTTCACAAGGGTTTGCACAGGGCTAGGCACCTGAGAAATGCTCAAAAAACTTCTGTTGATTCATCGATTGATCCACTGAATGTCCAAGATAGTCCTGAATGTTCTTAATTGAAATAGGTGGGTGTACAGCAGACTACTAACAGACTTACCTTGCATAATGACTTTTCAATTAACTAATTTTCACAGCTCTAGAATTGTTGTAAAAAGTTTTAGAATAACGTCCCTCCCCTTTTATTTCCCAGAATAATGACTTCTCACTCCCAAACACACTAAATTGTATGCTAAATCATAATATTGAAATCATAGTTTCAATATTACAGTTTCAGGCAAAGACACATTCACCAGTTTCCCTGACACAGCAGTTTCTATTCAAAGACTCTCGAATGGAACAATTTTGAGTTACAGGTCAAGTGTGGATAAACATTTTCTTTTATGTGCCATGTAGATGGCGTGAAGATGTAGCTTTTGTTTTGTTTTGTTTTGTTTTTTTGTTTTTGAGACAGAGTCTTACTCTGTCACCAGGCTGGGGTGCAGTGGCGTGATCTCGGCTCACTGCAACTTCTGTCTCCCAAGTTCAAGCGATTCTCCTGCCTCAGCCTCCCAAGTAGCTGGGACTACAGGCACGCACCACCACATCCGGCTGTTTGTATTTTTACTCGAGATGGGGTTTCACCATGGTCATGATCTCCTGACCTCATGATCCGCCCACCGTGGCCTCCCAAAGTGCTGGGATTACAGGCGTGAGCGACCGCTCCCGGCTAGAGGTAGCATCTTTTACTACTCTTTAGTGCAGAGGTTGGTAAACTTTTCCTGTCAAGAGCCAGAGAGTGAATATTCTAAGCTTTGAAGGCCAAAATGTCTCTGTTGCAAAACTACTTAACTTTGCTCTTGCAGCATGAAAGCAATTATGCACAATCTACAAATAGGTGTGACCTTGTTCCAGTAAAAACTTTGTTTACAGGCCGGGCATGATGTTTCACGCCTGTAATCCCAGCACTTGGGAGGCCAAGGCGGGTGGGTCACCTGAACCCAGGAGTTCGAGACCAGCTTGGGGAACATGGCAAAACCCCATCTTTACTAAAAATACAAGGATTAGGTGGGCGTGGTGGCGCACCGCCTGTAGTCCCAGCTATTCGAGAGGATGAGGAAGGAGAATCGCTTGAACCCGGGAGGTGGAGGTTGCAGTGGGCCAAGATTGCGCCAGTGGACTCCAGCCTGGGCAACAAAGTGAGGCCCTGTCTCAAAAAAAAAAAAAAAAAAAAAAAAAAGTTGAAAAATAAAATGCTTTATTTACAAAAACAGGCAGTGGACCAAATTTGGTCCATGTACTCTTGTTTGCAGACCCCCGCTTTAGTCCTGTGAGCACCTATTATTTCCCTGTGCTTTGAACTTCTTTATTTTGCCCTAAAGGGTTTTTTTTTCTTTTCTTTTTTTCTGTGCTACTTTAAGTGTGGTTTATTTTGAGGGCAAGATTATCATCATCTCCTAAAAGGTTGAAAAATTAATGCAGAAAATGGCACAGAATGAACAATGTACCTTATAATGAGTGATTCTCCCACATCCTTTCCTCTGGCAATCCCGCCACTCTCAAGTTTTCCTTTATTCCTTTCGTGAATAAAAGAAAGCTTCATTACATTACATTACACAAACTATGTTTATTTTCAATATTTCAACAGTTCTATATTACTTTTATAGACTTGTTTTCATTGTTCAAGTAATACATTTTAAAATTACTTATTTTAATTTTTAATGTTTGTGGGTACGTATCAAGTGTATATATTTGTGGGTGCATGAGATGTTTCAATACAGGCATGCAATATGAAACAGTCACATCATGGTGAATGTGGTATCCATCCCCTCAAGCATTTATCCTTTGTGTTACGAACAATCCAATGGCAGTCTTTCAGTTATTTTAAAATGTACAATTAAGTTCAATGAATACATTTTTCTGTCTGTGTTTGCGTATCTTAGTTTGGGATAGAACACATCATAATTTTCCTATTACAATTAATGAAAGTAATTTTTTGGTTTAATGGCATTTCACTCAGCAGTTGACCGTTCAGGAATGAATTCCTGTTGGTAAGTGATGGGTAGGTCTAACTTCAGGGGAATCCCCAAATTCCCCTCACCTCTGGGGGAATTGCAAGTTCAAGGCAGGTGAAGGCTACTTCAGCTAGGAACTCACGGCCACTATTCAATGTGAGTGGGGACGCTGAAAGTTGTGAAGAGATTGGGAGGAGGAAGGAAAGAGGAAAGGAGTGAGTCCTGGTGTCGTGCTTGGGTGACTGTCCTCTCGCTGTGCACAGGAAGCTTTGTCAAGCTGCAGACATGCCATGTATGGCAAAGATCCCATCTCCCATCTATCCATTTGTGATTTTCCCATGCCACCTGAGGCCATTCCTTGGTTTCAGTGTCCTTATTTGTAAAACAGAGTTAAAATACCTTTGCTATCAAGTATGTAGATTTACCATGAGGTTAAAGCAAATGTTCTATGCCTATATGAAGTATCATTGTCAGCTGAGCATTTAGAAGGAATAATTAGGGCTTAGCATGTGAGGTTCCTGAAGCTGAAGCTGGTTGTTTGTTGTTTGTTGTTGTTGTTGTTTTGAGACGGAGTCTTGCTCCGTTGCCCAGGCTGGAGTGCAGTAGTGCGATCTCAGCTCACTGCAACCTCTGCCTCCTGGGTTCCAGCTAGTCTCCTGCCTCAGCCTCCCAAGTAGCTGGGATTACAGGCATCTGCGACCTCGCCCGGCTAATTTTTAAACTTTTAGTAGAGTTGGGGTTTCACCATGTTGGCCAGGCTGATCTCGAACTCCTGACCTCAGGTGATCCACCCACCTTGGCCTTTTGGTTTTTTTTGAGACACAGTTTCATTCTGTCACCCAGGCTGGAGTGCAGTGGCGCCATCTCAGATCACTGCAACCTCCACTTCCCGGGTCCAAGCGATTTTTGTGCCTCAGCCTCCTGAGTAGCTGGGATTACAGTCACGCACCACCACACCTGGCCATTTTTTTGTATTTTTAGTAGAGATGGGGTTTCACCACATTGGCCAGGCTGATCTCGAACTCCTGACTTAGAGTGATCTGCCCACCTTAGCCTCCCAAAGTGTTGGGATTACAGGTGTGAGCCACCACTTCTGGCCCTGAAGCTGGTTTTTTGTTTTGTTTTGTTTTTGTTGTTGTTGTTGTTGTTGTTGTTTTCGAGACAGAGTCTTGCTCTGCTACCCAGACGGGAGTTCAGTGGCATGATCTCAGCTCACTGCAACCCGCCTCCTGGGTTCAAGCAATTCTCCTGCCTCAGCCTCCTCAGTAGCTGGGATTACAGGCGCCTGCCACCACACCCAGCTATTTTTTGTATTTTTAGTAGAGACGGGGTTTCACCATGTTGGCCAGGCTGGTTTCGAACTCCTGACCGTGTGATCCACCCGTCTTGGCCTCCCAAAGTACTGGGATTACAGGCGTGAGCCACCGTGCCCGGCTGAAGCTGGTTTTTAAGAGTTAGTGGCTAGGGCTAACTTGGATGATTTGTATTGCTCTTATTTCTCCCTTTCACTGTGAAGGGTCAGGAAATGTCGATGCTGGAGCTGCAACATTGAACATGGTTCCTGACCTTGTGGAGTTCATGGTCTAAGATGTATTCTAGAGTCAAGTCCAAAAACTCTTGGGAGAATCTCATACTAGGGGCCAAAGGCCTGCTAAGATGTGTTATGGAATAACAGCAACAAAGTAACATCAACAACCAATGAGCACAGGATAACTACAACACACCATGATGTCATAACTTGGACAAAGACATGATCCCCTGACTTTGGTGCAACATGAAATGAGCAGAAAGTAAGGTATGTTATGGAATAAGCCCCAAAACTTGAGAGAATTCCATGCTAAGGGCTTAAGCCCTGACCAAGACAAGCCAGACAGGATCACGAATGTGTGGCCGTGTTATACTGAGCTCATCAGCACCTGCTGAGCTCCTGTGTCACCTCTAAAGCCATGTGCACAAGTTTTGCATTGAGATAATTGCTCTACCGGTTTCTAGGTATAGTTGAATTCTCTACCCCCACTCCCACTGCCCTATGACCTCCAGCAAAACAAAAGCAGGTAGGTAGTAATTGTGTTGTGAATTAATGATATCTATATCTTTAGATGATAAAATCTATATCATTTCAATGGTAGCATTGGAATATCAGTTGCCCTTCCCCATGAAGAAAGCACATTGTTATTGTTTAAATCATTATCATAATAAAAAAATCAAAGACCCAGTCATTCATCAGTCTTTCCAGTGAAGTCAACTGCCTTTGTTTTTTGTTTGTTTATTTTTGAGACAGGGTCTCTGTCACCCAGGCTGGAGTGCAGTGATGAGATCTGGCTCACTGCAACCTCCACCATCCAGGCTCAAGCGATTCTCCCACCTCTGCCTCCTGAGTAGCTGGGACTACAGGTGCTCACCAACATGCCCGGCTAATTTTTGTGTTTTTAGTACAAACAAGGTTTGGCCTTGTTGGCCAGGCTGGTCTCGAACTCCTGGCCTCAAGCAATCCCCCTGCCTTAGCCTCCCAAAGTGCTGAGATTACAGCCGTGGGCCACCACGCCCGGCCTGAAACCAATTGCCTTTGAATTCATCCTGGGGAATCTGCTGAAGTGGACACTTTATGTAAACACAAAAACATCCTAATGAATGGCTGCCTCAGTAGGAGTGGCAGACAAAACACATGGTGCACTTTTCATCAAAAACATGCAAGGAAAAAATTTTTCATCATATCTTTTGTAGTTGCTAATAAACTTAATTCACGCACTTGTGTTTTTTTGTGGGTTTTTTTTTTTTTTTTTTTTTTTTGTACAATTCTTAGTACCACAAAGAGGAAGTGCTTTTTCTCCTTCCTTTAAGAAAAAGTTCCAGTTCAAACCATCAGCCTCTGTAGGTTGTCTTAATTGCTACTTTGCACTGCACTGGACTATGACTGATTTTTGGCACATGCTATCATACACAAAGTTCCTAAAATAAAATGCTCCAGGATATCCTAGGAACTCTTAGAAGGCTTTAAAAAGGGACTCACACACTGAAAGAATATCTTTGATGAAGACAATTCAGGCAAGCAGAATGATTCTTGCAACAGAATTACATGATTAATTGAGAACCTGAAGTGGGTCCGGTGAATCCTGGCCACCTAACTTATCATGATTTGGGGGAGTTTCACGAGAATCCAGTTTTGATAAAACAATTGTTTTTTCCTCCCCAAGTGACTATACATTTAAATAGCTAAAACATCTGTTCAGCAACATAGTAAAACATGTATACTCGGAACGCTTGAGAGAAAAGCCTGCCAAACAATCGGTTGAGAGAGAGTTTGCTGAGGGAGAGCACCAAGATAAAGCAACGTTGTTTGTTTTGTCTAGTCAGGGGGAAAGCCAAGGCAACCAATATTTTGGTTTTTATAATTTTCATTTGTGAAGAATTATTTGAGAAAGGGTGGCGAGGGGAGATTTCCTGACGGGAGTTTTTTAAGCTGTCCATTAGTAGAAGAGCAAGAGAGCCTTGGATGTCAACGCCTCACTCTTGAGACCAGCCACCAAACCACGAAAAGTGACTTTCCTCTCGTGTGCTCTCTACGGCCCTTCTGATGGAAGCAGAAACAGGGAGCAGCGTGGAGACTGGAAAGAAGGCCAACAGAGGCACTCGAATTGCCCTGGTTGTGTTTGTCGGTGGCACCCTAGTTCTGGGCACGATCTTGTTTCTAGGTAAGTGGAGTGCAGGAGGCCGGGGGAACTGGGTGTGTGTCGAGAAGTTTCCTTGTGCTTTATTGTAGCAAAACTTGTCATAACACAGGTATAGGGCTGTTTGCCTGCGTTCGTAGGTGGTGCATCTTTAGTTTCTATCAAATATGCAAATGATAAAGAAGCCTTTTTTAAGGAGCCTAAATAAATAAATACACCCAAGTACCAAATGTATAGTCCAGAAGGCAAAGTGGGTGTAAGTGGCTTCGAGTAGCTGGCTGATTCTGTTGCATTGGGCGGAAAAATTTTTATGTGGTACATTTAGCAAAATAAGTGTTTATGAATTCATAGTCACATAGTTTCATTTATATTTTGAGGAAAGACTTTACATTGTGATGAAAATCATGCTGGAGTGTCTTTCCATTTGACTTTTATTAATGTTTGCTTGAACGAATCATGAAATTTAATTCACAAAACACAAATCAGTCCTTTAAAGTGTACTTTTAATGATATTCTTCAATTCCTTTCTTATCCAGTGACTCTGCTATGCAATTTGCTTTACAAATTAATATGAAGGAAAACAGAGGTTTTTCCCCCAGGATTTGAAAGATATTGTGATTCAGTTATTTTAATGACTCTTGGTGAGAATGATGTACCCAGAGAGTATATAGGATGATAGAAGTGTATTCCTATGAAAAAGAATCAAATATCTTGGAAAGGAGTGAAGGATTTTCTAAAATTCTAGGCTTGCTGAACCCTTGACTATTACCATTTTAATTTTTCTCATACAACCCGTAATACTTCATTAGCTTGAACGTTATGTAGGAATGAGGAGATTCTAGGTGCAGTTTGAAATGTAGCAAACCTGGAAACCTTCCTTGGCATATACAGGATGCAGGAGGCCATGTTTATTTTGGCAGGGGTAAACCAGTAATTAAAAGAGGTAGGGTTGTGTGGTTGAAAACTCTGCTAAAATGAGCAAACCATCTTTCCCTGTTTTCTGTGGCTGAAGATTTAGGAAATTAGATGGGTTTATTGCTTTCTGGTAAAGCTAAATCTCCTACTCCTGCAACTGAATCTGTGGCTCTTGAAAACTCTTGTGAGATTTCTCAGTACTTCGGGTTCAGATAAGTGTCCTCTGCTGAAATTCAAAATGAGAGGGAAAATTCTATGGGCCATGCCAAAAGACTACATGCTATGTGGAACGTGACTGCAAGGTTAGGTTTTGCAAATGCTCCCAAACTTAAAAATCCAAATAATTATTTTTTATGTAAAAATACGTACTCTTTTTAACGATATTACCACTGCATGAAACTTTTACAAAGCTCTACTTTTATGATTACATCCTGAGGCCGTGGCATATCCGTTGAAAGATTCTCCATGGCAGCAAATCTTTGTTCTTTCAGAGAAAATTATTCTTAGGAAACAGTGTCGATGTTCTTAGAGCAAAGTAAAATTCATCAAGCCAGACACTAGTATTATGGATAAGGAGGCCTGCATAACATATGAAAGAGAACTTTCCTGCGTGCCCAGTAACCTGGCTCTCACCTTGACTTTCTAAGAGGAGCTCAAATGATGTTAGAGAATAAGGGCAAACTAAGGCTGTGGCCTCTACAACTTTGCTTCTCAAAATGGGGTCTGTGGACCAGCAGCATCAGCATCACTGGAGAGTTTGAGCTCCACCCCAGACCCGCTGATCCACAATCTGCATTTTCACAAGACCCCCAGGGGATTGTTCGCAAATACAGGTTTGAGAAGCATTGCTTCAGGTGACCACATCTATTTGGATGTATACATTCAGGGATACTTCTTTTTGTTAAATATTTCTGCGCTATTTTAGAATCACCCCCTTACCCCCTCTCCCCATCCCTCTCCTCAACTCTGCCACCCACCTCCACTCTGCACCCAGGCAAAGCGCTTGTCTGACAAGCTCCAGGGACCTGTCCGGCAATGCTCTTCATGACAATATTCTAGTTAGGGTCGTCTTCTCTTCAGGGGGCTTCCTGGTTGACTTTGTGGTATATTTCTCTGCCTGTCCACATTCACTTACATGCCTGCAATTTCTAGCATCCCTTCTTACCTCGTCTTTGTATCTGAGGCTCCGGGATAATCTTTTCTCGAAACCTTAGTGCTTCTATAGTAAGAGTGATTGCCAGTGGCCTTGCGGTGGCTTCAGAGAAGCTACAGGGCACCGGAATGGAAAACATATATGCCTGTAACCAGTTTATTTATTTCCAAGTGTCCTTTCTTCTTCTCTTTCCCTCTCTTTCCTCCCCACAATCTGTTTCTCAGATGCACTGGCCCGCAAACTTTTTCTGTCAAGGGTCAGATAGTAAATATGTTCGACTCTGTGGGCCATACGGCCTCTTGCAACTATTCAATTCTGTTGTTGTTGCACAAAAGCAGCCACGGACAGTATGTACGCAAATGGGCATGGCTGTGTGCCAAGGAAATCTGATTTCTAGACACTGAAATTGGAATTTTATATACTTTTCATGTCATGAAATATTATTTTTCTTTTTATTTTTCCCAACCATGAAAAAAATGTAAAAGCCATTCATAGCTCATGGGCTGTACAGAAACAGGCAGTGGAGTGGGCCTACGGGCCATAGTGTGCTGACCCCTGCTTTCTGGCCATTCTTATGCTCTTGATCTGTGGATGACTCCACTGCATCCTGAGGACATTTCCTCTGGTTACAGAGAAATCTACAATGAGAAACCAAACTGCTATTTACAGGTATTTTTCAAAGCTCCTAACCATTCAAAAGTAACATCTTAATTTTTATATTAAAAATATTTTCTTTATTGTCTCTATTTCATTCACTTACACCTTCACATTATCTGGGCTTGTTGATCTTCATTTATTTGGAGGATTTTAAAATAACCCCATCCATGGAGATAATGCTCTTCCTTGAGGGGTTGGGTCTGTCAGTGTCCCAATTAATTATATACACACACACACACACACACACACACACATATATATATATTTTGAAACTGAGTCTCACTCTGTCACCCAGGCTGGAGTGCAGTGGTGCGATCTTGGCTCACTACAACCTCTACCTCCTGAGTTCAAGCAATTCTCCTGCCTCAGCCTCCTGAGTAGCTGGGATTACAGGCACGCACCACCACGCCCAGCTAATTTTTGTATTTTTAGTAGAGATGGGGTTTCACCATGTTGGCCAGGCTGGTCTCAAACTCCTGACCTCAGGTGATCCGCCCACCTCGGTCACCCAAAGTGCTGGGATTACAGGCCTGAGCCACCGTGCCCGGCCTAATTAGTTATATTTAAAACCTTCCTTCTACTCATCGTTAGATAAAGATACCTGATTTTACTTCTTCAAGGTTTTGGGTCAAGAATTATTTCTCATGAAAGGAATAAATCTTTAATGATTTTATTAGCTCTTTTGTTTTTTAAAATAAGGCTAAGATCAAGAAGATATTGTCCAGAATTATAAAAATATTATTATTATTTACAATAAAGCTTATTTTTGCATTATAAAAAAAGAACACATGCTCACTAAAGAAAATTAGATGAACATATAAAAATTGACTGTTGGGGAAAATTCCCCCTGAGGTTCTACCACCCAGGCATAGTGGAATATTGCACACTAATCTTTATGCTGCCCATATATATATATTTTTACCTTTTTTTTTTGCTTTATACAGAAATCAAAACATATCTTTTTGCTAAGAAACTTATTTTCTTAAAAATAGGACTGAGATGGACTGGGCACAGTGGCTCACGCCTGTAATCCCAGCACTTTGGGAGGCTGAGGTGGGCGGATCACGAGGTCAGGAGATCGAGACCATCCTGGCTAACATGGTGAAACCCCGTCTCTACTAAAAATACAAAAAATTAGCCGGGCCTGGTGGCAGGTGCCTGTAGTCCCAGCTACTTAGGTGGCTGAGGCAGGAGGATGGTGTGAACCTGGGAGCTGGAGCTTGCAGTGAGCTGAGATCGCGCCACTTCACTCCAGCCTGGGTGACAGAGAGAGACTCATCTCCAAAAAAAAAAAAAAAAATAGGACTGAGATGTTTCCTAGGCAGTTTTCTTGAATCTATAATGTAACACAATGCAAAGAGGCTGCTTGGAGGATGGCAGCAGAGAAAAAAGCAAAGGAAAAGAAGGCTCCATTTACAAAAACTTGCCACACTGGCTAGTAATCTATAGGTCTTCCATCTCTAGCAGAAATATAGGCACAGCCAAGCTTTCTGATCCTTCCACAGAGGGCCTTGGTCCCCATTCACCTCCCACCATCCCTCTCCCCATGGCCACATCTCCAAATGATTCATTGTTTCTGCTCACAGAGCACAGCAAGAATGAATTCCCCAGAATTTCCTCAGCTACCACAAATATTTTTGAAATCTTAAACTCACATCTGCTAATGCCCAGGTGCTACCTGGGGTTGACAAATGGGCACCCTTCTGTACTTCTGCAGAAACCTATTTAGATAATGTTGCCAGCCAGATGGGGACATTAAGCCATTGGTGAAAAGCCATTTCAATTTCAGACTTTTTTTTTTTTTTTTGGAAGAGGGGAAAGGAGGAAATAGCTGGAAGCTTGTTCCACAGAGTTGCAAATGTCTGGTAGCTAAGCTGGGCCTGGTGGGCGGAGGGTTTGTGGGGTTCAGGGCAGGCGGAAAATGACTGTTGCTACTAATAGGTGATTGAGATATGTTCAGCATATTCTTTACCCCCTACTCCTTTTTTGGTCCATATCTGTATGGATGGTTTAGATAAGATCCAGAACTCTAAAAGCCATACATGCTAGCTTTCTATTTCCACTCTGATTGCCTCCAAATGACATAGTTTAAGTTTCAATTTTCCCATCTTGAACATGGGCATGGAGTTATAACCAATAGAGTGAAAGTATGAGACTTAAACCACTGATAATTGGAGGTTGAAACGACTTTAGAGAGTATCTCGCCCAGTGGTGCTCATATTTGAGCATTATCGGAATCACCTGGGGGGCTTGTTAAACTGCAGATGGCTGGGCCCCACCCCCAGGTTTTCTGAGTCAAGATCTGGAGTGACTTTCTAACAAGCTCCCAGGTGCAGCAGCAACAGCTGCTGCTGCTCTAGAGACCACACTCTTAGGAGCTCTGGTCTAGTTATACTTATCTTACATATGAGAGAACTGAGTTTCAAAGCAACCAAGAGTCTTACCAAGGTTATGTAGCTAGCAACTAGAGTCTGGTTTCGTGACATTGAACCAACTGGGTTTTGGAATACCGTGTCAACACTGAGAAGGATGAACTGATATCAAATGTGTTGCATATGTTTCCGAGGGTGGTTTACCGGATGGCGGTCTGCTACAAGTCAGTCATTTATTTTGGTCTGTTTTTTCAGTGAGTCAAGGTCTCTTAAGTCTCCAAGCTAAACAGGAGTACTGCCTGAAGCCAGAATGCATCGAAGCTGGTAAGTCACAGTTTTCCATCCTGTGTCAAGTTATAATTATGGTACCTTGGGAAGTGGAAGAGAAGACAGGTGGTATTTTTAGTATTCTGTTTGCTTGAGGTTTACCAAGTACGAAATGCAATTTTGAAGAAATTTTAAGTTTATTTTCAAGTTTTGGTGCGAAATAGTGGATCTTAGGTTTCCTGTTTTCTTTTTCCTTGCAAAAAACAGCTGTGGTGTTCTAAGCGTTGTTGCAAGGGAATCAGGAAAGGGGCTTGGAAGGCTGAATGGCCTCTCTTAAGACCCACAGGCAGAGAACATTGGTCTCCCTATGGCTCCGCTGGCTATAGATTCCTCTTTAGCTTAAGCAGTTGCATATTTTCTGGTCTGTGGGTCTGACTTGCCTGCCTCCAAGCAAGGCTCCTTTGTAAATAAATCCATGCTTCCATTGCCAGTGGGAATCCTTTTTTTCTTTTATTTTAAACTGAGACGGAGTCTTGCTCTGTCGCCCAGGCTAGCGCGACCTCAGCTCACTGCATCCTCCACTTCCTGGGCTCAAGTGATTCTCCTGCCTCAGCCTCCCTAGTAGCTGAGATTACAGGTGCCCACCACCACGCCCGGCTAATTTTTGTATTTATAGTAGAGATGGAGTTTCACCATGTTGGCCATGCTGGTCTTGAACTCCTGACCTCAAGTGATCCACCCGCCTTGGCCTCCCAAAGTGCTAGGATTACAGGTGAGAGCCACTGTGCCTGGCTGGGATCCTTTTTTGTGTCACACATTGCAAGTCAAACTTCTCTTGAGGTGACCAGGCTGTGTATCAGTGGGTATCCCAAGGTGAAGATGACACTTAAAGTTGCCGCAGTTTTGACAGTGTCTTATCCCATCGAACACATGTCTGGAGTCGCCCCAAAAGCAGCGACAGGGAAGTTCCCATGAGGGAGTACCCCATCCCGAGATGGGGCCAGTTGGGATTCCAAAGAAAGAAGCACTCAATAAATGCCAGGGCAGCCGGTCAGTCCAAAGCATTTATTAGTGCAGCTTATGTTGAAAGTGCTGCAGTGTATCCTCAAGACAGTGAGAGAAAAGGGGTGTTCTACTTAGGGTATTAGGGTGTGAAGACTATATGACGGTTTAAGGAATTTGGCTCAGAGCCAGTACTGGTTTCTTTCAGTGTTTTGTGCATCAACCTCGATACCTTTATCAGTGCCTGGGAATGTCCAAGGGTCCAGTTTGGGCCTAAGCCTGCTGGGAAAAACCTGCAGCTGGAATTAGCCGGGCATGGTGGCTCATGCCTGTAATCTCAGCTACTTGGGAGGCTGAGGCATGAGAATTGTTTGAGCCCAGGAGGCGGAGGCTGCAGTGAGCTGAGATCGTACCATTGCACTTCAGCCTGGGTGACAGAGGGAACGTCTATCTCAAAAACAAAACAAAACAAACCGGCTGCTGGCTGGGTCACAGAGTGATCAGGGTATTCTGTCATTTTTGGTTAGCACACCGAAAGCGGCGGGGCGGGAGGAGGAGGGATACCTGGGGGTCCCACACACAGCTATTAGATTTCCCTCCTAAATCAGTGTTAGGGCCTAGATTTGAGGGAGCCAGATTCCAGCCCTCACCCTCATTCTTTAAGTGGGCAGGGACACTTTTTTTCAAAAGGAAAGTCATCAAACAAGTTAAGCATGTGGCCCTTTCACTTTCCTCTTGGCCTTAAGAGGTTAATGAACAAATTCACCAAATATTTGTTGCACATCAGGTACTGAGTTAGGTTTTGGAGATAGAGCAGTGAACCAGGTATGGGAAGAAAGACAATACGGCAATTAATACAAGAAGAAAATTATGAAACCGGGCGTGGTGATACACGCCTTTAATTCCAGCCACTTGGGAGGCTGAGGCTTGAGCCCTGGAGTTGGAGGCCAGCCTGGGCAAATTAGTGAGACCCCGTCTCTAAAAGAAAGAAAGAAAGAGAAATATCAGTCAGTGGAACACGTTACAGAGAAAATTTAACACATAGAACAATGTGATAGCAAGTGACAGGATGGCTAGATTGAAAAGCCTGAGGACATGACCTTGAAGGTGACCTTTGAATGATGAGGAGGGAAATGCTGTGTGAAGACTGAGGCAAGGGCTTTCCAGGTGGGGGGAACAGATGGGGCAAAGGGTGGATAGAAGCGTGGACTTGAGGAACGGGAGGAGCTTTTGCTAGGTGAGGTGTAAGCGATGAGGAGTCAATGGGGGGGCCCAAGTGCCAGTGAGTTTGGGCTTTCCTTAAGTACACCCAAAAGCCTCTGGAGGCTTTTATGAAAGAGAGTACATCTTATGAGCATTTCAAAAGATGTCTCGGTGGAGGGCTCCATTAGCAGGAGTCTTTCCTGATGGAGAAGAGACCATAGGGAACAAGAAAGAAGAAGGTGACTCAGGTAGGTTTATTTCCATATGCCAGGTGAGAGGCAATGCTGCCTTGAATTCAAGAGATGGAGAGGGAGAATGGGGGAAGGATTAGGAGGTAGAGGGCCTATTGAAGGATTCGATTTGGGCTGTGAACAAAAGCAGACAATTGTGGGTGATGCTTAGATTTTTGGTGATGGTTGGGCAGTGGTGTTTGTTGAGATGGGAAACACTTAGGTGAAAGAGTTTGTAAACTCTGAGACCTTATACAAAGGTAGTGGCTTAGATAATTGTGTTAGTAGAGTTCTTTTTTTTGTTCCATTCTTAAATGATCAATATATCTGTTTTAACCAGGCTGTGTGTTGAGTGACTTACAGGCACCATCTCATAAAACCTTCAAAAGATCCCCGTTGAAGTTGGTGCTATCACCATCCTCACTTCCAGATGAGGAAATGGAGGCTTCTGGAGGCTAAATAACTGCCCAGGGTCTCATCCTGAGTTAGTAGCAGAACTGGACTTCGTGTCCATGTCTGGCTCCTTTCCATCTTTTCCTTGGTGATATGGGGCCATGCCAGGCAACTCTTTTTGGCCCTGGAACCATCTGGGAACTCCCAGGCCCTTTCCTGCTGCAGGCTTGAGTAATTGACCTGGGGTTTTCTCCATTGGCGAGAGGATGTCATGGAGTAGGGTGAGAGAGCAGGCGGAACTATCAGGACAGGTTTTAGAGTTTATGTCACCCGGTGCTTTGGCTGTGGTAGGGTTCTTGCAGATGTGTGAAATGGGAATTTTTGAGCTCATAAATTTTCAACTTGAGTTTAGAACACATTTTTTTGTATGGAAGGCCACTTATTTTGTGAGTTTTCGTTCTGTATTATACATCATCATAATGCAAGTGTAAAACTTACAGCCTCCTGCCAGCTAGTGTGTTTTGCCTTGCTGTCCTGTTTTTAATTTTCACATTGGCAAATGGCTTTCTAATGTTGAAAAAATATATACTGATTTTGCTGTTTCTGTAGTGAAAGGCTCACCAAAGACACAGTTCTCTTTAGTGTAGCATGAGCCTCAGTGTGCCCAGGGGTCTGCAGAACAGCTGTTGAGTACACATGACAGGAGAATTGCGGCCAAGCCAGGGCCTTAAACAAGAGGCTGTGCGTGCGTGGGCGTGCGTGCTGAAAGTTCAGAAGGCTAGAGTGTTTGATCGCCTTCTGGACCATTTCTGAGCAGGTGCCAACCATTTCTGAGATGCCTCCTCTCCTTAACTCTCCTCTTCTCTGTGTCCTCTTATTTTAATCCCTCTTTCAAAACAAGAGCTGTACGAAGAATGCAAAGAAACAAGGAAAGGGCATGCATGCTTATGATCGCAGATAAGGGTAGACAGAGTGACTGGGTGTGAAGCATGATCTAGCTATTTACAAGCCACATGATCCTGGGCTAAATATATAGCCACCCTAAGCCTCAGTCTCACCACGTGTAAAATGGGAATAACAGTTTTTACTTATACTAGTTGTGAGAATAAAAGAAAATAATAATAGACTGGGCCCGGTGGCTCCCGCCTGCCACCCCAGCACTTTGGGATGCTGAGGCAGACAGATGACTTCAGGCCAGGAGTTCAAGACCAGTATGGCCAACATGGTGAAACCCCTTGTCTACTAAAAATACAAAAATTAGCCAGGCGTGCTGGCACACGCATGTAACCCCAGCTATCTGGGAGGCCGAGGCAGGAGAATCACTTGAACCTGGGAGGTGGAGGTTGCAGTGAGCTGAGATTGCAGGTTGAATCTGCACTTCAGCCCTAAGGGGGAGGCTGCAGTTCAGCCTGGGCAACATAGCGAGACTCCGTCTCAAAAAAACCCAAAAAATTAAAAAAAGAAAAAGAAAATAATAATGGTAGTAGCAGTAATCTAGGTTCACAATGCTAATTCTGAACCCCAAACCCAGAAAACATTGTAACCTTCAGTTGGCAAGATGGGGGCCTGATCTCAATTCCTGTGATGGCAAAATTGGATCTTAACTCATGTGAGGCTGCTTCAGATTTCATTTATCCTACTTATAAGAATATGCATATGTTTCCCAATGGAAATATTAATGCACTTGCTTCAGGCCTGCCACTCCAGCCATTGCTGAAGTATTACATGATCGGTGGTTATATGCAATGTATTTTTTTTCTAAAATCTGAAAAATCTATGAGCTCTGAAACATATCTAGCCTCAAGAGTTTCAGATAAGTGATTGTAGAATTATAGTTCCCAGATTTAGCTGAATACACACATACATACAGGATGCTCAGTGAAATTTGAACTGCAGATATACAATGACTACTTTTTTTGGTGTATGTCCCATGGAATATTTGGTACACACTTATTCTAAAAAGTGGTTGTTTATCAGAAATTCAAACTTTACCGGGCATCCTGCATTTATACGGTAATGTGCCCAACACTATTCTAAGCACTTTACATATATTTAATTTGCATCATGATTCTATGGGGTGCTATTATTATCCCCATTTTCAGGTGAGGAAACTAAGACGCAGGTTAAATCACCTACCTAAGGTGTCTTAGCTGCTGCATAGTGTTTCTGTCATTCAAACACAAGTGGTCTGGCTCTAGAGTTTGCCATGATATCATATTGCTTAAAAAGGGCTTAGCGTAGTTCCTGGCAAAAAGGAAATACTCAATATTGGTGATTTTATTATTGTTAATTATTATTATTACTACTCTCTCCCTTCATCCTTGATTAAATCTAAAGACAGAGGCTGGTATTTAGGATGCCTCCACCTCTACCACATAAACACCAGCTGGAGACTGTGTGACAATTAACCTTATATACAATGACTTGGAAGAGTACGCAGCCTGAGCTTTCACAGATTTCCTTCATCATCATATTTCTTTTATTAAAACAAGACTCTGGGTTTTCTCCACGGAGCTGAGTAGGGGGAAATGCGTTTCGGTGTCTTGACAACTATGGTCCCTTGCAATTTGAAGTCACAGTTCCCCTGCAGAAAGTGCAGCCCTGTGCCCCGCTGTGAGTTGTGAATGATGGATTGGGAGGCTGAAGCTAGAGTTTTCTCACTCAGCAGGCTTCTTTCCAAATTCAATGTGAGTGATGTATTCCCCAACTTTTGTATCAGGGCCAAGGTCAGAGCTGACCTTGCAGTTTTTCTAGGTACCTGCAAGAATACTGGCGAGATGGAGAGGATACATTTGAGGGTTGGGGGCAGGGAAAATTTGAGAAGGAGGCCGGAAAACAGTGTACTTATGTGGATAAAAATGCGTGTGAGGGCTCCTCTGTGTAACTGTAAATGTTGTGTGGGACTGAGACGTGTGATCCATGTCTCTGAGGTGTCACATAGCAGATTCATTCTGTGGCTGCATACAGTAACTGTATATATAAATATATATGTATAAATACCAACCAAAAGAAAGATTTTGTTATGTCCTAGCACATTTGCACATTAAATATTAATGATAAAATAGTAGCAGTAAGTGAAAATGTAATTAAAGACAACTGATGCTAGTTCTGAAGCATGAAAATGTTAAGCCAATTTGAAATTTATCAAACTTCCGAGTCTTTTTTTTTTTTTTTTTTTTTTTTTTTGTAGAGATGGAGTTTTGCCATGTTGCCCAGGTTGGTCTCCAACTCCTGGGCTCAAGCGATATGCCCACCTCAGACTCCCAAAATGCTGGGATTACTGGCATGAGCCACAGTGTTTGACCTCTAAACCAATTTTTGGCTAGTTTTTTTTTTTTTTTTTTCTTTTGTGTTGTTGGGGGAGGTTTGAAAATGGTGGGGATTTTGAGGGCCTATAGAAATTAGAATGTTTTTATATTATTCACTTCATTGAAGACAAAAGGCTGTTTGAAATTTTTGTAGAAAACCTAGGCTGGAGAAATATCTAGCCTTATTTTTAAACCTGAAGGAACCACACATGTAACCAAACTGTAAGATATGTATCAAAATTTACACAGATTGTACTTTTTTGGGGCAGTTCATTCATATTTAGCTGAAATCTCATTGGGTTTTCGTTACTTCAAACAAAAATATATTCTGGCATTATTTAAAGTATGAAAATTGCCCAGAATGTCATCTTTCCAATGTCATTAAAATATTGGCTAGTTTTTAAAAAGTCAGTTGGTACATATCTTTGTGCTAGAGTGGTAGCCAGCAATTGTATGGCAGTTGGAAGGGTGTTGGAGTTCAATATTGGGAATTTTGGAAACTTCTCATTTTGTAATGAAGGGTTTTCTTTTAAAGCTCATGGTTACGTATTTATGCACACATCTCCTACCTATGGGCTGTCTTCTATATGTAATTGTGTATGGGCTTATGAAAGAGGAAAAAAAAAAAGGTAGATCAGTCTATTGTGTCTTTCTGTTAACTTATACACATACTCAGTTCTACCGCTAGACCTGGGTCCCTCATTTAGAACACCCTACTTTGGCCCTCCTCTGGCCATGCCTCTCCTCCAATCAAGGCGTCTGTGGAGCCAAGTAGGCAGCCCTTTCCTTCTACACCCCAGAATTCCCTGCCCGATGGCCCCAAGCTCCCTTCCAGGATCTGTGTGGGTCTCTTCTGGGGCTTTATTTCTCTGAGAGCTACACTGAATATCAAGGAGCTCAAGAATGTGAAAATATATTGTAAATATAATTTTTAAATATTTAGCTAGATGACATATGGACTTCTGTTTCCATTAGCCTTCACTGTGAGGCAAACCACCCAAACTATAGAGGCCTGGAACAAAAATCCTTTGCTATTTCTCATGATTTTGTGTGTTTGGTGGATGGTTTCTCTGCTGATTTTTGCCTAGGCTCATTTGTGCAGCTGCATTCAGCTAGAGGGGTGCCTGGACTGGAAGGTGAATGATGGCCTCAGTCAACGTCTGGCAGTTGTGCTGGCTTGGTTCTTCTCTATGTAGCCTCTTGTCCTCCAGGAGGCTGCTTCAAAGGGCAGCTAAAGGGCTCCATTCAAAGGGAGTTAATATGGAAGGTGCAAGGCCTCTTAAGGCTTAGCTTTGAAACTCACAGAAAGTTACTTCTGCCAATTCTGTTGGTCAAAGCAAGTGACAAGGTCAGTCCAAATTCAAGGCAGGGGAAATAGACTCTACCACTTGATGGGAAGAGCAGCAAGGTCACTTTGCAGAAGGACAAGCAGGATAGAAGAAAGAGTCACAGTTATCTTTGCAAATAATTGACCACACACTCTATTTGTATTCCTGTCCCATACCCCACAGATGTTAGGGATGATCCTGCAAAAGCTGGTAGTGATAATACCACCAAACTTTTATCCATTCACTTTTTTTTTTTTTTTTTTTGAGAGACCGTTTCACTTTGTCACCCCAGGCTGGACTGCAGTGGTGCGATCTTGGCTCACTGCAAACTCTGCCTCCTGAGTTTAAGCAATTCTCCTGCCTCAGCCTCCGAGTAGCTGCGATTACAGGCATGCACCACCATATCTGGCTAATTTTTGTATTTTTAGTAGAGATGGGATTTCACCATGTTGGCCAGACTGATCTCAAACTCCCGATGTCAGGTGGTCCACCTGCCTCGGCCTCCCAAAGTGCTGGGATTACAGACGTGAGCCACTGCGCCCAGCCTGTCCATTCACTTTGAATGTAGTCATTTCATATAGTGAGGTAGATTCAGAGAGTTTTTTTAAGGGGAAATATAAATGCCAAGGCTTGGAAACTGGTTGATATGAAATCGTTGTTTAATTTGGAAAAGAACAGTACACAACATTCAGTGCTTATCATTAATCCTATGATTTTCTTTCTAAATAGCTGCTGCTATCTTAAGTAAAGTAAATCTGTCTGTGGATCCTTGTGATAATTTCTTCCGGTTCGCTTGTGATGGCTGGATAAGCGATAATCCAATTCCCGAAGATATGCCAAGCTATGGGGTTTATCCTTGGCTGAGACATAATGTTGACCTCAAGTTGAAGGGTAAGTTTCTACTGGGGTTTGGTGATACACTTTACAGAGAGCAATATTTGACAGGAAAAATATAGTTTGGGATTTGAAGCATGACTTCTCACTTTTTAACTATGCTAAATTCATTTCCAAGAATTTTTTAAATGAAAGGTTGAAAGGAAAGTTTGCAGAATTTTGATCTCCCAGATCTCAACATAAGACTAATGTAGGTTGTTATGTTCATGTTTGGTAATAGTAAATTCTGCTGAAGGATAAAGAGCATTTGATTGAGATTGCAAGCAAAGGAATAGTTAATGAAAATTGTATCAATATACTCATTTGTCTGTCGTATTCAGAGCAAACTTCATTTCTTGCTGATTGTGTCCTGGATTTTCATGGCTTACAAATTGTACTTAACACCTCATCATCTTTTGACATCACTTTTGAGAACTCTGGATGACCTTGTGGTTGTCATATTGTTCCTGTTAACTTCTAAGTTGGCTCTAGGGAGATTCACTTTTCTCCCATGGCCACTCTAGCAATGACAAGCTCACACACACATACTCACACGTGCATGCACACAAACATACATATGTGCTCAAAGAAATCCCCCCGCCCCCCGCCAAAGTTGGAAATGTCTATTATTGGAGGATATTCTGTTAGCATTGGATCTAATTTTTATGCTAAGCTATTGGAGAAGGCCACTTCAGGAGGGAAGTAGGAAGATTTCAAAGGCAGATAAGGTAATTGTTTTGAGAAGGCAAAAATAGTGGTTTTTTTTTGGCTCTTTTTGACAACTGTGAGTTACACCATGTAACTTGCATTCAGTAACACCTACAAAGAACTCCTGAGAAGTTATAAAAATCATTTTCCCTTCCCATTTACATTTCCCCAAGATTTTAAATACTTGAAAATTAAATATATATCATTTTACAATAAGTAAAACTCTTGGCAAAATAAATAATTAGATACCGATTGTCAATTATGAGGAAAAATGTGCTTAAATGTCACAACTAGATATAAATCACATGGATTTAATATTTTCTATTAGGAGACCCAAATTCAGTCTTGGTAAATTATAAATGAGAATTTACAAGGATGTCAGGGTTTTCTCCTAAACCCAAAGGAAGATTCTCATACTATAAAATCATAAATAAGACCTTGAGGAGTGAGTTTACTAATACTTATTTCCCTGTAGGACATTCATTCATGTTGGTCTGATTTACCATTCTTGTCCATTTCCTATTTACCTTATCTTGCTTTTCTTACTCAATAGACAGATGTGTACACACACATGTGCACACACACACGCACAGTCATGCGTGCAGAAACATTACTGAAGGATAAGAAAACTGCAAGATTTCCAGACATACGCTCCTTTTGCATTAGTTATAACCCAAAGATTTCTATCTTCAGGACATGAAGTGGTTAACGATAACTTAAATAACTTTTCAGGGGTGTCTGGAATTTTAACATAAAAGTTAAAATCAGTATATCAATATGCTTTGTTTGAGGAGGGTACTGTCTATAGGCTCCTTCAAAATCAATAGAAATGCGAGTAAATTGTTTAGCACAGGGTTTTTGTATTTACTAGCTTCCTTTTAAAAATCAAAAATTTTATTTCCCAGCTCCATTGAAGAAATAAAAAGAGAGCAAAAATTAAAAGAAAGGTCGCTCATAAATCCATCATAAGAAATAACTGCTAATAAAGCAGTTGGGGATATTTCTTCCCAGGTTTTGTTGCACGTGTGGGTCCATATGCATAACTTCATATGCACACCTATATATTTTAAAAATTAGCTGATATTATGTGTACTACTCTAACTTATTTTCAGAAACTATGCATTCCTCATAGACATAGATTATGTCAGTAGATACCTTTTCTTTCTTGCTTTCTTGCTTGCTTGCTCTTGTCACCCAGGCTGGAGTGCAATGGCACTATCTCGGCTCACTGCAACCTCAGCCTCCTGGGTTCAAACAAGCGATTCTCCTGCCTCAGCCTTCTGAGTAGCTGGGATTACAGGCACTTGCCACCATGCCTGGCTAATTTTTGTATTTTTAGTAGAGATGGGGTTTCACCATGTTGGTCAGGCTAGTCTTGAACTCCTGACCTCAAGTGATTGGCCTGCCTCAGCCTCCCAAAGTGCTGGGATTACAGGCGTGAGCCACCGCACCTGGCCAACTTTTCTTATTATAAATAACACTGTAATAAACATCCTTGTGTATACATCTTTATGTCCTTATCTAAATGATCTAAATATATCCTTAGGATAAATTCCCAGAAATGGAATTACTGGGTTGAAAGAGTACTCTAGATTTCTTTTTTGATGCATATAGCCAAATTGCCTTTTAGAAAGTTTCTTTCAGCTGGGCACGGTGGCTCATGCCTGTAATCCCAGCACTTTGGGAGGCCGAGGCAGGTGGATCACCTGAGGTCAGGAGTTCAAGACCAGCCATGGCTAACATATCAAAACCTAGGCTCTACTAAAAATTAAAAAATTAGCCGGGCATGGTGGTGCCTGTAATCCCAGCTACTCAGAAGGCTGAGGCAGGCGAATCGCTTGAACTGGGAGGCAGAGATTGCAGTGAGCCGAGATCGCGCCATTGCGCTGCTGCCTGGGCAACAAGAGTGAAACTCTGAACTCTGTCTCAAAAAAAAAAAAAAAAGTTTGTTTCTGGGTCTTTATATTTCTTTTTTTTTTTTGATGTTTTAAAGGATAACTTTTTCCCATCAACTGCTTTCTGTGGTATAAAGTAGAAGTCAGCAAACCATGGCCAGTAGACAAAATCCAGTCCACTGCCTGGAAGTTTTATTGGAACACAGCCACATCCATTCACTTATGCATTATCAATGGCTGCTTTTGCCCTCCAGTGGCACAACCGAATAGTTGCCATGGAAACTGGATAGCCCAAAAACCCTAAAATATTTACTGTTTGACTTTTATAAACAGTTTGCCAGTCCCTGATGCCTAGTATAAAGTAGAGCTTTGAATGTATGTATTGGATTCAATTGGAACTGTCTAATTAGTTGATAGCTCCTTGGTAGCTTCTTTGGATTTCTTAGATAGTTAATAATAAAGGTAAGAAATACTAGAACAGGCTGAGCGTGGTGGCTAATGCCTGTCATCCCAGCACTTTGGGATTACACAAGGCAGGTGGATCACCTTCAGGTCAGGAGTTTGAGACCAGCCTGGCCAACATGGTAAAACCTCGTCTCTACTAAAAATATAAAAAAATTAGCCACGCATGGTGGTTCACGCCTGTTATCCCAGCTACTCAGGAGGCTGAGGCAGGAGAATTGCTTGAACCCAGCAGGCAGGGGTTGCAGTGAGCTGAGATCACACCACTGCACTCCAGTCTGGGCGACGGAGTGAGACTTCATCTCAAAAAACAAAAATACCAGAACAGTGTTGAATAATAGCAATGATAATGGGTGTAAGTTTCTTATTCCTTGCTTGGGTGGTAATGCCTCCAGTATTTCCCCTGAAAACATACACTTTTTGTTTGTTTGTTTTAGATAGCTATTCTTTTTTGTGTTCTGTTGTTCCTAGTTTGCAAAAAGGTGCTGCCCAAGAAAAATGCCTCTTTGCCATTTATCAAGAGACTCAGATAGAGTCTCTCTTTTACCTTATCTTGATTTACCCCTGCTCAACTAAACTTATAATTTTGAAATAAATCCTGCCTATTAATGGTTTGTATTTTTTTAAGACATTACCAGAATTGAAGAAGCTAGCATTTTGTTTCACACATTTGTGTCTATATTTATGATTCATATTGGTTTGTGATTGTTTTGTGTACTAGGTTTGTCAAACTCTGTTATTAAGATTGTGCTGGCATAGTCAAACAAAGTGGGAGGCTTCCTCCCACATGTTTCTATGCTCTGGGAAAGACATAATTCAATAAATCCCAAGTTACTCTATGACAAGCACTGTAAAGGCCAAATTCACAAACTGGTTGTGGGGTTCTTGTTTCAGATGTCAAGAAGGAGAGCAAATGGTGGAAGAGGGTCTCTTAAAATTAGTGTCTTGTAACAAAAATAGGTAAAATATAAAATAGCTGGACACAGTGGCTCTTGCCTGTAATCCCACCACTTTGGGAGGCCAAGGTGGGTGGATCACTTGAGGTCAGGAGTTCAAGACCAGCCTGGCCAATGTAGCGAAAACCTGTTTCTACTAAAAATACAAAAATTAGCCAGGTGTGGTGGCAGGCGCCTGTAATCCCAGCTACTCAGGAGGCTGAGACAGGAGAATCGCTTGAACCCAGGAGGCAGAGGTTGCATTGAGCCAAGATCGTGCCAATGCACTCCAGTCTGAGTGACAGAGTAAAACTCTATCTCAAAAAAACAAAAAACAGCTGCATAAAATATCTATTAGATTTATAAACTTTTTATTTTGAGATAATTCAAACTTTGAGAAGTTGAACAAATAGCACAAGGAACATCTATGTACCCTTTACCCAGATTCCCTGATTATTACCATTTACTACATTTATTCTATTATATATATACTTTCATTGTCCATCTGTAAATGTATATATAGTGTATCATCCTCTACATATACATTTATATACTTTTATATGTATGGGCGGATGGTATATGATAAAATATATCTATAAATGTATAGATAAATACCGATATAGATACAGATGTATAGATTTTTTTCTGAACTCTGCAGGTATGTTACAGATGATTACATATTCCTAAAGTGTATAGAGGTTTTCAAATGTCAAATGTGCTAAAAATCTTACTTCTTTTCCTGAAACACTGAATCTTTAAATTTTAATATATTCTACATCTATCTGTGTGTCTGTCAGTCTATCTACCTTGTCATCCAACTATCTATTCATTTATCATTCCATCCAGGTAATACAGGCTCACTGTAGACCAACCGTAAAGAAACAACAAAAGAAGTATACTTCACCACCCAGCAGTAACAACTTTTTAAATGCAAATATAGACATAAAATTACATATCTCTTCTAAGGGACCATATAATACATTCTATTTAATTAATTTATTTACTTATTTATTTATGACAGAGCCTTGCTCTGTTGCCCAGGCTGGAAGTGCAGTAGCACGATTTCAGCTCACTGCAACCTCTGCCTTTTGGGTTCAAGTGATTCTCATGCCTCAGCCTCCCAAGTAGCTGGGATTACAGGCATGTGCCACCATGCCCAGATCATTTTTATATTTTTAATAGAGACGGGGTTTCACCATGTTGGCCAGGCTAGTCTCAAACTCCTGGTCACAGGTGATCCGCCTGCCTCAGCCTCCCCAAGTGCTGGGATTACAGGCGTGAGCCACCACACCCAGCCGGATATACTGTAATTTACTTAATCAATGCCTGTGTTATTGAGGTTATTTTTAATGTTTTCTTCATTGTAAGCCCCTTGGAGCATGAGTTTAGAAACATTGAGCTGGATTTGAATCCTGATTCCCTTTCATTTTCCCTCTGTATCACTCTGGGCCAATTACTGACCTCACCTAGTTCAGTTTTCTTATCTTTAAAATGGAGATAAGAATACACATATCCGGGCATGCAAAGGCATACAGAGTGGTGTAATAGACCTTGGATTCAAAAGGGGGAGGGTGGGAGAAGGGTGAGGAATAAAAAAACTATAGGGTGCATACAAAATACACTACTTGGTGACAGGTGCACTAAAATCTCAGACTTTACCACTATCCAATTAATCTACATAACCATAAACTACTGGTTATGTACCCTAAAAGCTATTGAAATAAAAAATATATATATTTGGAAAAAAGAATACCCATATCATAGGGGCTTTGTGAAGATTGAAGGAGATGATTTATATGAATTACCCAGTCCAGTTCCTGGCACATAGCAGACCTTCCGTAAATATTTGTCCTTTGTTCCTCGCTTTGTTTCAAAGATAGTTCTAAGATTCATGAAGTAATGTCTATCAAATGCTTTAAGTTTTATTCTGGTCTTATCCTTTGTGTAAATACCATGTGCTTTCAAAAATATTGAATACTGTCAAGATATTTTTCCTCACTCTTGATAAAAAGAGAGAACATCCCAAAATAAAACCCAGTACTACCAATCAAAAAAGTACCATTTTCTTAAGGCTGATAGAAAACACACAGATACGGCTGTCCAATTTGTGAAATAAAATGGACTTGACAGACCTGGCTGATGAAAAATTGCCCTCTACTGAAGTGAGCAACCTGGCTTTGTGAATTTTTTTCTTTAAATGGCATATAAGACTCAGATTCCTACTTGGAAAATAAAATTACTTCTTATTCTCTCCAAGAAGTGAGATTTTTTAAAAAGTCAAATATAATCAGATGTTTGTCTTAAGATCCACATTCTGTAACCCCCCCCAAATTTGTCTTCATGTGACCATGAAGAAGACACAGCATGCATTGCTTATGGATGAGCAGATGGAAATGTAGCAAATGAGCACTTATGAAACATGAGGCAATGAATGAGCTAGAACACTTATGTCACATAGAAGACAGATGACTCAAGGTACAGCCAGATCAGCTCTATTACGGAATAGCTATCTTTGCCAATATTTTGTGAAGAAATGCAATATATTATTTTCAAACACAGCTTCAGCAGAACAATAAGATGAAGTAGGGACTCTGCATTAATGAACAGATAGAGATGATTGTGATTCATAGACCATTTATTTGTAAACACCTTCTGACTGAGATTCAAATAGTTCTCATAATTAAACACCCCCCACTCCAAATAATCTTTTTTTCCTAGCCAAATCATCTTTTGCAGACAATGGGAAACTGAAAACTTCAGTTCCTATAAAGTCATTTAGTAATTAGGAAGTTCAGATTATTGAAGACAGTGAATTGTCATTTTCCTTATGTTGTATGTATAGTAGAGCTTTGACTTCATAAAGTTCTTAATTTTTAAATTATTTTAGTATTATTATTATTTTTTGAGATGGAGTTTCACTCTTGTTGCCCAGGCTGGCATACAGTGGCGCCATCTCGCCTGACTGCAACCTCCACTTCCCAGGTTCAAGTGATTCTCCTGCCTTGGCCTCCCTAGTAGCTTGTATTACAGGCGCCTGCCACCATGCCCAGCTAATTGTTGCGTTTTTAGTAGAGACAAGGTTTCCCCATGTCATCCAGGCTGGTCTTGAACTCCTAACCTCAGGTGATTTGCCCGCCTCAGGCTCCCAAAGTGCTGGGATTACAGGTGTGAGCCACTTGCATCCGGACACTTCATGAAGTTCTTTGAAACAAATATCAGACTGGTAAATGTGGGGATGCAGCGGGGAAGTGCTAAGGACCAACCATCCATTGTGGTGGGCTTTTTATTACCAGTGAAAACTCAGCCTCTGTAGTTTTGAGTGAGTCTCCTATGTAAACTGGGGTGCACCCCCTCAGAGAAGATGCCCATTTTTCTCAGAGCATGCTGGCTCTTTTTCATGTGGCCACACAGGAAGTAACCAATTGCCAAGTTACAAATACATCACTACAGTCCTATATGTGCAAAGGGGTGCTGCATGAAGATTTGGGCCTGTATCGAAGACTTTTGGAATGTGAGATGAAATAATTTTACTTGAAAAGTTTGTTGTTGTACAGGGTTTTCCTGTTCTCATACACCATTTGAGTATTGGTAGGTGTGCATGGTGCATGGAGTGTGGGGAGAAGGTAAGAAGTTGTCAGATTAGGGCCGGGGGCGGTGACTCATGCCTGTAGTCCCAGCACTTTGGGAAGCCCAGGAAGGTGGGTCACGTGAGGTCAGGAGTTCGAGACCAGCCTGGCCAACATGGTGAAACCCCATCTCTACTAAAAACACAAAAAATTAGCTGTGCATGGTGGCGAGCACCTGTAATCCCAGTTACTCCAGAGGCTGAGGCAGGAGAATTGCATGAACCCGGGAGGCAGAGGTTGCAGTGAGCCAAGATAGCACCACTGCACTCCAGCCTGGGCAGCAAAGTGAGACTCCAGCTCAAAAAAACAAAACAACAAAAATAAACCTAGTGCTAGATATGAAATATTCCCAGCACAAAATAATGATAAATGTTTGAAGCAATGGATATCCCAATTACCCACAGTTGATCATTACATTGTATGCTTGTATCAGATAATCACATGTACCCCATAAATATGTAAACTATAATGTATCCATAAACATTAAAAATTGGAAAACTGGAAAAATATAAAAATAAGTTGGTTTTTTTTTTTTTTTTTTTTTTCCTGAACGCCCTGTGGAAGATGTGAGTGTATCTCTAGGATATGTTCTCTTTCTAAATAGCTAAATGAACTAAAGAGGCCATCAGAATGACTACCGTGTGTAAAAGCTTGTGTTCTGGTAGTTCTGACAGTCAGCCTGTCAGGTTTTCTTTTTTCTTTTTTTTGGAGTGCTGGAGTGCACTGGCATGATCTCGGCTCACTGCAACCTCTGCCTCCCCGGTTCAAGCAATTCTCCTGCCTTAGCCTCCTGAGTAGCTGGGATTACAGGCACACGAAACATGCCCAGCTAATTTTTATATTTTTAGTAGAGATGGTGTTTTGCCATGTTGACCAGGCTGGTCTCAAACTCCTGACCTCAGGTGATCCGCCTGCCTCTGCCTCCCAAAGTGCTGGGATTACAGGTGTGAGCCACCACTCCCGGCCAGGTTTTCTTCTTATGTGTGCTTTTCCACCCTCAGTGCATGTCCTTGTCTTACTTTTTGACTGTTGTCTGCTCTTAGCCTTCCATTTTAAGATCTGATCTCTTCCCCTATTGCTTTAATGTAGCTCCTCTGTCATTAGTGGTTTCTACTACAAATAAGTTGGGTATGCTTGGTAAGAACCAGCTCTGTTCATTACATTTGTTCTAAATTGTATGATGTTCAGTTGGGGTAAATTCACTGCTTCAAATAGATTGAAATGCACAGCATTTTGATTGTACTAACTGATCTGTGAAAATAGTCGTATTTACCAAGCATTTACTTTTATTCCTGGCACTAATTGCTTTCAGCCATAACTAACAGACACCCCAACTCAAACTGGCTTAAACAATAAAATATGCTGACTCATGTAACCAAAAAGTCTAGTAATTATGTAGACTTCAGGTAAGGGCTGATCCAGCAGCTGAATATTAAGGATCACATTTTTTTTTTCTTTCTCTCTCTACTCTGACATCCACCATGTCATATTTCCTTCTAAGTCTGTTTGGTCATGAGATTGTTGCTAATAACCAGAATTTATACTTCCTCATTCATATCTAGCAAGAGGCATTGTGTTAGACAGAAGGGATACAGAAGTATAAAGATTAATAAGGTCCCCTAGGCTGGGCGGGGTAGCTCATGCCTGTAATGCTAGCACTTTGGGAGGCTGAGGTGGGTGGATCACCTGAGGCCAGGAGCTCAAGACCAGCCTGGACAATATGGTGAAACCCTGTCTCTACTAAAAATACAAAAGTTAGTTGGGCGTGGTGGTGGGAACCGTAATCCCAGCTACTCGGAGGTTGCAGTGAGCCAAAATCACTCCACTGCACTCCAACCTGGGTGACAGAGCGAGACTGTGTCTCAAAATAATAATAATAATAATAATAATAATAATAATAATAATAATAAGGTCCCCTAGTCTATCCTAATGGAAATTACAATCTGCACTTCACGAGTGTTCCCATAGGTACTGTAATCAATGCTCTAGAGCTGTCCTGCTCAGCATGGCAGCCACTAGCCACTGTGGGTTTTGAGTACTCAAAAATATGGCTAGGTGGAATTGAGGTGTGATGTAAGTGTAAAATATACACCAAATTTTAAATACTTCATTTTTTAAAACGAAAGCACTCTCATTAATAAATTGATGGTTTCATTTATAATAAGTAATTGCATGTATAAATAATATTCTGAGTTATAGTAAGGCAAATAAGATATACCATTAAACATCTCCCCTGTTTCTTTTTACTTATTTAAATTTAGCTACAAGAAAATTAA
Organism: Macaca nemestrina; assembly: GCF_043159975.1. Taxonomy (NCBI): domain Eukaryota; kingdom Metazoa; phylum Chordata; class Mammalia; order Primates; family Cercopithecidae; genus Macaca; species Macaca nemestrina. The sequence goes on along the minus strand of NC_092145.1, from coordinate 138,634,480 downwards.
AAATTACATACGTGGTTTGGGTAATATTTCTACCAGAAAGCATTGCTCTATAGCCCTGAACAGGCTATTAGCAAGGTGAACTATCTGGGAATAACTCAGATGGATTTCAGTGCTAGAGAAAGCTCAGAGAACACCTTGATTTAAAATAGTCCTCTGGCTGGGTGCGGTGGTTCACGGCTGTTATCCTAGCACTTTGAGAGGCCAAGGTGGGCAGATCACTTGAAGCCAGGAGTTCGAGACCAGCCTGGCCAACAGAATAAAAAACAACAACAAAAATTAGCCAGACCTGGTAGCACATGTCTGTAGTCCCAGCCACTCAGGAGCTGAGGTGGGAAGATCACTTGAGCTGGGGAGGCCACGGTTGCAGGGAGCCGAGATTGCACAACTGCACTTCATCCAGGGCAACAGAGCGAGACTCCATCTCAAAAAAAAAAAAAAGAAAAAAATAGTCCCCTACCCAATCTCCAATTCCTTTGTATTTGTGTCCTTTGTGGTCCTTATAACCATCTGTAATGATCTCATTTGTGTACATGCTTGCTGTTCTTCTCACTTACACCGCTCCTGTAGATGTTAAACTCCGTGAGAAACTCCATTTTGGGTGTCACTGTGACTGCAGCACAAGCATAGTGCCTGCCATAGGAGGTGCTCAGTAAATACTTCCTAAAGAAAGGAGAAAAGGAATGTGCCCTCTGTGGTTGGCTGAATGCAGTTGTGGGGGCAGCTGACTGGGTAGAGAGGAGTGGCTTTTTCTTCTCCCTTTCACTCCATCTCCTCCTGTGCCCATAGTCCCGGAAGACTCTTGAGATGCAACCGGGACTTGCCCCTGAAAGGAGGGGAAGCAAAATCATCAGTCATTTTCCATTTGTGTTCTGGGCCTCAGGAAGGCAGGACAGGGACGTGGGCAATGAGACAGGCCTGGGCCCTTCTAAGACTCTCTGTTGGTGGGATCTGATGCAAGCTACATACAAGAAAAATAACTTGCAGGATGTGGTTCAAGTTTGGGTTCTGAAAAAAAAAAAAAAAAAAAAAAAGATTCTGCCACTTATCAGCTGTGTGGCCATGGGCAAACTACTTCTTTCTGAGCCTCAGTTTCTTATCTGGTAATATTGTTGGACAAATCCAATGAGATGTGTAGAAAGTCTTCTACAGAAGGTTCCATAAATGGAATCTGTTACTGTTAATTTCACAAGGGTTAAATTAATGTTTTAAAAGCCCTTGGCACATAGTAGATGCTTAAGAAATGTTCTCCAGTCAAATAAAAATAACTTATAAGAAGACCTTGACATCACTATTAAAATAAAATGTTGTGATCTAGTTTTTTTTTCTCAAACTCCCCACATGCCTCTAAATAAGGAAGCTGATTCTGAAAAAAGCAAGGCTGGAGATAAAACATAGCAGATGAGGACATTTGTACATATTCCCAACTTTCATTGCCAGACCTTGGTCATGACCCTAAACCCTGGACAGTTTCGATAATCTAATTGTCAGATAACACATTCATTGGAGGCCATGTGATTTTTAAATCACTCCTACAGGAAGAGAAAGAAGAGGAAGGGGAATTGGTAAAAATAAGAACAAATATTCTCTTATGCTTCTCTAGAGCTTCTCTGGATGTCACTTAAAAAAACTGCTACCAATTTCCCGTTTTTTTTTTTTTGGAGACGGAGTCTCACTCCACCTCCCCGATTCAAATGATTCTCCTGCTTCAGCCTCCCAAGTAGCTGGGATTACAGGCGCCTGCCATCCCACCTGGCTAATATTTTAATTTTAATTTTAATTTAATTTATTTTTTTTAGACAGAGTCTCACTCTGTTGCCCAGGCTGGAGTGCAGTGGCGAGATCTCGGCTCACTGCAAGCTCTGCCTCCCGGGTTCACGCCATTCTCCTGCCTCAGCCTCCCGAGTAGCTGGGACTACAGGCACCTGCCACCATGCCCGGCTAATTTCTTGTACTTTTTAGTAGAGACAGGGTTTCAACATATTGGCCAGACTGGTCTCAAACACCTGACCTCAGGTGATCCACACGCCTCGGCTTGCCAAAGTGTTAGGATTACAGGTGTGAACCAGCGTGCGCAGCCCCAGTTTCCCTTTGTTCTCTCTTCTTTCCCATCCCTAGGAGATCCTTAACTTAAGTCCACAGTCTTCCCACAAGAGGGCTGTCAATAAAATTCAGGTACTTGGATGGGAAAAATTGCACCTTTATTTTCACTAACCTCTCACAGAATTTTAGCATTTTGTTTACGAATGTAGGCAACAAACCCTGGTACTATTAGCAGTGCCTGTGACTTTGTTACCAACAGCAATCATGGTTATTTTTCTACCTTACTGCAGATGTTGCAGGTATCTTGAAATGTTATGTACATGTATCACTACTTCAAAATTATAGTAGTTCTCAGACTTATTAGGGCTTGGTATTTAATGAATTAATCAAATAGCATATATAAATAATTTCACACAGTAAAAAATGTTTTGCTGTGTTTTGAAATACCTGTTTTTCTTTGTAAGCCTATGTTTCTTACGCACTTAGAAACATTATTCTCAGAATGGTCCATAGGTTTCAACAGACTGCCCAAGAGATGTAGGCAGAAAAAACCATTAAGAACCCCAGTGTATATAAGGATTGCTGGAGCAAGATTCAAGAAGGCATAGTTTTATTTAGCTCCAGCTTCTTGATCCATCTTAATTCAGGTGCTGGGAGTGGCATTGGCTATTACATGGCCTCATGGGTCCACTCATGCCCAAATCTTTGAGTACTTCACTGTCTAGACTCCCTGGGTAATGAGAATGTTACTGACAGTTAATTTGTGTTTATGAGGGTATTAGATGAAACTGGGGTTTGTGCCAGTACCAACCCTTGAACTGATTAAATGCAGGCTTTATGATTGTCTATGCCATGGAACCTGTATATTTTCAGGTGAAATTACTAAGGCTTGCCATGTGCTTATCATGAAAGCAGGGCATTAAAGGTCAATTCTGGGCCTGGCAGTGTACAACTGTAGTCCCAGCTACTCAGGAAGTTGGAGAGGGAGGAATGCTTGAGCCCAGGAATTCAAGGCTGTAGTAAGCTAAGACTGTGCCACCGCACTGCAGCCTGGGTGACAGAGCAAAGCCCTGTCTCAAAAAAAAAAAAAAAAAAAAAAAAAGGTCAATTCTTATTCAAAATGATATAGCTTTTGCTGTGATGTAGTTAATAATATTTGTGAACAGTGCAAGTGATTGAAAATAGTAATACACCAAGTAGAGTGTTTATTCATAAGTAGATACATGGTATACAAAAGAGCTAGCTTGTTATTCAATATTGAAGACAGGGGCTCTTGATTGAACTTAGAAGGTTGGAGAGTAAGGGAGTGGGGGAACTGCAAACCTGGAGGTGCTAGGAGCTAAGTTCTAAGGGTCAGACCCAATATATATAGCTTGGCTTTGTTGGAAGGAAGGAATGAACAGGGCCCTTGGTGAGAGAAGACAGGAGATAAAAGATGTTGAAATCCATTGGCGAGATTTTTGACTTGCAGCAGGGAATGCTAAGGTTTCTGAGAAGTGGAGCAACAGCCTGCAAAATGCTATGCATGGGAATATTGGCTGAAAAAAATGAATGGGAAAGCAGACAAGGGGGCATTTTTGTAGCATAAATATTGCCACACATTATGAAAAGTTTCCCGTGAGTTAGCTTGAATGTTGTAGGAGGAAAGAAACATTTCACTTTAGAAGATTGTGGACTAAATTTAGGTTCCTTTGACTAAATATAAGTTCCTCAGCATGACTAATGACACAGGATATGTGCATCCTGAGAAAGACATATACACCCACAATGACACTTCTCCACCTGCCCACACCCAGGTCCTGTTTTACAAGGTTGGTATGTTTAAGTGTATTTTACTTTGCAGTTGTTCAGAAGGATTGCATATTTTTGAAAAACTATTTCCTGAAAGAGGATGACTGTTTGGAAAGGAAAGAAAAATCCTAGCTGGCTTTGGTGGTAACAGTTGGGAGGCATACCCACATGAGCTTTGGTGGTAACAATTCCTGAAGCTTCTCCAAGGATCCACGTGTTCCTGCTGTTGGTTGCCAGAAGCCAGAATAATAATGGAGCTGAGAATATGGGATTTTAGTGAGAACTTCCAGGGGCATCCAGATTTCACAGCAGAAGCAGATGACTCAGATGTCCTGCACCTTAGAGAGATAGGTGAATCCCTTACCTTTACCATACACTGAGTTGATCAAGGGCAGAATGGAAGCCCTATAAAAATTAAAAAGTTGTTTGCATGCTAGCATTCATAGTGGAACCGAGTTGAAAATTTTATCCTTGTATTCCATACTCTCTGATTAGATGGTTTCAGCTGTGCTCTCACCCCCAATTCTGAGAACTTTTCAACTGTGACTGAGGTGTGGATGGGTCAAGCATCTTTACAATGTGACAAAATCCCCATTTCTCCTCTGATTTACTACTAATGGGGAGATATTTCAATTCATTACTGTGAAGTGAGCCTTTAATAGATTTAAAAAATTGTAAGAGTATATCACCTAGGGAAGGACCTAACAGGGCTGGGCACTTTATTGAGGTGACCTTATTTAATAATATCATTAGTTATCATTTATTGGACTCTGAACTGAGCTCCCAACAGGTAAGATGTAAGATTTATCTGCCTTTTACAGATGAGAAAACAGGCACCAAGCAGTATAACTAGCCCAAGGTCACACGGCTGATATGCAATTGAGCCAGGATTAGATTTGGCCCATTTGACCTTTACCACCTGGTAAAAGCCCTGAAAACTAGAAAGGTGATATTATTCCTGTTTTACAGTTGTGCAAACTGTGGCTTAGAGAGGTGTATTAGTCTGTTTTCACACTGCTACAAAGAAATACCTGTGACTGCGTAATTTATAAAGGAAAGAGGTTTAATTGACTCACAGTTCTGCATGGCTAGGGAGGCCTCAGGAAACTTACAATCATGGCAGAAGGGGAAGGAGGCATGTCTTACATGGCAGCAGGTGAGAGAGAGTGAGCAAGAACAGGGAAAATTGCCTTGTAAAACCATCAAATCTCTTGAGAACTCATTCATTATCAGGAGAACAGCGTGGGGGAAAAATGCCCTCATGACCTAATCACTTCCCATGAGTTTCTTCCCTCAAAACATGGGGATTATGGGGATTAAAATTTGAGATGAGATTTGGGTGGAGACACAGAGCCAAACCATAACAAGAGGTTAAGTAATTTACCCATATTCACACAGTTAGTGACCGATAAAGATAACTTCCAGAGTGGTATTGTCCAATAAAAATACAATGTGAGTCACAAATGCAAGTCACATGTGATTTTATGTTTTCTAGGAGCCACATTTTAAAAAGTAAAAATAGTAGCAGTTGGAATTATATATTTTATCTAACCCAATATATCCAAAATATTGTCATTTCTACATGTAATCAATGTAGAAAACTTATCCATGAGGCATTTTCTCTTCTTTCTTTTCTACTAAGTCTTTGAAATGTGGTGCATATCTTAAACTTACAACACTTCTCCATTTGGACCAGCCAGATTGCAGGTACCCAGTAGCCTCACAGGACTACTGAAAAGAACAGTTCTAGAGTGGTGGTTCTTGACCCTGGCTGTGCAGTGGAATTACTAGGAAGCTTATAAAACACAGATGCCTGAGGCCCATTCTCAAAGATTCTCATGGAATTGATCTGGGGTGCTGCTTGGCTGTTAGGATTTTTGTTTGTTTGTTTGTTTTTTGAGACAGAGTTTTGCTCTGTTGCCCAGGCTGGAGTGCAGTGGTGTGATCTCGGCTCACTGCAAACTCCGCCTCCCAGGTTCAAGCGATTCTCGTCCCTCAACCTCCTGAGTAGCTGGGATTACAGGTGCGTACCACCATGCCTGGCTAATTTTTGTTTTTTTAGTAAAGACGGGGTTTCACCATGTTGGACAGGCTGGTCTCGAACTCCTGACCTCAAGTGATCCGCCCTCGGCCTCCTAAAATGCTGGGATTACAGGTGTGAGCCACTGCGCCTGGCTAGATGTAAGGATTTTTAACCACCTCCGTCCCCACCAGGCGTGCCCAAACTAACTGAATAGAAAACTGTAACCTTTGTACATTGGCTAAGTTTCTGTGAGTTTTCTGAGATAAGAACCATTCAAAATGACCACTCTGGCAGTATGCTTTGCTAGTTGACATTAATGAATGCCAAGCAGTGCCCTAGCTAATTTCTTAATTTCTCTCCATTTACATTCCCCAACATGTTGACCAAGTCCCCAGAATAACATAAGAAAAGAAGAGATTTTTTTTTCTCCTGCTGATTTACACATTGGTCTGGATACATACCACTGAAAGTAGATTCAGACATAAAATTTTACTCTTTTAATTGGGGTCAAAGGTGTTGGTGTCAGCCTGGAATCTCTGAGCTGTGGAGAAGAGGAAGCTGGGGTTTGAAAGCTGCAGGTGGCTGCCAGAATGAGACAAGTCTAGTGGGGAACGCGTGGGAGGTGCTGGGTGAAGAAAGGAGGCATTTGTGGTTCGCCTGAGGTCTGAAGGCTGCACAGCCCGCTGTGTCTCAGGACATTCACAAAGCTGCCCTCGCCAGAGGCCTCGTGTCCACCTTCCCACTGGACCAAACTTTTGATTCTGCCCCTGAACCCTGGATATGAAACCCAATACTCAAGAATTAAAATGTCTCATCTCACCCAGAGGTTCAATTGCCCTTAAAATGCTTTTGAAGTCATTTGGAATAATTTCTATATTGGCTTCTTTCCTTTAAATCCAAATATAACTTCAATATTTCTGACATATTTATTACTTTCCAGAATGAAAATACTAGCTCTTCTGAAGTGGTAGCTATTTAGTTATATTCAATTTTGTTAGTTATGTTTATTTGACTTCAAATTAAGCCGAAGAATATACAAACACTGCAGAGTCTTCCACAGCCTTACCAAAATTAATACTGTATTTCATCAAATCAAAAATACTGTCAACTGTAAGATGTACCATTGTTTCACATGAGCTAAAGAGTAAGCTATTACACGATGCTTTTTTATCACTTGGAATTTTATTTTGTGTTCATTGAAGTTCTTTTAGCCTTACTTAGACATTACTTTTAAAAAATATTTTAACTTTTATTATAGGTTTGGGGTACATGTGCAGGTTCATTATATAGGTAAACTTGTGACTTGGGGGTTTGGTGTACAGATTATTTAGTCACCCAGACACTAAGCATAGTACCTGATGGTTGTTTTTTTTTCTGAACCTCTCCCTCCTCCCACCCTCCACCCTCAAGTAGGCCGCAGTATCTGTCGTTCCCCTCTTTCTGTCCATGTGTTCTCATTATTTAGCTCCCATTTATAAGTGAGAACATGCAGTATTGGCTTTCTGTTCCTGCATTAGTTTGCTGAGAATAATGGCCTCCAGCTCCATCTATGTTCCTGCAAAGGACATGATCTCATTCTTTTTTATGGCTGCATAGTATTCCGTGGTATGTGTACCACATTTTCTTTATCCAGGCTATCATTGAGGGGCAGTTAGGTTGATTCCGTGTTTTTGCTATTGTGAATAGTGCTGCAATAAACATGTGTGTGCATGTCAGACATTAATATTTATCATTGTTTTACATCCATTAAAAAGGAGAACAAAAGTAAAAAGATTGCTTGAAGTACTTCTAAAATTTCTTCACAGAGTCTCTATGATTTAAAATCATCAATGTTTTTGTTTTCTCACAAAATATTGTGCTCTCTGTCTCTCATCAAGAACAGTGGCAATTCAACATTTCTTGAAAAAGTACTCCCTAACTGCCTCAGGGATTTTTGTCCAAGATGGCCTTTTTGGATATGCAGTAAGTTTTTATTTCATTGCTAAGTCATGATGAAATTTTCCTGAAGACATTTTAAGTGGCAATTTACCAGCCATGTACCCGACTCATTTGAAATGCCAACACTAAGAATGGCTATGATCAAATTCCTGTGTGGACAGGCAATGGTAACTACATTGTGACTATGCCTGGTGGATGGTTCGAAGATGGATTCCAATTTCAGTGATGTTAAGATGTGAAATAAATGTGCATCTTAAAACTGATGAAATATGGCATGTAAATTATATTTCTGAGAATCCAGGCTTTCCAACTGCTTGTCACATTCACCATGCTTATTTGCTTTAAACAATTTCGCTGAGACTTGTGGGATTCCTTGCCTCAGCATACCTTCGCTTTAGTGTACAATGGTATATAAACAACACTCCCTCACTTCCTTCTTCCACTTACTCCAATTTGTAGCTACAAAGCTGTACTTTTGCAGCTTTGTAGTTCATCTCAACCTTTAATGTACATATGAACTACCTGGGAATTTTGTTAAAATGCAGATTCTGATTCACTAGGTCTGAGAAAGGACCTGAGAGTCTTTAGTTCCAGAAAGTTCTCAGGTGATGCCCATGCTGCTGGTTTGGGGACCACACATTTAATAGCTAGACTTTAGTATGTCTAAGGACATAGTATGTCAGTGAAGAAATTCAGTACCTCTCCAGGGTACATGGATGTTTAAATTTTTCTTCCATTTGTATTATTATTTTGATGAAAACGTATATATTGCAAATTTCTTTGCCTTGCATTGGGTAAATGCAAAGACAGCAGGAATTTTGTATGTCTGATCTTACGGTACAGGGAGAGAGATTTTTTCCCCCTTAATTTGTTTTATGAAAGATTTGTTCATTTTCTTTTCCTTTGCTTTCTTTCTCAAACTTGGGAAACGAATTTATTAGGAAATCTGCATGTAATTGCAGATTAATAACCTACCCATTAATACCACATTAGTTCATCATGATTAATAGCATCTATGTGAATACTTAATGAATTTGTAATGATGGACTATTTGCTTTAAAGTATCAAGAGAATATTCCATGTAAAAAGGCACCACCCGTAACAGGAAAATTAATTATATGCTGTTTGGATAATAGCTTGTCACAAACAAGATATGTTTATTTGGAAAGCCTCATTGGTATTGATATTTGCACAGTGAGAGGTACTTTTTAAAAACATTCATGAATCGTTTAATTTGCAAAATGAGAAGGAAATTTTATTTTCATGAACAGTTAAAATAGGTGTAGGGACTGATATTTATGAAAGAGAGCAGCACAAACACAAATATGTGCTAATATACTCACAAGTTTGCCTGTGTCACTAGGCAGAAAGACTTCCTATAGTGGCCATTTAGATTAAGTTCCGAATTGAACTGCTTCTGCTACCCACTGGTCTATTCTAAATTCATAAGTCCACTTCCTCAAGGCCCAAGCATTTCTTTTTTCTTTTTTCTTTTCTTTTTTTTGAGACGAAGTCTTGCTCTGTTGCCAGGCTGGAGTGCTGTGGCACAATCTCGGCTCACTGCAACCTCCGACTCCCTGGTTCAAGCGATTCTCCTGCCTCAGCCTCCCAAGTAGCTGGGATTACAGGCACACGCCACCACGCCCAGATAATTTTTGTATTTTTAGTAGAGACGGGGTTTCACTATGTTGGCCAGGATGGTCTCGAACTCCTGACCTCGTGATCCGCCTGCCTCGGTCTCCCAAACTGCTGGGATTACAGGCGTGAGCCACCGCGCCCGGCCGGACCAAGCATTTCTTGATACTAATTTTATTTCTTTAGAGAATCATTTGTTTTCTTTATTGTCTTCACTCTAATTCTGTGATGTCAGCAGTCACCATTGTTTATTTCTGTCTTTGCCCTATATCTGAGGAAGTGAAGGTCAAGAAGATTATGTGACTTGCCCAAACTGATCCAGCCATATAATTTGTCCCCCACAGATTATGGGTCTCTCATTTCAAATGTCTCCAATTTTAACCACGGCGGAAAGAGTTGCAAGCGCAGAGACTCTGTCCAGCTGGTGCCTTTGAGGAAACCCAAGAAGCCCAGTGCGATTGGAGCTCTGAGTTGGAAGGGAAGAGGGATAAATGACAAAACTGAAGAGAAAGGTGGGGGCAGAGCATACAGGCTTTTTAGGCCATGTAAAGATTTTAGACTCTATCCTAGGGCAATGGGAAGGTGTTTGTAAATGTCATGTCGAGGGATGCAATGAGCAATATGCTTTGCTAGAGCGTGCTGCTGTCTGTGGAGAATGGCTTGGAGGAGGTAGCCGACACATGGTGACCAATTCATGCTTTTCCAGCCTCATCACACTGACCTGTTTTCTAGCTTGATATCCAAACGAAGGTAGAGTTTGACTTCCTTGTTACAGGAAATACCAAGGCATGATTGTTTATCCTTTTTTCTATTTTCTCCTTAGGTCAACATGAAAGATCATTGCTGCTTTTTTGTTGCCCTTGATTTCTTTGAACTTAGGAAGGTATTTTGTCAAGCACCCCCACTCATGGGGCAAAATCCTCCAGGGAAGCCATGGCAGCTGCTGGTGGGCATGGTAGTTAGCACTCGTTCTACCAGCACTTTTGCCCCTTTGGGTTCACTGCTTGTGCCAAAGGTGCTGTTGCTTCCCCGCTTTTGGGGGAGATGATTCTGGATAGAGAAGGAAAAGAAAGGCTTACTCCTAATCTCTCACTGTCAGAAACCCAGTTCTGGAGGAGTTAGTCTCCCTCGACCACACATTGTGGTTTGAACAGCCAGGAATAGAACCCCTCCTTCTCTCACCTCCTCACAGAAGGTGGGAGTGAAAACAGGGGTTAGTTGGGAAGTGGCTTTTTAAACCTATGTTTACAGTGTTTTGATGCCACTTTCATAGACGAGGGAGGAATTGTCTGAAGCTTAGATTTTTTAGGATTTCAGGGATGTGATGTTTATCTCTCTTCCTCTCTTGAGGGTGTGATATAAACTGGAATTGAAAATAGATAGCCGGCTGGGCGTGGTGGCTCATGCGTATAATCCCAACATGTTGGGAGGTTGAGGTGGGTGGATCGCTTGAGCCCAGGAGTTCGAGACCAGCCTGGGCAGCATGGCAAAACCTCATCTTTACTAAAAATAAAAATTAACCAGGCACTGGGGCACATGCCTGTGGTCCCAGCTACTCAGAAGGCTAAGGCAGGAGAATCTCTTGAGCCCAAGAGGCGGAGGTTGCAGTGAGCTGAGACTGCACCACTGCACTCCAGCCCGGGCAACAGAGTGAGGCCCTGTCTTGGGGAAAAAAAAAGAAATACCCTGTATGGTATTATTTCTTTCACTTTGAGAGTCTTTCTGGCATACTGTTGATATTTTTTCCACTCTTGAATCTGTGAATCAACCCTCACATCGAACTCCTATTGCATTTTACGTTTAAGAAAGGAACTTTTTAAAACTGAGGTTGGCAGAACTGAGAACTAACTTAGACCTAAATGGGCCAACGCAAGGAGAGTGTTTCCAAAACAAAACAAAGTGTTTAGTGTCCTCCTTGAAGAATGTTGACACCAAGTTAAAATGGAGCTGCAGAGTAAGGAAATCAGTAAAGACAGGACAAAAGCTCCTTTTTTTTTTTTTTTTTTTTTGAGATGGAGTCTTACTCTGTCACCCAGGCTGGAGTGCAGTGGCGTGATCTCGGCTCACTGCAAGCTCTGCCTCCTGGGTTCACGCCATTCTCCTGCCTCAGCCTCCCGAGTAGCTGGGACTACAGGTGCCTGCCACTGCACCCGGCTAATTTTTTTTGTCTTTTTAATAGAAACAGGGTTTCACCGTGGTCTCGATCTCTTGATCTCATGATCCACCCACCTCGGCCTCCCAAAGTGCTGGGATTACAGGTGTGAGCCACCGCGCTGGCCAAAAGTTCCTTTTTTGATTTGAGATAGGGTAGGAATGGCAGAGGTGGGAATCTGGGCTGGTGATGTTTCCTGGGATTGCAGGCATCAAGAAAGACCGGTGAGTGCTGTTGGTTTAAAGTAGTGATTATCAAAGTGTATTCCCCTGACCTGCAGCATCAACTTTACCTGGCAATTTGTTAGTAATGCAAAATCCTGGGCCCCACCCCAGACCTACTGAATTAGACACTCAAGTTAAAACACAGCCATTTGCATTTTAACAAGCTCCCCATTTTTTTTTTTTTTTTTTTTTTTTTTTTTTTAATTTTTGAGACGGAGTTTTCTTGTCACCTAGCTGGAGTGCAATGGCACGGTCTTGGATCACTGCAACCTCCACCTTCCGGGTTCAAGCGATTCTCCTGCCCAGCCTCCCGAGTAGCTGGGAGTACAGGCACCCACCACCATGGCCAGCTAATTTTTTTTTTTTTTTTTGTAATTTTAGTAGAGATGGGGTTTTACCATGTTGGCCAGGCTGGTATCGAACTCCTGACCTCAGGTGATCCGCCTGCCTCTGCCTCCCAAAGTGCTGGGATTACAGGCATGAGCCGCCGTGCCTGGCCTAACAAGGTCTCTTGATTTTTCCAGTGTACACTCAAATTTAGAAACCACTGGCTTAGACTAGAGCAAAATGTGAGGTCAAGCCTTGAGGACCAGCCAACTTTGTTCTGTTCTAACCTCACTAGGCCTCCTACCTCTGGTTAGGTGCCTCAGGAATCTGTGTCCCTGGTCAAAAATAGGGTGACAGGACAAAAGGAGTAGATGGCTCGTCACAAAGTCATTCCACCACTGCAAAAAGAAGTTATGATGTAATCAGGGAAGGTCTTTCCTTCAGTTATGGTGGAGAGATCTGTCGGGGAATTCCATGAGGGCATAGCTGCCTCTGGTTTAGCCACTGGGGGCCCACTCTCACAGGAAAGCAACTTGCAGAATTTTTCTGGGTATCTGATGGTTGAATTAACCGGAGTCAGAGACCTGAGTCCAAATCCAAGCTCTAACCTTTACTAACTGAGTCTCCTTGGACAAGTTCTTACAGTTTTCTTGCCTGTAGAATGGAGTTATGATATATGTTTCTTAGGATTGCTGGGAAGGTTAATTGAGGTTGTGTATTAATATAATACACCTGGCACAGAGCTGGCGCTTAAAAAATGAACACTGTCATTACTGGTCCTTGGATGTCTTAGGATTGTTCAGGAAGGACCATTGCAGGGAGTATATAAACACACATGGCTTTTTCCTTGTAACGTTAAGATGGATAAAATAGGAGTTAGAGGCCAGGTGTGGTGGCTCACATCTGTAACCCCAGCACTTTGGGAGGCCAAGGCAGGCAGGTCACTTGAGGCCAGGAGTTTGAGACCAGCCTGGCCAATGTGGTGAAATCCCGACTCTACTAAAAACACAAAACAATTAGCTGGGCTTGGTGGCAAGTGCCTGTAATCCCAGCTATTCATGAGGTTGAAGCAAAGAATAGCTTGAACCCGGGAGGCACAGGTTGCAGTGAGCTGAGATCATGCCACTGCACTCCAGCCTGGGCGACAGAGTGAGACTGTCTCAAAAGAAATAGGAGGGAGAAAAAATATATATAATTAGAGTTAGTAGTAAAAATGTGATATGAAAAAACTGAGGATAGATTTATTTTAAACCTCACGTTTGGCACAGACCTTACATGGAATGATCTGCTAAGATACAAAATATCTAAATAGGAAAGCTATTTATATTGAGTTAAAACATCAGATTGGCAGATTCATTGTAATGCTATGCTATCAAAGAATAATGCTAAAATTGAAATTATTTTGAAGTCTAACCTTGATAATTATAATTCTTACAAATTCACTTATAAGTGAACATAATAAAAGAGTTACCTTCTGTTAGAGTTTTGTAGTATCTAGCAATTTTATATAATTAATTTCATTATGGACAAAGAGGTCTTTTGTGTTAAAAGGGGACATTTTTGTGTTATTTGGTAACCCATGATTTAGATTGATTTAGAGGATATTAATCTCCTTAAAATCATCTCTGCACCTTTTTCTTAAGCTGATGCTTAATCAACAATTATCATTTATAAGATGATCATAAAAAATGAACAGAGAAAATAATTCTGACAGCTTCTATCCCTATATTTAGGTGGGAGTTTTCTAGAGGAATGAGAAATATCAACTCTTATTGGCTTTTCAGTATGTCAAACAGTTAATCCCATGCTTGACTGGCCGTGGGGCTGAGGAACCGCCAAGCTGAGCGTCACACAATTCGTGTAAAAGTATATGAGAGTTACAGGATCCACGGACCATGACTTAGTTAACTTGAATTTTATTTTTTAATGAGAATAACAACAAGCTTTGCAAGCTGATTTAGAGTCTGCAGGTTTAACTGCATAAGGGTTTAATACCTTTAACACCCACGCAGTGTGAGTTAGAAAAATGAAAATTTTCAGTATAGTAAATAAACTGAGGAGCCTGGAAACCAAATTGAAATCTGTAGCCTAGAAAATCAACAACGGCTAAAAATAGTAGGATTAGAGGCAACATTCAACCGTAGACCATCCAAAGGTAGTTTTTAAGTACCACCAAAGGTGAAAGCAGGCCATGATATAAGTTTTTAAAAAGTGTGGGTCTAGAGAACATCCTGTTCATTATGTAGATGTGGAAGCTTAAAGTATAGATTTGGTTTTCCAGAGTTTTAATTTTCCATGTTCTTTCTTTCACCAGAATCAGAGGGCACTCCCTCTAATTTCCAAAAGAGAAATGTTACCGTAATCTGCCCGAAATTGAGAATTTACCTTGGTGACATTGATGTGAAGATTTTAGAATGCAATTGCTGGCTAGGTGTAGTGGCTCATGCCTGTAATCCCAGTGCTATGGGAGGCTGAGTTGGGAGGATCACTTGAGGCCAGGAGTTCAAGACTAGCCTGGGCAATATAGCGAGACCCCCATCTCTACAAAAATAAAAATAAAACAATTAGCCACGGCATGGTGGTGTGCACCTGTAGTCCTAGCTACTTGGGAGGTTGAGGTGAGAGGATGACTTGAGCCCAGGAGGTTGAGGCGAGAGGATGACTTGAGCCCAGGAGGTTGAGGCTTCAGTGAGCTTTGATTATGCCTGTTCTCCAGTCTGGGTGACACATAAGACCCTGTCTCTGAAAGTACCCATTAAGCAAATCAAGCAAATGTCTCCGGGATTCACTGGTCTCTTAGCAAGTAGCCAGAGGACCCCTTTTAGAATAGGCACATGGAAATATTGTAGGGTCAGGAGAAAGAACACAAAGGAGGGTGCTTTTTAAGAGTTCCTGTGCTCCTGAGCCACTTCATTCAAATGTCAGCTCAACATCAAGGTTCTTGGTAGGTTGTTGCTCACAGACCTAAAACTGCATATGTGGAGTTTTTGAGAAATGTATTAGGTGGATATGTCTTAGATATTGTAGAAACTTTAAATGATTGGCCTGAGCTCCAGATGGCTGTTATGAACTCTTGACTGAGCAGGGTACTATAAAATCCTCAAAGGCCTCATCCTTCCTTTGGAATTTCCTTTTTGTATTCTAGAGCACTCAATAAATGTCCTGTCTGAGCAGCAGAATTGAATTGAGTAAGGATTGATAGTCCTCCTTCAGCTTCTGAGCATAACTAAGTATTTTTTTCTCCCCAGTATAGAAGACCAGAGCATTGGGAATGGATGATAAAGCTGAGACAATTGATGAAAATAAAACTTAGGTACCCTTAAAACTGGCATTCATGAAAACAGATGAATGAAGTCTTGGATTGCATTGTATGATATAGGGACTGAGATGTGAAAAAAAGAGATTGTGGTGTTAGTATGATCAGGGCATTGCTGATTGTAAAAAGAAATAATAAAAGTAGTCCAGCTTCTTTCTCATAGTTCTTTTTCAACTGGATGAAAGTCTCTCTCAGACTTTCCTTGTCAGGAATTCAACTCAGCGAACATTAACTAAGCACCAACCATGCCAAACTCTGGGTCCTGGGTGTTCAAACATGAATGTGACCCAGCCCCTGCCCAAAAGAGTATTCAATCTAATGGAGTATAGCCGTTGTTAATGCCAGTGTTTCATACCAACAGTATTTCTTGGTGATACTATTTGAGGCCCAATAACCAAAAATATCTTTATTATTAAAATTCTCACATGTTTCATCCCCTTTGAGACTAGGCTTGTGTTACAAAGGCATGGTTGTCCACACTGTGGTCAAAAACAAATTTTAGATGGACTATAGATCTAAATGTAAAACAATAAAGATTTTAGAAGAAAACGTAAACTATCACTGGGCGCAGTGGCTCATGCCTGTAATCCCAGCACTTTGGGAGGATGAGGTGGGTGGATCACCGGAGGTCAGGAGTTTGAGACCAGCCTGACCAACATGGTGAAACCCCATCTCTACTAAAAATACAAGCTGGGCGTGGTGGCTCATGCCTGTAATCCCAGCAGTTTGGGAGGCTGAGGCAGGTGGATCACCTGAAGTCAGGAGTTCGAGACCAGCCTGGCTAACATGGTGAAACCCCACCTCTACTAATAATACAAAAAATTAGCCGGGCATGGTGGCGCATGCCTGTAGTCCCAGCTACTCGGGAGGCTGAGGCAGGAGAATCTCTTGAACCCGGGAGGCGGAGGTTGCAGTGAGCCAAGATCGTGCCACTGTACTCCAACCTGGTGACAGAACGAGACTCCATCTCAAAACAAACAAACAAAAACAAAAAAACAAAAAATAGCCAGGTGTGGTGGCACATGTCTGTAATCCCAGCTACTCGGGAGGCTGAGGCAGGAGAATCTCGTGAACCTGGGAGGTGGAGATTGCAGTGAGCTGAGATCGAGCCACTGCACTCCAGCCTGGGCGACAGAGCAAGACTCCATCTCAAAAAAAAAAAAAAAAAAAAAGAAAAAGAAAAGAAAATGTAAACTGTCTTCTGAGTTTGGGATAGGCAGAGATTTCTTGAACAGGACATGGTTACATGTGGTAACCATGGAGGAGAAAAATGGACAAGCTGAACTAAATTAAATGATTTCAGTTTATTACAAGATACCATTAAAAATGAAGTCTATGTAATAGGGGATATTTTATAATATATTCAAAAAGGACTTGTATGTAGAATATAGAAAACGCTTCTACAAAACAATAACAAAAAGGTAGATTGCTCTATAAATATGTGATATAGACTTGAATAAGTATTTTACCATAGAGGATGTTAGTTTTCTTGGTTGGGGGTAGTGATTGGAAGGGAGCACAAGGGGCTTCTGGGGTTCCAGTAATTAATAATGCTGGTTACTTGAGCATGTTAACTTTGTGAACATTCTTCACATTATGATCTGTGTACTTTTCTGTGTGTTGTATTATTTGTGTACTTTTCTGTACTTTCATTGAAAAAGTTTACATTAAAAAAATGCTTTGTTGTCCAGGATGAAGAATGTGAGCAAAATATTTTTGGAGGTTAACACTGATTGCAAAATATGTCTCCCCATTTAGAACTGCCTCTACTATAGAAGCAGAGGAAATGTTGAGAGCATGGGGCTTTGCAAGGTGGCTAGAGCAGGTCCAGTTTGTGAAATAGTCCTACACACAGCCTGGCAGTGTCTTAGGTTAGCGTAAGTCCTTTGGCCACCAATATCCTGAGAAGCAAGCAGGAGAACAAAACCAATTATGGAGGAAGCACTGGAAACAAGCTTGATTACTTGACAGTTTTGTATAGGGCTAATTCTGCCTGTAATCCTGTTTAAGTCACCACTTATTGATCCCCGTTATCATGTGCCCAGGCACGGAGATGGGGGCTTTCTGTGCATTAAACATTTTAAATCCTCAGCACAATCCTGGGAAGCATGTACTCTTATTATTTGACTTTACAGATTAAGGAACTGGGGCTTAGAGAGATTAAATAACTCGCTAGAATTCCAGCTAGCAAGTTGCAGCAAGCTGCAGCTGGAACCCATGTCTGTGTGATTCCAAAGCACCCCCCCCCCCACGTCTATTATGTTGCCTTAAAAAAAAATTTTTTTTTATTTGATGAAACATACTTAGTTTTCAAATTTGATGATCAGAAGAACTTCTCAAACCAATTTTAAAGTCTGAGGTTTGCTGTGCTATAGTATTTTTATTTTATTTTATTTTTTGAAATACAGTCTCACTCTGTCACCCAGGCTGGAGTGCAGTGGCGAGATCTTGACTCACTGCAACCTCTACCTCTCGGGTTCAAGCAATTCTCCTGCCTCAGCCTCCCGAGTAGCTGGGACTACAGGTGTGCGTCTCCATGCCCAGCTAATTTTTGTATTATTACTAGAGGCGGGGTTTCACTATATTGTCCAGGCTTGTCTCAAACTCCTGACCTCGTGATCTGCCCGCCTCGGCCGCCTCGGCCTCCCGAAGTGCTGGAATACAGGCATGAGCCACCGTGCCTGGCCTGCAGTTTTACCAACTGCAGTTGTCCTTTGCGGTTGTAAGGTGGTAAGAAATACCTGGGTGGAGTGGGTTGGGGATTGAGAAATCCTCCAAGAAACAACACAGGCTATGATTGGAATGCCCCTGTATGGGTGACCCATGAGCCTTTCTCAGTGCTTTGGGGACATTTTAATAACTTGAGTAATTACCTGTGGTAGGCAGGCTTTGTTTTCTACTCATTAACTCTCCAGGCTACATTTTGTTCTTCTTACTGCTAATTCACATGCAGAGATACCTAAAATGGATGTTGTCAACTGATTGCCACATCACTGTCTGCATATCAATGCTCTCCTGTCTGCCTGGGCTCAGAGAGAAGGAAAGAAGAGAAGGAAAAGGGTATGACAAGGAACTTGTGATAGCCGAATCTGTTTTAAAAGCCAAATTCTGGTACAGAAACCAGAATTTTGACATATACGAATTATTGATACTCGTGCATGGCTAGTGTTTTGCGATTGCCCTATTTAGCATATGCTGGTCCTCTTTTTCCCTCCTTGTGATAGATAGCACGCCTTGGGAGCAGACACAGGTAAATGTTTCATGCTTTTAGTTCTTTTTGCTCCTGTGGCTTGTTTGGCCCTTAGGGCATTCATGCTTTTTAGCCCGTGGAGTGTTTATAGCATCAGAACATCATCACAACCCTAAATGAAATTTGGATTATTTACTTCTAAGTATGTTTCCCAAACAGTCTAATGACTGTGTAAGCAATATAGTGGAAGGGCACAGGAGCCGATTTGAATGGAAATATATGTGGATATGGCTTTAGATCTTTTTGTCTATTAAAAAAAGTCTCCTTTAAAAAATCCTTGGGAACCTGGTGCGGCGGCTCACGCCAGTAATCCCAGCACTTTGGGAGGCTAAGGTAGTCGGACCACCTGAGGTCAGGCATTTGAGACCAGCCTGGCCAACATGGTGAAACTCCATCTCTACTAAAAATACAGAAAATTAGCTGAGTGTGGTGGTGTGGGCCTGTAATCCCAGCTACTCGGGAGGCTGAGACAGGAGAATTGCTTGAACCCGGGAGGTGGAGGCTGCAGTGAGCTGAGATCATGCCACTGCACTCCAGCCTGGGCGACAGAGTGATACTCTGTCTCAAAAAAAAAAAAAAAAAAAAAAAAAAAAAAATCCTTGGGGCTAGTTGTCTTGATTTTATTATTATGATGATACACAAGAAAGAAACACCAAACAATCTGAAATAATTGAAAATACATCCAACCCAATTTAATTTATTTCACTGGAATCTATCTAGTTATATGGACTCGTTTTAGGTATAGGTGCTTATTTTTAAAAAACTGGACAGGAGCTCTGGGTTGCATTTTTTTTTTTTTTAACTGTAGAACTTCTAGTTTAGAAGGAAGATTCCTCTTCAGGAGATATATAATTATGTATTAATTTAATTAGTGCTGTACATTGTGTCTTGAAGCTGTTCAGAGTATCATAGGAACATCTGTTATACTGTGGTTATGATGGCTGCTAGGTTGTTTCCCCAAATGCCTTGACAAGGCAGTTTGACATAGTTTGGTGAAGGCAGTGACCTGGTGCTGCAGTCACCACAGGGATTTTTCATCTTGGCTTCACGTTGGTAGACTGATACTCTCAAGTATGTTCAACGTTCTCTTTTTCGGGAGACCGTTGTTTTCATTGAGTCCTGGCTTTCCTCTTTCCTTATTTAA
The DNA here is from genome assembly GCF_043159975.1 of Macaca nemestrina. Lineage (NCBI taxonomy): Eukaryota > Metazoa > Chordata > Mammalia > Primates > Cercopithecidae > Macaca > Macaca nemestrina. The sequence continues at coordinate 138,614,640 of NC_092145.1, read as the reverse complement.
TGAAATAGTGACAACTATCATTTTCTACCTTCAAACATTATTATTAGTGATTTTATAAATAGAAAATTATTTTCCAGTTGGGCCTATGTCTGTGCTGGCAACCGTTGTATACACATGGACTCTTTTAGATGTCTAGGACTTTGCATGTGTAAATGGGCAAGTTTTCAGGCAATTCGGGTAGATTTTCCAATCTTGTCTCTCCATTTCCTGTCTAAAGAACTTCTTCCATGTCCACAGCATATTTATTCAACATTGGATAAAACTTCTAATGGGAAATTTCTTCCGGGTGACCTCCCTGAGAGACTGGGCTGTGGAGAAATCTCAAGAAACACAACCCCGATGAAATTAACTCCGTTGAGAATATTACTTGGTCCAGGAACAAGGGACAGAATTCAGTTATTTTTGATTCTTTTTTTTTTTTTTTTTTTTTTGAGACAGTCTCGCTCTGTCGCCTGGGCTGGAGTGCAGTGGCCGGATCTCAGCTCACTGCAAGCTCCGCCTCCCGGGTTTATGCCATTCTCCTGCCTCAGCCTCCCGAGTAGCTGGGACTACAGGCGCACGCCACCTCGCCCGGCTAGTTTTTTGTATTTTTTAGTAGAGACGGGGTTTCACCGTGTTTGCTAGGATGGTCTTGATCTCCTGACCTCGTGATCTGCCCGTCTCGGCCTCCCAAAGTGCTGGGATTACAGGCTTGAGCCACCGCGCCCGGCCATTTTTGATTCTTGAACAAATGAATTCTGTTTCCTTTTGTGTAGGTGGCAGAAGAAATTGACCCCTGTAGAAGATCCAGTCTCAGTTGGAAATTGAACTTTTGGTTTCTTTTGAGTTAGGAGTGCCCTGGATAAGAGAATGTAAATCTGTTTTTGTTTGAACCTCATGCAACTTGGAATCTGTTCTGTTGTCTGCATATCTTTGATAGATCTGTCTTTTCCAGGGTTGTCTGTCTTTATATTTAATTTTCTGGAGGTTGGAATTGTGATTATCAAATGACTTCCAACTTGGCAGCACATGTGGGTGGATACTAATGAATCCTTTCTTAACCTTCCCAGAACTTTTGGAGAAATCGATCAGTAGAAGGCGGGACACGGAAGCCATACAGAAAGCCAAAATCCTTTATTCATCCTGCATGAATGAGAGTGAGTGATGAAGAAAACTAAATAAAATATTTACCATACCTATCCTTTAGAGTTCTATTAATGTTTTAATATATTGTTTGAGGAAGAAGAGAACTACTAAGAATTCTATTAATGTTTAAAAGTGTTAAAGGAATGATTGTCAAAGACTGGATTTTGACTAGTCCCATCTTAGTTAATGTTGTTACTGGCTTGGTGGAGAAAATCATCTTATTTATATGGGTTGGATTCTTTGGGTATCATTTACTCCCTGAGAAACTTAGAAAAAGTCAGCAGGGCAAACTCTACTGTATCTGATTCAGAAACCAGAATCCAGAAGCCAGGCCAAGTCTGGCTTGAGAAAGAGACTGGGAGGGAGTGCACCTACTAGAGCCTAGAGAAATCCAGATTCCTAGGCATGCCAGGTTCCTGTGTCAGCCTAACAGGCATCTTTGTTGGGTCCTTAGCCCTGTCTCAACACCTTGGGTCTGATTGGAATTAGAACAGATACTGGTCACTTGACCTAGTCTGCCTTCTCAAGGCCATTGCAGGATGAAGCCAGTGCCTGTGGGAAGTGTGTCAACTGGTCTAGGATTTGGGGTATCATGTGGTGAGCTAGAAAAGAGCAATAAAAGACAGGAATCTGAAGCATCACTTCTTCGTTGGGTAGTGACTGGCTTTATTGAGGCATTCCTTTAGTTAGCGTTGTACCTTAGTCCCACCAAGTATTATTCATTGACTGGGTTCCATGTAGAGAGTCCATGTTTATTTTAGTGAATATCCAGCAGTTTCCCTGGTCAGCTGTCCTGGCAAGAACACTAGATGTAGACAGTCACATTGAAGTGTGGATTGTAGGTAGTTCTGTCTCTGTGATTATGCTCATCTCACCCCACCTCTTTTACCTACTCCCTAACGGCTGAAATTTTAAGTTGGAGCCTTATGGGAATTTTGTCTTGAGAAGATGCACTTGAATTCTAGTGTGTTGATCTAGTTTGCAATTCTAACTTTCTCTTCATATCTGCTCCCTTTCAGAAGCGATTGAAAAAGCAGATGCCAGGCCACTGCTACACATCCTACGGCATTCCCCTTTCCGCTGGCCCGTGCTTGAATCTAACATTGGCCCTGAAGGGGTTTGGTCAGAGAGAAAGTTCAGCCTTCTGCAGACACTTGCAACGTTTCGTGGTCAATACAGCAATTCTGTGTTCATCCGTTTGTATGTGTCCCCTGATGACAAGTCATCCAATGAACATATCTTGAAGGTATAATGAGGACCCATTTATCTTCTTTGCTCAGTCCTAAATTAGCCTTTTGGGGTGCCATCCTGGGGAAAGAGACTCATGCTGCCTTAGTGAAATAATAACATAAAACATTTTTATGGAATAGTAGAATCTAGAATATTCCCTTCTCCCGGATTTGCAGAATGTATGCCATTACCACACAAGTTTTGTAAGCCTTTTGGAAAACTAGTGAATTAGTTTCCAGTGATCTGTGATCTGGCCCTCCTATGCCTACTCAGAGCAAGTCTAAGGTTCCTCAATTCCAGTGGGAAGGGGACTACAGGTCTCCTGTTGTTAGCAGAGACTTTCTGTGCCCTGCTCTTGTCCTTGCCTCCTCATTCTCTTGACAGGAGACAACACATGCCATGATTTTTTGTTCCTCTTTCACTAACATTTTCTTGTGCACACACCTAAATTTTAGTTATCAAATTCACTCTGAATCTCTCCTCCCTCCTTTTCAAAGATGCAGCAAAACTTGTTCTGTTCCAAGTGCTTGCTTGCATTTTCTGTTGGAAGACTAACCATGTCTTCCGTAAAGCAATGGGCCACATGGACATACCCTGAGGCAGAGCACATTGGTAAAATCAGGAGCCTGTCCAAAAACTACCAACAGCTACAGACTCACCAATGAAAGAGCTATGCAAGAATTCAAATAACATTCGTCAAATAGTTTTGTGCTTTGATCCTGCTCGGTTTTATTTTGTTTTACTTCCACAGTTACTTTGACTGATAGTGAAAATGTTATTGCATGACTGATTTTCTCCCCAATTCTGTCCTTAGTCAAATCAGAAAATATTAATGAAATATTGATATTCAAATTTTAGACAGGTATTGCCCTCATCTCATGTATTTTAACCTTCTAAAATCCAAATCTTAAAGTTCATCTTTTGATTTAGACCAGAGATTGGCACATTTTTTGGGTAAAGGGCCAGATAATACATATTTTAGGGTTTGCAGGCCATCTGGTCTCTGTTGCAACTACTTAATTCTGCCATTGTGTCTGGGAAAGCAACTGTGGACAACAAAGGTATGGCTGTGTGGCGGGCTGGCCCATTGGCTGTAGTTTTCTCACCTCTAGGTTAGACAATGGAATTCTCAGTAAAAATCTTGGGTCATTGAAAGGACTCCCCTCTACTCAGGAGGAAATTCTGAGTTCCAGAGACAATTGTGTTTCTATGTTTGGTGATGAAATGAGCCATCTTCTAATGCTATCAGGATAAGATGTGCTATGTAAGACACAGTGATGATAACCCATCTGATCTCTGTACTGTGTTGATATATCACTCATTTTTTGAAACTAGGTTTTAAGACTATCATGATCAATTCCAGAACTATTATGATGTTCTTTCAAATACCTTAAGTGGTGTTTTGAAGTAAACTGAAGGCTGTTTTCCAAACTTGAGTTTAAGTTTATGCATTCTACTGAGTGATAGAAGATCTTGATTCACACACAGATGAATAATTGCAAATGGTAGCCATTTTATTATCTTTCTCACCTATTTCTGGATCTACTCAATTGAATTTATTTCTTTAAAGTTTTTATTATCAAAATGTGATACAAAATTAAAGAATAGAATAATAAACTCCCATGTATCCATCAACCCAACTTCAACAACTCTCAACTTTCTGCTGTTATGTTTCTTTCTGCGGTTATGTTTTAATCGAGACCCCTCCTTTTTTGGGAGGTGGCTAGAACGTTTTATAGCAAATTAAAAATATATCATTGCATAGTAAATACTTCAGTGCTTAGCTAGCGGAAAGGACTATTATCACAACCAAAAAGATAATCATAATTCCATAATTAACAGCGAATAACTAGTTAATTTTCAACTTTTCTGATTGTCTTAAACATGTCCTTAAAAAAACAAAACAGTTGGTCTTTGATTCAATCTCCAAATAAGACTCACAGGTGAACTTAGTTGATATGTCTGTTGTACTCCACAAGGGATCCCCCTATTTTTGTTTTTTTAAACCACATTTATTTGTTGAAGAAACTGGAGTATTTTTCCTGTAAACTGTCTTACATTCTGAATTTGACTGTTTTCAGGGTAATCTAATAGCTGACAAAAGTTCTTGTTTACAGGAGAATCACAGCTTAAAAATGCAGAATAAATAATAGGAAGCTATCTATTTAAGAAAAAATCCCTAATGAAAGGATGGATCTAGGTAATTACCATCAATGGCTGCTTAAAACTATTAGGTAAATGGTTGATTGGGAAATTCATGATAGAGCAGACCGATATCACCTGTACCCTAATATCAATGATAGCATCACTAAAAGTGGGGCAACTGGATATCGTGTGCCTCCTGGTATCAGTTGGAAGTGCACACTATCACCAGTGATGTTGTTGTGCCCCCACAATTGAGCCTCTAGTTTTAATACGAGCTTACAGAAAACATGAGGAATAGAGAAACATGGTAACCAGTTTTTAATAGCTTGCCTTGTATACTTAATATTCAATTAAACTGATCCTAGAAACGCTAAAATGTCAATGATAGAATACTTTCCAAATGTAAGGAGGCACCCATGTACTTATTATTGCTCTCTTTTGCCAAGATGGCAGCTTGTTCCAAACTGGTATTTAACGTTGTTTGGCATTTGAGTGTGGCAAACGTTTGCTTAAGTTCTGTTCCTGTTTGTACCATTTTACATGACTGAATATTCACATATCTGAACTAATTGCCTTCCCTCAGATATAATATAACTATAGTCTTCCTGATGACACATTTACAAGAGTTCGAGCATGTATCTAGAGGTGGTAGGAGAAGCTTTATTCTGAGAGCTACATGAAACCCAATGAACCTGATAACAAAAATTAGCGTACTGGTGCCTGCCAAAGTTGTAGAATTTGCAAGTGTTGCTTTTTTATTCATTTAAAAATAGTTAAAACTATAAAAGACAAAATCTAATTGGATGAACTATTTGGAGCCCTCTCTTATAGGTTTTATGGAATATAGTTAGAAAACTACTGGTATAGTTAAAAAAAAATAGGCTTTGGTATTTAAAAGATTGAGGTTTGCAGTTTAGCTCTGTGATTTACTCACAGAATATCCTTGTGCAAATTACTTCACCTCCCTGATCTCACTTTTCCCATGTGTACGGAAGGGTGAATTAGAATTTACTTTTAATTGTCATTGAGATTCGAATGAATTGACTTTTGTGACAGTTTTCGTGGTAGATCCTGGTCCACAGTAGCACATGATACAAGGTTCCGAACCTACTTTTCAAGGATGACTGAGCAACTGGTCAGGACCATTTGGAGAATGTTTTTCTTTGACATGTGTACCTGATAGGCCTCTCAGAGCTCAAACTCAGTTGTGCAAGGAATAGGCATTTTGTTTACTCGACCTAATCTTTGACTCTGAGCTCCCACCCAACCTTTTGGTGGGAAACTGAACCTTAGTCTAGGCATTTACCTCCCCTCTTGGTGGCCCCATTTCTCAGTCTTCTCCTAGGGTACTGGGAAACTCCAATACCAGTTATCTGGTTTCTGAGAAGAAATCCACTATGGAACCATGTAGCCCCTTCAAGTGTGCCCCTCTGATGCTGAGGTCCTGCGACTCCCATTCCTTCTCGGATCCTGCCATGTTTCGGGGACACTGATCAGTTCCTCTGCTTATGAGAATCCTTGACTTCTTTTCCTGCTTGAAAGATCCTCTTTCTGCTCTGGGAGAAATCCCTGTTACCTGAAACTCTCTTCTGTCAATGTCCTTAGGCTTCCTTTTCCATCAAATTCAATTTTCCTCGGTGTGCCTAGCTTTTCTCATCCCACAAACCCACAGGAATAAGAGAATGGCCTTCTGGGCAGGCACAGCACTGTGGGCATCCTTTTGGGTGAGCAGATGGTGCCTTTGGGTGAAGAGAGAGGCACTGTTTCTAAGGGGTAGATATAGCCCCATGCCAAAGACACGCAATTTGGCCAGCAGGGATTGCTCCAATCTATACGACGTACTTCTGCAAAGCTCCCCTTTGGCGAAATGACACAGGGTTTGCTACAGGCTTAAATGAGATAAAGGGATTTCAAAAATACAGAAAACAATAGAAGTTAGTGACCAAAAATATTATCTTGCTACACATGTTTGCATTTATTCTATGTCAGGAGATAGTAAGTATGAGGATTTAAGGTACAATAAAAGACGTGAGTATATGTGATCCTGAAAGAGTATTTGAAAGGCCAGGGTTGCCCCAGTATGTATTTGCTAGTTAATGAAGACAACAACTTAAAGTCATCATCTCTCAACAGCCCGCATTTTTCTGGCTCTCAGTAAAACTCGTAAAAAATAGCAAGGAGAAACTCTAAGAAAATTGGAAAAGTTTCTTTCTCTTTCTTTTTCCTTTTTTCCCAGGAACTGACAGAACATAGAATTTTATTTTATTCTTGTTATTTTTTATTGATACATAACTACACATTTTCATGGTACATGTGATAATCTTATACATTCATAAAATCAAATCATGGTAACTGGAATATATCCAATAATGGGATTGCTGGGTCAAATGATAGTTCTGTTTTAAGTTTTTGCAGAAATCACCAAACTGCTTTCCACAGTGGCTGGACTAATTTACATTCCCACCAGCAGTGTATAAGCATTCCCTTTTCCCTACATCCATGCCAACATCTATTATTTTTTGACTTTTTGATAATAACTATTCTGACTGGTGTGAGATACTGATGTATCTCATTGTGGCTTTGATTCGCGTTCCTCTACGGATAAGTGATGGTGAGCTTTTTTTCATATGCTTGTTGGCCACATGTATGTCTTCTTTTGAAAAGTGTCTGTTCATGTCCTTTGTCTACTTTTTAATGGGGTTGTTTGGTTTTTGCTTATAAATTTGTTTATGTTCCTTGCAAATTCTGGATATTAGACCTTTGTCGGATGCATAGTTGGCAAATACTTTCTGCCATTCTGTGGGTTGTCTGTTTATTCTGTTGATAGCTTCTTTTGCTGTGCCGAAGCTCTTTGGTTTAATTAAGTCCCGTTTGTCATTTTTTGTTTTTGTTGCAATTGCTTTTGGCGTCTTTATCATGAAATCTTGCCCAAAGCAATTTACAGATTCAATGCTATTTCTATCGAACTACCAATGACATTGTTCACATAATTAGAAAAAGGCTATTCTAAAATTCATATGGCATCAAAACAGAACCTGAATAGCCAAAGCAATTCTAAGCAAAAAGAACAAACCTAGAGCCATCACATTACCCGATTTCAAACTATAGTGTAAGGCTGTAGTAACCAAAACAGTGTGGCTGGTACAACTACAGACACATAGATAGATGGAAACAGCCCAGAAATAAAGCTGCACACCAACAACCATCTGATCTTTGATAAAGTCTACAAAAACAAGCATGGGTAAAGGACTGTGGTGCCAGGATAACTGGCTAGCCTTATGCAGAAGATTGAAACTGGACCCCTTACTTTTATCACATACAGAAATCAACTCAAGATGGATTAAAGATGTAAATGTAAAACCTAAAACTGTGAAAACCCTTGAAGAAAATCTAGGAAATACCATTCCAGACATAGGCCCTGTACTATATTTTGAAGTCAGGTAATGTGATTCCTCCAGCTTTGTTCTTTTTGCCCAGGATTGCTTTGGCTATTTGGGGTCTTTCGTGGTTCCGTATAAAATTGAGGATTTGTTTTCTCTTTTGTGAAGAATGTCAATGGTATTTTGATAGAGGTTGTGTTGAATCTGTAGATTGCTTTCAGTGGTATTGTCATTTTAACAATATTATACTAATTTATAAGCATGGAATATCCTTCCTTTCTTTGTGTCCTTTTCAACTTCTTTCATCAACATTTTATAGTTTTCTTTACATGAATCTTTTATTCCATGGGTTAAATAGATTCCTAGGTGTTTTATATTGTAAATGATATTGTTTATTGATTTCTTTTTCAGATTATTTGCTTTTGGTGTATATAAATGCTGTTGATTTTTTTGTATGTTGATTTTGTATACTCCAACTTTACTACATTTGTTTATCAGTTCTAATAGTTTTTTGGTAGAGCCTTTAGGTTTATCCAAATATAAGATCATGTTATCTGTGTACAAGGCTAATTTGACTTCTTCCTTTCCAGTTTGGAAGCCCTTTATTTATTTTGCTTGCCTAATTGCTCTGGCCAGGACTTCTAATATTGTGTTGAATAAAAGTGGGCAAAACAGGCATCCTTGTCTTGTTCCACATCTTAAAAGAAAGGCTTTTAATTTTTCACCATTCGGTATGATGTTGGTTATGTGTTTGTCAGATATGGCTTTTATTTTTTGAGGTGTGTTCCTTTTGTACCCAGTTTGTTGAGGGTTTTTGTCATAAAGGGATGTTGAATTTTACTGAATGCTTTTACAGAATATATTAGAATGATTATGTGATTTTTGTTTTTGGTTCTGTTAATGTGATGTGTTTATATTTAGTTACTTGCATTTGGATTTTCCATTTTTTTTTTGAGAAGGGATCTCACTATGCTGCCCAGGCTGGACTTGGGTTCAAGTGATCATCTAGCCTCGGCCTCCTGAGTAGCTGGTACTACAGGTGTATGCCACTGCACCCAGCATATCATGTCTATTGATTTGTGTATGTTGAACTATCCTTGCATCCCTAGATTAATCTCACTCCATCATAGTGAATGATCTTTTTCATGTATTGTTGAATTAGGTTAGCTAGTATTTTGCTGATAATTTTTGCATCTATGTTCCTAAGTCATATTGGCCGGTAGTTTTCTTTTCTCCTTGTGTTCTTGTGCAGTTTTGGTATCAGGGTAATGCTGGACTCATAGAATGAGTTTGGAAGTATTCCCTTCTCTTCAGTTTTTTTTTTTTTTTTTTGAAGAGTTTGAGTAGAATTTGTATTACTTCTTTAAATGTTTTGTAGAATTTAGTAGTGAAGACATCAAGTCCTGGGCTTTTCTTTGATGGGAGACCTTTTGTTATGGCTTCAATCTTGTTACTAGGTATTTGTTGAGGTTTTCTACTTCTTCATGGTTCAATGTTGGTAGGTTGCATATGTCCAGGAATTTATTCATTTCTTCTAGGTGTTCCACTTCGTTGGCATATAGTTGTTCATGATAGTCTCTATAATTCTTCGTATTTCTGTGGTCTCAGTTGTTATGTCTTCTTTTTCATTTCTGATTTAATTTATTTGTGTCTTCTCTCTTTTATTCTTAGTCTAGCTAAAGGTTTGTTGATTTTCCAAAAAAAAAACAAACAAACAAACACCAAATTTGTTTCATTGATTTTTTTTGTGTGTGTTTTTATAGTCTAAATTTCATTTATTTCTGTTCTAATCTTTATCTCTTTCTGTCTACTAATTTGGGGTTTGGTTTGTTCTTATTTTTCTAGTTCCTTGAGTTGTATCATTAGATTGTTTGTGAATCTTTATTTGAAGTGTTTCAACCTTTTTGATGTAGGCTTTTATTGCTATAAAATTCCTTTTCAGTGCCCCTTTGGCTGTATTTCATAGATTTTAATTTGTTGTATTTTCATTTTCATTTGTCTAAAGAAATTTTTAAATTTCTTTTTTATTTTTTTCATAGACCCATTGGTCATTCAGGAGCATATTGTTGAATTTCCACGTATTTGGCCAGGCATGATGGCTCATGCCTATAATCCCAGCACTTTGGGAGGTCGAGGTGGGTGGATCACCTGAGGTCAGGAGTTCGGGACTAGCCTGACCAACATGATGAAACTCTGTTTCTACTAAAAATACAAAAATTAGTCAGGCATGGTGGCGGGTACCTGTAATCCCAGCTACTCGGGAGGCTGAGGTGGGACAATTGCTTGAACCTGGGAGGTGGAGGTTGTAGTGAATGGAGATCATGCCACTACACTCCAGCCTGGGCAACAAAGCGAGACTCCATCTCAAAAAAAAAAAAAATTCCATGTGTTTGTGTATTTTCCAAGTTTCCGCTTATTATTGATTTTTAGTTCCATTGTGGTCAGAAAAGATAACTGATATGATTTCTACTGCTTTGAATTTGTGGAGACTTATTTTGTGGCTTAAAATATGATCTATTCTGGAGAATGTTCCACGTGGTGATAAAAAGAATATGTGTTCTGCAGCAATTGGGTGAAATGTTCTGTAAATGTCAGTTAGGCCTATTTGGCTTAGTGTCTAGCTTAATGCTGATGTTTCTTTGTTGATTGTCTAGATGATCTGTCCATTAGTGAGAATGGAATGTTGAAGTTCCCTATCATTGTATTGCAGTCTCCTTCTCCCTTTAGATCTATTAATGTTTGCTTTATATACTTAGGTGCTCCAGTGTTAGATGCATAGGTATTTATAATTGAGATAGGCAATATATTGCTATGTCTCCACTAGGTCCTTGCCTGTTTTTCTGGCACTAAATGGCACCTTAAACCTACGTTTGCTTTGACTCTAGCCAAAGATCAGAGCACTCGCAGTCCAGATATAGGGGAGATCCTAAAGAGGATATCCTGGCAGTGTGGAAAAGCTGGTTGGCGGTTGGTGTACAGGTGACCTGTGGAATGAACCTCCTCTAGCATAATGCTGCTGAATAGCCACTCTGATTTGGTATCTCCTTTGACCAAGTTATGGAGCAGAGTTTCCAGGGCTGGGTATGGTAGTCCCATCTCCCCTCTTTGTCTCTTGCTGTCTTTAGGAATATATCTCCCTTCAGGCATTCATGATGCCTTCTGTGGGTTAAGGTATGAGCAGGTCTTCTGTCAAAGAACCCAAGATGGTCGGGAAGCTGGTTGTCCACCTTGATCTCAGTTTTTCCAGTGTAGAAACTATGAGTCAGGGAAAATTTCTGCATGCTTATTGCTGGACAGATTGGTTGGAAGGGCATCATAGAGAAATTTGATTCTCCTTTGCTTGGAGCTTTTTCACTTCTCTGTGGCCTCAGCAACTGATTGATCTTTATATTTGAGTTCTGGGATATTGCTGGTGAGAATCTTAGTGCTGTATATTTGTTTTTAGTTTCCTGTGTATATGTTGGGGTGGGGAGGGAAGCCAGGTTCTGTCTCCACCACCGTTTTGAAACCTGAAGTCCAGACTCCATTTCCTACCTCATAATTTGTAAGCTCTTTCTTCTTGTATTACTACTTTGTCTTCTAACTTGAGGTTTATTATCACTGGAATGCCAGTTGTAATTGGAGAAAACATTTATATTTTTCAGTTAAATGTGTTGGATTTCCTTAAAAAACATATTTTATTTTTTGTTTACAGTATTCAGATCAGTTGTAAATGCAAGGATTTAAAAAATCTCAAATAACAGTGTCCTGATGGCTTCATGAGAAAGTCTTTTGCCTCAACAGTTTGTATGTTTCTAATGAGATTTATTTGACTGACCTTATTCAATTTGTTGGTTGGTGTGTTTAAAATGTTCCCTAGAAACCATAACAATCTGAAAGTTTATAAAAGGTCTGGTAACCTCACTTGAATTATCTAAACTTTCACAATAAGTGGATTTAACTTTATTTCACGAGAGAGAAACTTTGGCTTTCTTGATAGTATCTACACAGTTTCTTTTCCTATGAGACTCAAGCTCAAAAGATTCTTCAAGTGGTCCAAATTTAATGGAAAGCCAAAGTGTCTTAATCATAATATTGTGTTTCATGATCATGGCTTGCTTAATTTTTGGAAGAAATAGTGGCACATTGGGAATTGCAATAGGACAAAGCCAGGAAGAATTGTGACTTCATTGTTTCAGGCCAATTAGAGAGGGCTGGACAAAATAATTAGAGGATTTTAGCAGTATACACGGACAAGATGGATGTTTTGAAAGTGCCTTTTTTCCCTTGAAACAAGAGTTATGTTTTTCCTGGAATTTTTCGTAATATCACTAATTCTTAACGTGGCCTTTGTAAAATCTGTTGTATATTAAGGGCAGTTTCATGGAAAACTATAATCTTATATAAATTTATGTATTTAAGAATAAAATATTTAAGATTATAGTAAGATGAAAAAGAAGTTGGAGGAGATGGATCAAAACAATTTAAAGTCATATAAACTAATGGTATGGGCATGTAGGATTCAGTTTTTATTCAGATACTACTAATTTTTAATTTGTTATTTAGATTTTGTTTCTTATTTTGGCTTAATGTTTAATGTGTGAGTTAGAGATTTAATTTGGAAAAATCTACTCTTCTTTTTTTTTTTTTTTTTTTTTTTGAGACGGAGTCTCGCTCTGTCGCCCAGGCTGGAGTGCAGTGGCCGGATCTCAGCTCACTGCAAGCTCCGCCTCCCGGGTTTGGGCCATTCTCCTGTCTCAGCCTCCTGAGTAGCTGGGACTACAGGCGCCCGCCACCTCGCCCGGCTAGTTTTTTGTATTTTTTAGTAGAGACGGGGTTTCACCGTGTTAGCCAGGATGGTCTCGATCTCCTGACCTAGTGATCCGCCCGTCTCGGCCTCCCAAAGTGCTGGGATTACAGGCTTGAGCCACCGCGCCCGGCCATCTTCTTGAGATTCATTTTGTTTATCTTTAGTCAGTTGCTGATACTCAAGAAAGAATAAACCATAGATTTAGAGAAGGTGCTGGAAATGTTTTTAAAGTATCTTAAAAATTACATAAATTCATTTTTTGTGATGTACCTGTCTGTTTTGACAAATGCAGAGAGTCATGTAACCACCACTGTAATCAAGAAATAGAATAGTCCCATCATCCATCCCGAAATACCTCATGTTATCTCTTTGCTAAGTCAGACCTTCTCCTCATGCCCAAACCCTGTCAGCCATCACTTTGTTCCCTGTTCCTGTAAAGTTTGGCTTTTTCAGGATGTTAAGTAAAATTCACCCATGTTGTATCAGTTCATTCTCTTTTATTGTTGAGTAGTATTCCATTGTATACCACAGTTTATACTTTCATGAGTTGGAGGACATTTGAGTTGTTTCCAGTTTTGGGTGATTATGAATAAAATTACATACAGGTTTTTGTGTGACTTTTAAATTTTTTTCCTGGATAAATACCTAGAAGTAGGATTGCTGGCTCTTATGTAAATGTATGTTGAACTTTATAATAAACTGTAAAATTGGTTTCCTTCCAAAGTGGCTGTGCCATTTTGCGTTCTTACCAGCAATACATGAGTGATTCAACTTTTCCACATCCCCACCAGCAGTTGTCAGATTTTTTTTTTTTTTTCCATTTTAGCAGATCTATAGTAGTGTTTTATTGCAGGTTTAATTTACATTTTCCTAATGACTAATGATGTTGGGCATATTTTCATGTGCTTATTTTCTATTTTCATATGTTCTTCGATGAAGTGTCTGTTAGAATCATTTGCTCAATTTTAAATTGAGTTGTTTCTTTTCTTATGGTTGAGTTTTGAGGAATCTTTATGTATTCTAGATACATATCCTTTGTCATATATGTGATTTTCAGATATTTTCCCCATTCTGTAGCTTGTCTTTTTATTCTGTTAAGTTTCTTTTTTTGTTTTTCTTGAGACGGAGTCTCGCTTTGTCCCCCAGGCTGGAGTGCAGTGGCGTAATCTCGGCTCACTGCAAGCTCCGCCTCCCAGGTTCACGCCATTCTCCTGCCTCAGCCTCCCGAGTAGCTGGGACTACAGGCGCCCGCCAACACACCCGGCTAATTTTTGTATTTTTAGTAGAGACGCAGTTTCACCGTGTTAGCCAGGATGGTCTTGATCTCCTGACCTCGTGATCTGCCCGCCTCGGCCTCCCAAAGTGCTGGGATTACAGGCATGAGCCACCGCGCCCAGCCTAAATTTCTTTCAAGAGCAAATATGTTCAATGTTGATAAAGTCTAATTTATTAATTTTTGCTTTTAAGGATTGTGATTTTATTGTCATGTCTAAAAACTCTTTGTCTAACTCCTAGTAAAAAAAAAATTTTCCCAATATTTTTTTCCAGAAGTTTTATAGTTTTGGGTTTTACGTTTAGGGCTATGATTCATTTTCAGTTAATTTTTGAATAAGGTGTGAGGTATGGGTAAAAGGTTATTTTCTTTTTGCTTATGATGTCCAGTTTTTCTTTTCTTTCTCTGAGATGCAGTCACACTCTGTCTCTGAGATAGAGTCACACTCTGTCACCAGGCTGGAGTGCAGTGGCGCCATCCCAGCTCGCTGCGACCTCCATCTCCTGGGTTCAAGTGATTCTCCTGCCTCAGCTTCCCAAGTAGCTAGAATTACAGGTGTGTGCCAGCACGTCTGGCTCATTTTTGTATTTTTAGTAGAGACTGGGTTTCACCATGTTGGCCAGGCTGACCTTGAACTCCTGGCCTCAAATGATCTGCCTGCATTGGCCTCCCAAAGTGCTGGGATTATGGATGTGAGCCACCACACAAGGCCTGGATGTCCAGTTTTTCTAGCACACTCTTTGAAAAGACTGTCTTCTTTCTTTTCTTTACCTTCAAGGTGCTGAAAGTTGTTTTTTTTTGTTTGTTTGTTTTTTTCTGAGACAGAGTTTTGCTCTGTTGCCCAGGCTGGAGTGTAGTGGTGCAATCTTGGCTCACTGCAGCCACCACCTCCCAGGTTCAAGCAATTTTCCTGCCTCAGCCTCCCGAGTAACTGGGATTACAGCCATACGCTACCACACCCAGCTAATTTTTGTATTTTTAGTAGAGACAGGGTTTTACCATGTTGGCCAGCCTGGTCTCGAACTCCTGACCTCAAGTGACCCACCCGCCTTGGCCTCCCAAAGTGCTGGGATTACAGGTGTAAGCCACCACACCAGCCTAAGGTGCTGAAAGTTTTAATTCAAGAATTTATACTATACTTTTCTATCGCCATAATTCTACTTATTTAGTTGTCTGGTTATCATGTGTGTTTTTATCACTTATCCTAAACCTTCCAGAGAGGGTTCTAACATTTGCAAAGGTTTCTCAAAACAAAATTATTACTTGATTCCGTTCAAATAAAAAAAATTCAATGCCATATGTTATTTTAGAGATAAGGAGTTGGAAAAGTCTGGTTAATCAACTCCATCCAGACTGGCATTTTGCGAAATACTGCAATGGGAAAAATACTGGATCTGGTGATTGGGGACAATGATTTTAGTCTGAGCTCTGCCCAATCATGTTACCTTGGGAAAGTCACATCAATTATCTGGCTTTTGTTTCTCCTTCCATTGAATAAGGGGGAATAGCTAATAATCTCTAAGATCTATTCCAACTGAAATAGCCTTGTTGTTACTCAGTGTTGATAGGACCTCAAAAGGTTTAGAAAACATAAATTAGAAAAGCAGGGGCAGGTCTCTGATACTTTATTGTATCGGTCATTGCCGAAGTACCTATTTGCATGTAGTTCTGAGTGTACTGAATTCTTTTTGTAATGGTGACATGAGCTCAAAATATGGCTGGGATGCAGACGATTTCATCACTCTTGTTAACATGGTACGTAAGACTTTACAGTGCTAGCAGAATGCTTTCTGTTTTTGTTTTTACAGCTGGACCAAGCAACACTCTCCCTAGCCGTGAGGGAAGACTATCTTGATAACAGTACAGAAGCCAAGTCTGTAAGTTTTACTCATATTCAACTATGTGCCTTATCAGACTGCTATCAGGTCCATTACTTGTTCTAAGGTCACTGCTGCTTTATTGGAAATGAGCAGTGTGGCTATTCAATGACCATATTCCCAATACAGGAAGACTTTTATTCAGACAGATAAATTCCACTCCCTGTCTTTCTAGAAGTCTGCTCATCAAGGCTATACAAGTCTCAGTACTCAATGCCCTTATTATCTAGCTTGGGAGACAGCAGGCCCAAATGAAATAACAAAGAAATGAGCTTGCAGTCATTCATTCCTCAGAAGTGCAGAGAACTCACTATCAGTTGCAGAAATAAAGCGTCGGAAGGGATACCCAGGAGACAAATGGTTCCCAAATTGTACTGCTTTAGAATCACTTGGGAGTCTTTCATGAAATGTTGCTTCTTGGGTCACAGCTCTGGAGAGTCTGACTTAGTAGACTTGAGGTAGGGTCTGAGAATCTATATTTTTAACAGGTGTTCCAGGTTAATGGAGGTTTAATAAGAATCAGAAAGGATCAATCAAGTTAGACTTCTTGGGTTGGCTTAGAAATCTAGCAGTTTCCTGAATATTGGAAAGAGCTGGTTCATTTCTGACACTTTCAATTTATTTTGGAAAATTTATTGAACTTCCAAAGAAGCCTCAGACCTAGGTCCCCTGGGTCTATGCTGTTACTAACTTCTATACATAGAAGGCTCTGGAGGGAAGCTAACTAAGATGCTGGGCAGCTTTCTTGCCGAGGACACTCGTCAAAGAGGGTTGGCAAGTTTACCTTCCTAAAAGTAGACAGAGTGAACATTTGCCAATGTGGGGGAGGGTGTACCCCTGGTTTTCATGGAGTCTCAGCAACTAGGCTCAAAATCATCTCCCCCATAACCTATCAGTCAAGTCCTAGTGATTCCACCTTAAAAATATCTCTTCCATCCCCTTGGTCTCTCTTTTCTATCCTGACTACTATAGGTCAGATTCTTGTTAACTCTTGCCTTGGCTACAACAAGTAGCCTTTTAACTGTTACTGCCTCTCCTTCATCACATTGCCTCCTTAGCACCAGTTGGCAAGTTCCGTTCTCAAAGCACTGCTCCCAGCATGCCTTTGCTCCCAAGACAGGGTCTAAATTCTTTAGAGGGCTTTCAAGGCTGCCTCATGACTTCATCCCAAGTCATCTTTCCCATCTCATCTGGATTTGTTCTTCCCCCAACAAAAGCAGCTTGCCCATTGTATTAGTCCATTCTCTCTCCTAATAAAGACATACCTGAGACTTGGTGATTTATGAAGGAAAGAGGTTTAATTGACTCACACTTCCACATAGCTGGGGAGGCCTTACAATCATGGCAGAAGGTGAATGAGGAGCAAAGTCATGTCTTATGTGGTGTCAGGCAACAGAGCTTGTACAGGGGAACTCCCATTTATAAAGCCATCAGAGCTCATGAGACTTACTCACTACCATGAGGATATGTGGAGGAAACCACCCCCATGATTCAATTATATTCACCTGGCCCTACCCTTGACATGTGGGGATTATTACAATTCGAGGTGAGATTTGGGTGGAGACACAGCCAAACCGTATCACCTACCTCACAGGACTCTTCACTGCGTCGGAACCAGTCTCCCTCAAATGCTATGTCCCCAATTTCTCCAGGCTAGATTTTCTCTGCAGCTCTTCAGTTTCCAAGCATGTAGCAGCTTTATTAAGGAAGTTATTTTGATGTCTTTAATGTTATAGTTAATAATTACATGTTTATCTCCCTCACTGTTTGGGAACCAGACACCTATTATATTTTTGTCTGTACCACTCTTTCCTAACATATGCACAGAGGGCCTACTAAGCCACCTTGTACATTTGAGTAGGTACTCAATAAATACGTTTTTTGGTTTTTCTTTTTACATAGAGTCTTGCTGTGTTGCCCATGCTGAAGTGCAGTGGCACGATCTCAACTCATTGCAACCTATGTCTCCTGGGTTCAAGCGATTCTCAGCAACCTCAGCCTCCCGAGTAGCTGGGATTATAGTCATGCACCACCCTGCCGGGCTAATTTTGTATTTTTAGTAGAGACAGGGTTTCACTATGTTGGCCAGGCTGGTCCCAAACTCCTGGCCTCAAGTGATCTGCCCACCTCGGCCTCCCAAAGTGTTGGAATTACAAGCATGGGCCATCACACCCGGCCAATAAATATGTTTTGTTTTGAATTGAACTGGGAATAGCAAAATATTATTTCTATTTAAGACTATTTTCTTTTTTTCTTTCTTTCCTTTTTTTTTTTTTTTTTTTTTTTTTTTTGAGACGGAGTCTCCCTCTATTGCCCAGGCTGGAATGCAGTGGCATAATCTCAGCTCACTGCAACCTCCACCTTCTGGGTTCGAGCGATTCTCCTGCCTCAGCCTCCCGAGTAGTTGGGACTACAGGAGTGTGCCACCACGCCCAGCTAGTTTTTTTGTATTTTTAGTAGAGATGTGGTTTCACCTTATTGGCCAGGCTGACCTCGTGATCCGCCTGCCTCAGCATCCCAAAGTGCTGGGATTACAGGCATAAGCCACCACGCCTGGCCTATTTAAGACTATTTTCAAAGCTTGCTTACTGATTCAACAAATATTTATTAAAGGCCTGCTATATTCTAAGTACCATATAGGTCCTAAGGTCACACACATAGTAAGAATAGCTTATAGAAGCAAGGTATATGTTAGTAAATCTTATTCCCAATGCATGAGAAGTAGGTCATTTAATACCTGGTGCGTTGAGATCTCACAAATACGTCTGAAATGAGAGGTGGGCCTAAGGCAGTTCTTTAATTCCCATGATGTAAGGTCACCCGCGCCCCAACCAATGACATATGAGTAGCCCCAAAATGGGTTTATGAGTATGTAGGAAGGAAATTCTATGTTTGCTATTTGTTAGATTTCACATCATCGTTCCTCTCTTTTCTCCTTTTTTTCCTGAGCTAGGGAGCAGAACTTTGTGAAAACTGTAAAAAACTGAAAAGACACAGGACTGCTGTCACTGGTCTTTTATTTCTTAGTGTGAAGGTGGGTAAATTGAGTTGCAAGAGAATGAATCACACCTCCCACCATTCTTTATGGATCAGGCCTCCTGCTTTTAGAAACAGTTCTTTCCCATTATTTTATTAAAGCCTCACTTGTCTGGAAAGAGGACATCTGACCTTTAACTTTCTATTCTTGTCTCATTTGGAGTTATTTCATGTATCCATAATATCGACGGTTGCCAGAAAACTAGTTCTCTTGATGCTTGATGGCTAGGCATCTCTGTCTGTCATGGAAACAGTACCCAAGTAGCCATCACTCTTTTTTCTCCCAAAGTGTTATGTGGGTGGCTGGTATTGCATAATGCCTGCACCGTACTTTGAGTACAGAGTGAAAATAAAAGACATTTATTTCCGCCTGCTATTTCTGCTCTTCCGTGTCTCCGAAACATATTTTCTAATAAGCTATTGTCATGGTCACTTTGTTCTTTATTTCTTACAGTATCGGGACGCCCTTTACAAGTTCATGGTGGATACTGCCGTGCTTTTAGGAGCTAACAGTTCCAGAGCAGAGCATGACATGAAGTCAGTGCTTAGATTGGAAATTAAGATAGCTGAGGTAAGTCTTCACTGAAAATCTTTCTTTCCTTTACTTTCTTTTCTTTTCCGTATATTAAAGGCAGTATATCCTGAATGAAAATATAAATTGCAATCAAATAATAGTATTTTCTATCATTGCCCTTTGGGCCTAAGGTAGAACTAGTAGCATCGCCTCTAGGAAGTAACAAGAAGGACTGTGACAGAAGAGCTCTTCATTCCTTCCACCTCCCTGGTTTAAGCCCATTCAGTGTCCATATGTTGCTCAGCTGTGGCCAAAGAATAGCAGCAGAGAGACCCTCTGACCTTTTTTCCTGGAGAAACTCATGTTTGGCTTAAATAGAAGATAGATGTTTAATAAATCCTTAGTAATCTGGCTTGAATGGAAGGTTGCTTTTAATCCAGTCCATGTTTTATGCTATCCCCACTCAGAGTCATTCTGGCTTAAGTTCTGGGCTCAGGGAAGTCTGTCCACCAATACGGGATATAAAAGTTGATATAGAAGTAGGTAGGACATGTTGGTAAACGTTTTTAAATGACCTTTCTGGTATTACTTTGTATCTGCCCCTGTTTTTTCATTCTTTTCTTGCGCTACTTCAATGCATATCATTGTGTCATATGCATGACACAGAACTACATGTCTGTGTAAATTACCTTAACTTCTTTTTGCCTCATTGTAGAGACAAAAAGATGTAAAAACAAACTTATGGGCAAAATAATGAGAACTCCTAAATGGTTAGCTTTGTTTATGGAGTAACTTTTTTCTAGAAGAAACAAAGTGTAAAAATCTCTATATGTTCCTAGGCCAAGAGGGAACAAATGTGGTAAAATCTGCTTCTGGGGAAACCCTGTAGTGAAAGAAAATGATACTTTTTACCAAGCAACTTTTGCACATGTGTTGGAAATCTTCCACAAGAGAAGTTAGTAAAAATCTCAAGGTGAATAAGAGTCCAAATGTTGATTGGTTTTGTTTGGCGAGGTGCTGGTGGTGTGTTGAGGTATGGGAGTAGGGATGAAGGATAAGGGTAAAGAGGAATTGGTCTCTCTGTCTTTGCTGTGATGATGTTCGTGTACAGCTCTCTCCAAACTCCTACTTGTAGTGCAAGAAGTTCATTCCTGCATGTCACCTTTGAAGACTGTGAAGACTGCTGCACGTGTCTCGAGGTCCATGACTGTGCCTCTGAGCCATGTCTAGAGTCTGCCTGAATTCTCTTTGCAGGCACATAGGAGGCCCAGGACTCTGATTTGGACTAAAACTCTGAAACAGCAGGGAAGGCCTTGCCCTGAGCCAGGGATTTGGACCAAAAAGGGAACTAAAAACAGCTGGGCTGAGGCAAGACTGGGAATTGTCAAGAGGCTAAATGAAGTGACAGATCTGTTGTGTGGAGGGGAGTGGCTGGCAAAGAGCTGAAAACAGCTCTGAGGCCAAAGGTCTCCAACTTGGGGCTGTGAGACTCCGAGGGCGGAGGAGGGGCTGGTGGAAGAGGAGTGTGGATATTCTCTGAGGCAATGATTCACACAGAGCCAGGAGGCTGTTTGTAAGTTACGTGTGGTCTCTCCTGTGGAGAGTGAAGAGAGGGAAGCTAAGGACACTGAAGCATTTAGCAAAGAGGGGGCAGATATCTGCCAGTAAGCCCTCTGTAATCTTTACCTTGAAAAATCACTGCTAGTAATGCTTACCTCCATATCTTACACTACACATCACTAGGTACTTTCAAAATTAGTGGGATATGTAGTCCTAGGGAAACTTCTGAAGCTGAGAAGACAAGACAGTCCAGTCTAGCACAAATAAGTCCTTGTAAATACAGCCATGGAAGCATATACTTAGCCAATCCAGCTGGAGAGATGTGTGCACAAGGAGAGGTCTTATTGATGGAGTAGCCCTTGTGATTGGAACCAAGTGGAGTGTAATTGGAAAGGCTTGCTAGAAGCAGTGAATCTTGGGCAGTCCTGAGTCATAGTTCAAACCATGGAGGTGGTGATGGTGGATAGGAGATGTAAGAGTAGGAGAGTCATGTGTGCAGTGGGAATGTGGCAAGTTTAATGCAAGGGAATTAGATGATAGAAGGCCCGAAGGCAAAGTCATGACGTGATTGAAGGGTGGATATGGGAGCTACTGCTGGTCAATGGAAGTGATTAAGATGATCCTTCAGGAAGATAATCATTGCTGTTCTTCTTAAGTTAAACATAGTGGAGGCTAGAAGCTCAGATTTGGTGTTGGCCAAATGGCCAAGAGCATGAGTATTGGGAATGGAAAGAGTATAGAGTCAGGGCTGGAGAGAGGCAGGTTTTGAAATGTGTGAATAGGCAGTGACTGGATCCATACTCCCAGCAATGGGGCTAGGGAAATCTCAAGGTCAAAGAAACAAAAGGGGAAATGAGGGAATGAGCTGTTGACAGAATGATCACGGGGAACAGTGGCATCCAGATAGTCTTGTGTTCATCAGTGAAAATTTGCCCCTAGAGATGAAGGGATAGTCGATGGTTCATGAAATATTGAGATCATTATTTGGAGACCACAGGTGACAGTGGGATGTTTATCTCAATTGTCCAACTTAAGTTTAATTGTCAAAATTGAGCCAGCAATAGATTTTGCCCATCCACATTATAGATTGGGAGGGAGATTTTGGGTAGTTCTTTTTGTGCTGGGGACAATATTTGATGCAGAGGAGGATATGAAAGTTTATTTTCTTAATCCTGCCTAAAGTTATGTCTTTTTTTCTCTCCCTCGAAGTTGGGCACCACACCAAAACCTTGAAAAACTTTATAATACTATGCAGATGTTTTGGCACATGTAGGAAGTAATCATACAGTAAGAAATGGTTCACTTGAAAAAAAAAAAATAACCAAAATCTCTTTCCAACAGATAATGATTCCTCATGAAAACCGAACCAGTGAGGCCATGTACAACAGAATGAACATTTCTGAACTGAGTGCTATGATTCCCCAGGTTGGTGAAAACTATCCAGAGAACTTTCTCTCAACTGGTCATTTTAGGAGGGATTGGGTTTCATCTGTGTGTACATTTCTGTCTTGTAAAACCTACTCTCAGTCTTGGTTATCATCGTCTTTGTCAACAATCACATAAAATATCCCTTGTCTGTGTATTGGGATGCCTTCTGTTATAGGGAACAAAACATCTTTCCAACAGTGGCTTAGAAACTTAAAGCCTATTTTCTCACATGACAAAAGTCTAGACATAGGTAATTGTTGGCATTGGCTCAGCTGTTTAACAGTGTTGTCAAAGGCCCAAGTTCTTCCTATCTTTGCATCCTACTCTGTTTAGTGTGTTGGCTTTTTGACTTCATGTTTGATGACTCATGGCTGCAAGGTTATCCATCACAGCTCCATATATCACATCTGTGTCAGAGCAGGAAGAAGGGGAAAGGGCCAGTGATGTGTCTAACTCTTTTACTAGGAAAAACAAACAGACCTTTCCAGAACATCTCCAGATGTCTTCCCTTTATTTCTTATTGAGTAGTATTGGGTCACGTGGCCACTCCTAACCACCGGGGAGGTTGGGCAAGTGAGTAACTGGTTTTCCATTTCAACAGTGGACACAGGTAACGGAGAAAAGGTTGGGAAAAGACTTTTAGAGTAGCCAATCTAAGAAACACCATATGGTGTTTTAGGTAAGATAGGGATGCTCTGAAGAATGGAGGCATGTTACTTTCTGTGTTTTTGTTTTTTTGAGACACAGTCTTGCTGTGTCGCCCAGGCTGGAGTGCAGTGGCGTGATCTTGG
The DNA here is from genome assembly GCF_043159975.1 of Macaca nemestrina. Taxonomy (NCBI): domain Eukaryota; kingdom Metazoa; phylum Chordata; class Mammalia; order Primates; family Cercopithecidae; genus Macaca; species Macaca nemestrina. The sequence goes on along the minus strand of NC_092145.1, from coordinate 138,591,492 downwards.
CTCACTGCAACCTCTGCCGGGTTCAAGTGATTCTCCTGCCTTAGCCTCCCAAGTAGCTGGGATTACAGGTGCCTGCTTCCACACCTAGCTAATTTTTTGTATTTTTAATAGAGACGGGATTGGCCAGGCTGGTCTCAAACTCCTGACCTCAAATGATCCCCCTGCCTCGGCCTCCCAAAGTGCTGGGATTACAGGCGTGAGCTACCATGCCTGGCCGCATTTACTTTCTGTTGCTGCTTATTTCCTCTTGTTTTTTTTTTTTTTAAAGGCTGTGTCACAGAGACTAGTTATGTACTGGGGCATCTGTTTCTGTGTATATATGAGAGTGAGGGAGAGTACAGGACAGAGAAAGGGAGGGAGGGAGAGAAAATGTACAGTATAGAGAAAGAATTTAGAAGGAGGAAGAGAAATGCAAGAGAAGGAGGGAAGAGTACGGGAGGAAAAAAGAGAGTATAGAATAGAAGAAGAGTACAGGACGGGGAGAGAGAGCAGAATGGGGAGAGAAAGACAGAGGGGAGAGTTCAGGAAGGAGGAAGAGTACTAGAGGGGGCCAAGGGAGTGAGGTTGCATGTTACTGTGTTCCTGTGTGTGTGTGTGTGTATGTGTGTTGTCCAGATGTAGATGGTACAGAACACATGCTCCATTTGTGATTAAGACAATAGATCAGGCCGAATACGGTGACTCACACCTGTAATCCCAGCACATTGGGAGGCCAAGGTGGGTGGATCACTTGAAGTCAGAAGTTCGAGACCAGCCTGGCCAACATGGTGAAATTCCACCTCTACTAAAAATACAAAAAAAAAAAAAAAAAAAAAAAAATTAGCCGGGCGTGGTGGTGGGTGCCTGTAATCCCAGCTACTCAGAGGCTGAGGCAGGAGAATTGCTTGAACCCAGGAGGCAGAGCCCAGATCATGCCACTGCACTCCAGCCTGGGTGATAGAGCGAGACTGTCTAAAAAAAAAAGACAGTAGATCTGAATAGCAATGATCAGGAGTTTATTTCTAGACTTGAGTAGTTGCATCTTGAATTATTAGGTGTGAAATCAAAAGAAATGAATGACACTCAATCTATTCTATTTGCCTTTCTTACTTGCTACCTAACAGAGGTTCTCTCATTCTGTTTTGTTCTCTCTCCCCTCAGTTTGACTGGCTGGGCTACATCAAGAAGGTCATTGACACCAGACTCTACCCCCACCTGAAAGACATCAGCCCCTCCGAGAATGTGGTGGTCCGCGTCCCGCAGTACTTTAAAGATTTGTTTAGGATATTAGGGTCCGAGAGAAAGAAGTAAGAACTTTATGTGAATTTTACTGTGACTTTTGTGTTTTCTTTAAATTATAAGGGCTTCCCTTCTCACATTCTTTGAAAACTGTTTTTAAAGAATGTTACATCAAAAGAGTCATAGGGAAAATCCTGGTATCCTTTGTGATGAACTGGCCAAAACCATTGTCTGGTGTAATTTACTTGCTGCAATGATAACAAATGTTTTTGTCCTTTATTTCTGGTCTTTCTCCATGCTGTTCTCTTCGAGATCCTAAATTGTTTATGAGCTTGGGGAACAAGTTATATAATTATGTTATTTTCTAAAATTTCTGTGTGAACATCTTTTTTTTCCTCAGTTCATTCTCAATCTTTTGCTGCTTTTTTTTTTTCTGGTTCCTTTGTAACCAGTAAGTCACTTTCTGGCAATAAACAAAAGTATCTGTATTGAAAAGACACAAGACCACTTTGAGAGCGGTAGAAAAATTGCACTGATGTAACAACTTTAGGAACTGCCAGGGTTTTCTTATTTTAAAGAATGTTCTAGAATTTGTTGCTTTGCTAGTTTAGTACTACAAAGAAAAATCTTCAAAATTTCCAGGAAGGAGAATTTTACAGGTTCATTAAAGCATTCAGCTTTGACTTCAGAAAATGAATCACAGAGTTTACAAAATGAATCAACGAGTTTACAAAACACTTTACTGAGTTAATTGCTGGGCCATGATTAAAATCATATTTTCTTATTTGGACTCAGACAAGGCTATGTTGCCAGAAGTTATGTTTTTTAAAAAAGGCACTTCCAACAATTCTAGGAATAAAATGTAGCATTTATCCCCTACAGAAACACTTAGACACCTGAGAGAAGCTGCTGCTCTTTTTAAGATAATTTCTGATGATAAAAGTAATCTGTGTTCATTGTGGAAAACATACAGAAAAGGGAGAGAAGAAACAATTTACTTAAAATTATGTCATTTAGAGATAAGCCAGGATTCTTCGAAAATTTTCTAAATGAAAATTGAATCTAGAGGTAGGTAATTATATTGCAGGGTAGAGCCTTGCTCCATGGGCCAGGAATGTCAGCAGCGTCACCTCGGGTGCTTGTTAAAAATGCAGATTCCAAGGCCCTCCTCCATTGAGTCTGATACAGTAGAGCTGGAAGGGAGGCCAAGTAATCTTTATTTTAAACAAGTACCTCAGGAGAATCTTACGATTAACTTTTCTTAGGGGAGCAGAAGGGGATCACTGTATTTGGAAATTTCTTTGTAAGTACTTCCTAGCTCTCAAATACTATCAAATATGACCCTAATGATTTTCTACTCATATGCCATTGAGTTACGGAGCACATTTTAAATTTTGGTGGTAATTTCCATTGAAAGATGGAGTTTGGCCTGCTAGAGATTCATCCTTCACCTCTTGAGTCAGTTTCTTTTAGTATCTGTGTTAAAAGAGTAGGTACTTCTGAACACTGATTAATTTTACTTCCAAAAAAAGCCTAATTTACAATCAGGGGATAGATTGGAATTTGGTTTACTCTATTAGAAAAAGCATCTCTATCGTGATGATTACTTGGTAATTGCAGGACCTTTCGTAACAGTGGAAAAGACCATGATTGGAGGGAGATTTTACTCAGATTCTTGTCAAAATAATAACTTGGACAAATGTAAACATAGTGAACAACAGTAGAAAAAACATAGATGGAAAAATCACCTTAGACATTATGTACATATACAACTTCATTTAAAAATAAAGACAAAAATTGGCCAAGCACGGGGGCCTACACCTGTAATCCCAGGACTTTGGGAGGCTGAGGCGGGCAGATCACTTGAGGCCAGGAGTTCAAGACCAACCTGACCAACATGGTGAAACCCTGTCTCTACTAAAAAAATACAAAATTTAGCTGGGTGTGGTGGCTGGCACCTGTAATCCCAGCTACTTGGGAGGCTGAGGCGGGAGAATCGCTTGAACCCAGGAGGTGGAGGTTGCAGTGAGCCAAGGACACACCACTGCACTCCAACCTGGGTGACATAGTGAGACTCTGTCTTAAAAAATAAATAAAATAAAAATAAAGCCAAAACCCAAATATCTTTCACACAGTTTATCCCGCAACCACCAGTTCATAAAAAAGCAACTTGTATTCTGTGTATTCTTGTGAGATTTCAAGACAACGTACACATCATGAGAAGTCTGACAGTATTTTATTTGCATACTAGGGTGATGTTTTTCCATTGATGATCATTTTCCATTGATGATGATATGCCAGTTGCTATAACCAGCACCTCTAAACACTCACTGGCTAAATTGTACCCTCTGCTCATGGAACAGTCTGAACATGGGTGTCCGTGTAAGAGAGCTTTCTTCTAAATAGTGACTCAGGAACCCAGACTCCTTTCATCTTGTGGCTCTGCTCTCCCGTGGATGTTTGGCATCTTCTCTATTCAGCTGGAGGATGGAGAAACAGAGAGGGTGGAGGATTGTATAGGTTTTGGTGGGAAGGCCTAGAAGTGGGGTATGTCACTTCTACCCATATTCCATAAGCCAGAACTCAGTCTTGTGACTCATCTAGCTGTAGGGGAGACTGGGAAATATAGTTTAGCTATATGCCCAGGAGGAAAAGGAGTTGGAGTTTCCCTAGACATGCCTTTATCAAAGAGCATATCTCATTTTCTTGAAATGACGACTTTTCCCTCAATGGCAAATGCTTCCCTGCTCCCTACCTCTATGACACTGTGGGTACCTGATGGCAGGCACTCTTTTTTAAATTTTTAATTTTTGTGAATACAGGACATATTTTGATACAGGAATGCAATGCATAATAATCACATCAAGGTAAATGAGGTATCTATCCCCTCAAGCAATTGTCCTTTGTGTTACAAACAATCCAATTATACTGTTTTATTTATTTAAAATGTACATTTACACTATTTTTGACTATAGTTACCTGTTGTACTAGCAACTACTAGGTTTTATTCATTCTTTCTATTTTTTTGTACCCATTAACCATCCCTCCTTCCCTCCTTCTCCTCTGCTACCCTTCCCACCCTCCAGTAGCCACCCTTCTATTCTCTATCTCTGTGAATTCAATTATTTTAATTGTTAGCTCCCACAAATAAGTGAGAACATGTGAAGTTTGTCTTTCTGTGCCTGGTTATTTAACTTAACATTATGATCTCCAGTTCCACTCATGTTTCTGGAAATGACAGAATCTCATTCTTTTTCATGGCTGAATAGTACTCTGTTGTGTATATCTACCACATTTAAAAAAATCCATTTATCTGTTGATGGACACTTAGGTTGCTTCTGGCAGGCTCTCTTGTGATTGCTTTTTTAAGCATTGTGGCCTAGCACAGTGCTTCTCATGTAGTAGACACTTTAAAAATTCTAGAAGTTAACCAGATACCCCATCACCACCACAAGGAGGTGACATATGAATGGAACCCCAAAGGATAAAGAGGAATTTTCTAGGTATGGGAGAATGAAGAAAAGGGGATGGTAAGCATCTTGAGTGGTGGAACTAGTGTAAACTTGGGTGTCACCTGCAAGGCAGGGGGCTAGAGAGCTGAGGGGCCAGCTTGGGCTCAGGATATGTAGAGGAAAGGCATCAGATGAATGTTATGAGGATCCTCCCACCTCCTACCTTTCCCCTGGAGGCACTATTGAAGAAAAAGCCAGCCAAGCCTTCTCACATTGGGCATCTCTGCTGTGCCTCTGTTTTTGAGAATCTGCCTATGAAAATCATATACAGGTAACCATTATGGTTAACATCTTTGATTTTTACAATTCTATGTGTTGTTCCCACTTTACAGATGAGGAAGCTTTGGTTAAGTGACTTGGCCAAGATCACACCTCTAAGAGGAAACAGCTGAGATTCTAAATGGGGTCACCCTCATTTCTATGTCTTATCTCTTTTTTTCCATAAATGTCTTGGTGTGAAAAGAGACACTTTTCAGATGCTTCACTGCTCATTTTGGAGATACTAGCGTGTTGTACCCTCAGATAGTTAGACATTGCTAGCTTTGGCAATTCTCCTGCAATTTTCAGGGGTTCAAAGCCATATTGTGTTGGTGTCAGCTGTTCATTTCTTATTTTTTAATTTTTATTTTTATTTCAATAATTTTGGGGGAACAGGTGGTGTTTAGTTGCATGGAAGAATTCTTTAGTGGTGATTTCTGAGGTTTTGGTGTACCCATCACCTGAGCAGTGTACATTGTACCCAATGTGTAGTCTTTTATTGCTCACCACCCTCCCCCTGAGTCCCCAAAGTCCATTATATCGTTCTTATGCCTTTGCATTCTCATAGCTTACCTCCTGCTTGAAAGTGAGAACATACGTTATATATTTTTCCATTCCTGAGTTACTTCACTTAGAATAATAATCTTTAGCTCTATCCAGGTTGCTGCAAATGCCATTATTTCCTTCCCGTTTATGGCTGAGTAGTATTCCATGGTGTATATATACCACATTTTCTTTATCCATTTGTTGATTGATGGGCATTTATGTATGTTCCATATTTTTACGATTGTGAATTGTGCTGCTATAAACATGCATGAGCTAGTATCTTTTTCGTATAATGACTTCTTTTCCTCTGGGTAGATAACCAGTGGTGGGATTGCTGGATCAAACGGTAGTTCTATTTAGTTCTTTAAGGAATCTCCATACTGTTTTCCATAGTGGTTGCACTAGTTTACATTCCCACCAGCAGTGTAAAAGTGTTCCCTTTTCACCGCATCCATGCCAATATCTGTTTTTTTTTATTTTTTTTATTTTTTATTTTTTATTTTTTTTGAGATGGAGTCTCACTCTGTCGCCCAGGCTGGAGCGCAGTGGCCGGATCTCAGCTCACTGCAAGCTCTGCCTCCCGGGTTTACGCCATTCTCCTGCCTCAGCCTCCTGAGTAGCTGGGACTACAGGCGCCTGCCACCTCGCCCGGCTAGTTTTTTGTATTTTTTTTTAGTAGAGACGGGGTTTCACCATGTTAGCCAGGATGGTCTCGATCTCCTGACCTCATGATCCGCCCGTCTCGGCCTCCCAAAGTGCTGGGATTACAGGCTTGAGCCACCGCGCCCGGCCAATTTTTTTATTTTTGATGATGGCCATTCTCACAGGAGTGAGGTGGTATCTCATTGTGGTTTGGCACTTTCCTGATAATTCATGATGTTGAGCATTTTTTCATATGTTTGTTGGCCATTTGTATATCTTCTTTTGAGAATTGTCTATTCATGTCTTTTGCCCACTTTTTGATGGGATTGTTTGTTTTTTTTTCTTTCAGCTGTTTATTTCTCAATTGCTGCTTCTCCCTTCTTATATCACTCCCACTGCCAGTCTAGGAGATTAGGCCTGCCTTTCTTACTGAGTGGCTGTGGGGACAGTGGCATTGACTCTTTGGTAGGTGGTGCATGGTACAGAATTAGAGCAATGAGATCCTCCAGTGGTGGTGGTGCCAAACCACGCAGTCCAAGGGAGTAGGTGGCCAGGGAGGGACCCTTGGAGGAATGAGCTGGAGGCTGCCTGTGGGGAACAAGAGCTGGTGTTTAGGGTGGAAAGAGGGTAAGGAGGTAGTGATGATCTCTCATGTTATGTGCATCTCTTCCTAACTACGTGTTCAGTGATCTCATGTTGATAGTTTGAACTCAACCATGGGGGATTTTGACACCATGGAAACTGGCAAATGTAACAAATCATTTTTTTTTTTTTCTCAACAAGGCAGTTGGTAACATTTACTAGCACATCACTGGGTGAGGAGCTCTATAGACTTCCCTCCCTTTCTGTCCCCCCTCAATTCTCCTCCTCACTCCTGACTTGAGGCTGCCTCAGACACTTCCCATCTACTTTTATCTGAGGAGTAAGAGTGGGAGGAGGAGAGGCCAAGGAAGGTTGGCATCAGGAGGAGTTGCTGTGGTTTCCTCTTCTAGGCCAGGCCTGGCCCCATGGAGATCATCTGCACCAGGACTGTTTTCTTTTGTTGTTGTTGTTGTTTTGTTTTGTAGCAGACTGGCCTAGAGCAAACCCTTGGAGTTTTGTCAAGGACTCTGTAAGTATTCCTGTCTTTAAGTTTCTTTTCATATAAAGCAAGTACAATGTACATTAAAGTAAGATGATTCTTGTTGCATGTTCCCAAAGGATGACCTGGAAAATGTGCTGTTATGTGGACCTCTCCCGGGGGCCAGCTCTTCTGAGAGTGATCTAGGGTCTTGCTAGTCAAAGAACGGCCTACGATGAGCAGCAGAGACATCACTGGGGAGTTTGTCAGAAATGCCTATCAGGCTCTGCCCCAGACCTACTGAATCAGAGGCTGAAATTGAATAAGATCCCCAGGGGACTCATATATACATTCAAGTTTAAGAAGCACTGATGTGGGATTTAGGAAGTCCTAGTTGAGCTGTATGTGCAGAATGATGAGGAGATGGAGTTTTCCTAGACCAGCTGTTTTCAAAACTGACACGGACCAGAATCCCCTGGAGGGCTTGCTAAAATACAGTGTGCTGGCCCCCGCCCCATGGATTCTCATTCAGCAGGTCTGGGGGTAAGGCCTCGGAAGTTTCTAACAAGTTCTCAGATGATGCTGAAGCTGCTGGCTCAGGGACACACTTTCAGAATCACTGCCTTACATTTGCCTCTGGGCAGCCTGTAGGATTTAGGAAGATCTCTGGCTTTGAGAACCTTTAAGAAGAACCTCTGTGGCTCACTTCAGATAGTATGACCGAGAGGAGCAAATGCAAGCTCTGGAATCTGAAAACCCAGATGTTGGTCCTAGATTTGTTACATTCTTGGAAGTACCTTGACCTCTTACCTTCGTTTTCTTCATCTGAAAATAAGGATAATAATAATAATCACTTCACAGCAGTGTTATAAAAATCAAAGAAGGTATTTTGTGATCTCTGAAATGTAATAGAAATGTAAGCTGCCTCCAGAGGTTGAGTATCCCTTATCCAGAATACCTGGGATCGGAAGGGTTTCTGATTTTGGATTTATTCAGATTTTGGAATATTTGCATTATACTTACCAATGGAGCATCCCAAATCTAAAAATTAAAAACATCTTCCAAGTCAGAGGCTTTAGGAAATGATTTCACGTTGCTCTCTTTGTGGTGGATTCTCTTCTGAGACACTTGGCCTTTCTCTATTTTATTTATTGCCACTTGGGGAAATTACCATATGGCTGAAAATGTGTTTTTTGGAAAAAAAAGGATGTTATGTGTTATTTTCAAGGACTGTTGCTGAGTCTGATTTTTGCTTTTTGATGTATCTGAGCATTAGGTGACAGTGATTCAGTCATTATGGTTATATCTGTTCCTGGCGTGGTTATATTAGCACTCCAAAGCTGTGCTCCATAGCATTCTGTCAGTGTATTTATAACACACTGAAGAAACTCATCAGTGCCATTGTCTCGCTGTGTGAACTTCTCAGCATTCCAGCTTCCAGCTTGCAGAGGTCTGGTTGTTATGCTATCACCCTTTGTAATGCCTTGTCCAGGAAGTCCTCATAATTTTTATGCCCTTAGATTTCTGTGAAGCATCTTTGTTGGAGTGTTTTGGGGTCTCTGTGATTGGCCAGGAAATCTTAGCTGAATTAGAGGCTCGGCTAGGCATGGTGGTTCACGCCTGTAATCCCAGAAACTTGGGAGGCCGAATTGGGTGGATCGCTTGAGTCCAGGAGTTTGAGACCAGCCTGGCAAAATGGTGAAACCCTGTCTCTACCAAAAATACAAAAAAATATGCTGAGCACAGTGGCACGTGCCTGTAGTCCCAACTACTTGAGAGGCTGAGGCAGGAGGTTCCCTTGAGCCCAGGAGGTCGAGGCTGCAGTGAGCTTAGATAGTGCCATTGCACTCCAGCCTGGGTGACAGGAGTGAGCGAAACTCTGTCTCAAAAAAAAAAAAAAAAAAAAATTAGAGGCTTTAATTCATCACTGTGTGGCATAATGAAAAGCATGCAGGCTTTAGAGTTGACACACCTGGGTCTGGTCTGGCCTCCATTGTTTATTACAGTGGTTCTTCAACTTGGCCTCACGTTGGACTTAGCTGAGGAGATTTATAAGCAATATTTATGTTGGGTACCACTTCAGAGATGGTGACCTAATTGGCCTGGGGTGGTCTAGGCATGTGGACGTTTAACAACTTCCCCAGGTGATTCTAGTTTGAGACTCACCGAATATGTGATTGTGAGTTTACTTAATGGTTCTAAGCCTGAAGTTTCCTCATATGTAAAATGGGTATAATCACATCTCTCTTATAGCAGCACTGTGAGGATCATAGTTAATGTGAGATGCCTAAATGAGATGATTTCAGGGGAGCTGGAAGGGCCCCTACTTCTCAAACCCCAGTATACTTTGCCATACTGCCTCTTCCACCGCCACCATCGGGCCCCCTAACAACTTCCCCAGTTATTCTGGCTCATCACCACTCCTTTGAGGGAATACCTTTTGAACTGATGAAAGGACATCTGCTGGCTGTTGACCTCCTTCTCGTCTCCACCTATGGATCCAGCATGGTTCACATGCCTGGCAAGAGGTATTTTAGAGACAAAAAACATAAAGTCCTTGCACTAAGACCAGGATTGGCCCATGAATGTGCTAGAGACCATGCCCTGGTTGCTGTCTGCATCTCCCCAGTGTGGCTGGCCTTTCTGCCCACTTCCTTGAGTGATGATCCTGTTCACCATCCTCTCCAACACATCAGCCGATTCGACCATTATTTAGCCGGTCCAGAGTTCACGTTCCTGTTTGCAACACCAAAGCCTTTTAAGCTTTCGGCATGCTCCTCTCATGAAGCCTTCCCTTAGCCCTCAGTTTGAGATGTACTATCCTTACAGTGAAGTGTCTGGCATGCACTTTTCGGTGCTAGAGTCTACCAAATCATCATTTATGCACTTGTCTCATCTCCCCTGTTCAACTAAAAGCATCAGGAAATCAGGGACTATCCATCTCCCCAGCACGTAGAACTGTTAGTATATGTGTGGGCGCTCAGGATGTGTTGATTGAGTGAATGAAAGAAAGATCCTTTATATACTTACAGTGTGTCCCTTCAATGAAACAACCCAATTACATGAACAAGCTGAAGTCTGAAGTCCTGTGTTCCGAGCTGGACTTTGAGTTCTCTAACTGTAGGTGCTAGGTTCTTATTTCTTTACGTTCCTCATGGCATCTGGCACAATACTTGGCCAACAATAAGTGCTCAGTGAGCACTTCTTATCCTATTAAGGAGTGGAGATGTGAATGCAAAAGAGCCAAAGGAATGACCCCAAACCACTTAGTGGCCTCAACAGAGATGGACAAGGGCCAGACTTTGCTGATTAGGGCAGTGGTATCTTAGGGGAATGTGCATACCCTAACAAGATCCATTGGGTCTGAGAAGAACATTTTAGAACTTCTATATCTTTATTTAAATTTAAAAATAATTAAGCTTTATACAGAGTAATATAATGGACTTTGGAGACTCAGAAGCAGGGAGGGTAGGAAGGGGATGAGGGATTAAAAAAAACTACAGATTGGATCCAGTGTACATTACTTGGGTGATGGGTGCACTATAACATCTCAGACTTCACCACCATACAATTTTTTTTTTTTTTTGAGACAGAGTCTTGCTCTGTTGCCCAGGCTAGAGTGCAGTGGCCGGACCTCGGCTCACTGCAAGCTCCGCCTCCTGGGTTTACACCATTCTCCTGCCTCAGCCTCCCGAGTAGCTGGGACTACAGGCGCCCGCCACCTCGCCTGGCTAGTTTTTTGTATATTTTGGTAGAGACGGGGTTTCACCATGTTAGCCAGGATGGTCTCGATCTCCTGACCTCGTGATCCGCCCGTCTCAGCCTCCCAAAGTGCTGGGATTACAGGCTTGAGCCACAGCGCCTGGCCAACCACTATACAATTTATCTATATAACCAAAAACCACTTACATCCCCAAAAGCTATTGAAATAAAAAACTTTTTAAGAAAAATAATTATGCTTCATTGAGTTCTATATTGATGGCTATGGACCCTTCATTTGATCTGCGTGGAACATGTGAGAGGGCCACTGTCACCCTCACTGGCTTGTTTTCGTTCAGTATATTAAAAATAATCTCAGCTGGCGTGGTGGCTCATACCTGTAATCCCAGCACTTTGGAAGGCTGAGGCGGGAGGATCACCTGAGGTCAGGAGTTTGAGACCAGCCTGACCAACATGGTGAAACCCCTTCTCTACTAAAAATATAGAAATTAGCCAGGCGTGGTGGCAGGCACGTGTAATCCCAGCTACTCAGGAGGCTGAGGCAGGAGAATTGCTTGAACCCAGGAGGCAGAGGTTGCAGTGAGTGAAGATCGCACCATTGCACTCCAGCCTGGGTGACAGAGCGAGACTCCATCTTCAAAAAAAAAAAAAAAAAAAAAAAATCTTGAGCAGTTTACATATACCTGTGGATTTATGAATTTTATTGTCTAGTTTGTCTAGTTTACTACATACAGCATAGATAAGTGGCTTAAAAATTCTTCCAGAGAAACAGGAATTGAAATGATTATTGATGATGTAAGCACAAGAGAACAGCTAGAAATTGGCAGAAGTGACCCTTCTCCCAGGCTGGTACGCCATGTTGGTTAGCCAGATGACAAGAGAAATACAATGGTGGTCTAACAAGAACAAGCACAATAGTAATCTGACAAAGACATGCCATAAATTTTTGAAATAGTCAAGAAGACTCTAAGAAATGTGGATTTATATTCATTGTCATTGTTGTATTAACCAAATCCTATATGGACACTATGTCTTGAAGAATTAATCCAATGGTGTTTGAAGGATTAATGACTTTTGAAGATTTTTAATTTCATTTTACCTCATCTTTTGAAATTTCTGTTTTTGTATTTGTTAAAAATATTCCTAATATATTCGTCTATTAGTATATCTGTAGAAATTAAACATCCATGTATTGGGTATGTATGCTGAAAAATATTTTACTAGTAGGAGCGCATGTCCACTGTCAGAATGTCATACAAATGAGAGTGTGGTTTGTTCTTGATGGGCTTTTAGTGTCGTCATGTCATACTACTCTCACATGATTGACCAGAAAGCCATTTCAGGAATGTGTGTTATTAGTCACCATGGTAATGGCACAGCTGGGAGGGGAATGGATCATTAAAAATCCATCATCACTATTGGGTTAGAAATTAACTCAGATCACACATTCTTATGAGGTCAGGTCATCTTTTGCTTATAGAAAAAGGCAACCCTTAAAATGTAACATATTTTTAAAGATATGTATTATAGGCATTACATGAGCTTATTCATACATTTGGAAGTGAAAGACAAAACCCCAGAAATATATTTGTCAAGCATTTTGTTATTTATTTGAACCCTACAACAACCCTGTAAGGTGGGGATGATCCTCATTGTATGACAAGGAAAGATAAAATCACAGACCTTGAGTGACTTGTCCAAACTCACATATTTAGTAAGTATAGAATGAGGGTGCAAAATTAGATAATTGGTATTAGCCAATATTTAGCTGTTAGTTTCCAAAGGCAAAGAATACATAGGCATGGTATCAAGTCACCTAATCCAGTAAGTCCTCACTTAACATCATCGATAGGTTCTTGGAAACTGTGACTTTAAGCAAAATGACAGATAATGAAATCAGTTTTACCATAGGCTAATTGATGTAAACAAGAGTTAAGTTCCTATGGCATATTCCTGCTCACAAAAACATCATCAAACTTCTAAATAAAAACCAAAACACTTCTAATATTGAACACTGAATACATGTGAGCCATGCATACATTTAAGAAAGATGAATAAAAGCAAGTAAGATGATTATTAACCCAGTTATTCTAGTTCAGGGTTGCAGGTGCTGGAGCCTATCTAGGCAGCTCAGGGCAGCAGGCAGGAACCAGCCCTGGCTAGGACGCCATCCTGTTGCAGGGTGCAGTCACACACACACCATGCTCACTCACACTGGGAACGTGTAGACACGCCGATAAACCTAACAGGCACATCTTTGAGATGTGGGAGGAAACAACAGTACCTAGAGAAAACCTGTGCAGACTTGGAGAGACTGTGCAAACTCTACACAGACAGTGACCCTGGCCCAGAATGGATTTTTTTCTTATCAACTGTATAACAAAAGAATGTTGAATGAAATGATGCTATTTGAGGATCTGCTGTAATTTGAAGGTACTCACAATTTCCAGACATGAAAGGCTGTGTAACAGCGGACTTTATACCCTGAGAGTGAAAGCAAAATGTTCACTCTGAGGGCTGGGGCCGGAATCTTTCCTTCATCTATCTCTGTTGGGTGGTGAAAAGCAAGCCAATTTTGGTTGTGCTTATTGACATTTATCATCTTATGTCATTTCTCAAGTGAAAGTTCTGCATTTTTGTATGAGTAAGAGGTCCCTTGGTGGAGCTTTGCCAACCGTTTTTCTCAAGGTGTTCTGCAGAGCATCAGATATTGACCTAAAATACAATAAATGGGCATCTCTCTCTGTTAACAGGACCATTGCCAACTATTTGGTGTGGAGAATGGTTTATTCCAGAATTCCAAACCTTAGCAGGCGCTTTCAGTATAGATGGCTGGAATTCTCAAGGGTAAGTTTAAGAAGATTGCAATGTTACATCGCTGGATAACTTTACATGCTGGAATCGTCCATATATTAACTGATCCAATAAAAATCATCTTCAGGGATTAGACAGAGGGCGTTTGTAGCCCAAGCTCTATTTGTGTGTGTGTGTGTGTGTGTGTGTGTGTGTGTGTGTGTGCCTTATTTATTTTTATTTAGGTATAAATTACATACGATAAGATACACTCAAGCTCTACTTTGATGGGTTCTATGAAGATATTTAGAGAAATACTAGAGGCCACACATTGTTTTCAAACTTCCCCGTCTTATCAGTGGATTCCCATTTTCCCCCAGAGTTTTTAACTGGGCCACTGTAATTATAGTTTTAACATTTCATTGTGATATATTTGTAACTATCTTTTATTTTCAGTATTCTGAACATTTAAAATGTGCATGATAGAGATATTAGATGGTAGAATTTCATTTTCAATTTGGAAATGGAATTTTGTCTTAAACTTTGCCTATACCTACCATCTTCGCATCTATCCTCTGCTAGGTCCAAGAGGCTCTAATTTAGTTTTCTCTGAGACCTCCTCCATCTGCCCATCTGGCTCTTTATTTATTTATTTTTATTCAAGATGGGGTCTTGCCATGTTGCCCAGGCTTGTCTTGAATTCCAGAGCTCAAATGATCCTCTCACCTCAGCCTCCCAAAGTGCTGGGATTAAAGGCATGAGCCACTGTGTCGGGCCTCACCTGGCTCTTTAATCTTGGCTTCTCTCCCACCCTTGCTCGCCTCCCAGTTTATACCCATGGCACTCTCATCTTTGTTTTTGAGGCTTGTATCTGACTAATTCTCCTTCCACTAGAGGCCGTAAGGATTTTGTATCTTTGAAACAGTTTTTATTTTTCTATCAATTTAAAGTGAAGTGAATGGTGAATCTTGTAAGCTATGATTTCATTCAAGAGGCATTTTTGTTATTAGAGGAACTGTAAGTATAGAAATTCTTAGTGGGCCATTACTCTGGAAGAGTAGTGCAATTATTTTGGATATGCTTTGACCCTATAAAGTCACTAGCATATAAAGTTACTTTAGGGCTGCATGCAGTGGCTCACGCCTGTAATTCCAGCACTTTGGGAGGCCGAAGCAGGCAAATTGTTTGAGGTCAGGAGTTTGAGACCAGCCTGGCCAAGGTGGTGAAACCTCGTCTCTACAAAAAATACAAAAATTAGCCAGGCGTAGTGGCACACGCCTGTAGTCCCAGCTACTTGGGAGGCTGAGGCAGGAGAATCGCTTGAATCCAGTAGGCGGAGGCTGCAGTGAGCTGAGATGATGGCACCACTGTACTCCAGCCTGGGCAACAGAGCAAGACTCCATCTCAAAAAAAAAAAATAAGTCTTTTTCCAGAGAACAGCATAAAACAACTCTCTCTCTATATATATATGTCGTATTGATGGGTTAAGATACAAAACAAGTAGATTGTGTGTGCGTGTGTGTGTGTGTATTTTTAACTGCTATGAATCACATAAAAGATGATGCCCAGCTGCTTTCCACCCCTACTGTGAAGAGAATGAGAGAGGTGTAAGAAGCAGTGTGTGAACATTTAAGGTTAGGTATGAGGGGATGTTTCTTGAGCACGAAGTGCTAAATATAATATTGAATTGCCGAAGAAGGTTGTAGGATCTCTTTCTCTAGAGGTTTTAAAAATAGATTCATCCCTTACCTCTGAGAGAGGTTACCAGAAATCAGAGGAAGAATAGATGAAATTAAGCCTTAATCCCATTCCTCAAAACAACCTGGGTCTAACATTGTGCAAAGGACACTTCTGGCCACCGTTCTCAGGGCCTCCCTTCCTCCCTGCCTGTACCCCCAACTTCCAAGGGCAACTTACACTATATTTATTTCTCTGCTTTTATCCCCAAGAGTAAACCTCTGACCCTTCCATGTCCTGCTCGGGAACCTTCTTTCTTGTTTGTAAATGTTTTCTTGTAATGATATAATTGGGACAGATGGGCACAGCATTTACATCTGTATTTTGCTTGTTTATCAGTGTGTTTTTTGCTGTGACTCAATGTAAATATGCTCCCTCCCTATGTTGTTCATGGTGGACCGTGTTCTCCTGGTCTGCCTTGTTGAGTGCTACTCGGAGCAAGGAAACCCTCGCTGGACAGGAACTTTGCTCACCCACTGAATCTAGACCTTGTTAGTGGAACTTTAGTTCTCAGTAGAAATTAAATATTATCTGGACACTTGGATAGCATCTTCTTATGTCCCTGCTGACTGCAGAAAAGTGATGATACCATTGTCCAGATTCTTTGTTAATGGGGAAAATTGGGAAGAAAGGATAAATATATTATTTTAACTGTTAAAACACTTTCTTTTCTTCCTTTTTTTTTTTTTTTTTTTTTTTTGAGACAGAGTCTCACTCTGTTGCCCAGGTTGGAGTACAGTGGCCCGATCTCAGCTCACTGCAACCTCCGCTTCCTGGGTTCACACAATTCTCCCACCTCGGCCTCCCAAGTAGCTGGGATTACAGGCACGCACCACCCTGCCTCGCTAATTTTTGTATTTTTAGTAAGCACGGGGTTTCACCATGTTGACCAGGCTGGTTTCAAACACCTGACCTCAGGTGATCTGCCCACCTGGGCTTCTTAAAGTGGTGGGATTACAGATGTGCGCCACTGCGCCCAGCCTAAAACATTTTCATTTGGTTTGAAATATAATGGGGACAAGCAGAATTTTTTTTCCTCAGCTATTTTACCTTTGCCTCTACTATCTGATGCATATATATGGGTTCGGGTGTGCAATGTTTTGTAGACTGTTTTCTTCAGGTTGTTTGAATTTTTTTTCAGCCATGGATTTTATCCAAATGAAGTTTAATCGGGATCAATTATCTCCCACAGGTAATCCAGGGGACCACAACTTTGCTGCCTCAGTGGGACAAATGTGTAAACTTTATTGAAAGTGCCCTCCCTTATGTTGTTGGAAAGATGTTTGTAGATGTGCACTTCCAGGAAGATAAGAAGGAAATGGTGAGTGGTGCACCCCAGCTGGCAAACAATAATGACAATTTCGCCAGATCTGGAAAGGGTCTATTCAGCAGGCTAATGTCAGCCTTCCAGGGGGTAGGGGCCTGTGGATATTGTCTTCAGATTCTTTCAACTTCTAAGTGAAATAGGAAGAAAGGTCATCAAATGAGAGTGAGGATGAGTTAGCAAGTATTGAAGGTTAGAGGAGAGAGAAGGTGTGTAGTTGTCCAGGGGACTGGGCGAGTGAATCAACTGAGGGACTGTAGTGTAGCTGCTTGAAGGCGGCATGTCCAGATGTAGGTGAGGTTCGAGGTCATGAATTCAAAGAGGGTCTCATCACTGTGGCAACGTGTTCTTCCCCATCTGTTTCAACTGCACTGGAGGAAAAGATGTGTTTTTTTTTCTTTCGCCTTCATTGAGGTACATTTGACTAATAACAATTGTATATATTCGAAGTATACGGCCGGGTGCAGTGGCTCACACCTGTAATCCCAGCACTTTGGGAGGCCAAGCCGGGCAGATGACTTGAGGTCAGGAGTTTGAGGCCTGCCTGGCCAACATGGTAAAACCCCCCATCTCTACTAAAAAAATACAAAAATTATCTGGGCGTGGTGGCGGGCACCTGTAATCCCAGCTACTTGGGAGGCTGAGGCAGGAGAATCGCTTGAACCCAGGAGGCGGAGGTTGCAGTGAGCCGAGATGGTGCCACTGCCCTTCAGCCCAGGCGACAGAGCGAGACTCTGTCTCAAAAGAAACACAAACAAAGTATACAACATGATGATTTGACATACATTGTGAAATGGTTGCCACAATTAAATGAACACATCTGTTGTCACACTTATTTACCATTGTGTGTGTGTGTGTGGCGGGGGGAGGGGGTGTGAGGACACTTGAGATTTACTGTCTTAGCAAATTCAAGTATACAATACATAATTAGTAACTATGGTCACCATGCCATATTTTAGATCCCCAGAACTTATTCATCGTAGAACTTTGTACCCTTTGATCAGTATCTCCCCATTTCCCTGCCACCAGCCCCTGGCAACTACTGTTCTACTCTCTGCTTCTATATTTTAACTTTTATAAAAATTCTGCATATAAGTGAGATCATATAATATTTGTCTTTCTGTGACTGGCTTACTTCACTTAGCATAATATCCTCTAGCTTTATCTATGTTGTTGCAAAAGGCAGGATTTTCTTCGTTTCTTCATTTTTGTGGCCGAATATTCCATTCACAAAATGTGAATACATCACATTTTCATTGTGTATTCATCCATGGAACGGTGTTTAGGTTTATTCTATATCTTAGCTGTTATGAATAATGCTGCAATGAACATATACTGATTTTACTTACTTTGGATATATACCCAGTAGTGGCATGGCTGGATTGAATGGTAGTCCTATTTTTAATTTTTTGAAGATTTTCCATGCTATTTCCATAATGGCTGTACCAGTTTACATTCTTACCAACAGCATATGAGCATTCCCTTTTTTTCCAGAAATACCTTGCCAAAACTTACCTCTTAAGTTTTTGATCAGAGCCATCCTAACAGGTAGTGAAGTGGTATTTCATTATGGTTTGATTTGCATTTCCCTGATGATTAGTGATGAAAACCTTTTCATAAACCTGCTGACTGTTTATGTGTCTTCTCTGGAAAAATGTCTATTCAGATCTTTTGCCTATTTTTTAATCAGGTTGTTTTTTCGCTATTGAGAGGGTGTATTTTGAATTAGGAATTTGGATTTGGCCAGGTTTTTTGTCTGCATTTTATTTTTGATGAATTATATTTTACAAATGTCATGAAGTAAAAGATCCAGGCATGATTAATAACAATCCATGTAGTCAATCAGATACAAATATATGAGCAGCTTGGGTGCAGGTTGGT
Organism: Macaca nemestrina; assembly: GCF_043159975.1. Classification (NCBI taxonomy): domain Eukaryota; kingdom Metazoa; phylum Chordata; class Mammalia; order Primates; family Cercopithecidae; genus Macaca; species Macaca nemestrina. Next base: position 138,572,801 of record NC_092145.1, on the reverse strand, counting down.
CAATAAACATTGAATTTAAGGGCAAAGGCATTGTAATGTCATGATTGTTCAAATGATTGGTGTCATGTAGTGATACATAATAATACCAAATGGTTGGTATTATGTGTCAGTACATAGTCATTATTGCTACATAATACATGATTATGTTTTATGCACTGAAGTTTGCTTTGCAATACCATATCTAAGTACATTTGTGGCAGGCCAGGTCTCACTAACACAGGCCTCCATCACAACTGTCCCAGCACGAACTGAGTAGCTAGGTTAAACATTCAAAGCTGATTGAGCCAGTGCCCATATACAAAGGCTGGAATGTAACAAAGAGCCCACCAGGAGTTTTGCCTAGGCTTTTCCTGGGCCTTGAAGCGTGACAAGATAATGAATGAATTATTAACAGGACCCTTTTAGGATTAAACAAGTTTTATTGGGGGTCTGAAGAAACTCCCCAGGCCTCCACAAACAAGTTTATTGGCGTCTAAAGGAACTCCCCAAACCTTTATGATTTAGTAGGAGACAAGATAAGGGTAATCACCCCAGCACCTAGATCCGTTTAGATTAAGTAAACTTACTGAGGCTCCAGAAGAAGGTCTTCAAGACTCAGACCTAGTTACAGATTAAAAGAAGTTTATCACTTATGTCTTTCGACAAATGCACACTTACACGTAGACATATAGTTTAGAAGGTATATGAGCTCTAGAAAACTTTGTAATTTTGAGTTGGTCTGGTGATAATTTCCAGGCTTTCTTCCTGTAACCAGTGGCAGAAAATAAAACTCTCTTCTTCCCCAGTTCATTTGCATCTCGTTATTGGGCTGTGAGAAATACCAGCCTGACCCTCAGTTTGGTCTGGGAACAAATTGGCCTATGTTAACTTGTTTTTACTGTCTAAGTAGGAGACTTTATGTTTGAACCTGAAAGTTCTCTTGCAAACAATTCCACTGAAGAATTAATGGCTTATTTCAAAATACTCGATATTCTCCTTGCATGTTTTCTTTTGCTCCTTGGTCAGAGTAAATAGTTTGAGATCTTATCAGATAATCACAGTGGTAATATTATAAGCTCTGGGAAGGCTGTAAAAACAAAGGATAAAGAAAGATTTAAAAAATTATAGCAGGAGGTTTTTTGGCAGTAGAAGAATTTTAACTAATATGAAAAGTATGTGGATTAAACTTGTTTTCCTCAGTTTTGGTGTGAAAGTCCCTTTTCCTTGTGTCAGGGTGTGACATTCTAAAATAAAGTTGATTTTGGCAATCTCCCCCCTGATTTTGATGTATTTTGATGTACATGGGGGTAGTGTGGTAGTTAGGCAGATACTCATCTCTTTAATGTAAAATTATTTGCGTCCCTTGTGCTGAAGCTGTTTGCCTCAGGGAATACTTAAGTTGGAAACTTACAAGAGAATTATCTGGCCTTTTATAGCCTTTTTTTTTAACAGGGCTTCTATCCAAGAACCACCTGGAACCACTGATTTACTTGAAAAACATTCAGAATTATTAGCTACAGTCTAAAGAAAAAGAAAAACAGAAAGATCCCCAAAGGGGCAAATTCCAAAGACCCTAACTCAGATGGAAGTCTGCCATTGTTTATTTACCAAAAAAGTCTGTTAAGCAAATGAATACAGTCAGAAGCTTAAACTTCAGGTACGTCTCAAATTTACATGTGTACACAAATCACATGAGCATCTGCTTGTTAAAATGCAGATTCTCATTGCATTTTAACAAGGTTTGTTTTGTTTTGTTTTTAAAGTTTTTATTTGGGATAGGACCCAAGAATTTGCCTAACAAGGTTCCAGGTGCGACTGCTGCTGCTGGTCAGCTGGTCGCGGACCACACTTGGAGCAGCAAGGTCTTCTCATGATTCATTTGTTTGTAAACAGCACCAAAAAAGAAAAAAAAAAAAGCCCTGGTGACTCACAAGAGCAGGCCAGGCCAGTTGACGTGAATAGCAATACTTAATTTACCAAATCTGGTTGCATTAGTGCAGGTAACTGCTTTAATTTTCAGATCATTGAAAGTTTCTGTAATTCAGATTGGTTTAAATGGACTGTGAAAAACCCTGCCTTAGGACCTCCAGGCTTAGTTCCCCACCAACTATGTAGTTATCTTTTGAAAACTGATACCTGGGTTTTACTAAGAGACTCCCGCCCCACTTCTCCTCCGTATCTCTGTTTCTAGAACCTCTTGATGACAGAGTTGGCCCAACTGCCTGTGGTTGGCACCCTTTGTTCTAGAGAGTGAGTAGGAGATAGCAGTTCACATTGAGGTTTCCTACCTATCAGGTTCTCCTCTTTTTCACTGGGGAAAACACATAATTCTACATTACTGTTTCGTTAAGACTTCCCACATCCAAGTGTGCATTTGGACACACTGATACACCAACACTCTCATACTCATTCACACACGTAACCATGGGAATTTAGCAAATTTAATTAGAAATGAGAAGAATAGCATGTAGAAAAGGAGAGTCCTTCAACAGAAAGCCACCAAAAGAGGTTATATAGTACATTCCCTTGCCATCCAGCTAGTGGGACAGAGCATTAACTCATGTGGGATTGGCTGCAAATGTTGCTTTGTCTTTGCAGTCCAAAATAGCACTATCCAATTGAACTAGAATATGAGTCACACTTGTTTTTTTGAGGTAGGGTCTCACTCTGTTGACCAGGCTGGAGTGCAGTGGCATGATCTCGGCTCACTGCCACCTCCGCCTCCTGGGTTTAAGGGATGCTCCTGCCTCAGCCTCCTGAGTAGCTGGGATTACAGACACCTGTCAACATGCCTGGCTAATTTCTGTATTTTTGGTAGAGGTTGGGTTTCACCATGTTGGCCAGGCTGGTCTCAAACTCCTGACCTCAAGTGAGCCGCCTGCCTAAGCCTCCCAAAATGCTGAGATTATAGGCGTGAGTCACCACACCCAGCCCACATATGTAATTTTAAATTTTCTAGTAGCCACAATAAAAAAGTGAAAGAACACAAGTGAAATTAATTTTAATAATATATTTTGTTTAATCCAGTTTATCTAAAATATTGTCATTTCAACACATAATTAATATAAAATTACTAATATGAGGCCAGGCATGGTGGGTCGCACCTGTAATCCTAGTACTTTGGGAGGTTGAGGTGGGAGGATCACTTGAGGCCAGGAGTTCGAGACCAACCTAGGCAACAGAGTGAGAGCCCATCTCTACAAAAAATAATTAAAAAAAAAAAATAGCCAGGCAAGATTACACACGCCTGTAGTCCCAGCTCCTCAGGAGGCTGAGGTGGGAGAATCATTTGAGCCTGGAAGGTTGAGGCTGCAGTGAGCCAAAATTATGCCACTGCACTCCAGTCCGGGTGACAGAGTGAGACCCTTTCTCAAAAAAATGAAATTACTAATGTAATAGTTTATGGGCCTTATTTCATACTGTCTTTTAAACTCCATGTGTATTTTATACTTATAGCATATCTCATTTGGGACTAGCCACATTTCAGTGTTGCTAAGTGACTCCCATATTAAACATTGCGGGTCTACATAAGAAGGATCCCTTGAGCTCAGCATGGCAGGATTCAGTCCCTAGGTGAGAGGGTACTAGTAGCCGGGACTGGGAGGGTGGCGCTTTTTGGTCCCTGGCCAACTGTTTCAAGAGGGGCTCTAATATCAGAGAGGCAGGACTCACTCAAGCAACACTAGGATTCATGGTCTGGGAACAGGAATGGGGATTAGAGTCAAGGTGCTAGTTGGTGAAGATATTTCAGGTTTTCTGGAATACCAGCTTAGAAGCAGAAACAAATAAAGGCATAGTTCTCATTGGCTCAGGGACTGCATGAACTGTAGTCTGCAAATTAGGATGTTCAGTGCCTTGGACGTACAAAGGAATCCATCAAGTCGAAGCCAGGGGTTCCAAGCTCAAATACCCTCATGGTCAATGAGTAACATTAAATAACATGCATGAATAACGCTGACTGGGTGTAGGCAAAAGCCAGGGCAAGTGCAATAATAAATGGTAATTGCCATTGAACTTGGTGTCTGGGACGCAATAGTAGTGAAGCTCGCTTGTGGGGGTGGTGAATGTGCTATGCAAGATTCAGCCACGACTTGTTTCCAGTCAACTATTTTCATGCAGAAATGCAGGGCTTTGGGGGCTAGACAGGTTTCTGGTTTGTTTTCTGAGAGAAGTCAAATATCTGGATTTTTATGTGAAATCTCTCATATTTTAAATCTTGGTCAGTATTCTGGGGGTCAAATTAAATATGTCCTGCGGATACCATTGCCATTGACTTTTTTCCCCCCACTGAGATGGAGTCTCGCTCTGTCGCCCAGTCTGGAGTGCAGTGGTGCAATCTCGGCTCACTGCAACCTCTGCCTCCCGGGTTCAAGCAATTCTTCTGCCTCAGCCTCCCAAGTAGCTGGGATTACAGGCACGTGTCACCACACCCAGCTGATTTTTTCTATTTTTAGTAGAGATGGGGTTTCACCACTGGCCAGGCTGGTCTCAAACTCCTGACCTCGTGATCCATCTGCCTGGGCCTCCCAAAGTGTTGGGATTACAGGTGTGAGCCACTGTGCCTGGCATCCATTGACTTTTATATTAACATTTTCTCCCTCCTTACCTCCCTTTCTTCCCCCATTCTCCAGAACTAAAGATCATAACTTTGTCCATCAGAGGACTTCTTTAATTTTTTATCTTATTTAGATGAAGATTATTTATAATTTTAAAACATATTCCACTAGCTAAGCATTTAATATTACTTTTGTGGAAAGTTACATGAAAGTGGGACTCCTTCAGAGAACTGATGACGTATCATCCCGTAACTAGAGAAGATGCTCTCATTCCACTGCGACAAGCCCTGATCCATATGCTCATGACCTAAATGGCAGGAGAGAGGATTAATTGTGTTCAGGAAGGATGTCTAAAGTTATCAATTGCTAATTTTCTTTTTTATTTATTTTTATTTTTTAATACTCTTGTCTTTTCCTTTTTCTTTCCTTTCTTTTTTGAGACAGAGTCTTGCTCCATCAACCAGGCTGAAGTGCAGTGGTATGATCTTGGCTCACTGCAACCTCTGCCTCCTGAGTTCAAGCCATTCTTGTGCCTCAGCCTCCTGAGTAGCTGGGATTACAGGTGTGCACCACCACGTCCAGCTAATTTTTGTTTTTGTTTTTGTTTTTTTTTTTTTTTGGGGTAGAGATGGGGTTTCCTCATGTTGGCCAAGCTGGTCTTGAACTCCTGACTTTAAGTGATCTGCCTGCCTCAGCCTCCCAAAGTGCTGGGATTACAGACATGAGCCACTGCGCCTGGCCTTGTTTGATTATTATTATTATTATTATTCATATCTGTAGTGTAGAAGTAAGTGCCCCAGATAGATACTCATGTCCACGTAGGGCAGGTGAAGATTCCAACGAAGGCCAGGGAATGAAGGGATTGTCACCATGGGCCTAGTTGTGACTGTGATGGTCAGGATATATTGGTTTTAAAATGTGGTGATGATAATAACAGTAGCAGTTAGCTTTCACTGAGGTTTAATTAGGTATCTGGTATTCTTCTAAGTGCTTTCAGTGTGCGAACTCACTTATCCTCGCAATGACTCTGTTACTGCTATTAGTGCCCTAATTTTCCAGATGAGGAAACAGGCTCAGAGAGTTGAAGTAAATTCTCTGGAGTCATACAGCTTGAAAATGGCTTTGGTGGGGTTCAAGCCCAAACAATCTACATGGAAACCAGTGTTCCATTTCCTTGCTTCTCTCTGAAGACACTTGAATCTTTGCCCATTTTATGAATATGAGGAGATCAGAACCTTCTTAATGGCTTATCTTGTAATTACCCTTGTTCGCAAATTACTTATTCTAATATTAAGATCTTAAAAAGGCACACATTTCATATTTTTTTTTAACATTTCACAGGTAGGAAACAGTTGGAATAGGTTTGGCTTCTAGTATTTCAATATTTTAAATATAAATATAGTGGAAACCTAATTCAAATCCAACCAGTTGACATCGTGTTTTTGTATTCATAAAATTCTCAGGAGAAAGACGGAAATGATAAGAAGCAAGCTACTATTGATTTAATCTAAGAACAACTTTGCAGCTATATCTTTGGCTCAGTCTACACACTGAGCTCAATTTCTCATATTTTGTACATACATCATTCTAAGGAGTGATCCCTGATGTTTGCAGTGGTAACCCAAAGGCTCTGTAAGATTTATTATCAAAGTTTAAAAAAATGTTTACCATTCTCTACTAAGGCAGAAATGTGAATACATACATCAAAGAAAAATTTTTCTATTGTGTTGATGGGAAAAAAAGGCCTTGTTGCTTTATCTCTAGTTTCTAGAAAATTCAGTAAAGTTGAAGTTCCCATGTGAACATTTTGGCTGGGCTAAGTTCTTCTGTATAAACCATGTCTTGGTTTGTTTCATTGTAGACACTGTGTCCCTGGACTACTTACCTTTATTCATATATCTCATCTCCGCCAGTAGATATTTTTTGCTGCTCCCTCAAATTTTCTGCATTTTTGTTATAGAGTAAACCCAGTTGAAGAAAATAATTATTTTGACACTTGTTAAAATAGTAATGAAGACTATTCAGGACTATTGCAAGAGGTGTCAAGTCTATTGCAACAGGGGAGAAAGGTTAGGCTCAACTCTAAATACAGCAAAGACAGCTGGAGATTTATAGCCAGTGAGGAGAATGAGGGGGTCAGTGGATGGAAAATTATGAAGAGGAGACATCAGGAGAAGGGAAATTCTTGCTAAACCAACTTAACAGGATTCTTGTGGAAGGCAGGCCAAGGTGATCAGGATGGGGATTCTTTCTAAAGTGACTTAACAGGATTCTTGCTACAACTGGACTAGGCAGGCTTGACAAGGATAGGATGGGGGTGGGAGGCTGAGAGGAGGGTAAGGGCAAGACATACTTGAGAAGAGGGCTCAGAGGAGCCTGACTAAACTTTGGTCAAGGAGAGAGTCTTTGTCAGCTCTCAGATCAAAGCTAAAGTCACTGATCTCCTATCATATGTTAAAACATTCTATATGCAGAAGGTTAATCTAGTTAAAGCAGAGCAAATCTATTACACTTCAGATTTAGGCTTTATTAAGTGAAGAACTAAAACTTGACTCCCTATGTAAAACAATTCACTAATTTCTCCTGCACTCTAGCCGGCTATTCTATTTCTCTTTAAAGACATTGTTCATGTTCCCAAGTAATGCCATGGATGACCTACAATATCTTCCATTTTTTCTGAGCTGCTCTCTGCCTGAGCAATTCCAGTAGTAATTCTTATCCTAAAGAAAGAATTCTCCTCCCACCCCATACTGCTACATCTGGTGTCGAAGACTTAAATACCCACGTGGGTCCAATTGCAGTGGCAGAGTTTGAACTTGCAACCTCAATACACTAGAAGTTCACCTCATTAGTGAGCTAAGATAATTGAATTGATGTACTGCCATTAATGTTCTTTAAGTTCTCCAATTCCCTCGCTCACTGTTTCTCTCAGTGGTTGAGTAAATGAGATGTAACTATAACGTTGATGGCAGAAGTCACATGAAAGTCAGTGTCATGCATTATAGCATTGCCCTTATACTGAAGGGTTTTCGTTCCTTGCGAATTCAGCTGCTCATAAGGGTTGTTCTCAGTAAGGCCATTGTACAGATAAAGACAATGGTCCCTTCATCACAAACTGTGAAAGAAAGGATATTCTCTTTGGCTACCAAATACCCCTGTTTCTGTTTGTCTAGTAAGTGGTGTTGGTTATTATTATCAAGATCACTTTCCAGAGAAACGTTGCTGAAGACCTGTCCAAATTAAGGCAAACCATGATGATTTGGTTTTTTTAAGGGCTTTTTAATATATTTATAAAATATTGACCTAATAAAGAAATTATGTCTGGTTTTCTGCAAAGTTGCATTGATAGCTCATAGCCCAGCTCTGCTCTTACCAACATGGGTAAATCAGTTAACTTCTTTGAGCTTGTTTTCCTGTTTATAAATGATGCAAGAGTTTCTGTTGCTATGGCAGGGCTGTGTAACAATCAATCACAAAGCCTCACTGGCATCTGACAATAAGCAGTTACTGCTGATGCATCTGGAGTCAGTGGCGGCCCCCATGCAGCTCTGCTGATTTTGGCCGGGCTGGCTTGAATTTCTGGGGGTTGGCTGATCAAGGTTGGCTTTGGCAGAGGTGATTGGAATGACTCGGCTCTGCTTCATGTGTCTTACTTCCTTCAGCCGGCTAGCCTATGCATGTTCTCATGGTGATGGCAGAAGTTCAAGTGAGCAAGTAGAAACATGTGAGGTCTCTTGAGACCTAGGCTCAGAACAGGCATAATGTAATATCCGCATTTTGTTGGCCAAAGCAAGTCACAAGGCTGGCCCAGATTTACAGACTAGGGAAACAGGGTCTGCATTTTTTTTTTTTTTTTTTTTTCTTTTGGAGACAAGGTCTGGCTCTGTCACCCAGGTTGCAGTGCAGTGGTGTGATCTCTGCTCACTGCAGGCTCCGCCTCCCAGACTCAAGCCATCTTCCCACTTTAGCCTCCCGAGTAGCTGGGACTACAGGTGTGCGCCATGATGCCCGGCTAATTTTTGTCTTTTTTGTAGAGACGGGGTTTTGCCATGTTGTCCAGGCTGGTCTTGGACTCGTGAGCTTAAGCGATCTGCCTGCCTTGGCTTTCCAAAGTGTTGGGATTACAAGTATAAGCCACCTGTAACTCTGCATTTTTAATGAGAGGATCCGCAAAGTCACACAGTAAAGGGTGTGGATAAATGAAGGGTATGGCATTAAAGCTCTCAGTGCTGTGTATCACAAATAGGGATAAAAGTAGTATGTCCCTGTTTCATTTGTGGTGAGAATTAAATGAGGTAATCTATGTAGAAGGCCTAGCACAATACCTGGTATACAACAAGTGCTCAGTGAATGTCAGCTACTCTTATTGCTAATATTGCCATGCCTAATGTTAATAATTAAGATAGAATTTATAACATCAACTTCCTGGCATGGGCTGTGGCAACTTCTGCATTTAGATTGCCTCTTTTAAATGTATCATAGAGTGAGGGAGGTGCCTGGGGGGTTTTACTGTTGCTACTCCTCCATACATGCCTAGTGTAGTAGCTTTCATTGGAATAAAGATCCTTTTCATGCTAGTGCCCTGGCCACATTCCAGAACCCACCCTATCATTTAATGCCAAGTCTGGCTCACACAAGAGTCTCATGAAGGCCGGGCGCGGTGGCTCAAGCCTGTAATCCCAGCACTTTGGGAGGCCAAGACGGGCGGATCACGAGGTCAGGAGATCGAGACCATCCTGGCTAACACGGTGAAACCCCGTCTCTACTAAAAAATACAAAAAACTAGCCGGGCGCGGTGGCGGGCGCCTGTAGTCCCAGCTACTCGGGAGGCTGAGGCAGGAGAATGGCGTGAACCCGGGAGGCGGAGCTTGCAGTGAGCTGAGATCCGGCCACTGCACTCCAGCCTGGGCGGCAGAGCGAGACTCCGTCTCAAAAAAAAAAAAAAAAAAAAAAAAAAAGTCTCATGAAATTACTCGAGGAGCCAAATATAATTTCCTTTTTTCTTTTTTCTTTTTCTTTCTTTTTTTTTTTTTTGAGACCAAATCTCACCCTGTTGCCCAGGCTGGAGTGCAATGGTGTGATCTTGGCTCACTGCAACCTCTGCCTTACAGGTTCACGCCATTCTCCTGCCTCAGCCTCCCAAGTAGCTGGGACCACAGGTGCATGCCGCCACGCCTGGCTAATTTTTTGTATTTTTAGTAGAGATGGGGTTTCACTGTGTTAGCCAGGATGGTCTCGATCTCCTGACCTCGTGATCTGCCCTCCTTGGCCTCCCAAAGTGCTGGGATTTCAGGCATGAGCCACCATGCCAGCCGTATAATTTCTAGAATAGGTACAGATTTCACAACCCTCTACAGGCTAAATCTTGTTGCAACAAATATCAGGTCCCAGTCGTGACAGCTCATTTATGCAATCTTTGGTCAAGTAACATCCAGCAAAACAAGTAATTTAGATAGCTCATTGGGAATTCTTTTGAAATAAGTGTGAACATTTACTCTTGTCCTTGTCCTTCAGTATGCTGCTATGACGATGACACATCGGCTCACCTTTCTTGTTTGTTTTCTCCATTTCTGGCTAGCATTGGGCAGTGTTGCCTTTGCCACATATTATCAGCCACAGTCTTGTCAAGCAGATCTGGTCAGACCTATGGAATGTGAAGACCCTGTATTAGAAATTCATTTACCTAAAGAAAACATTTATGCCTTCCAACAGATCTGAATGTTGGAAGTGACCAGACATAGTTACTTGCTGGGGAGAATTTACCCACAGCCAAAGGCTAGACTATTTGAGACCGATTGACTTGTAAATATTATTCTGGTTTCTGATTCATCCTCTCTTAAAGTTGGAAAGTGGAAAACAGGAAAAGATGAGTTATAAAATTAGAACACAGCCTATATGTTCATATCCAGCAAATATAAATATAAATATCTACCTGAGTCTTATGAATATATGCCTTTAGATAAAAGGACATGAGAAACTCTTCCTGTACCGCCAGAATAACCCACTTTATAGCATGACTTGGGCCCAAATAATTTGATTTTTTCTTCTTTTGCCAAAATGTTTAATAGGTATGTAACATTGCTAATCCTGACAAACTGATATGATTTATTCACTCACTTGGCTGCCAGAAACCTCAGCATTTTCTAACTATCCTTAGTTTTTCTGGTTTAACCACATGTCCCACTTCAATATAGGTCACTTTTTACTTATTTTGTTGCCATTATTTTTTATCAGGAGCCAATCCAAGGTCATTTTTATAAATAGTTACAGTATAAGTAATGAATTAATGAATATTTACTATTTATTGGTACATTGATTTATTTAACGTCTGTGTTTCTAGTAAAGTGACAATTGCCAGAAAGAAAAGTTTTAAGAGTCCCCCTGAGATTAAAGCCTATTTCTTCAGGGTTATCCACATAAATTATTAACAATGATTTCCATTTTTCACATTCCACTAATCAAGTGGTTACAACTCAAGAAAACTTGCCCTGTTCTAGAGCAATGGGAAGACTGGAAACATTTTAATCTCATGGTTTTTTCCAGATATTATAACTTCTAAGTGTATTAAAGAGGAAAGCCTACTCAACATTATGCCTTTTCGTTAAGAATTTTATTAACATTAAATTAGTTTAAGGTTAATGCACATAATCAACCTTACTGATTTTTTTCTTTTTCCTTTCTTTCCTTTTTCAGAACTCTTAGCCTATAAGTATTCCTCCTAGATATGTACTGTATTTTTAAACCATTCCTAGCTGTACCATGTTGACATCACCTATCTTAGAATGGACTAGGCTAACTTACTGAGTCATCTGATTTCCACTAACGTTTGTGTTTGGTAGTAGGCTACAGTCATTCCGGAGACATTTGCTGTGAACCTTGTCCCCTAATATAAAGATGGATTTGCTACTCACTGATAAGTTCTATTCATGGATTCAGGCTTTGAATTATTAAATCAGAGTAGGTCTCTCTTTTCAAAAATGACTTCACCTAAAAAGGGTACCATGCATTTTTTTTTTCCTTTTTCAGCTTTCATGTTGTTAAATCTCATGATCATATCTGCACAACACCATATTTTCTATGAGTGAGTTTGTTAATATTTTCTCTTTATACTATTCAAATAACTGTTATCTGTTAGCATATATGTAAGATATTTGATTCAGTTTCAACTCTGCTAGGTACCAATTGAAGGTTTCAAAAAGCATAAATTGATCAACTTGTATTTACTGAGCATCTGCTATATTTTAATATTAAGTGTGAATGTGAGATATGGACTCATATCGTGAAAAATCACATCACATGAGATATGAAATCATAAAACAAAATTTTAAATTAGCAGAATACTTTTTTGTTTGCTTACATATTCATGATCTCATTTGATCTAAATCACGGTTCCTGTTCTCAAAGCTTATGGGTCTTGTTAGGGAGACCAAATAAATATAAATGAAAAGACAACAATTAAACACACATATATGTATTATTCTGGTTTTAAGCCTCCCAGGAACTCAGAGAGGGAATTGAAAGTGTGGGTTTAAGTGTCTGGGATTCATGGGTATGAGGTGGGATTTGAGTTGCCTTGTGGGATTTCCTTATTATCAGGGACAAAGCTTTGAAGAAAACAACTGATAATGGGGCCAACTGACCCCTCCTTAAAGCAAGGTTGGCATATGTCCCTTCAAATGTATTAATAGAACCATCATGACTCATTTATACAAAGTACAGAATTCTTACATCCATGTGATAGGAGGAAGGGTAAGGAGAGGGCAAGAGAAGAGCCCTCTCTTTAAAGTAAAGAGAAGCCCTGGATGGAAGGGTAACAAGTGCCTATGCATATGTGACTTACCAATGTCTAGTGTCTGACGTAGAACACTATGGGCAAAATCCTGGGGTGCAAAGAATGAAAAAAGAAGAACCTGTTTTTAGATAATACTGGTTGAGGAAAAGAACTAAGAACTGCCCATAGATCAACCAAATGAACCATATTTTTATAGTGTGGTTCCATAAACTCTGAAATAAATGTTTTTTTGTTTGTTTGTTTGTTTCGTTTTTGTTTTTGTTTTTGTTTTTTAAAGACAGAGTCTTGCTCTGTCACCCAGGCTTGAGTGCAGTGGGGTGATCTCGGCTCACTGCAACCTTCACCTCCCGGGTTCAAGCGATTCTTGTGCCTCAGCCTCTCGAGTAGCTGGGATTATAGTTGCCCGCCACCATGCCTGGCTAATTTTTGTATTTTTAGTAGAGACGGGGTTTCACCATGTTGGCCAGGCTAGTCTTGAACTCCTGTCCTCAGATGATTCGCCCACCTTGGCCTCCCAAAGTGCTGGAGATTACAGGTGGGAGCCATCGCGCCCTGCCCCTGAAATAAATAGATATTTAACAAAATGTTGCTTTGCCTAGAGGGCTCTTAGCCTGAATATGGCACATTTTACCATAATAACACTTGAGTTAATTTTTATATGTTATATTTTGACCTTTGACTGGCTCTAAATATTTCCTATGGATAACTTCACCTTAAGACTTCCAGTTTAAGGGATTTCTATTAATGTTATATGCTGCCTGGTTGAGGTGTGAGGTCAAAGTTTAGTGAAGAAATACTGTTTCTCTCTTTTCTTGTTACTTTAAAATTACAGCAGGTTTTTGACTTGACTGAAGGCAATGTTATTGTGTGATGCTGTAGAGTAGTCTAAAGATAAAAATCAGAAGTGTTCAGTGATTTATCTTCCTAGTTCCAGCATGCTAAAATAATTATTTCTCTTATTTGCATTGACATGTCAACCAATGAAATTAATCACCTTCAAAGATTTTCCTTGTTCTTGAAGTCTGCTGGGGTAGTTCAACACCATTTTACAGAAAATGTTATACAATGAATCTGTAAAGTCTGCAAAAAAAAAAAAAAAAAAAAAAAAAAAAAAAAAGAGAGAGAAAAAAAAGAAAAAAATTGAGAACCTGAGATGGGGGATGTTGTGGGGAGTGGAGGTGCCAGAGAAGACAAGGGCAAAGAGCAGCTGAGGCTCATGGGAAAACAAAAAGTGATTTACCCACGTTTTGACAAATGTGAGAGAGCCACAAAGAGAGTTACCGAAGTGTGGATTCAGGGAAGACAGAGGTGGTGGCGGCAGGGGAGGAGGTGGAAGAAAAGGCAGAGGAGGAAGGAAGTGGCATGTGAATAAACTATTTGTCATTTTTCACTCTGGCAGTGGGCTGAAATCTTTTTTACCTCTTTTTATTTTCATTTAGAATGCCAATCAACGGGTTGCAGACAAAGAACTTTGAAAACCTTTTCTTATTTATTTATTTAGAGACAGAGTCTTGCTCTGTTGCCCAGGCTGGAGTGCTATGGTGCAATCTCGGCTCACTGCAACCTCTGCTTCCCGGGTTCAAGCGATTCTCCTGTCTCAGCCTCCCAAGTAGCTGAGGTTACAGGCATGTGCCACCATGCCTGGCTAATTTCTTTTTTGTATTTAGTAGAGATGGGGTTTCACCATGTTGGTCAGGCTGGTCTCGAACTCCTGACCTCAGGTGATCCACCCGCCTCAGCATCCCAAAGTGCTGGAATTAAAGATGTGAGCCACTGTGCCCGTCCTGAAAATCTTTTCAAAATGCATTAAATTTTAATGAATTTGATAGCCATTTTAATGCCTAGGAGATGCTGGACGGGGAGGGTCCTGTGAAACCAAGCTGCTTAGAGAGAAGTATCTAGAAACAGCCCCATTTTAGTAACAACCACATACTCCATAAAAATGTCCCAAAAAGAACAGGAGCAAAATGACCTTAAGATTCATCACAGGAATCCAAAAATTCCAAAATTTGCCAAAGATCTTTTTAGCTTGGAGAGTGCTTTTTTTTTTGACGAATTAATTTATTTTAAAATATAATAAAATGTTTTGCTTTTGTATACCTTATCCCAAATAAATATTTTCTTTGGACATGTTCAGTCTTTTATTATTTATTGGGTGCTTTCTATTATTGCTACATCCTGGCCAGGGTATTGAGAGGGAACCTTTTATTGTCCTCTTTGTCCCTATGTGTATATATAGTAATCCCCCATTATCTGAGACAGATACTTTACAAGACCCCGCTGCCCAGCCCAGTGGATGAGACTGGAGATAGTACCAAACTCTATATATACTATGTTTTTCCTACACATATATAACTATCATCAAGTTTAATTTATAAAGTAGGCACAGTAAGAGATTAACACCAATAACTAATAATAAAATAGAACAGTTATAATGATATACTGTAATAAAAGTTATGTGAATGTGGTCTCTCTTTCTCTCAGAGTATCTTATGGTACTGAACTCATGCTTGTACTTCCTATGATCTGTCTGATAACCAAGATACCTAGCAAGTGACTGTTGGGTGGGTATATACAGGATGGAGATGCTGGACAAATGAAGGGTGATTCACATCCCGGGCCAGACAGGTTGGGATGGCGTGAAACTTCATCACACTAATCAGAATGGTGTGCAATTTAAAACTTGTGAGTTGTTTATTTCTGAAATTTTCCATTTAATATTTTCAGACCACAGTTGCCCACAGGTAACTGAAACTATGGAAAGCAAAATCGTGAATAAGGGGCTACTACTGTACCTCTCTTCCTAGTAATATGTTCATGCTGCCAGGATGCACATGTGCGAAGAAATGTAATTTTTTAGAGAAACCTCCCTTTAAGCAGAAGGTCTCAATCCTATTCCATGGAGAAAAGACCCACCTTTATACCAGGACTCTCAACGTTCTACATCTAATCTTAGATTCTTCTGCATGCCTGTCTATCATTTTAATCTTCTCTCCTCTCATAAGTGTCTGTCTCATGTGTAAGGTGAATCCTTCCATATAGTCTCTGGATCCTATCACCTCTTTTGCCCTCTGAGACACCACTCATGGCTTTCTTTGTCCCATATTTTCAGTCTCTTCCTTTTCGCTGGATCCTTTCTATTGGTATTTAAACATAGTCAAATCTCGCAGCTGTTCAACAACAACAAAAACAGTAGTGGCAGCATCAGCAAGCATATGCATGAAACCCAAACTCCAAACCCTCAGACCCTTCCCTTAACCCTACATCTCCTTCTCTCCTATCTTTGCTTTTTCTCCTTCATAGACAAACTCAGTTAATTTGAGCAGACTTGCTGTCTTCGCTTCCCATACACTCTTCATCCCACTAGTTTGGCTTCTGTCCCCATCCCTCTTTTTCTTCCAGCTTTCTCAGTCTTATTGAATGGCGGTGGTTGCCCATACCCTTCTGAAGCCTAGGAATGAATCTGACTCTACTTTCCTCATTTTCCCACATAAAATGAATCACCTGTTTCCATTGGTTTGGTCACTAAATCTCTCCTTTGAGTCCACCCACTTCTTTTCCTCCCCATTGCCCCTCCCTAATTTGGGAAGATATAATTTATCTTGTTGGGCCAGCCAATGCATGTTGCTACATGGTGAGGTCCTAAAGACTTAGGGCCAGGCACGGTGGCTCATGCCTGTAATCCCAGCACTTTGGGAGGCTGAGGCGGGTGGATCATCTGAGCTCAGGGGTTAAAGACCAGCCTGGGCAATATGGTGAAATCCTGTCTCTACTAAAAATACACAAAAATTAGCTGGCATGGTGGTGCGTGTCTATGATCTCAGCTGCTTGGGAGGCTGAGGCAGGAGAATCGCTTGAACCTGGGAGGTGGTGGTTGCAGTGAGTAGTGAGCCAGCCTGAACGACAGAGTCAGACTCCGTCTCAAAAAAAAAAAAAAAAAAAAAAAAAAAAAAAGACTTAGGCTTGCCAATAGGCAAAAGATCTAGTTCCTGGAGATTTCCTTGTCATTTTAATATCCTCCTGATGTGGGTCTTCTGTTTGAAATGGTGACTTCTACATGTCTCAGTTGATTCCCTTCTACCCCCTGGCATTTCTCTCTGATTTTGGGAGGAATCCTCTGTTTCTACTAGAGGCTCTGAGCTCTCTACTGTTATTTTAGCTCTTTGTTCAGGTCCTGGCTTTGGTCCTCATTAGCTGTATGAGCTTGAGCAGATCATAGACTCCTTGATCCTTAGTTTCCTTATCTGTCAAATAAATGGTTTCCCCTGGTCTAGTGGGTCCCAGCCCTGACTGCACATTAGAATTACCTGGGGAGCTTTTTAAACCCTCCCAGTGCCCAGGCTGGACCTCAGAACAATGACACTAGCATCCCGATGCCCAGGTCTCAGGATTTTTTATTTTATTTAGAAATTTTTTTGTCAGTATTTTTTTTTTTTTTTTCGTTTGAGATGGAGTCTTGCTCTGTCACCCAGACTGGAGTGCAGTGGTGCGATCTCGGCTCACTGCAACCTCCGCCTCCCAGATTCCAGCGATTCTCCTGCCTCAGCCTCCCAAGTAGCTGGAATTACAGATGCCTGCCACTATACCCAGCTATTTTTTTTGTATTTTTAGTAGAGACAGGGTTTCACCCTGTTGGCCAGGCTGGTCTCGAACTGCTGACCTCAAGTGATTCGCCTGCCTTGGCCTCCCAAAGTGCTGGGATCACAGGCGTGAGTGACTACGCCCAGCTGTCGGTATTTTTTTAAAGTTCCTCCAAAGATTCTAATGGGCAGACAAAGTTAAGAACCACTGACTTAATGAGTTTTAAAGGACCTTTTGCTCTTTGCTCTTCTAACAGTTTGTGTTTTATCCCAAGTTGAAGTTTCTCTTCTTTTAATGGTTTGCCAAGTTGGGAAGAAATAGCTGTGAAGCTCCTCCGACCCCCTTCCATCTGCTGTTTGTTCTTATTTACATATGATGGAACCCAGCCCACTGATTTATAGCTCTGGTTCCCTCACAACTGTTATTGAACTGAAAACATAGCTGAAAACTTATTAAACAGAAAAACATTATTTTAAGCTTAGTGCTGACTATTATAGAAGCAAGGAAACATTTCCACGTCTTTTCTTCTAGAATTAATGTTAACAATTGATTGACAACACCATACTCTCAAATGAAAAAGTTCATTCTGGGGCGAAACCCAGTATTTTTTCTTTCTTGGGTGTCCCGTAGAGAAAGCCAAAGCATCTCTGCAGGAGAACTGGATTTTGAGGGGTTCGTATCCATGAACAGGCAGGGCCTCCTCACACTGCTGCAGGTGGCCTCTAATGTGACATGTCAGTAGCTCCTTGCCTCTAGTCCTCTCTTTTGGTCCACAGACACTGGCAGCAAAGCCAGGCACACACATCCTCACTATGAGTGTGGCCTCACTGTTCAAATGCTTTGCAAGAGGTCTTTCAGAAGACCACCTTTCTGTAGCAGTCCCCTTTAGGCCTACCATTTTATTTCATTATTTTTTTAGAGACAAGGTCTCACTCTGTCACCCAGGCTGAAGTATAGTAGTGCACTCATAGCTCACTGCAGCCTCAAACTCCTGAGCTCAAGTGATCTTCCTGCGTCAGCCTCCTGAGTTGCTAGGACTACAGGTGCAGGTGCCACCATGCCCAGCCTTTTAAAAATAATTTTGTTTTTATAGAGATGAGGTCTTCTTGTGTTGCCCAGGCTGGTCTCGAACTCCTGGCCTCAAGTAATCCTCCCACTTCGGCCTCCCAAAGTCCTGAGATTATAGGGGTGAGTCACTGCTCCTGGCCTATACCTACACTTTTAAATTTGAAATAACAAGACTTCTCTGAGCTGCCAAGGAGTAGAGAGGAGAGTAGGAAGATGATATAGCACAGCCGAACATTTATTTTAACCCACAGAACTAAATTTGGAAAGAACTGGGGTCCTGACATAAGTGTGATTCATATTGGTGAAGTGTCCTTTGGGGTGGTAACTCTCCCTGCCCGTTTCTCTGTGTTGACAGTTATCTCTTTCAACTGTTCGCTTTCTTCTGCAATACCTATCTGAAATGCACAGCCCATGCCTTTGCCTGTCTCTCTCAGTCCTTTATTAAATGATTAAAATTAGTACTTTGATAAGGATGAACCAGCTTAGTAGCTATAGACAGGTAAGTTATTGGTTTGTCATAATCTATGGTGAATTCCTGTCCCTGTATACCTGTATAATTCATTTTACGGCTGGGCCATCACATTATTCTCATGGAAAGAAATGGTTATCATCTTGTTTATTTATTTTTGGAGACAGGTCTTGCTTTGTTGCCCAGGCTGGAGTACAGTGGTGCGGTCATGGCTCACTGCAACCTCTACCTCTTGGGCTCAAGCAATCCTCCCACCTCAGCTTCCTGAGTGGCTGGGACTACAGGCGTTTGCCACTACACCCAGCTAATTTTTATATTTTTTGTAGAGATAGGATTTTGCCATGTTGCCCATGTTGGTCTTGAACCCCTGGGCCCAAGTGAAACGTTCACCTCAGCCTCAAAGTCCTGTGATTGCAGGCATGAGCCACCATGCCCAGCTAATTTTTATATTTTTGGTAGAGATGGGGTTTCACCGTGTTGCCTGTGCTGGTCTCGAACTCCTGGGCTCAAGTGATCCACCTGCCTTGGCCTCCCAAAGTGTTGGGATTACAGGTATGAGCCACCGTGCTGGGCCTGGTTAGTTATATTTTAGTGGTGGAAAAAAGGGAATTTTCCTGGGAAAAGAAGTGTTGCCAGAGCATGGAGTCAAGCTGAAGGAACCCCTTACTTACCATGTTGAGTATT
The DNA here is from genome assembly GCF_043159975.1 of Macaca nemestrina. Classification (NCBI taxonomy): domain Eukaryota; kingdom Metazoa; phylum Chordata; class Mammalia; order Primates; family Cercopithecidae; genus Macaca; species Macaca nemestrina. The sequence goes on along the minus strand of NC_092145.1, from coordinate 138,553,672 downwards.
GAGTCATTTCTCATGCAAGCCAATTTTGTTCCAGAAAACCTCGACTGAAGCTTCTTGGCTTTGACGTTTCCTCTTTGGGTATTTTCTTGTAGATGGAGGAATTGATTGAGGGCGTTCGCTGGGCCTTTATTGACATGCTAGAGAAAGAAAATGAGTGGATGGATGCAGGAACGAAAAGGAAAGCCAAAGAAAAGGTAAGGATTCCTTTTGATGAAAACAATAAGACTTCTGGTTTAATGGATTTTCATGCTTGACATTGACTGTATAGTTGGTTTTTATATTGACTGAACTGTTGACTCTGAATGACCCCAGAGTTAGCTGTCTGCTTTTGGATGAATACATAGATTTTTTTTTTTTTTTTTTCACCAAGAGGTAAGAGAAAATAATATCGGAATTTTTCGAACTGCATTTTCAAATACCTTGTAATTCTGCCTTTCCTTTCTCCTAATTGCCGTCTGTAAGAGGCACATGGCTTGCTGCCTGCTGAATTGTGTCATAAACCATCACTGGATATGGCAGAATGCAGAGCAGTGGGGAGTCACAGGGAGCAGCTGGAAGAAGAGCCCCTAAGACACCAAGAAGAAGAAAACCCATATTGGTCACATGTCCTTCTGCTCTGTGCATGATGCGTGCAAATGTCCTGGGGCAAATCCTTTCCTGTAACCAAGCATATCTCCTCCCTGACCCATCATTTGGCACAAATGACCCAAATAGTATACTTCTAGACTGTAGACCAGTGTTCTACCATTGCTTAGGACTACAAAAGTATTTCCTAATAGAAGTGGACACTTGCTGGGCCTTGTAAAATTTTCTGATACTGTGCAACACAATAAGGGATTAAAGGAGAAAAGTATTGACAGCCATGCTGTTTAAAAGTAGAAAACGGGCTGGGCGCACTGGCTCATGCCTGTAATCCCAGGACGTTGGGAGGCTGAGGCAGGTGGATCACTTGAGGTCAGGAGTTTGAGACCAGCCTGGCCAACATGGCGAAACCCCATCTCTACTAAAAATACAAAAAATTAGTTGGGCGTGGTGGCGCATGCGTCTGTAGTCCCAGCTACTCTGGAGGCTGAGGCGGGAGAATTGCTTGAGCCTAGGAGGCAGAGGTTGCAGCGAGTTGAGATCGTGCCACTGCACTCCAGCCTGGGTGACAGAGTGAGACTCCATCTCTGAATAAATGAATGAATGGGATGCATTTTGAATTCGAGAGATTCTGATAGAGCTGGAATTCAAGTGGGTAGAGCACACCTGCTAGACTCTTGATGGATGCTACTCTGCAGCTGAGAGATTCTGAAATGAGGAGCGTTTCTTGTATCTAGAGGTATTTTAGAAAGCTTCCTAAGTATAGCAATCACCTGGGTTGCCTGGACGCTCTGGCTTTCTGGGCCCCTTCCCAGCAAGGCCTGGGTTAATGGATCATGGATGCAGGCTGAACATCTGTCAGTTTAGCTAGTCTCCAGGTGATTGTTATCACTAGGCAGGTCTGGGGAAACACTGCTTGGAGTCATATTGAGTCATACTGAGCACAAATACTTTTGCCTTATGGTCAAGAAATAAAGGGGGCGGCATTCTGGGAATGCTTAACCTTGTTGAAATGAGAACACATAGAGGTTTAGCAAGGATATTTTCTAGTGCTTTAAACTCATGGTACTGGAGATGGATAAACATTGCCATAGATACTTTTGTCAATAGATGTGAAAAGGCTGTTTGTTCAGTGTTTATAATGAAGGAAGAACTGGGATGGTAGGTGGCAAGGCAGTGTTGGAGGAAGACAAAGGGTAGTTTTGATTGTTTGTTCCCCCTTCAAAAATCTGTCAAAGCTGTCTTCAGTCACATAAGGCACAAGCTGATGAAGGCAAGAGCACATGGGCTGTGATGGAAAACTCTCCAGATAGTGGACAACTTTCAACACCAACATATTGTTGTTTTATGAAGGCTTCATTTATTTGCTGAGCTAGCTTGTTACCACAAGCTGGCTGTGGAACAGGATGTGTCTTGCCCTGGGCAGTTGAGCGCTTAGTATTAAGGGCTCTTTATCCTCGCCTGACCTCACGTGGAACGAATAGGTGCTTGCATGAATTAGTACAGGACCACCAGGGTGGAGGGTGGGGTGGAGTGTATGTGTATGTATGCGTGTTGGGGGTAACGTGTTATGAATAGCTGGATGCCAGGGGAATGTTCTGGGAAGTCAGTTCTTTGAGCAGTATGGATTGCAGTTGCCTCAGGGAGTTCTTCTGAGTTGCATAAGGGAGTGGGTGCCTCACAGTTGGCCCTTCTCGGCAAGTGGCCCGTGGGTCCTTCTCGAAGCAGGACTATTCTCAGTTCTTCTAATATTAGACATGTTCCTGTTTGCCTCCCGAGTTGCTCTCCAGTCTTCTATTTTATTTCAATGAGAGCTGTCAGTTTTTCTTCTAAAAGCGCTCTTTGAACACTCTACTTTCTTTGAGTTGAGTTCAACCTGCCAGGAACTCTGCTAGTTCCACGACAGGTACAAATATCAAAGGCAAATTAGATCTCACAAAGTTCCCCGACTATATCTTGCATTTCAGAGTTCAGAGAAGTTTCTTTAACGAAATGCAAGAAAGATGGATGTTGTCGAAGCAATTTCAGCAGTTCTCTGAAGTGGGTCCTTCCCGGGACCCCCAGAAGATATAAATTTTTTTTTTTTTTTGAAAATTAAATAAACATGCAGTTCTGAAAATGACCTCTGGGTGGAGCTCGTGGTACTCACAAAGAACACTTGCGGCATTGAAAGCTTTTATGCAGCTTTCTACTCCGGGGTTGTTTTTGAAAAAAAAAAATTTTCTTGCCCTTTTTCTCTGCTGTCCTCGATTTGATTGCCTTTTAATAGTCAACAAGAAAGGAGAGACTCTGCCTAATAATTCCTTGAATCTTAGATGGAAATCTCTCACTATCTTAGGGCTTTGTCTTTCTGATACTGAGTAGCCCCTGCATTAAGAAAAGGATTTGCCTGCATTTGAAGTGGAGGTGAATAACTCGCCTGCTCTTCCTGGTATGACTTGGCACTGTTCTTTGGGCATGTGTTGTATGCAGTATATCACCCAGGCGGAAGATTTCTCATCAATAATAGTGCCCACACTGGGCCAGTGCTGAGTCACTTGGCAACCCATTGGGAAAGCTGGAAAAATGTTCTGATTTGTGAAAGGGAGAAGCTTTTCTTGCCTTCACCATGAAGGTCTGGACCGCAGCTAATTGCAGAGCCTCCTAAGAAGTGTTAACCTCAGCAATCCATAGTGACCGACCTCCTGAACCAGGCAGGTACAGAAAGCTGCAGTGCTCTGAGGCCTAATACCTTGGCTTTTGTAGCAGTGACCTCGTCTCAAAATGGAAGTGTGTGGATGTGGCTTTGTCATACTCTTTGCTAGGGGTGATCACTGTAAAAGATAAATGAGGACGCCTCTGCTCCCGTGAAGGGTAAATTTGTTATCTGTGTCTCCCTGCCTTGTCCTGCTCATCTCTTAAGAGGTCATGAGTGGTTTTTGTATTGTGAAACTGATGGTGTAGGTTTCAAGTGGAAATTCAGTATTGTGAAATAAGCACCCCCTGTTCCCTGCAAGCATGTGCTCTTATTGTAAATAAGCAGCACAGGACAGGGCATCTGTTATTTTTCTGGTGACCACAGCTGTTGAATGAGTGTCAGGTGATAAAATAATGATTTTAGGGGTGGCTTCTGGAGGATTTGCCCTTGCCGGAGTAGAAGAGGAGGATCTCAAGGTCGCTACATCAGGATTCTGACTGAGGCCTGGCAGGAGAGCGTCAGATCAGGAGGAGCAACTTCCTGAGCTTGGCTTATCTCCAGCTGGATGTGACTATATAACCAAAAGCTGGATCCCTTCGGGATTATTTGTTTCTTTGTGCTCTTTGCCCCTGGGACCTAAGTTTGTCAGGTCACATCCAAAGAAAAATAGCAGGATGGGACTCACAGGGAGGTGGCATCCTAACGATGCTGTGAGGGAGTGGCCTTAACCTTGGCCACAGCAGGTGCAGAGAAGTCGGCTGCATGGTCCTAAGTTTATTGGCATTTAACTCCCACACACAGGCTTTGAGTGAGGTGGGGAGAGTTTTCTTGCAGAGGGCAAAACAGAGGTGTAGCTCACTTCTTTGGCTTTGTTTCTGAGCTCTACCAGGCCTAGGTACTGGATTTCTCCCAGGTATTCAGTCAGGGCCCTGCCTATATCCCGAGCCTGGTGGTTCTCAAGGTGTGGTTCCAGACCAGTAGCAGCAGTGGTCCCTGGGAACTCATTAGAGATGCACAGTTTTGCATCCCTACCTGCTGAGCTCTGGGAGTAGGGCTCATTGTCTTGTGTTTTACCTGGTGATTCTGCTGCATGAAAAAGGTTGGGAACCCCTGCCTTGTCCTTACCACTTCACAGCACACCTGCCTGACTTCCAACTGCAGCCACCTGCATTTTGGCTAAGAGCATTCTCCCCCTGCTACAGCCTGCTTTGCTACTCATAAAGGGGGCCCAAAGGATGGGGAATGGCCACGCCTTCCTCAGAAGTCCTCACCCAACAGTTGATGGGAGTTGTTGTGTGTGGCCCCTGCTCCCTCATCCCTCTAGTGCATGTTCCACACGGGCTCTGGGAGCTTTTCCAGTGGGCTAGAGTTCTTATACTAGCTAAGATACTCGTTGCTGACTGCCTTTCTTTCTCTACATATTTCCTCTTTCTCCTACCAGTGTTTCTTTTGCTGTCCAAATGAACTGCTCGCACTTGAATCCTTGTCTTAGAGTCTGTTTCTGGGGGATTCCCAATTAGGACACAGCCCCTGGGGGTATACGCTTTCCTAATGCTTCCTTGCCTGTAAGGCAACAGCAGATTTCACCGAATCTGGTTACTAGCCCCGCTTCAGCAGGCTCAATGCCACAAACGTTTCTAGCACACCAACAGCATGCCAGGTGCCAAGCCAGGATTTGGACTCAGAGATGAGCAGCCGCAGTCCCTTTTCTGCGGGGACCTTCAGGCTCCTAGGAGAGCACAGGAGGCCACGGATGCAGGGCTGACCTAGAGAAGTATTAGGTAATGTGATGGAGATGCAAAGTGGTCCTGGGAATCTAGGGGAGGAGGCTTTTGCTGAGCCCAAACATGACATGTGAGGGCGCCTTACTTGGGAAGTACCTACTCTGCCCCTTTTTCTCTTCCTCTGTGTTGTTCCCACACCCTGTCTTGCAGCCTTGTGGCAAGTCTTCCTCTTCCTTCCTTACTAATCCCAACTCCGCATCTGGCTGTCACTTCCCCTTGGTACCTTCACTCCTGCTTCACCTCACTGTGCATTTTAAATTGTTTTGTAGGAGAAAACAAAGGGAAGGGCTTTCATCAAACTGTCTTCTGACCTTTCCAGTTACAGATTCTAGCACATTTGCATAACCGCTCAAGAATGCAGTCACCCTGCATCTGGCATCCACTTCAGGGCTCACCAGGGACAGTGACTGGTAGACCAACATGGAAACTGCGGGCTGTGGCTCCCTCCCATGTGCCACCTTCCTGAGCTTGTCCCTTCTCTCTGGCTCCATGTCTCTCAGTCTCTCTCACACACATGCAGGCCAAGATGGCGGCCTTCATACTTGTATCTCTTTCCTCTCACTGGCCTCAACAGGAAGTACAATATAGAGGTCAGGAGAATAGACAGGTGAGAGACTGCCTAGTTTCCAAGCCCAACTTCTACACCTTATTGGCTGTATGACCCTTGGGAAATTACTTAACTTCTTCCACCCTCAGTTTTCACGTCCGTAAACTGGGGAGATTGGTCCCTATCTCAGAAGATTTGTTATGAGGATTAAAAGAGCCAGTATGCCTAAAGTACTTAGAAGAATACCTGGAGCATGAGAAAGGCTCCCCCAGTTGTCAGCCATGTGGTCCAAACTGCTGTGCCTCTGGGAGGGGAGAATTTGGCTGGACCAGATGGTGAGAGGGGGGATATTTGTGGGCAGCCCCTGCTGAGAGGGCGTTGGAGGGGATGCATTGCTTTTCTCTGGATTTTGGATTTTGTGGTTTTGAACAAATTCAGTATTGTCATTGTGATATATATTTTAAACACAAAAGTAAATATCTGGTATAAGTGGGAGTTTGATGCATATATTTATTTATTTTTTCGAGTTAAAGTCTTGCTCTGTTGCCCAGGCTGGAGTGCAGTGTTACAGTCGTAGCTCACTGCAGCCTTAAGCTCCTGGGCTCAAGCGATCCACCCACCTTAGCCTCCCGAGTATCTGGAACTATAGGTGTGTGCCCCCACATCAAGCTAAGTGGCTTCTTTTAATTTTTTCTTGTAGAGATGGGATCTCACTATGTTGCCCAGGCTGGTCTCAAACTCTTGGCCTCAACTGCTCCGCCAGCTACAGCCTCCTCAAGTGCTGGGATTACAGTGTGAGCCACTGCCACACCCAGCCAACATATATTTATTAAAGGCATAGTACATGTGATATCTTATCGGAGTGAGTTTCCATGCTCTAGAGCCTCATGTAAATGTCATATAAGGGGATACTTTAGGTCATTCATTCTCACACTTGAGCATGCATCAGTACCATCTGAAGGGCTTGTTAAAACACCAATTGCCAGCCCCGCCCCTAGAATTTCTGATTCAGTAGGGCTGAGGTAGAGCCTGGATATTTGCATTTCTGACAAGTTCTCAGGCGATTCTGATGCTTCTGGTCTGGGGCCTGTGCTTTGAGAGCTCTAGGTGATTACAAGTGAAAATTTCCTTATGCCAAGCCTGTGTTAATAGAAGGGTATAATGTTCGTTAAGTTATTGTCTTACCTCTTACTGGAGTCCCCTTTTCACCATTTCTCACAGGTGGGTCCCCTGAGTGAGTACTAGGACACCCAGAATCCAGCCAGGCCACCTACTCTACCGTTGCTGTCTCTGCTAAAGAGCCCTTCTTGAGAGAGATCCAAAGGCTCGCTCTTGGTCATTTCTGCCCCTTGACTCTACATCTGTCCCCAGGAGCTACCCAGGTTAAGTCTTCCACATAAAAGCCCTTCCAACATTTGAAGATGTTTAAATGTTTTCCTTTTTTCTTTCTTTATTTTTTTCGAGACAGTCTTGCTCTGTGGCCCAGGCTAGAGTGCAGTGGTGCAATCTTGGCTCACTGCAACCCCTGTCTCCTGGGTTCAAGCGATTCTCCTGTCTCAGCCTCCCGAGTAGCTGGGACCACAGGCGTGCGCCACCGTGCCCGGCTAATTTTTGTATTTTTAGTAGAGATGGGGTTTTGCTATGTTGGCCAGGTTGGTCTTGAGTTCCTGACCTCAAGTAATCCACCTGCCTCAGCCTCCCAAAGTGCTGGGATTACAGGCGTGAGCCACCGCGCCCGGCTGTTTTTTCTGTTTCAGATACAATACCTTTAGTGTTTCTCATATTAAATTAACCAACATTACAGTCAGACTGGATGTTCTAAATGCTTCACAAATATTAGCTGCCTCAGTGCCCTAATATCTGTATGAGGTAGGTACTTTTTTTTTTCTTTTTTAATACAGATGAGGAAACTGAAGCACAGAGAGGGTGAGCAGACTTACCCAAAGTCACACAGCTAGTAGGTAGAAGAGCTGGGATTCCCTCCCTAGCAGTCTGGTTTCACAGTCTGTGCTTTTATCTGCAATGCCAGTGGGTCTCAAAGTGTGGTCCCCAGCCCAGAAGCATTGCCATCACCTAGGACTAGCTAAAAATGCAGATTTTTGGCTCTATCCCACATCCATAGAATCAGTAACTCTGGAAGAGACCCCAGGAATCTATACTTTAATAAGTCCTGCTGGTGATTCTGATGCCTCCCAAGTATGAGAACCACTGCTCTAAGGTGTGGTTCTGATACCTCATCCTGCTGGCTGCTCTCCAGTTTTCAATATCTTTTTTAGAAGCTTAAGTTCAAGGTTGTACACAATATTCTGGGTATAGTATAACTCACGCAGCACAATGGGAAATTATTACTGCCTTTGTCTTGCATACAAATTATATTAAGAAATCCAAAGTTTATATCATGGCTGTCTTTTCCCCTCAGCCATTCACTGTTGGCTCATAACGAATTTCTAGTCAGTTAATTTCTAGGTCTTTTTTTCCCCCTCATAGGAACTGTTGTTAAGCCCTGTTGCTCTAGTCCTAAACTTGACAGACAAACAAAAAAACCCTCATCCCAGAACTTCACATTTATTCTTATTAAAATCCGTTCAGTTGTTTTGGTTCATGGCTCTGGCTTTCAAAAAATATATTTCTGGACCTCTCCTACGTGTTTATTATTGTTTAAAAAATCTATACTCATTTAAAAAATCTGAAAAATAAAGTGCAACAGTAGAAAGACAAAAAAATGTTCTAGTTCCATTACCCAGACATAACCGCTGCTAACATTTTGATGTATCACCTTGACTTTTTTCCCATGCATAGGCTTTGAAAGGCATTCTTGAACAATGATGTTTATAAAAATTTGAGTTCTTCTTTTTTCTCTTAACATTTATTGTAAGCATTTCTTATATTATTGCATGTTCTTTATGCAAGAATATTCACTATCGGCTGGGCGTGGTGGCCCACACTTGTAATCCCAGCACTTTGGGAGGCCAAGGTGGGTGGATCACTTGAGGTCAGGAGTTTAAGACCAGCCTGGGCAACTTAGTGAAACCCTATCTCTACTAAAAACACAAAAAATTTGCTGGGTGTGGTGGCGGGCGCCTGTAATCCCAGCTACTTGGGAGGCTGAAGCAGGAGAATCACTTGAACCTGGGAGGCGGAGGTTGCAGTGAGCCGAGATTACGCCACTGTACTCCAACCTGGGCGACAGAGTGAGATTCTATCTCAAAAAACAAAACAAACAAACAAAAAGAATATTCACTATTATTACATATTCTTCTAGTGGTGGCACAGGAGATACTACTTAAACATTTCTCTATAGTTGCATATTTAGGTTGTGTTGTTATAGCTATTACTATGATTAACATCTTTTGCATAATGCCTTCTCCCTAAATTTAGGACTAATTCCTTAGAATGGCATCTCAGACAACCTTTAAAAATGTCACCTGTTTCATTCAGTGTATCAACTGCTGTTTCTATCTGTATATCATTCATAACTTGATAAGTTTGTTGTTTTACTATTATACTTCAAGTTCTAGGGTACATGTGCACAACGAGCAGGTTTGTTACATATGTATACATGTGCCATGTTGGTGTGCTGCACCCATTAACTCGTCATTTACATTAGGTGTATCTCCTAATGCTATGGCTCCCCACTCCCCCCTCCCCACAATAGGCCCCAGTGTGTGATGTTCCCCTTCCTGTGTCCAAGTGATCTCATTGTTCAATTCCCACCTATGAGTGAGAATATGCGGTGTTTGGTTTTCTGTTCTTGTGATAGTTTGCTGAGAATGATGGTTTCCAGCTGCATCCATGTCCCTACAAAGGACACAAACTCATCCTTTTTTATGGCTGCATAGTATTCCATGGTGTATATGTGCCACATTTGCTTAATCCACAATAGCAAAGACTTGGAATCAACCCAAATGTCCATCAGTGACAGACTGGATTAAGATAAGTTTGTTTTTTAGTTTTATTATTTTGGGGGGATTATTAATGGACATGCTCAAAAAAAGGGAACTGGAATCAGCCAATTTGCTTATCCTTTGGAGATGCCCTTCCAAGTTTATCTATTGAACAGAAATATTCAGGGAGAAACTTCTAAGCAGTGAGTCTTTTGTTAAGTGCCAGTCAGTTCACTGACTAATAGATTTTTGGTCTAGTTTTTCTACTTTGGATAAACTCCATGGAACTATGATTTAAATTCTCCATTTTGCCTGCAAGGAGACCATGAGATATTTAGCAATGCCTTGGTATCATCCGGTTATACTGTATTTAGGGCATTCCTTAATTTACCAATGTGTTATTCTGTTTAAAATGTAGAAACCTGAGGAAATGAACAAAGCTTCACTGGGTTCTCATTTTTCTGAAGTCCCATGTTACCTAAGTGCAGATTATATCATTCTGTGAAAACAGCCAGCTGTTCAGACAACCAAATCAGAAATCTCATTCCTTCCTCTTAGCCAACTTGTAAGCACAAATCCTGTTGCTTCTTTCTACCAGCTCTCATATTTATACCATTTCTGTTTTAGTTATTCCCCCCACCCCCACCCCCCCCCCGCTTAGCTTCTCATCCTTAAACATTTTTTTTTAATTGAGATAAAATTCACCTAGTGTAAAACTAACCATTTTAAAGTGAACAATTCTCAATTAGATAGAAGAAATAAGCTCCAAGGCTCAATAGCAGATTATAGTAACTATAGTTAGCAACAGTGTATTGTATATTCCAAAGCGGCTAGATGAAAGGACTTGAAATGTTACCAACACATAGAAATAATGAATATTCAAAGTGATGGGCACTCCAAATACCCTGACTTGATCATTACACATTCTATGCAGGTAAAATGTACTCACATGTACCCATAAATATGTACAAATATTATGTATCAAAGAAAAAAAATAAAGTGAGCAATTCAGTGGCACTTAGAACATTCATGGTGTTGTGTGATCACCACCTCTATCCAGTTCCAAAACATTTTCATCACTCTCAAAGGAAACTTTGTACCCCTTAAGCAGTCACTCCCCATTTCCCACTCACCCAGCCCCTAACAACTACCAATCTGCTTTTTGTTTCTATGGATTCACGTACTTTGGATATTTCCTATGAATGAGATCACACAACAAGGTGATTTTTGTGACTGGCTTCTTTCACTTAGCATTGTTTTCAAGACTCATCCACTTTGTAGCATGTATCTTCTCATTCTGTTTAATCAGCATCCCCATTGATAGTCTTGGAAAAAGAATAGCAAAATAAACTCTTGTAGCATTTCTGATAGTGAGATCTTTCCTGTCTTCTTTGAACTTTTTGCAGTAGCATCGTAGTGTTTATTCATAGCTGAAAAACTATTACCCAGATATATATTACTGAATGGAAGCAACCCTTTAAGGGAAAGAAGTATGTCTGACTGCTTTATTTTTGTATTTTCAGAACCTAATGTAGATGCGATGCTCCATTCTTTGACTACTGGGCAGACCTTAGTAAGAACCATGGGTTTACCAAGCACTAGCTATGGGACCTCAGGCAAGATGGACAGTTTTGGGTGCCTCAGTTTCTGCACTCATGAAATGGGAAGAAATACTTTCATCCCTATTTTTACTGAGTGGAACAATTAAACAATATATGTGCAGTGGCTAGCACAGAGTAAGTGCTCAGTATTAGTAAGATGACATGTTCATTTTTTTCCAAGTTTCCTCTTACTGCCTCCCTCACTAAATAACATGCTCCATTATAGTCTCTTAAAATTGGGAATGAAAAAGTGATGCCAATTACATTGTTTTCTTTGGGGCAGAAGTACAAAATAGAATTTTATTAACCTTTGACTCTAATATTTAAAAAATTTTTATGGAAATTTAAAAATGTACACAAAAATATACATAACTAATCCCCATATACTTATCACCCAGACTCAGCAGTTAGTAATATTTTATCATGCTGATTTCATCTACTCCCCTACTTGTTTTTATGCTTGAGAATTTTAAAGCTAATTCCATCTATGAAATCATTTTACTGTGATTCCATATCTGACACCATTTTACTATGAATATTTCATTGTGTATCTCCAACAGATAAGGAATTAAAAAAACCTAACTATAATACCATCAACATACTTGACAATATTAACAATAATTCCTTATTAGTATCCTGTCTGTGGGCACTTTTCTGTAATTATCTCAAAATTGTTTGCTTCTTTTTTTTTTTTTGAAAAAAAAGGTTGATTTGAATCAGTATCCAGACAAGGTCTATGTATTGCAGTTAATAGGTACATCTTTTAAAGCTTTTTAAATTTTAAGAGTACCCCCTCTCCATCCATGAAATTTATTTATGAAAGTAATTGGGTCATTTGGTAGAATTTTCAACAATCTTGTTTTGCTGGTTATTTCCTATGTTGTCTTTTAACATGTTGTTCTCTCTCTTACATTTTCTGTAATTGGTAGTTCCATCTAGAGGTTTGATTAGATTCAGGTTCAATTTTCTTTGGGCAAGAAGACTTCATAGGCAGTGCTGTGAGCTTCCTGTTGCATCTATCAAGAGGCTCACAATCCCACGTTGTCCCACTTCCAAAGTGAAGGGCGATCTGTGTGTTCAGGTGTTGTCAGTCTGATCCTTTCATTTGAACTTTCTTACCAACCCTCATGCAGCCATCCTGTTTCTTGACTGTACATTAGAATCACCTGGGAAGCTTTTTAAAAATCCTGAGGCTCAAGCCACACCCCATATGCAGATCAGACTCTTTGGGAGTGGGACACGGGCATTTTCTAAAGTTTCCCAGGAGGGACCCAGCACAGAGGCTCACGCCTGTAATCCCAGCACTTTGGGAGGCCGAGGTGGGTAGATCACTTGAGGTCAGGAGTTTGAGACCAGCCTGACTGACATGGTGAAACCCCAGCTCTCTACTAAAGGTACAAAAATTATCCAGGCGTGGTGGCATGCGCCTGTAATTCCAGCTACCTGGGAGGCTAAGACAGGAGAATTGCTTGAATCCAGGAGGTGGAGGTTGCAGTGAGCCAAGATCATGCCACTGTACTCTATCCTGGGTGATAGAGCAAGACTCTGTCTCAAAAAAGAAAAAAAGTTACCCAGGAGGTACAAATGTGCAGCCAGGGTTGAAACCACTGACTTAATTGTTTCAGTGGTCATTGATAGTATTTCATTGATTCATGATTCCATTCAGTGTTGCAGTGTTTGATTTTCAAATTCTATCATTCTTTTTGCATTTATTAGCAAGGCTCTTTTTATAAAAAAAGATTTTCCCTCATCAACCACTTGAATACTCTGACATATAGTTTATATAAGAAAGACAGAATAAATGGCTATCTTTGTCTCGATTAATTTTCACGAGTTGGTGCCCTAGGCACCTCCAGAGGTGCCAAAATAGTTTACTTCTTAGTATCACCAACTCAGGGAATCTTATGTATTTGATGTGTTTGAATTTATTATGATCATCATTCACTGAAGTTCAAATTATCCCATCTTGGCCAATGTGAAGCTCTTCCTTTAGTGAATTTTGACATGACCCTAGTTGTTTTCGAAAGCATCTTTACCTCCTGGCACAAGATATCCTCTTTAATGTTTAAATTCTATTTAATCATAAGCTGTTTTGAACAATTTATAAATCAGTGCCTAAATTAGTTCTCCCACCAATGAGCAGTATATTGAATTTTTTTCTGATGGGGAAAGGGTCGTACCTTACCGACTTGAAATACAGCATTTCATTAATGAGCAAATTTGCAGAAATATCTGTTAGAGACTGATGTAAATTATCTTTTGTAAGGGGCAATAGCTTATATCAATAGAAATACATGTAATATATACTCCATGGTTTTTGAAAACCTCTGCAATGTTGCATTTTCAGTGTTGATCATCAAGAATACAAATATGTATATAACCATGTCATACATTTTAAAAACAAATAATGCTAGTGTTGAGGAATATAACTAATTTCAAATTTGTGGAACAGTGGGACTATATTAAAAGATGAGTCCAGGTGTGGTGGCTCACATTTGTAATCTCAGCACTTTGGGAGGCTGAGGCGGGTGGATCGCTTGAGGCCAGGAGTTTGAAACCAGCCTGGCCAATGTGGCGAAATCCCATCTCTACTAAAAATACAAAAATTAGCCAGGCGTGGTGGCACACACCTGTAATCCCAGCTATTTGGGAGGCTGATACAGGAGAATCGCTTGCACCCAGGAGACAGAGTTTGCAGTGAGCCGAGATTGTGCCACTGAACTCCAGCCTGGGCAGCAGAGTGAGACTCTGTCTCCAAAATAAATAAATAAAATAAAATAAATAAGTTAATTTAAAAAATAAAAGATGAAACTTGGAATAATACTTAAAAATTCTAACAATATCAACAAGTAGCAATAGTTTAAACATGCACTGTAAAAGTGTTTTGTTTTTAAGGGTATGTAAGAGACTGGTTGTCTGTGGGACTTTGAAAGCAGTTGGGAAATGCCACAATAGCCTCAGGATAAAATTCTAGAGACCCAAAGCAGAGAGATGCCTCTTAAGAATTATGGAGGATATTTATTATTTTTATTCATGGGGTGGGTGGTGGTGATTTAATGCCTGTCTCTTTTTTTTTTTTTTCCTTATCCAAATCCAAATCCAAATTCTGTGAGGAATTCACTTAAAAATACATGTTTAGTTTGGTTTAATAAAAATAGTCAGTTTTGATGTATTGACTTTTAATCTCATGGGGGAAAGAGTCCTTTAGGAATGTTCAGGTTTTCTGTGTATATTTTGTGTTGCTCATTCTCTTTGGCCCAAGATGAAACTAATAGCCACAATGTGTCTGCTTCTGTGCTATCTCTAGGGTTGCGTCTGCTGCTGTCAGCTGCACCCTTGTTATCTGGCTCCTGGTCCTGCTCAGTCAGTTGTACAGGAATGTCAGTTCCATTAATAACCCCAGGGCCGGACAGGCAGATAGTGGAAGATGGGTGAAGAGAGAGAAATTGTATTTAACCCAGTGTTCTGAGTTGTCATTTTTGAGACCCTAGCATAGCTGGGTAAAGGCAAGCAGAGGGCATGACAGCAAATCCATTTCTGACAGAATCTCATATGCAAACTGGAGAAACAGCCTGAGAAGAAAGAGTGAAAGAGAAGAAAGAGTGAAACATACTGGGAAAAAAGGGAAAGATTTGGGGTTGGAAAAGTCAGAGGAAACAGTGTTAGGAAGAAATGACATGAGCAAGTATTCTGATAGAGGTGCTGACAACTTAGCAAAATAAATTTAATTTTCATTTTAAAATACTATCATTCTTGGTGTTTCAAATGAACAAAATTCTTTTTTAAAAAAATGAAATTTATGTAAGGATTACTCATAGAAGATTTTGGAGTTTTGTGCTGTTATTTTCTTCTTCTTTTTTTGGTTCTGGATCAGTGAAAGGCCCAAGGAACAGAGTAGGTTTTATTTTTTTTCCATCTAGGTGGAATGACTCAATTACTGTAGTCTGTGTTTTGATTATCTATTGCTTCATAACAAATTACCCCAAAACTTGCTGGCTTAAAACAAGTATTTTATTATTTCCTATGATTCTGTGAGTTGGCTGGGCTCGGCTGGGTGGCTCTTGTGCTGGTTTTACCTGGAGTCTCTTAGGCAGTTGCAGTCAGATGGTGGCTGTGGCTGGACATCCAAGGTGGCTTCTTCACACATGTGTCTGGCACCTCAGTGTTCCTCATGTGGCTTTTTCAACAGGGTGCTGTGGTACTCCTACAGGGTAGCTAAGAGTGCCAAGAGGAGAAAGCAGAAGCTGCTGGTCCTCTTAATGTCTGTTCTCAGAAGTCCCAGAATATTTCTTGTGCAGTATTCTCTTGGTCAAAGCCAGGGACAAGGTCAGTCCTAGCCTATCCAAGGGCAGGAGAAATAGGCTTTATCTCTTGATGTGAGAAGCAGTATGTGCACACAAGGAGGGGAGGAGTTGTTTGCTGCCATCTTTGGAAACTACCTACGTACAATCAGCAATCAGCATCCTTTAGCTCTCTCATCTGTGTTTAGTTTTTCTTTGATTACATTAGAGAATTTTTAACTATCTTCACCTCCTCCTTTAACATCTCACCACTGAATGTTATTACATTTTAAAATTATTTTTAATTGAAAAATAATTGTATATATATATTTGGGGTACAATGTGATGTTTCGATGTACATATACATTATAGAAAGATTCAATCAAACTACTTACCATATCTATCACTTCACAAACTTTTTTTTTGGGGGGTGAGAGCATTAAAAATCTATTATTTTAGCAATTTTGAAATATATAATAAGGCCGGGCATGGTGGCTCACGCCTGTAATCCCATCACTTTGGGAGGCCAAGGCGGGCGGATCACAAGGTCAGGAGATCGAGACCATCCTGGCTAACATGGTGAAACCCTGTCTTTACTAAAAAATACAAAAAATTAGCCAGGCATGGTGGCAGGCGCCTCTAGTCCCAGCTACTCAGGAGGCTGAGGCAGGAGAATGGTGTGAACCCGGGAGGCAGAGCTTGCAGTGAGCCGAGATCGTGCCACTACACTCCAGCCTAGGTGACAGAGCGAGACTCCATCTCAAAAAAAAAAAAAAAAGAAAAAAAGAAATATATAACAAATTATTATTCACTCTGGCCACCATGCGGTACAATTGGTTACTAAAACTTATTCTTCCAATCTAATTGAAATTTTGTGCCCTTTGACCAAAATCTTCCCTTTCCCTATCTCTCCCCCTCCCTCCAGCCTTTGGTAACTACCATTCTACTCTCTGTTTCTGTGAGAACAACTTAAGATTCCACATGTAAGTGAGATTATACAGTATTTTTCTTTCTGTGCTTTGCTTAGCATATTTTTTTCTCTTTTTTTCTGTTTGGTTGATTAGGTTATTTTTCATTACTGATTGAATTATTTTTTTCTGCTTAGCTCAAGACCAGTGTATACATCGACTCACAGAAGTATTTGAGTAAGCCTAATCATTGTTGAACTGTGATGGGGAAAGGATTCAGCCTTGGGACATGTGACCTTTGTGTACAGGTATAAGAAATTCCTACTAAGTTTTAGGTCCCAGAACTGGACTAGGCCATGAGAGACCCAACCCATCCTAGTAGGCAAATCATTTTCCAGTTTTATATTTGAGTTCATTAGTAAATAAGTTTACTTTCCAATATAGACACCCCCTCCACTGCGCCATAACCAGAGACTCAGCATTGAAAAGGTGATGCTCCACTCTGTGTCTTTGCTTAGCTAAGGTGAAGGGGACAGGTCTGCCACCCTGGTATATTTTGGTGTTCTCTCATTGGCAGTCTTAGTGAAGGCTCATGAGAGCTTCCTCACAGAGGTTTGCGAGGATTAGAACTGAGTGGAATAGACCTGTTCCAGGGAAAAGTGAAGCCGAGGATAACAGTGAGATTGAGTCCTTTAGGACCACAGACCAGAACCTTTACTCAACTCTGATGTTAAGCTATAAATCTACTTTAGAAGTTTATGGAACAATTCAGCTTGTTCTTCCAGGCTTTTGAAAATGAAGGTTAAGGCTGGGCACGGTGGCTCATGCCTATAATCCTGTAATCCCAGCACTTTGGGAGGCCGAGGCAGGTGGATCACTTGAGGTCAGGAATTCGAGACCAGCCTGGCCAACATGGTGAAACCCTGTCTCTACTAAAAATACAAAAATTAGCCAGGCATGGTGGTGCCTGCCTGTAATTCCAGCTACTCGGGAGGTTGAGGCAGGAGAATCACTTGAACTCGGGAAGCGGAGGTTGCAGTGAGCCGAGATCACGCCATTGCACTCCAGCCTGGGCGACAAGAGCGAGACTCCATCTCAAAAAAGAAAATGAAGGTTAAGTTTTGGCAAAGTGATTTGTATAGATCTGTAATACATCATGTTCTAATGAGGGCCAATGAGTTGTTCTAAGTAATTTCTGATTTCCATTAAAAATGATTCATGAAAAAATAAGCTCATCAGAGAGAGAGAGAGAGAGAGAGAGACCACTTTTGAAATGAGAAAAATTGACAGAATAGAAAAAGAGAAAGTCTCTTTTCTCTCTTCCTCCCCAAGCCCCCCTCATCACTGGTTACTTATTTGAGCATCCTTTATCAGCATCTAATGAGAATGAGAGCATAGTGGGATGCCATGTGACCTTTTGAGTAGGAGTTAGAAGCTCTTACGAAGTTTCCAGCCTGATGTCACTTCAGATCCAGGTCCTTAATATTTAAAAAAAAAAACAAAAAACAAAAAACAAAAAACAACAACAACAACAAAAAAAGAAACAAAAAAAAAACTCTTAGGTGATTCAAATGAGCAGCCAAGTTTGAGAAGCAGAGCTCTACTGGAGCAGTGCTTCTGCAACTTGAATGTACATGCAAATCTCCTGGGGACCTGGTTAAAAATGCAGATTGAGTGGAGCCTGAGAGTCTGCATTTCTAACAAGCTCCCAATGGAGGCTGATGCTGCTGGACAATGGACTGTGGACCACACTTTGAGAATATAGAGCAGAGGGCAGGAAACTTTTCACATATGAAGGCCTGAGAGTAAATATATTGGATTTTGCAGGTCATGTGGTCGCTGTTGCAGCAACCCAAATATACCTGTAGTACAGAGCAGCAATAGGCAACAGGCAAACAAATGGGTGTGGCTGTGTGCCAATAAAACTTTATTTACAACACCTGGCAGGATCCTGAATTTGTCTTACAGACCCTGAGCCAATAAAACTTTATTTATAACCCCAGGCAGTATCCTGAATTTATTTTACAGACGGTGACTTGCCAACTTGGTCTAGAGCTTTCCTTGTCTCAAGTTTTTGACCAGTATCTTGCTTCTTCCCTGTTTTGTTGGGCTGAATCTTAGATAAGAATTAAATGGTTTTGAAAGAGGTTACTCAATGGCTTTGTTGAACTGATGAATAATTGATGATGACATTTAGGCTGTGTTTACAAACAGCCCCAATTGTCCCTTGGTTGTGGCTCATTGCTTTGCCTCGAGTATAGGTGGCCTTTCTGATTTCTCTCCCTAGACTGCCTCTTCAGAGGTGGATCCAAACAGAGCTAGGGTTTATGCTGAAATGTGGCCCATGGGCATCTCAGAATAAATAACCAGGTCTGAACTGTGGAGGCAGAGGCTGGCTTCACGTCACTTTTCCTTGACCTGCATTTTACAACTCATCTCTGGAGTTTTGTCTAAGGCGACAGAGGCTGGTATTTTGGCTATCTGAGAGGTAGAGAGCAGAGAGGTTCCTGGACATGTACAGTTTGTGTTAAGATAGGTCATACCCCAGATATGGCTATTAATGGTAGTAGAGGGTTAAATGTTGCTGATAATATATTCTAATAAGTAGATAATACAGAAACAAGTTGTCAGAGTTTTGGGGGGACCCAAATTTGGAACCAAAGACTCAAAGCTCAGAAGAGTTCCCTCTTGTGGGCTTCAGGAGTGAGGTGCAAAGTTCCTGGTCTGCTGCTCATGGTAAATTTCCTGCATTTCAAACCCCAAAGTCAGGCCTAAGCTTCAGGAAAGTTTTCAGTTTAATTGCTTCAAAACGGAAACAGACTGTCATCTATCTTTATGACAATGCTAGGATTCCTAAGGGAGAGGTGTTACTCCTCTTCTGAAATGGGAGGATGTGGGCCAGGAATCCTTGGGTCAGGGATGCTAATGGTAGACTCCATTTCTCAGCATGGTTTTGGCTGGGAATTTCCTCCATGAGATTGACCCTTCTCTCCCTGAGGTGCCATTTTCTGGAATACCGCCTTCTCTCTGCTGGTAAAATCTAATTTACCTTAGTGCCTTGACTGGTCTGCAAAATAAATGTTCTGACATTTTCTGACAGGAGAGCCTGTCCTCTCTCCTTTCTGCTTCTTTATCATTCTTGTACTTTCTTGCCTGTCCTTTTCTGTTTTGACCTTCCCTCTTGGCCAAGTCTTGTCTTCCAGGGGCTCTTGGTCAAAGTTTAGTCCCACCGATGTCCAGAACCGAAAGCTCAGTGGTATTACTTTTAGAGAAGGAGGGAGAACCTCTTAAAAGCATACTTAAAATTCTATCTGTGTGTGTCTTTTCATCCTTATATCTGAGAATATTATTTGTCTTGGCATGTTGAATATGGTTATTAATGCAGATGTGGTCTGTGCCTTACATGTTATTCAGTTGGTTTTGATTTATAAAAAATGAATAATAATTATATAATAGAATATTATTTTTAATCCCTCAGAAGACAATATATGTTGGGAAAACATGAACTTTGAAGTCAGATTAAGGCTAAATTAACCTGGGTGAGAAGTTGGTTTTGGCCCTCGTTGCCTGTGTAGACTTGGGGTGAGTTGTGCTCCTTTTCTGAGTCTCAGCTTATCAGCTGTAAAATGGGGATGATCTGTACCTACCTTGTACAGTTAGGGTAGGATTTGGATCTGATGATGAAGTAAAGAACTTAGCACAGTACCTGGTATATAGTAGAGGTTTAATGAAGAGCATTACTTTTGTTATTTAAAAAATTATGTCTATTGTTTCTGTGTCTGTTTAGCTCTGAGATCTCCTCCTCTTTGAAAATGTCCTTTCCACAAGGCCCTTCCCTTCCCATCCATTCCATCTCATCCTCTACCTTCTTCTGTTTTATCTCTTGCATCCCATTCTCTACATATGACCAACTATGAACTCCTGAGGGAAAGAAATCCACTTTATTAAACTGTGTGTTTTCACTCCTTCTAAACACAACAACATGGATAAATTTCACAGATGTATTGTTGAGTGAAAGAAGCCAAATACAAAAGAGTACACACTTTTTTTTGAAGTTCAAGAACAGGAAAAAGTAATTTATGGAGATAGAGATCAGGATAGTTGTTCTTTTGAAGGTGGAAGGGTTATTCACTGGGGAGGTACCCAGAGGAGTCTTTGGGATGCTATAAATGTTTTAAATCTTGTCTCAGACCTACTAACACAGATGTGTGTATGTTTTAAAAAATATTTGATAGTATTTGTACACTTTGTATGTTATAGCGCAATAAAAATTTTAAAAGATGTTTCCCAGTATGCAGGGCTTATTTGCCCTTTGGTGATCATTCAGTAAAAGGTTGAATATTTAATGGATGTCATGATGAAGTAAGTGATCAATTTTTTTTTGAGACAGGGTCTTGCTCTGTCACGTAGGCTGGAGTGCAGTGGCACCATCACAGCTCACTGCAGCCTTGATCTCGGGCTCAAGAGATCCTCCTGCCTCAGCTTCCTGAGTAACTGGGACTATAGGCATGTACCACAATGCCAAACTAATTTATTGTTTTGTAAAGATGGTGTCTCCCTACGTTGCCCAGGCTGGTCTTGAACTCCTGGGCTCAAGCCCCCACCTTGGCCTCCCAAAATGCTGAGATTACAGGTGTGAGCCACCACACCTGGCCCTAAGTGGTTAATCTTAATCCCCATGTGACCAAGACCAAATTTTAAGGAAGAAGTAGCATACATTTTGGAGAACATGGTAGACATAATTCTTAATTTATAGCCCGAATTCACGCTGTTATTCACAGCACTACTTGAATCTTCACATAGCTGTTTCAGAAAATATAGTAAATGCAAATGGAAGGACTTGCAATTTCAGACAGTTTTTGCAGGTGGCGGGGCAGGGGACACAGAGTGGAGATACAGTCCCATCAGGCTGGTGGAAAACATCATTTTTAATTGATTGTCTATTGCATATATGCCCCTCTTTTCCCACCCTCCCTTTGTCCTTCTATTAATTCTACTTGGAAATAAAATCTGCAACTCTAATAGATACTACTGACACTTGTGCGGCAATTCTACCAGATGGCATTCGAATCTTGGGTGTTCTATGAAAAATGGAAAGACCAAACACATGCACAAATAAATGAAGGTTGAATTAATCTTTATAATTAAACGGAATATTACCCTGCTATGACTGATTTTTGCTTTCAAACTGGATTGCGTGCTAATTTTTCAGTGAACTGTAATTGTATTAACATGGCTTTTTAGATGCCTGAAAGTACTTAAAAATAGATTTTGCCAAGTTACTGAGAGAAAAGTTATTAGAACTTTTAATCTAAACATCTCTAAGATCTTGAGGTATATTTATATCCTGACTTACAGCTGCAAAGCACTTTCCAATAGTTTTTTATTATTTGTCCCTTATCATCCTGGGATTTAGGTGGCATTGGCCAGAAATTGGGTTGAATTACAAGTGCCTGAGGCACATTAGAAATTTGATGTCCTACTATGTACCACAAAAATTAAAAATAAAAATTAGAAAACAAATATGTACAACTGCTATGTACCCACAAAAATTAAAAAAAAAATGAGTGGGAGGGAAGGTGGTAGTGTTTTCTCCATAAAGTGAACCTACTAGCTTAGTAGTGGTGACTATTAGTGAAATCCCTAAGGATTATTGAAGCAGAGGATGAATCCCCTACTTCTGAACTGATAACACAGTGTTGGGGGTTCTCAGAAGTGGGTCCAGCAGCCTTGGTACCATGGCAAGTACCATGATCTAGAGCAGAGAGTATCTCAAACTTGAGCAGGCATGAGAATCCCCTATAGTAGTGGTTTTCAACCCAGTGATATTACACACCTGGAGACATTTGGCAATGTCTGGAGATATTTTTGATCACAACTGGGGGGACAGAGGGTGTTACTGGCATTTAGTGGGTAGAGGCCAGGAATGCTGCTAAATATCCTACAATCCACAGAACAGTCCCCATAGATAAGAATGATTCTTTCCCAAATGTCAATAGTGCCAAGGTTGAGAAACCCTGCCTCACGGTAAGGCTCATTATAATGCAGATTCCTGGGTCCCGGTTCAGAGGCATTCTAATTCAAGAGATCTAGTGTTGTCCCACAAATGTGTGTTTTCAACGAGCTCCCACGTGACGCAGATGCTGCCAGTCCAAAGACAAAGCTTTGGGAAGCCCTAAGCTAGAGGATGCCAATGTCAAAGGAACAAGCCATATATGTGGGCATTGGCCCTATGACATTCCCCTCTTTTAGAAAAATGATATGAAAATTCCCACGTGCATTTATTGATTGATTGATTGAGACGGAGTCTTGCTCTGTTGCCCAGGCTGGAGTGCAGTGGCATGATATCGGCTCACTGCAACCTCTGCCTGCCGAGTTTAAGCAGTTCTCCTGTCTCAGCCTCCCGAGTAGCTGGGATTACAGGTGCATGCCACCATGCCTGGCTAATTTTTGTATTTTTAGTAGAAACGAGATTTCACCATATTGGTCAGGCTGGTTTCAAACTTCTGACCTCAGGTGATCCACCCGCCTCGACCTTCCAAAGTGCTGGGATTACAGGTGTGAGCCATCATGCCCAGCCCACACTTGCCTAATTTAATAATTCACCAAAGTTATCTCATTTGATCTCTCCCCACCACTTTATGAAGGAGGTACTTCACAAGGTTTTTAGGTGGTAAAGAATTGTTCATATAAGAGCTAACCTTAAAGGAAAGAATGACAACAATTCCCGCTTGAACTGTTGATGAGACAAGGGGATATGTTTATCTAAGTTAATCTCCATCTTGCCTCCTGTTCAAATAAGTAATTTAACAATTGGAGGAGGATTAAGTAGCTGATTAAATTTCTCTGAGAAATGTTAGGTGTTAGGGCCTTGGTATTTCAGGTGTGTTTCTAAGCCCTTTCATCCTTGACATTTGAACATGTTTTAAAATAATTTGTAAGTATTTTTTCCCATTCCCCAAAAAAATGCATTGATTTATTTCATAGCATCTATTCCCATTTTGGTTAATATTTCTATACTGGCTGTGTTTTAAATGTAGATACTTACCTCAACACAATATGTATGAGTATTACAGCTAATTATACAATTATTTAGTTAGTATTTAATTATATATTTCTATCTTGATGAAACTTTCCGAAAAGATGAACTTTTGTGCCTCATTTTTCCCTTGCTATCTTTACTATCGGTTTTGAAAAATGGGGAAACCTCTTGTGTAGAAGAGGGGCTGGCAAACCATTTCTGTAAAGAGACAAATAGTAAACATCTTCGGCATTGTGTGGGCTATATGGCTTCTGTGGCAACTACTCAAACTCCGCTGTTGTAGCATGAAAGTGACAATAAACAATACTTAAATGAATGTGGCTGTCGTCAGAGAGAAAAAAGAAACTTTTCCTTTACCACTTTAGGTTTAATATCAGGGCCTGTGAATTAAACTATAAAAGATGGATTAACGAGAGAAAAACAAAGTTGATTCACTAACCTGCATGAGAGCTTACAGAAAACAGATCCCAAAGAAACAGAATTGGGGGCTTATATATTGTCTTAAGAAGGGGTAGGGCTAGGATTTCAAGGGACAATAAATGGTGGGAAATGACTGAGAAATATGTGAGAGGAACAAACAAAGTCAGGCTGGCTTTAATAAGGTCTGTTTATGTAAGTTCTCATCCTGGCGCCAACTCTTTATCGCCTGTGAGAGGAGTTACTCCTTCCCCCGGTGCAGGAAGTCTCTCTTAAAAGGGGGATTTATGACAGTTGAATTCTTTTGGAAGGCTCTGCTTGTAGGTAGATAAGGGAAGCATGGAGAAAGCCTCTTTCTGCTTGTCTTGATTCTCAGATACCTTCAGCACAAAATAATCCTTTGCTACAGTGCATATTCTGGACCAATAAAACTTTCTTTCCAAAAAGCAGGTGGCAGACTGGCTTGGGCTGTTGTTTACTGAGCCCTGATATAGAGCTCTGTGAGTGAGACAGAGACAAACATAATTTATTTTGGCTCATATAAAAGCCTAAATGTGATATAGGATTGTTTCCACTCTTGGGCTGTTATCATTTTGGTTATGTCTGGATAAATGGGCTTAGCTAATTGAGGCTTAGGGTATTCATTTGAATAGGTCTAGCAGCTGTTCTATTTGCAAACTTTGTGAGCAGTTAACCACATATAATCAAAACTAATAAAAACATTGATTTAAAAATTTATTATTTGGCCACTGTCCTGCCTAGTTTCTTTTCATTTTTTTTTTTTTTTAAATTTTTATCTTTTGGGACCGGGTCTCACTCTGTTGCCCAGGCTGGAGTGCAGTGGCACAATCTTGGCTCACTGCAACCTCTGCCTCCCAGGTTCAAGTGATCCTTCTGCCTCAGCCTCCCAAGTAGCTGGGACTTCAGGTGCAAGCCACCACACCCAGCTAATTTTTGTATTTTTAGTAGAGACAGGGTTTCACCATGTTGGCCAGGCTGGAACTCCTGACCTCAAGTGATCCACTTGCCTCAGCCTCCCAAAGTGCTGGAATAACAGGTGTGAGCCACGGTGCCCAGCTCCTGCCCAATTTTAAAGGAAATAAATGGGCCGGGCATGGTGGCTCACACCTGCCATCCCAGCACTTTGGGAGGCAGAGGTGAGCAGATTGCTTGAGTCCAGGAGTTTGAGACCAGCCTGGACAACATGGTGAAACCCTGTCTATATTAAACAAACAAACAAATCAATAAAGGAAATAAATGACAGTTGCCTCTGTTTTGATGGTAATATTGCTACCACTCTCAGGAAGATGGGTGTGTGGTTTTATTAATTAGTCACAAGGTGGCTTTGGGTTCTAAAGTCTACTGCTACTACCTGCTCCATCTATTTACCAAGAAAACTCAAATATTACTTTCTTTCTTTAACTTTGTTCAGTACAGGGTTCACCCAAGAACGAGGAGCAGCACAAAGACACCAGGGAAATGTGTAGTGCCAGTATGGCAAAATTAAGATTTACTTGTGCCAGAGTAGTTTCCTTTTGCAGACTGAAGAAACTGCCCACCTCCAAGACACATTGAGTTGATGTTTTAGGAGAAAGTGTGGATGGCGCTGGTTTAGAATTTGGAACATGCCTTCATAGAACGTTGTCTATCTCAGAGAGTAATGAGGGTTTTCTGCTATACTGGGGCATTACTCACATAGGGTTGAGGCTGGATGACCTGAAATCTGATCTTTCCTGTCTTCTAGTTCTTGTACTATTAGAACTGTGATTTTCACTTAGCCCTCTGAGTCATGGAAGTGCTTATCTATCTTCTACCTCTGCATGATGCATCTGCTTGTGGACCACACCCAAAAGCAATTTGCAGAATTCAAGTTTTTGAAGAGTCATAATAAATCAGTGCAATTTTTATCAAGAGAATACAATTTGATTAATCAGATAACTGCATTGTTATTATTTGTGGGATCCTGATAGACCCAGAGGATATTAAAGCCTGTTCCCTTGACTAATTTTCATCAATACCATTAGCTCTGCCTAGGGCAGTATCTTCAGCTAAGGCATCTATACTAGTCAATCATTTGTTTGGCATTAGGGAAACTGCCATTGTTTTGAATGATAGTGTAATTCATGTATAGTATCCTGAACTTCTGGGTGCTTAAAGCTCAGAATTTTGATTGATGTTTAATAGTTATTACAGAACTCATCAGAGAAAATGAGCCCTTGGCATGATCGAGCCTGACTGAAGCTTTCAAAGCCACTGCAAGCTTAGGAAAGTTGCCCTATAAATTTTTTATGAAAGGGCAGTGATCAGTTGTTCCATTTTTTTCTTATGTTGGTTAAATTAATAAAAAATAAAAAATATGCTATGAGACTTAACCACGTATACTAAACATACAGCTATTTAATTAAGTGATTAAAGGGATCTCTTTGATGTGATACATGCAAGACATTTGAGAATTTATCTGACTCTCCTAAATAGCCAAGTCAGTGGGGATTAAAATAAATGAGCTTTCTGTCTTCCTTTCTGTAGATCAGCTTAATACTAAGTGGCTTTGAAAATTCAGGAGTAAAGCAGTCAACCTAGCCAATCTTTAAATCAGTTCACTCACATGTATAAAAAGTAGATGCCATTTCAGAGCTCACAGCTGAATAAAGCAGAATTATGCCTGATTCTGTTCTTACCACCAGCATTATCAAGTTGTAGTATACCGTATTGAAAATTCTGGGAAGGTGGGGGTGATTTGAGAGTTTAAATCATGTTGTATGTTAGGTTTTCAATGTTCTTCATCTTTCTGAGTTCATTTGTGATAGCTATTGTCTCTCTCTTCGAATAATAATCTTTGCAAACTCTCTGTTGTCTCCATGGAAATGAATTGTGATTTTTAAAGCTCTAGCCCTAAGACTTTAGGGCAGGGAGTCAACTCCCAAGCAACTGAGGTCTGTTGCATGTAAATGGTAGTAATAGCAAAGAGCAAAACAGAAACAAATAAAAATCTTGATAGCTAAGCCATGCATGCACGTGTACACACATGATGCTGTTGATCATGGATCAGTGTGGAAGCACTGTTAAGCACTTACTGTGTACTAGCCCCTGTGTCATGAATTGAGGCAACTCAGTGAATAACCTAGCTTTATTTAATTATCTGTGTTGGCTTAGTAAGCTATGGCCCTTGGGCCATATTTGGCATTCTGCCTGTTTTTGTGTGAACCACAAGTTAGAAATGGATTTCACATTTTTTCAATAGTTTAAAAAAATCAGCTGGGTACAGTGGCTCATGCCTGGAACCCCAGTATTTAGGGAGGGAGAGGCAGGAGGATTGCTTGAGCCCAGGACTTTGAGACCTGCCTGGGCAACGTAGTGAGACCTGGTTCTCCACAAAAAGGAAAAATACAAGCAAAGAAACAACAACAACAACAAAATGACAAAAGACAAAAAACACGCCAAGTGTAAACAATCAAAATAATAATATATTATGATACATGAAAGTTGTATGAGATTCAAATTTCAGTGTCTATAAAGTTTTATTGGAACAGAGTCACAGCCATTCCTTTCTGTGTTGTTCTAGCTTGTTTCTGCTTTCTCAGGTACAATGACAGAGCTGAGTAGTTGTGCAGAGGCCATATGGGCTGCAAAGCCTAAAGTGTTTACTATCTGGCCCTTTACAGAAAACGTTTGCTTATTCTTGATCTGGGTAAGGTAAACTTCATAATTCCTTTATTATCTGAATACTTCTGTCAACTCTGTATTTCACTTTATTGGTATTAGAACTAAATGTATCCATATTCTACAGATGAGGAAACTGAGGAACAGAGAGATTCAGAAAATTCAGGTATTGCTAATACCTTATATGATGATGATAACTTGTTATAGAATAGTTTTCCTCAGCTTTTTAAATAAAAATGCAGTTAAGTAATGGATAATATTACGTTTGTGTGTTCTTTTAGCATTAAGGAGAGTCCTGAGCTTAGATTTTATGTTCAGTAAGTGTATTAGTCTGTTATCATGCTGCTAATAAAGACATACCTGGGACTGAGTAATTTATAAAGAAAGAGGTTTAATTGACTCACAGTTCCACATGGCTGGGGAGGCCTAACAATCATGGCGAAAGGCAAACGAAGAGCAAAGTCATGACTTGCATGGCAGCAGGCAAGCAAGAGAAAGCATGTGCAGGCTGGGCGTGGTGTCTCATGCCTGTAATCCCAGCACTTTGGGAGGCTGAGGCAGGTGGATCACCTGAGTCAGGAGTTCGAGACCAGCCTGGCCAACATGGTAAAACCCTATCTCTACTAAAAACACAAAAAATTAGCCGGACGTGGTGGCAGGCGCCTGTCATCCCAGCTACTCAGGAGGCTGAGGCAGGAGAATCACTTGAACCCAGGAGGTGGAGGTTGCAGTGAGCTGAGATTGTGGCATTGCACTCCAGCCTGGGCAACAAGAGTGAAACTCCGTCTCAAAAAACGCATGTGCAGAGGAACTCCCCTTTATAAAACCATCAGATCTCCTGAGACTTATTTACTATCAAGAGAACAGCACGGGAAACACCCATCCCCATGATTCAGTTACCTCCCACTGGGTCCCTCCCATGACGTGGGAATTATGGGAGCTACAGTTTGAGATTTGGGTGGGGACACAGCCAAACCATATGAGTAAATATTTGTTGATTGATTGAAATAGCTTACATAAAATAAATAGTTTTGTTTGCCACCAAGAATTAATTGCATTGGAAGCTGACTGTGGTGGCTCACACCTGTAATCCCAGCACTTTGGGAGGCCGAGGTGGACATATCATTTGAGATCAGGAGTTCGAGACCAGCCTGGCCAACATGATGAAACTCTGTCTGTACTAAAAAATACAGAAATTAGCCGGGCATGGTGGTGCATGCCTGTAATCCCAGCTACTTGGTTGGGGGGTTGGTGGCTGAGGCAGAAGAAGCTTGAACCCAAGAGGCGGAGGTTGCAGTGGGCTGAGATTGCGCCACTACACTCCAACCTGGGCGACAGAGTGAGGCTCCATCTCAAAAAAAAAAAAAAAAAAAAAAAAAATTAATTGCAATGGATTTTATACCTTGCTTAATTTTCCAGAATGTTTTATATGTTCTCACAAAATCTCTCGTTTCCCCCCTTTTTTCTCTCCTGTGGTAAGATCAGTGTTAATATTGAAATATACCTTAATGTTAGCTGGGCATAGTGGCACATGCCTGTGATCCCAGCTACTTGGTAGTCTGAGGCACAAGAATTACTTGAACCTGGGAGGTGGAGGTTGCAATGAGCTGAGATCGTGCCACTGCACTCCAGCCTGGATGACATCATGAGACTGTCTCAAGACAACAAGAACAAAACCCGGGGAAATGTACCTTGGTGTGAACAGCACTGAATGATGTTTATGATCACATGTTAATCCTCTTATATTTAAAGGTTAAATGTAAAATCTAGCTTTTTATATTTGCTGATACTATTGATGACATAGATCAGAGTGGGTTTATCAAATTATTCATTATATGAATTAATATTTATTGAGTATTGGTCGCTTGCTATGTTACCTGTGGTAACATGGTGATTAGGTGGAATAGGCTATTGGTTTAATTTGAATAGTATTAGAAGATTCTCTCAGCTACAAAACTTCTCATTTAATTGTATTTATTCCTTTGGCTAATAAACTACTCTTTTAAATAAAAGTATTTCTGCCGAGTAAATATATTAGATTGCTATTAGTCACTTACATTCTATTATAAACTAGTTTGAGGCCCCAATGGCAGCTAGTGGATTAGCAACCTTGAAGAATTAATAGTTTTGATGGATGAGAAGGAAAGGGGGAGATTTCTCTGGAGCACAGAGCACAGAAAGGCCAACTAGGGTATGATGGTATTGCAAGTGGTATGAACACATAGGACCTGCTAGGTATTGAAAGGAACAGATACAAGAAAGCGAAAGAGGAGGAAGGCAGAAACCAAGATGGCAAGTGCTAAAGGCAACCTGTATCTTTAATTTTTTCTAGGGTTAGGTTTGGTAGTGTTTCTTGTGTCTGTTTTCAGAGGTGTGCCAATAGTGGCTCTCAAAAGAGTCCTCCAACTTTTAGGGGGCTGCGAATAGCCTGGATTCTTTTGACTCATATGCAGAGTCTGGCTTTGCTAGGAAAATCTCCTACTGTGCTCCAAGAAGCTTGTACATTTGTCTTCCATTGATAAGAGGGTTGCATCAATAGCTTTTCTCCCTAGGCATTTCTTTTCTCATTATTTTTTCTCTCACTAAAAGTGTGGTCTTCTGAAACTGGACCTATGACTAAAGACAGTGACATTATTTCTCAGGGGTTTCAGGTTATTTGGTTAGGAGTATAAGATGACCTGGACTCCTCTGGAAGACCCTCCAAACAGACACACAACAGTTATTCCAAATCCTTGGAAGAAGTCATGTTTCTACTTTCTTGGTGTAGTCTATAACTAACATTTGCTCATCATGTACTCTGAACCAAGGGAAAAGAAGTGTTTTACATGCGTTGTCATCCTGAACTCTTGCAGATAACGCTGTGAAGTAGGTACTAATTTTTAGTATTTTTTTTTTCAACATCTGATGTAAAGGAGAGTGTGTTAGGATTACATTAGCTATTGGAAAACATGGCACATAATGCCTCAAACAAATAAGGGCTTTATTTTCTGTATGTCATGAAGGGGAAAGAGGGAGGCAGTCCAGGTCTAATATGCTGGGCTTCAAATGCCATCAGCTTTTCATCCCACCATCTTCAGCATGTAGATTTTTCCTCATATGTGTTGCCTTTTGATTACTAGATGGCTGCTCTGCCTCTGGCATTGCATCAGCATTCCAGAAAGGAAGAAGAGGAAAGACTAAAGCAGTAGTTCTCAACTGGAGCTGATTTTGCCACCAGCGGACATTTGGCAATATATGGAGATATTTTTGGTTGTCACAACTTGCGGAGCGGGGCATGGGTTGCTCCTGGTATTGAATTTGTAGAAGCCAAAGATGCTGCTAAACATCCTACAATTTACAGGACAACCCCCACAACAAGAATTATCTGGCCCAAAGTGTTGAGAAACCCTGGACTCAAGGCAGAAGGCACATGCTGATGAATCTGTCCCCTTTTAAAATGGATTATTGGAAGCGCAACAAGAAGTTTTTCTTAAATGTCATTGGCCCGAATTTCATCCCGTAGCTGACTCCAGTTGTAAAGAAAACTGGGCAACATAGCTATTTTGTTGTTGTTGTTGAGTCCATTGTCATCCTGAGCAGAATTGGAGTCCTGATAGTAAGAGAAGAAAGGGAGAATAGATATTAGGTAGACAGTAGGCAGTGTTTATTTCAAAAGTTAAGTACTCTCCCTAAGGTCACAGAGGTAGTGAAGATCAGCAGCTGCGTAAACCTCCTCTATTGAGGAAGGATGTCCAGCTGTCAAGTGCAGCTTCTCTCCAGATGTCTGTATGAATAAAGCATGAAAATGCATGCACTGGGTATGGAAAGCCCTGGAGTTTTTGATCAGCCACAGACAGCCTAGGAAATATTTCTTGCAGGATATAATATACAATCTGTTAAATATTTATATCACTGCTCTCTCAGTATTTACAGTGGGACTTGCCTTTCCTTTTTGTCCATGTAACCAATAGGGTAATTAATCTCAGACCTGACTCACTAATACTTTGCCCTTCAAGCCATCAAACTATTGGTGCTTCTCTTCTCCCATTCTGAAAAATTAAAAAGCGATGTGATTACTATTTGCCTTACTTAGGGTTCATTCAGGAAAACAGACACTCTTCTAAGTATATCAACCAGCAAGACATTTAATATAGGGAATTGGAGGCTTAGGCAACCACTCCGAGGGCTGGGGAGTGAAGGGCAGAGTCTGCCAATGATCTCTGCTGCTTATACACCAAAGAGGTCTTTCTAAGGAGAATGCCTGGAAGTTTCTGGAAAAGGGCTGTATCTGCTGTCTGCAGATGCCCACATGTCTGTATATGGCTACCAACAGCAAATGAATGGCATCTCCTCTTCTACCTCTGGAATTGCCTATGAGTGCTCCTCATTGGCAGTCTAACCTGGAGCCATGAGATATTGCAAGATGTAGTTCTGAAGCTTCTCAGGGAAAAATGTAGGATGAGGAGAAGTTGACAACGAAGTCTGTGGCAGAAAAAAACATTTGAGTCTGAATAGAGGTATACATATATAGCACATTTTAGGGAGAAGAACACTCTAGTCAGATGTTGGCAATGTTGCTACTAGTATTATTACCTTATTCTAGGTATGTATCTTTGGGAGGTAAATAGGGATTCTTTATATCTGTTCTGATTGTTCTGATTCTCTTCAAGTTACGGTGATGCTACATAAATAATAAAAAAGGATTCAATAACCTGCATAGATGGTGCAGAAGGTAACATATTCTGTGAGGCTCTGTGGTGCAGTGGGGGGTCCCAGAGATGAGGTTTAAAAAACAGTGCATAATTCACCAGCATGCTCTGGAAAGACCAGTCTTCAGAAAACAATTGTGAATGACTCAGCTTGTTCGTTCGTTCGTTCTCTTTCTTTCCTTCTTTCTTTCTCTTTCTCTCTCTTTCTTTCTCTCTTTCTTTCTTTTTTCTTTCTTTCTTTCTTTTTCTTTTCTTCTCTCTCTCTCTCTCTCAAACTGTCTGGAATTCTTGCTATAGTTATGCATATGACTTATAGTGAGCTGATAAAATATAGTGCAAAGTTAAATACGATGCAGGAAATAATAGAACAATCTCAGAATGAGGTAACCTGTAGACATACGAACTAGTTTGGTGTTGGGGGTAGAGTTGTAACCTCTAGTTATCTGCTATCTGGGTCACATCAAGCTTTTAGTGTGTGTAACTCACAGGGTTTTGAAGGTATAATTTGATCTGTGCTATACTTGAGTCTCTGAAACAGCAAAACCCATTATGACTATGTCCTACAGCCCTTGTAAAATCCTAAGTCTTGAGTTTCAGGATTCTGCTGATATTTAATATTTGAATTATTTCAAGGAAAATAAGGAAACTGTACTATCTTATTCTGTTTATTTCTTGAGTGAGGAAAATCGAAAGGGACTAAAGAACTCGTTGCCAAGAGCAGCGTCCAAAGGTCACTGGTTTTGCTTTGCGGCTTTGCTGGAAAAAAACCAATGTGTTTGGGGTTGCCTAGGTCTTACGTTAGGTCATCTGGAGGCAGATCTGGAGATGAGAATTCCTGTGTAAGTGATTTACTAAACAAATACTCCCAGGAGAAATCAGTAAGGGAATGGGAGAAGCAAGACAGGGAGGGGTGAGAGTCCAATTTCAGGAGACATCTCAGAACTAGTCTGATCCTGCAGGGAACTTTGGAAGTACAAATTATACCTCAGAGTTTATCCTGAATTGAGGCAAGGGGGCTGTGCTTTCATATTGCTGCTTAGGGCCGCTTGGGCGGAGGCGGAGGCGGAGGCGGAGGCGGAGGCGGAGGCGGAGGCGCGGGTGCGGGTGCGGGTGCGGGTGCGGGTGCGGGTGCGGGTGCAGGTGCAGGTGCAGGTGCAGGTGCAGGCAGGGTGGGTAGAAGGCAAATAAACTCCCAGGAACTAGCTGTTTTTGATTGCAGGCAAGGAGCTCCAGAAGCTCCTAGGGCAGGCCTTCAAAAAGTCTCAGGTGTTGTCCATTAGAAAAGAAAACCAGATGCTGGAGGGAGGCACAGAAGTTATAAAAGGGATCCCACGGAATCTGGTCAGAGCCCTGACAGTGTACTTGTAAGCTTGTCTTTTGCTTTTACGAAACCCAGAATCTGGGGAAGGGAGAGAGAAATTTTTCACATGGAACTGTGAAGTTTCTCTAAAGCAAGGGTTGACGAACTTTTTCTAGAAAGGGCCAGATAAAATATTTGAGGCTTTGTGGGCCACAGGGTGTCTGACCCGATTATTCAACTCTACAGCTGTACTGCAGAAGCAGCCATAGATGACAGGTAAACAAATGAGTGTGCCTATGTTCCAATAAAACTTTATTTATAAAAACAGGGGTAGGGTAGCTGGATTTGGCCCAGGGACCATATTTTGCAAATCTCTGCTCTTGAGGTTCTTCATATGTGCCTGTTTTTCCTTTATTTATACCCTATCTGTTATAAAACACAGAGGATCATTAGTACCTTTGTCTATCTAAATGATGGTTACGACATTATGATGTATCTTAAATTATTCTAGACCACTGCCTCCAATCTTCCTGGCATCCTGGCCATCTTTCACAATGTTGCAAAGATAATCTTCCTGAAGCATGACTCATCTCCTTTTATTCCCATGCTAAACATATTTAGCTCTCTCTTAGCTGTAAAATAAAATTTAGGCTTGTTAACATGGCACTCAGGAATCCCTGTGATCTGACCCCAGGCCAATTTTCCTGCCTTATTTTCTGCTCTCCATCCTCATGTACTTATAGTCCTGCTACATTAAATTACTCGCCCTCTCTTCAATATGCCATTATCGTGTGTGTTTGCTATCTCCTTGTAGTTTTTTTCATTTTTATGTATTTAAGCTGACTACATATATATACTGACAAAATTATATATATATATGATGTACAACATGATGTTTTGATACATGTATACATTAGAGAATGGATAAATTAACATATCCATCACCTCATATATTTATCATTTTTGTGATAACATTTAAAATCTACTCCCTTAGCCATTTTCAAGTGTACGATACATTGTTATTAACTATAGTCACTGTGTTGTACAATACATCTCCTAAACTTATTCCTCTTATCTAACTGAAATTTTGTATCTTTTGACCAACTCCCTAACCCATTCCTCCACCCCTGGTAACCACCATCCTACTATACTGTCTCCTATGAGTCTGACTGTTTAAAATTCCACATGAATGAGATCATGCAGTATTTGCCTTTCCGTGCCTAGCTTATTTCACTTAGCATGAAGTCCTACAGGTTCATCCACGTTGTCACAAGTGACAGGATTTTCTTCTTTTTTAAAGCTGAATAGTATTCCATTGTGTATATATACTACATTTTTAATCCATTCCTCTGTCGATAGACATTTAGGCTAATTCCATATCTTGGCTATTTTGAATAGTGCTTCAGTGAACATGGAGGCGCTGATATCTCATTAGCGTACTGATTTCATTTCCTTTGGCTATATCCCCAGAAGTAGGATTACTGCTTCGTATGGCAGATATATTTTTAATTTTTAGAGGAACCCCCATAGCGTTTTTCTTTTCTCTCTCTTTTTTTTTTTTTTTTTTTGAGACAGAGTCTCACTCTGTCGCCCAGGCTGGAGTGCAGTGGCGTGATCTCGGCTCACTGCAAGCTCCGCCTCCTGGGTTCACGGCATTCTCCTGCCTCAGTCTCCTGAGTAGCTGGGACAACAGGTGCTCGCCACCATGCCCGGGTAATCTGTTTTTTTTTTTGTATTTTTAGTAGAGACGGGGTTTCACCGTGTTAGCCAGGATGGTCTCGATCTCCTGACCTTGTGATCTGCCCGCCTTGGCCTCCCAAAGTGCTGGGATTACAGGCGTGAGCCACCGCGCCTGGCTTCCATAGTGTTTTTCACAGTGACTGTATCAAATTATATTGCCATCAACAGTGCTCAAGAGTTGCCTTTTCTCCACACCCTTGCTAACACTTACTATCTCTTGTCTTGTTGATAATTGCCATTCTAACTGGTGATAGGTAATATCTCATTGTGTTTTTAATTTTTATTTCCCTGATGAATAATGATGTGGATCATTAAAAAAATATGTTGACCATTTGTATGTCTTCTTTTGAGAAATGTATTTTCATTTTATTTTCCCTTTTTAATTACTTAACTTATTTATTTATTTTGAGACAGGTTCTTGTTCTGTTACCCAGGCTGGAGTGCAGTAATGTGATCATAGCTCACTGCAGCCTCTACCGCCCAGGCTCAAGTGATCCTCCTGCCTCAACCTCCCAACTAATTGGAACTATAGGCAGGTGCCACCATGCCCGGCTTATTTTTATTCTTTATTTTTGTAGAGACAGGGTCCCACTGCATTGCCCAGGTTGGTCTTGAATTCCTGGCCCCAAGCAATCCTCCTGCCTCAGCCTCCCAAAGCTCTGGGATTACAGGCATGAACCACTGTGCCCGACCTCCTTTCCCCATTTTTTAACCAGGTTATTTGCTTTATTGATATTGAGTTGAGTTTTAAATATATTTTGGATATTAACCCTTTATCAGATGTATGGTTTGTACATATTTTTGCCTCCATCTTTGCCCCTGTTTCTTCTCCTGGAATGTTCTTCTAGCTCTACATTTTGAAATCCTAACCATTCTCTAAGACTCGATTCAGTCACCTTCTCCATTAAGCATTTTCTCCATGCAGAAACAGTCTCTGCTCTGGACTTTGATAACAATATTGTCTATTTCTATGAAAATTTTTATTTTGTTTACATTGTACTGGACAGTTATTTGCTACATTCACTACATTTTTAGTATACCGAGGTTTTTCAGTATATATCTATCTACTTTTGCCCTTCACAGTGGCTTGCATATAGTAGATATTCAGTAAATGGAGTTTTCAGATGAAGGGCACACTTCTACATCTTGTGATTATTAATGATTTAAGTGCTGAAACTCTGACATTATTTTTCTTTTTCCTTTTTATAGGCGAGAGCTGTTTTGGCAAAAGTTGGCTATCCAGACTTTATAATGAATGATACTCATGTTAATGAAGACCTCAAAGCAGTAAGTGCTATATTTATTGTACTTTTTTTTTTTTTCCCCCTGGCAAGTTTTACTGGCCTTGTGCCTTTCAACTAACCCAAGTCCAAGCAATTAAAACTGGTGATGCCAGAAAACACCAACTTTTGATTAATTCCTTGGCTAGATATGAGCCTGAATATGCCAGGCAGATCACAAGATTTAGGGCAGATTCAAAATAAAGGAAGTGTCAGAAACGATGCATAGCTGAGTGGGTACCATAAAACAAATGGACTTGGGTTTGGCCTAATTTGATCATAAAAGAAAGAATTAAGCAAATTGAGTATTTTACAATTAGTGAGCATGTTCTAATGGCAAATGCATCATGTTTGTTGTTAAACACTTTTTATTTGCTTCATTCATATTAAATGAATAGTAATAAATCTGCCTACTGGGACTTAACTTCATTAAACTTTATGAGTGTTTTGGCAAATTAAGTGCATATACATATGACTCTGTAATTTATTGTGAATTGGATTGTGTATTTGCAGTAAGTTACTGATGAAAAATAGTCATAATTCTTTTTTATTCCAATATTTTTGGACATGTATTTTCCGGTAGGTATATTAATTATAGGCCTTTCTAATCACAACGACTGTTATTTCCTCTCCTACAAATAGTTCTGATCAACGATTTTTCTTCCTCATTTAAAAAACCTGTTTTTACCATTCACTAGATTGTCTTGAAAACGTAGTCTTTTGAAATTCTTTAAGTAACTATGCTTCTGAGGTATAGCTCTTTCCTGAAATTGTGGCTCAACAAGTGGCATATCTGAAAGCAATCCCAGCTTTGGAGACGAGCATCAAAATTTTACAAGACTATTCAAAAGTGAGAGAAAGCATTAATTAGATTCTTCCTCCATTGGGCTCTAAGATATAGCCTCCCAAAATATTGATACAGTTGCTCTGGAAGAAAATAATTATGCCTCATAGCATCCTAAAACTCAGACAGTCTATCTTATTTTGTTTTGATGATGCTGAAAATTCCATTATTATTATCATAACTAAAAATGTTGAAGCACTTGACATATTCATGTACATTAACTTTTAATTCCTTCAGTGATTCTGTGAAATAGATGATGTTCATTCCCATTTTGCAGAAAAGGACATAGAGACTCAATAATTTAAGTGAGCTCCTCAGTTGCACACAGAGTTTCAGAGCCAGGACTGAAATCTGGGCTCAGGAAGCTCTGCCTGTAATCAGAGAAGGGGTTCTTGAGGGTCCTTTTTAGGCAGCTGTGCTGGAGTAACAGAAGCGTCAGGGTGGAGGAGACTTGGTGGGGGCAGTGTGACCAGAGCTGTTGGAAGAAGAGCAGAGGGAAGGCCATATTATCAAACAGTTAAGAGCACAGGCTCCAGTATCATGGGCCTGGGTTTGAATTCTGCTTCTTCCACTGACTAGCTGTTTCATCCTGTGTAGGTTACTTAACTTCAGTTAGCGTCCCTTTGGTTATCTGGCTACTGGAAATATCATAATCAAGTCTTAGTATTGTTGGGAAGATTAGATGAGATTATATAAACGTAAAAACACCTGGCATAATACTCTGACACAGAGTATAGCCTACTCCCTATAAAGGGGAGCTTTAATATGGACCATCTGTGGTCCATTTTCAAATCAGCCTTATAAAATATTCCATTTCATTGATCCTTAATAGAAATAGACTGCAGCGTGAATTTACAGGAAAGCAAAAAGCACACTGGGTATTTTAAACAGGGAATTTAATATGGGAAATAGGTTGGAAGGCAAGAAAAGGGAAAATAGATAAACCACAGGTTAACCTGCTGTTGCTATAAGAAGAATATCACCAGGGCACAAAGTACCTTAGCAGGAGAACCTGGGTAACTCCATACAATTGGTACATGTTCTGAGTCAGGATGTGGATGAGAAGGTTTGAGAGACAGTTTGGTGTAGAGGTTATAAATAGGGACCCTGGAGTCAAAGTGCCTGGAGTAAAACCCCCAGTCTACCATGTACTACCGTGTTACCTAGGGTAGGTTATGTATCCTCTCTGTGCCTTTCTTCATCTGAAGAATGAAGGTGATATCCCTCCCATATAGCATTTCTGGGAGGATCAAATAAGTTAACATATTTAAAGTGTTTAGAATGAACCCGAGCATACAATCAGCACAATGTAAGTGTTAGCTATGACATCCTCAATTCACACTTGTGGTAGTGGACATTTTGGTTTGAAAAAGTCCTCATGAATTAACTCATACACTGTCCAGGTCCCTCAAATTGATTTAAAAGGGTATACAGATGGAGCAGTCTCAAGCTTTAATCGAATAAGGTAGCACTTAAGGCTTACTCACAATATTTAGTTGATCAAGTTTTGTTGGCATTCTGTTGCTAAGTTGAGAGCCCCAAATTTAAGGACCCATTGAATGCAATATCTTTTGTGAAAAGAAACCAGATGCCAAACAGGATGCCATGTTGGCTATGCTTCTTTGTTTCTCTGGGGCCTGAACTGAAGCGGTTACACACCAAGATTTTTAATCACTTCTTTGAAGAAATGGCTTTCATCTGACTCATTGCCAAAACAGACACAATTACACCCAAGAGTTTGAACAGTTTAAAAACCTGACAGTGAAAAAAATTCCAGGTACACGAAGTAAAAAGACATTTGTATTCAGAAACCGATGGTTTTAGTCCATTTTCACATTGCTATAAAGAAATACCTGAGACTGGATAATTTACAGAGGAAAGAGGTTTAATTGACTCACAGTTCCACATGGCTGGGGAGGCCTCAGGAAACCTACAATCATGGCAGAAAGTGAAGGGGAAACAGGCACCTTCTTCACAAGGCGGCAGGAGGGAAGAATGAGAGTTCAGGAAAAAACTGCCACTTTAAAAACCGTCAGAACTTGTGAGAACTCGCTATCATGAGAACAGCATGGGGGAAACTGCCCCCATGATTCATTCATCTCCCTTCCTTGACATATGGGGATTACAGAGATTTGGGCTCTCTCACTTTCTCTCCCCCTCAATCCCTGCCCTTTTCTTTTTCTGACAATGGCTTCAGTCCCTCCTCCAAAGCTCAGCTCTGGAGTGGCAGTTCTCCTCTACTCTTCTAAGTGACGGTACCATCACCTCCTCCGTTTTGTGACACTAGACACAGGAGTAGCAGCTGTGCTACTCCCGTGACTCTCACAGAGCCAGATCATATCACTGATAGATGAAATGAATAAAACCCACCCTAAAAGGTAAAGGATGACATTGCAGTATTGTCACTGAGGGCAATAGCAAATAGACTGAAGTATTCCTGGTACACAATGAGACTGTTTTCAGTTTTAAGAAACATGTGGATAAGGACTCCTGTGAGAAATTTCTGGTAATACGAGCTCTGAGCATAGAGGCTGTTACAAATGAAAAACAGCATGCTGCATTGGAGACAGGTGGAGATATGATTCATCAGGCACAAATGCAAAAGGAAAGAGGAGCGAAATTACCTGATGGATCAGATGAAGGTCAAGGAAAAATGCTGAAAATGGAAGTTGGGCTTATGTGGAAATAAAAGCAAATGAGATAGAATTAAGAGGTAAATATGCAAAAGAATCAAATTTTTTTGATGACAAGGTAAACTGAGGTACTCAGCAAAGCATTTCTGAATAACAATCCTGTGGTTTTGGAAAAGAACAAGAAGAAATAAAATGCCCTTTATTTGAATCCCCATCAACATGCAGGGAAGCCTATTAGCCTAAATAGGTAGGCATCGGCCCATTTTCAAATCAGCCTAATAAAGTATTCCATTTCGTTGATTCTTAATAGAAATAGATTCAAGCAGTGAGTTTCTACCAATTTTGGAAATATTTCAATATTAGCGAGGAAAGCAAAAAGCACACTAGGCATTTTAAACAGTGAGTTTAATACATGAAATATGTTGGAAGGCAAGAAGAGGGAAAAATGAGATAAACCACAGATTAGTAACTTTAGAAAGCAGCTGCTACTCCTGTGTCTAGGGTCACAGAAGGGAGGAGGTGATGGTCCCGTCACTTAGCAGAGTAGAGGAGAACTGCCACTCCAGAGCTGAGCTTTGCAGGAGGAACTGAAGATTCTTCCAGAGTCACTGTCAGAAAAAGAAAAGGGAGGGAGTAGATGGGGAGAGAGAGTGAGAGGCGGCAACACAGCACCCTTTTCTCTCCTGCAACCCACTGATTTCCTCTAGCGCCTCCTATTTGCAGGAAGGTAATTGGCAAAGGAGCTTGGGAAACAGTTTTCAGATTTCCAGTCCCCAGCATTACGGAACAGAGTGAAAGGGTAGGCAGCACGTAGCTGAAAAACTATAGGTAAATAACCAGCACAATTAAGGACATTACTCATTCTTGTGAAAGCCAATGGAGAATTGCAGTAAGGACTAAAGTCAGAATCATGGCTGGCCTCCATTTACTTAGGAGAATTGGAAATGAGAAATGTTTCAGAGGCCAAAGTTTCTGGTGAGTGATACACACATATATACATATAATGTGCATATAGGGATATGCAGATATGTGAACCTGTGTAAGATTCTCTGGGGTGGGTCTGGTCTGCTTTGGCCAGTGAAAAGCTAGTGTGTATGTGCGTGTGTGTGTGTGTGTACATGACAGACAGTGCTACTATGCAAGAGTGAGGTGATATTCAGATGGAATGCTGCAGAAAAAGAGGTTGTTAAAATATTAAAATAATTATTTACTATTTGTTAACAAAAAACATTGCACTCAGCTCTTTCAAGGGACCCCTGGCCATCATGGCACTGGAGAGCTAAGGGTGGGCATTGGAGGTGGGGCACCCTGGTGCCCCTCAGCCTTCCAGCCAGACCTCTGTAACTCTCTCACATTGGCCTTTATCCAGACTGTTCCACTCATCAGAGCAGACCAAGACCAGCCCCAGTGTGGAGGTGGGATATCTGGTTCCAGTGCTAGTGTGCTGGCTGGAACTCCCTCAGACCCACCTTCACATAGCTGTTTGTGGGAATTGCATCCTCCATGGTACACTGTATATGTGGATTATTAAACATTTTGAACATCATCCCAGTATATATTAGGTTGGTGCAAAAGTAATTGTGGTTTTTGTCATTATTTTTTAATGCCAAAAACTGCACTTACTTTTGCACCAACATAATAAGTATGTCTACATGTACAGACACACATTACTTTTGGGCAAAGCCATCTAAACACACCCATCTTGCATATTGATTTGTTGTTTGAATAAGGGAACATGTAGATATGAAATACAAATTCCATTAAGTATTCAGAAAATTCTTTGGTTGCCTAACACAAAATCTTTCTAATAGATATTTGGATATATCTCTGAGTATCTTTAAATGGATTTAAATTAAATGAAAGGTGTCCTAGAATTTACACATCCTACTGGCACAGTAAGGAAAGTACCACAATTAGTGCTTCAGTATTTTTCATCTGCCTGTTCTTACATGTAGGCCGAGGGCTATACTACAGATCATTTGCATTCCTATGTACTGTCTTATAAACATGTACTTATCCTACAGAGAAGCTGAACAGGTTTCCTTGTTATGCGCTTACAGGTTCCCCATCTTTGGGGTGGTGGTGGTGGTAATAACTTTATTCTTCCATTTAGTCTGTGGATCTGGGATAGGATATTCAAGAAGAGAAATGTAGGCTCTACTGAATTTTATGATCAGGACAGCTATTCCTAGGAAATGACACAAGAGTCCCAATTAATTCCCCAAAGGTCACGCAATTGAAAAGTCAAGAGATGGAATTGATTGAAAGTGATCAACTTGACCTAGACTTTTTCCAGTAACTGAAAGGACAAGAGGCTTTTGAGCCAAGTATTGTCTCTTGCCGAATTTAATTTTTTCATTTTGGAGATTACAAGCGGCTTTAAAATATTCATGTGAATTCATTCTTGTTTCTACTTCTACAACAAACAGAACTTTCCTAATAGTTGTTGGGCTTCAATTCTTTTTCTCATCCAAGGGCCTTTTGAAATATTTAAAATTATCAAAATATTATTGCAATTAGCAAGTCTTCTAAAAGTAAAAACTGATCCCACTGATAATATTTTTTAAAAGTCAATATTTTTGAAGGAAATTCCTCTGAGAAAATTTCCCAGAAAGTATTCTGAGCCCAATAACATATCTGAATTTTCTATCAGTTACAATCACATTCTGAAGGTTTTGGCAGAAAATTTGGGAAATAGAGAAAACACACTCATAATATTGCTACATAATATATATACATATACACCATGGAATACTATGCAGCCATAAAAAAGGATGAGTTTGTGTCCTTTGTAGGGACATGGATGCAGCTGGAAACCATCATTCTTAGCAAACTATCACAAGAACAGAAAACCAAACACCGCATGTTCTCACTCATAGGTGGGAACTGAACAATGAGATCACTTGGACTCGGGAAGGAGAACATCACACACCAGGGCCTATCATGGGGAGGGGGGAAGGGGGAGGGATTGCATTGGGAGTTATACCTGATGTAAATGACGAGTTGATGGGTGCTGACGAGTTGATGGGTGCAGCACACCAACATGGCACAAATATACATATGTAACAAACCTGCACGTTGTGCACGTGTACCCTAGAACTTAAAGTATAATAATAAAATATATATATATATATACTTCTGTTACAGTTTATTAATTTGTTTTTCTCTATTTCTGTACAGCTGTAATTGATGTTTATATATAATTTGGTATACCAGCCTTTACAGTTAACATATTGTTTTGTTACTGTCTTTATAGCCTTTGTTACCATTATTTTAACAGTTGTATAGCATTTCAAGTAAGTTGTGTCATGATTTATTTAATCACTGCTTCTACTCCCATCCTCAATCTTAGTTTGTCCTTGAATCATTGGTTTACTTATTAAGACCAATGAAAATAACATTGGAGTCAGAGCCAAATGACTTGGACAGTGTAGCTTTGCCAAATTCCATAATCTCCTTAGCCCTGTTTCCCATCTATCATATGTGAATAACAGTGACTGGCCCCTGCCTACCCCCAAACACTTAACCTGTCTCAAGGAAAAGAAGTAAGACCTGTCCTCTATTACTTGTGATTTCCATTAAATAAATGGAATAGATAATTAAACCAGGCTAATACTCTCAACTTAATAATGAAAACAATTTTTAAATTATCTTTCTAAACATAGATAAGCTATGGCAAATTGTAATTAATTACCTCTGAGTTTTGTTTCCCCCAATTATTTTCAGGGTTCTGGTAGGTCCTTACTTATCTAAAGTATTTTTAGACTTGGGACCCTTTTCTTTACAAGTTTTTTTTTTTTTAAGACAGAGTCTCACTTTATCGCCCAGGCTGGAGTGCAGTGGCAAGATCTCAGCTCACTGCAACCTCCGCCTCCCGGGTTCAAGTGATTCTTCTGCCTCAGTCTCCCGAGTAGCTGGGATTACAGGCATGTGCCACCACACCTGGTGAATTTTCATATTTTTAGTAGGGGTGGGGTTTCACCATGTTGGCCAGGCTGGCCTCGAACTCCTGACCTCAAGTGATCCGCCAGCCTCAGCCTCCCAAAGTGTTGGGATTATAGGTATGAGTCACTGCGCCTGGCCCTTTAGAAAGTTTTGAGATGGCTTTCTGTTTAATGTCTGTAGACCAACCT
This sequence comes from Macaca nemestrina, assembly GCF_043159975.1. NCBI lineage: Eukaryota > Metazoa > Chordata > Mammalia > Primates > Cercopithecidae > Macaca > Macaca nemestrina. The sequence goes on along the minus strand of NC_092145.1, from coordinate 138,509,672 downwards.
GAATGTCAAGGGATTTTGTTTTTCAGATGGAACAGTAATGAAAGTATCACAATTAGCAAGCTTTCTAAAAGCAAAAACTGACCCCACTGATATTATTTTTAAAAAGTCAGTATTTTTGAAGGAAATTCCTCTGAGAGAATTTCCCAGAATGTGTTCTGAAGCTGAGAACATACCTGAATTTTCTATCAGTTACAATCATATTCTGAAGGTTTTGGTAGAGCTATCTTGGAAACAAAAGCTGAAAAAGGCAAAGGGTTGAACAGTGGACACATCTTTTAACCATATGATCTGGGAATGTCTTAGGATTGCTAGTAAGGTTGCTTTCTATAGCAAGGTGCTTACTCTGTTTCTTCTCAGGCTAAAATAAACCTTTATCTTAAAATACAATCAATTATAAGATTTTGGCCAGCGTGGTGGCCCACACCTGTAATCCCAGCACTTTGGGAGGCCAAGGCGGGCGGATCACTTGAGTCCGGGAATTCAAGGCCAGCCTGGCTAACATGGCAAGACCCCATCTGTACTAAAAATATAAAAATTAGCTGGGCATGGTGGTGCATGTCTGTAATACCAGCTACTCAGGAGGCTGAGGCACAAGACTCGAATGAACCTGGGAGGTGGAGGTGGAGGTTTCAGTGAGCTGAGATTTCATCTCTGCACTCTAGGTGTCCAAGGGTGACAGAGTGAGACTCTGTCTCCAAAAAAAAAAAAAAAAAAAAAAAAAAAAAAAAAATATATATATATATATATATATGATTTCTTTTTATTTTGAAACATTTCAAATGTCGGAACATGAGTAAAATAATTTGAACACATCTATTTTAGCACATATTAAACATACTGCCATATTAGCTTTGTACATGCACACACACATTTTAAATGAATGAAAGAGATGCGTTTGAAATTCTGTCTGTAATCTTCCTTGATCTAATCTCCTTCCTCTGTGTCTATCTCCATCTCTGCATATAAACACTACCTTGAGTTCAGTCTTATTATTGTTGTTCCCATGCCTTTCTTTATGCTTTTGCTACATAGGCATATGTCCATAAACAGCATACAGTGTTGTTTTTCATGTTTAAAAACTTTAAATTTCCTCATAGATATAACTTACCTTATTCACTCTGCATAATTTTTAAGATTATTTCATGTTCATGCACACAGAACAATCATTTAAACTGTTGGGTTGCCTTTCATTATGTGAATATACCACAATTTGTTATCAGCCCCTCTTCTCCGTGCAAGCAGTTTGAGGTACAATTTAAAGTCATAGCTTTATAATTTGTTGGCCAAGCAGAACGCAGACGATGCCAGGAATCAATACTTTTATTTCTGCCTTTGTCCATGTGCCTTCGGTTATTCTACTCCTTCCTTTATATTTTGGCTTGGTCTCCTGGAAAGATTGTTAAGATGACTCGTTAACAAAAACTTCTCCACAGACATGAGTACCCACTCTGTGTTAGGGAGGAGCTAAATGTGAGCCAGACATTGGTCCACAAATAGGTGACTGTCAAGCCTATTACCATCAAATTGCATATATACATTCATATCTATAATGTAATGCCTGTGGGTTTCATATACATGCATATTTTACTTTTTGCTTTTAAAAGACTATTAAAGTTATAAAAATTACAGTTAATAAGAATTTGGTTACCTTTGGTTATTTCCTTATTCAAAGGTGCATTTTTCTTAATTTCCATAGTAATATATTTAAAAACCAAAGCACTGGAGGTCACTACAAACTACTACATTAACAGCTCCACAGATCTTGTTTGCAATAAATAGCTAGGTTAGGTATTGCTAGTTTTGTAGATGGAGTGCCTATAGAATGGAAACTGTCTGCCATTCTCCTTCCAAAACAAGAAAAGGAACGAAAAAATCAATTGTATCTGTTTCCCTGTCTTAATAGACAACATTGTTGTGAGCTGGTACCAACTTCCGGTGTTCCCATGCAAGCTATAATCTATGATTTGCCTCTGTAATTTCATTAATATTTAGTGACCAGAGACTTTTTGAGTGTTAACAGATACATTCTGTTAATAATTATTCTGGTGACTTCATTGTGCTTATGGTAGAAAATAGGTCCCTGAATCACATTTATTTTTTTCCTTTATGAACAACTACCAATTATTTGACTAAATCATTGTCTGTAAGCTAAATGAGTTTTCAGCCAACTAAACTGCATGTTACTAAAAAAAACTTATGTGACAAATAAATAAAGTACACATTTTAAAAAAGATCAAGGACTTGTGAGCCAAGAAATTTCAAACCAAAGATAATATGTTTTGTAAAGGTTAAAGTAGATTTTTCAATTAGAATGTAAATGGAATGCATTGTAAATGACTGCAGCTTCTCTTATGTTTTTACTGTGATCCAGAAATGACTGTATTGATTTTTGAAGTTTTTACGTTAAAAGAAAATCACTGAGACTAAATTTCATGGCTTTGTGAATTCTGGGTTAACTGATGACAGCGGAGAGAGGCTGTGACTGCTGCAGCTTCTCTGCTAGTTGCTCCTTCCTATGCTGAAGAATGTTTTTAGAGCCATCTTTTATCTTTACTTAGAACAATGATGTTGTGGTTTGTTTTATTCAGATCAAGTTTTCAGAATCCGACTACTTTGGCAACGTCCTACAAACTCGCAAGTATTTAGCACAGTCTGATTTCTTCTGGCTAAGAAAAGCCGTTCCAAAAACAGAGTGAGTATTAAAAAAAAGTTAAATAGATAAATACATTGGTGAGAAGCGGAGTCTCTTTAGATTAAACTTTGTAATTCCCCTCAAGTCAGAGTAGCTGGCTTGCCAGTTAACTTGTTTTTAGCAAAATCTGTGTCATGTTTTGCCAACTCTTATTTTTTATATTATGTGATTCAGATCTTAAGTCTAATTACAGGTCCCCCATTTCTAGCATCAACACGTATCAAGAGAAGGCTTATTAGGATGCAAACATTAAAGTTATTTCTAGATCTAGTTATGAATATATAGAGAGGGAAAAATTTCTCTGGATTTTTACATTCATGTAGTAACTTTCGAAGATCTTAAAGAATAAATACTTTAAAAAAACCCTATGATTAGAAACGACAAAGTAAATGTATAGAAGCAACTAGAAAATATTTGTTGAGGTAATGCCTATCAAAGAACTGATAGCTATATTGTTTTTATCTAATAGCAGTTATGGTTTATTTGCCTTCCTCTCAGCTGCCTATAGGAGTTTTTCCTACAGATAGGAGGGTTTCCTTAGGTACTTTTAGGCCCAGGGCCCACCAGCTATGATTTCTTCCCTTAGCAAAATGTCAGTGATGATGACAATGATGATGGTAGCAGCTAACAATTATTATTTGTTTACATCGTACCAGAAAGTGCTTTACAATTTTTAATTCATTTTATCCTCATAGGAATTTGGCATGGTATAGATACTGTTATCCCCATTTTACAGGAAAATAAAAGGCTTACAACTGAGAAATTCTTCAGCTTAGGTTTGGATCACATTTTGTTCTGTCTGCTGCTGCTTTTGATTCCTGGGACTGGATTCTGTTGTGCTAAGGCCCACTTCTCCAATGCTTTTTTTCTCTCTCTTCTCCAGATTGGATGATGTCTATTGATCTGTTTTCAACTCCAGAATTTCTTTTTAAATTTAATTGTATTATTATTTTTAGACTTAGTTTTTATTTCAATAGGTTTTGGGGGTATTGCGGGATCTGGCCAGCAGCCCACAATGCAACGGGGCTCTCTCTTTCCAGGCGGGATCAGCAGGTCGAGAAATAATAGACACACACGAGATAGTGAAAGCTGGGTCCAGGGGGGTCACTGCCTTCTGGTCCCGCGGTGCCAACAATGCACTGGATATGCCAGCATTTATTATTAAGTTTAGTGAGGGCGGGGGTAGGTTGGTGAGGGATTTAGGGTCATTTGATTATGAGGTGAGATGGTCACATGGGGATGAAGTAATTCTTTAACGTAACATCCGTATGCAGAAGTACAGTATACAGAGGTAAGAATTTACAATATAGTGCGTGCATCAGTCATTTCTAACAGAGCCTTAAAACAGAAACACAGTCTTTCCATAACCTATGATTAGCAAGATATTAATCAGCAGTAACAGTTACAGCAAAGGCTGGTTACAAATAATTCATAGAGACAGGATGTGAAGTTAGACAACCGGTTAGACCAGAATTTCTCAGAAGGGAGTATGTCTTAACCCTAAAGAGGCCTAGAAGAGCCACAGCAAGATGAGGGCATTTATAGCCCTGTCTTATCCATGTGGACAGGCGCCCCCCATGCATCCATTTATAGGCTCTCCACGAGCGTCACATTCCATTCCCAGAGCTATGAACATCTGCTTTTCTGGGATAGGAATCTTGGTGATGTGAAACCTCCCTGGCTACATATCCATTCACAGGCTCTCTGCAGGGGGAAGCACATCACGCACTGTTGGCTCATTCTGGCAGTCCAACCTGCCATTGTCTTTACACAATCCTGCATGCAATTTTATATTTACAATAATCAGGAGCATTTCATCTTTTATTCCATAGCAATAGTTTCAGGGGGTCTCCCTACATGGGGGAACAGGTGGTAGTTGGTTACATGAATAAGTTCTTTAGTGGCGATTTCTGAGATTTCAGTGCACCCATCACTTGAGCAGTCTACATGTACACTATATTAGTGTGTAGTATTTTATTCCTCATCCCCCTCCCACTCCTTTCCCCAGGTCTCCAAAGTCCATTGTATCATTCTTACTCCTCTGTGTCCTCATAGCTTAGCTCCCTCTTAGGAGTGAGAACATACAATGTTTGGTTTTCCATTCCTGAGTTACATAAGATAATGGTCTCCAATTCCATCCAGGTTGCTGTGAATGCCATTATTTCATTCCTTGTTATGGCTGACAACTCCAGAATTTCCATTTGTTTTTTATAGTTTCTATTTTTCTGTTGTAATTCTTTGTTAAGTCATTGTCATCATATTTTTCTATTTATTCTTTGAATAAAATTTATTTTAATTATTTAAAGTCATCTATAATAGCCACTTTCAAGTCTTTGCTAAATCTAATATCTGGGCTCAAACTAACTGGAGTTAGTTTCTATTGATTGCTTTTTTTTTTTTTTTTTTTAACAGTTTTTCCTTTGCATAACATTTTGTTGTTGTTGCTAATGACAGTTTAGATAGTATGTTGTAGCAACTCTGGATTCTGATTTATTTTTCTGGGGTTTTTAAAAGCAAACAAAAAAAAGTAACTGTCCTAACATACTGCAGAATAGATCTTCTCTGTAGTATGCAGCTGTCGATGTCTCTGCTCAGTTTTTTAACTCTTATTTGTAGGTTTTAGCCTCACTTCCTAATGGTTGTCCCTGTGTCTACATAGCTCAGTGCTCAGTGATTAGGTCAGAGCTTGTGCTCAAACACCTTGAGTCTACAGGGTTTCTACCCTCTGCCAGTTGCTCTGTGTGTGGGTTGGGAGCACCTTCAAAATTACAGCCAGTTCTCAGTCCACCTTCAATTTCACCTTCCACCAGGCCGTCACTGGTCTTCCCTACACATGTGCCTAGTTTCCCAGTCAGCCAGGGATGTATGGAGTACTTATTCAGCTCTTCTATTACTATGTCAGTTACAGGATCTCTCTTTTAAATTTCTGACTGGGTTTTCCTCATTGGTTTTTTACTAAGTTGGTCATTCAAAAATTAAAAAAAAAAATTGTGGGTACCTAGTAGGTGTACAGATTTATGAGGTACATAAGATATTCCAATACAGGCATAGAGTGTGTAATAACCACATCAGGGCAAATGGGGTATCCATAGCCTCAAGCATTTATCCTTTCTTTATGTTACAAACAGTCCAATTATACACATTGTTATTTTTAAATCTATAATAAATTGTTGACTGTAGTCACCCTGTTATGCAATCAAATACTAGATCTTATTCATTCTATCTAACTATATTTTTGTACCCATTAACCATCCCCACTTACCTCGACCCAGTACCCTTCTCAGCCTCATTCTACTCTCTGTCTCCATGAGTTCAATTGTTTTAATTTTTAGTTCCCACAAATAAGTGAGAACATGTGAAGTTTGTCTGGGGCTGGTTTATTTCACTTAATATTCTCTAGTTTCATCCATGTTGTTGTAAATGACAAGATTTCATTCTTTTTTGTGGCTTAATAGTACTCTATTTTATATATGTACCACATTTTCTTTATCCATTTGTCTGTTGATGAACACACAGGTTGCTTCTAAATCTTGGCTATTGTAAACAGTTCTACAATAAACATGGAAGAGCAGATGTCTCTTTGATATACTGATTTTCTTTCTTTTAGGTATATACCCAGTAGTGGGATTGCTGGACTGTAAGGTAGCCCTATTTTTAGTTGTTTGAGGAACCTCCAAACTGTTCTCCATAGTGGTTGTACTAATTTACATTCCCTCTAACAGAGTATTGAGGGTTCTCTTTTCTCAACAGCCTCACCAGAATTTGTTTTTTCCTGTCTTTTGAATAAAAGTCATTTTCACTGGAGTAAGATGATATCTCATTGTAATTTTTGATTTGCATTTATCTGATAATCATTGATGTTGTGCACCTTTTCATATACCTGTTTGCCTTTTGTATGTCTTCATTTGAGAAATGTCTATTCAGATCTTTGTGTCTATGTGTCTGTTTTTATGCCAATATCATGCTATTTTGGTTACTATAGCTCTGTAGTATAATTTGAAGTCAAGTAATGTGATTCCTCCAGTTTTGTTGTTTTTGCTTAGGATAACATTGGCTATTCTGGATCTTTTGTGGTTCCATATAAATTTTAGGATTTTTTTTTTTCTATTTCTGTGAAGAACGTCATTGATACTTTGATGGGGATTACAGTGAATCTGTAGATTGCTTTTGGTACTATGGGCATTTTCACAGTATTGATTCTTCTAATCCATTAACATGGAATAGCTTTACTTTTTTGTGTCCTCTTCAATTTCTTGCATCAACGTGTTTATAGTTTTCATTGTAGAGACCTTTCACTTCTTTGGCTAAGTTTATTCCTAGGTATTTTATTTCATTTGCAGCTATTGTAAATGAGATTATTTTCTTGACTTCTTTTACAGATTGCTTTCTCTTAGAATATAGAAATGCTACTGATATTTGTATGTTGATTTTGTATCCTGCAACTTTACTCAATTTGTTTATCATTTTAATAGTTTTTTGGTGGAGTCTTTAGATTTTTCCAAATATAAGATCATATTGTCTACAAACAGGGGTAATTTGACTTCTTTCTTTCTTTTCTTTTCTTCTTCTTTTTTTTTGAGACAGAGTCTTGCTCTGTCACCCAGACTGGAGTGCAGTGGTGCACGGTCTCTGATCACTGCAAGCTCCGCCTCCCAGGTTCACGCCATTCTCCTGCCTCAGCCTCCCCAGTAGCTGGGACTACAGGCGCCTGCCACCACGCCCAGCTAATTTTTTGTATTTTTTGTATTTTTTTTTTTTTTTAATAGAGACGGGGTTTCACCGTGTTAACCAGGATGGTCTCGATCTCCTGACCTCATGATCCACCCACCTCGGCCTCCCAAAGTGTTGGGATTACAGGCGTGAGCCACTGTGCCCGGCCAACTTCTTTCTTTCTAATTTGGATGCCCCTTATTTCTTTCTGTTGTCTGATTACTCTGGCTAGGACTTCTAGTACTATGTTGAATAACAGTGGTAAAAGTGGGCCTCCTTGTCTTGTCTAGATCTTAGAGGAAAGGCTTTCAGTTTTTCCCCATTCAGTGTGATACTAGCTGTGGCTCTGTCATATATGGCTATTACTGTGTTGAGGTATATTCCTTCCATACCCAGTTTTTTCAGGGTTTTTATCCTGAAATGATGTTGAATTTTATTAAATGCTTCTTTAGCATCAATTTACGTGATCATATGCCCTGTGTTTCTTCCCACTGTGATAGGACAGCACTGAGTTCCAGTGCAAAGTCCCACAATCACTGTGCTCTCCTTCCCCCAAGCACACAGATTTTTCTCTCTGTGCCCATGTTGCTGCTGCCGGGGAATAAGGGAAGGGTGGTGTAGGCAGTTCAGGACTGGCTTTCCTACCCTCTTCAGTGCCTCTTTCCTTGATGTGATGTTAAAACCAGGTATTGTGATTGTTCACCTGGATTTTGGTTCTTATGAAGATGCCATGTGTGTGTGTGTATGTGTGTGTGTGTGTGTGTGTGCGCGCGCGCACGTGCGTGCGTGTGTTTGTGTGGCTAGTTGTTCAGTTTGGTGTTCCTGCAGGGAGGACACTTGCTGGAGGTTTCTCTTCAAACTTCTTGCTCTACTTCATCCTCTATGTTGGCCAATTTTATCTGACAAAGCTGTGGCTTTTCACTCCCACCCCCAGTTGAGTCTTCCCACTGGGGCAGCAAAGCTGCTGATTTCCCAGCCAGCCTTTTTCTGACAAATCTAAGGGGTCTCAGTGAGCTAGGAGGGACAGGAGTAGTCTCAGGCAAAAAGGCCATAGTGCCTGCTCTAGTTAATGCCAAGCTCTACCAGTTTTTAAATATTAAATTTTGCTTAATTTATTGCTCCCCCTTGATCAATTCCCAGATTCCTAAAATGGCTGTTTGTTGACAGTGTTGTCCAGTTTTATACTTGGTTTTTGTAGAAATGATTTGTCAACCTTCTCATGCCATTATAACTGCAAGCCTGGCTTCCATGGGTTACAATTTTTTTTCATGGTCCACTTTTTAACCTTGGCTAATATTCTGATTTCTCGATCTTTGACTGGCTCTTTTTATGCTCCCTAGTCTCTTGCCACTCTCCCTTTTAAGTCCCTGTTCTGTCCTGGCTTCTAGAAACTCTGAGCCCCCGTGCTTTCCCTTGGCTTAAGTGATGATTACCACTTCTCCCTCTTATGTTTCCATCCGGCCATCCCTGATCTCTGTCTTTCAAACCTTCCTATAATATGCACCTGAAGAATTCACTGGCGGTTACTGACTTTAAGAGGTAGGCCTAAAGCTGAATCTCTCCCCTGCCTATCCCTGACTCCAGTCAAAAGCACAAAGGAAAAAAGCAGAAGGCTTTAGAACTGCTTTGAAAAATGATAGATAATGGTTTAAAGCCATTTGCTCCACTGTCTTTGGTTCTTTCCTGTCATCACATTATTTCTCAGTCCACCTATCCTGTTTCATTCCCAATCTAAATTATTCAATAGTTTTAGATTTAGACTTCTTAAATCCAATACTCAAATCTGATGACTTCGGCAAATGATTTCCAGTATCCCTATGACCATCTACATGTAATATGGTAGTCACAGATCTGTATAATCTTGCCCTTTAATATTTGCTTCAGATCAGTTCCAACTCTTTTTTTAAAAAAAATCTGTGGAAAATGGAAGCGTTTCACCAATTTTTTGGTGAATTTTCAGGGGCTCCTGCATATTGGCAATACAGCCAGTCTAATTCTTTGATTTCAAAATGTCATTATTCATTTAGGTGTGTAGAAAGGCCTGGATTAGTAATTGGAAAAACTCCTAAATGTGTTATCTTTAACATCATCCTGGGATACTGATGAACTGTCAGATTCTAATGGTCTTAACTATTTCTAATATTTTATTCATGCCTTAGAAATATACTGCTTTGTCACTTAGGCAAACTGAGATTTGTGTGGTTTTCTTTTCTGTCACTGAAAAACAAATAGCTCTTTCACAAGGGTATTAAATTGGTTAACTTTTGGGAAAAGTTCTCCAGAAATGAAAATCAGTGCAATGCTTACAATTCTTGTTTCCTCAGTCTATATGTCTATTTCAGGGAAATAGCATTTAGAAATTTAAGGTCTTCTTTGCATAGTAAAGGGATATGAGTAAATTCCTTTTCTTTTTTTAAAGGAAACATCTGGCTGTTCCTTTTCAGGCATTGTAGAGAATTTTAGCCTCATGATACTCATTGGCTTGAATTGACATCTTTCAGTTCTGAAACTTCATGAGTTAATCGAGTGGGGATGATTCTGGAGTAGCTCTACTACACTAGTTTACTTTGAACAGCACATCACGATTATATTTTCACAAAGCCCTGAAATAACATTTTGCTTCTTTGTGGGTGTAAGAGATAAAGACCCTTTATCTTTCATTCTCATGGAATCCATTTTAGCTGCACTAATGTGCATTAAGAAGTTTCTAAGGCAATGGGAAATGTCAGCAAGAATGAAATTAATTGGGTGGCCATCCCTGAAGGTACATATTTAGGGGTTGGTTCACAGAATTGTCACTTCATCAGCTTGCTTAAAAATAGAGGATTTACTTACTGCTCGGCTTGAGTTGAAAGTAATTTCTTTCCCTCAGGATCACCTTCTTTGACAGAAATTATTTTAAGTCAGTCTCACTATTAACTCACTCTCATTCTACTGTGACCAAACATGTCTGAATTCTCTATCTTTTGAAAAAAATGTAAAGATATATTAAATGTCTTTATAAATTATGTTCCTGCCCAGAACTTTTGTTTGGAAAAGCATTATCTATAGCATGGAATGGGAGTGATATAATCTGCAGGATATTAATAAGAAAGCAATAAATACACTATGGCTTTTCCATTCCATATTCCCTAGACTACCTGTAAGAGTTGATAAGAAAAACGTAAAACTTTAGCCTGATGTATATCTATTTTATATGGTCCAAAGAAATAGGAGTACCAATGTCTTTTTCTTCAGATTCTTGTATTTTGGTATTATATTCCTTTTATGTATCTCATTCTCCAGTATAATTTCGTCTCCATTATTTTGGGATTTGAAATTTCTGTGAGACCTCTCCCTACCTTATCCACCAAATCCTTTCTCAAACACAGACTGCAGAAGTACCCTAAAGACATAGTAAGAAGAATTTAAAGCACTTGAATGATATTCTGTGTTTATTCAAGTGGATGTATACATAGCAATAAATTCATTTTAATGGATTTGTGATCTTCTGTTCAGCACATACCATTTGGACAGCAATGTGTTGTCCAATTGGAAGCTACTCTTTGTTCTCAGAAGGCTTTATCCAGTCCTCATACATTGCCCCTACATCTTAGAGCCAGCAGAGTGTCAAAACCTTCTCACCCCGGACTATCCCTGCCTTCCTGCTCTGCAGTGGCTCCTCCGACTTCCTCCTCTGTTGCATCTCTCTGATTCCAGCCAAACAAGGTTGTCTGCTTTAAGGGCTTGTGCTTGGATTTAGCCTACTTGAATAATCCAGGATAATCTCTCTATTTTACAGTCCTTAAGCTTAATTACACCTGTAAAGTCCTTCTTACTATGTGATGTAACATGTTCATAGGATCCAGGGATTAGGACTTGGCCATAATTTTACCTACTACAGGTAGCCAAGTTAGGTCAATAGAGGTGCTTTCCCGTTTACTGTTTCCTCAGGAAAGTAGGCCAACCAGCAGTCAAAGCCCATAAGCAACTTAAAATCTTGTTGGGAGATAAGCTGTGCAAACTCAGATGCCTTCAGAGGCCAGCCAGTTAACAAATGGTTGACCTACATGGGTGTAAACAACAGGGAGTGTTGGGGACTGTGGAAAACTAGTAACTACACACACCACTTAAATAAATTCCAATTCAATCGTTTGTTAAGCCATTGTGTTCGGCAAGCAAAACAGTTTTCTGGGAAGATTCAGCCCATTGGGTTGGACTTAGTCTGTGGATAGCCAACTTTTCAGCACTCCATTTATCTATTACTGTGTGACAAACCTCCCCCAGATTTAGAGTATTGAAACAGCAGTAATTATTTTTCTCTCTCATGGTTCTGGGGATCACTAGGCTCAGCTGCATGGTTCTTGTTGGTGGGGTTTTGTTTGTTTGTTTTTGTTTTTTGTTTGTTTGTTTTTCACAGAGTCTCGCTGTGTCACCCAGGCTGGAGTACATTGGCGTGATCTCAGCTCACTGCAACCTCCGTCTCCCAGGTTCAAGTGATTCTCCTGCCTCAGCCTCCTGAGTAGCTGAGATTACAGGTGCCCGCCACCAAGCTCAGCTAATTTTTGTAGTTTTAGTACAGACAGCATTTCACCATGTTGGCCAGGCTGGTTTCAAACTCCTGACTTCAGGTGATCTGCCCATCTCAGCCTCCCAAAGCACTGGGATTACGGGTATGAGCCACTGCACCTGGCCATTTGTGGTCTTTCATGTAGTTCCAGTCAAATAGTGGCTGGGGCTGGTGTCATATGGAAGGCTACCTCTCTCACATGGCTAATGGTTGATGCTGACTGTTGACTAGAACATCTACATATGGCCTCTTCATGTATGTTGGGTTTCCTTACAGCATGTTGATTGATATAGAAACTTCAAAGAGCAGCTTTTCTGAGAAAGAGGGAGGGAGGGAGGGTGTGCTTATATGCATCAGGGGGAGGTTGTATCACCTTTAATTACCTAGCCTTGGAAGTCGCACTGTCATTTCTGCTGCATATTATTCTTTAGAAGTGAGTCACTAAGGCTAACCCATAATCAAGGGGAGAGGAATTTGGATTCCATCTCTTCATGGGAGGAGTGTAAAAAAGTTCACAAACACATATTAAAACTAGCACATGTAGCCTTACATTAGAGAATAGTAAAACTAAATATATAATAAACTTGGATGTAATACGGGAGATATACAAAATGCTTAACAGCTGGTTTGGCATGGGCCCTGAACAAATAGGAGAAATAACAGCATCAACAACTGGTAGGATCTACTGGTGCAGCTGCTTAATATCAGCTCTGGGTATTATCAAGGCTCCAAATGTGCCCTAGAGTCAATAAGAGCCCTGGGAGCTCAGGAATGGTAAGATCATGTGTCTGAAATAAGATGTTTTCGTTATTCTTGTTGAAGCTTCAGAAGCCCCATTAAGTTCTCGTTTCAGAGATTGGTTGTTTGGTTTGCTTTGTCTACCTTTGTCTACCAGCAGTTAGGAACCTTTTCCCTGCATAGCCCTTACCTGAATGTTTTAAAAGTTTGTTATTTTAAAGAGAGGGGAGTTGGGAAGAACAAAAAGAGAAGGGACAAGCTCTAGGAATACACATTATCTTTTGTATATATTATGATTCAGTCCAGTGCTATTTAGAAGCCAAGGCACCCACCTGGATTTTCCCCTTTTGACTTAGAAATGTTGGGTTCTTAGGATAGTGTATTAGTTTCCTATTGCTACTGTAACAAACTCCTAAAACCTTAACAGCTTAAAACAACGCAGATTTATTATCTCACAGTTCTCTAGGTCAGAAGTCTGGGGTAGCTTGGTTGTTTCTTTGCTTTGGATTTCATAAGGCTGAAATTAAGAGTGTCAGCCGGCTGGGCTTTTATGGGGAGGCTCTGGGAAGCATCCCCTTCCAAGGGGATTCAGGTTGTTGGCAGAATCCAGTTCTTTCTGGTTGTAGGGGTAAGGTCTTTACTTCCTTGCTGGCTATTGCCTGGAAGCTACTCTTTGTTCTCAGAAGGCTTTATCCAGTCCTCATACATTGCCCCTACATCTTAGAGCCAGCAGAGTGTCAAAACCTTCTCACCCCGGACTATCCCTGCCTTCCTGCTCTGCAGTGGCTCCTCCGACTTCCTCCTCTGTTGCATCTCTCTGATTCCAGCCAAACAAGGTTGTCTGCTTTAAGGGCTTGTGATTGGATTTAGCCTACCTGAATAATCCAGGATAATCTTTCTATTTTACGGTCCTTAAGCTTAATTACACCTGTAAAGTCCTTCTTACTATGTGATGTAACATGTTCACAGGATCCAGGGATTAGGACTTGGCCATAACTTTACCTACTACAGGTAGCCAAGTTAGGTCAATAGAGGTGCTTTCCCGTTTACTGTTTCCTCAGGAAAGTAGGCCAACCAGCAAGTTTATGTTAAACACTAGGGCTTCATTGAAATACCCTAAATTTGAAGGAAAAGAATATGCATTTTATGGAAATATGTCTAGGTTTCGGTTTTTAAAAGAGAGGAGGCACTCTTTCTTGATTTCCAGTAATGTCTACAGTATAATATCATGCTTAGGAGAACTGATTTGAAGTCAGACAGACCAGGCCTTGTACAAGTACATAATGCTCCTAAGTCTCATTATCCTCATCTGTGAAATGGGCTAATAATTCCTGTGTTGCCGTGGGGAAAAACTGATGAATAGAAGGTGCTTAGGACATAGTAAGTGCTCAGTGAATGTTAGCTAATAATAAGGACAATGAAAACAGAATGACATATTCTTAGACTTCTTTATAGTTGGGGAGAAGGTATGAGTTTATCAACTAGTGTCAACAATTGGATTTCACATTAGTTTCATATTAACCTGACATAAATTAATTTGTTAGTCTGACATAATTATTTTATTAGAGATAAATGAGTAAAACAATTGTTCTAGAAAGAGATTTATACACATATTTTTTTCTTTCTTTCCTTTTTTATTTTTTTAGACTCGAACTTCTGGGCTCAGGCAGTCCTCCTGCCTCAGCCTCCCAAGTAGCTGGAACTATATTTGCATACCACTGCTGGGCTTATGAGTTTATTTTTAGTAATTTAGCTTAAGATGAATTGCTTGGTTTTAATCATAACGAGCAGTCACTGAAACTTACAACCATCTAAGTCAGGGGTTGGCCACTATGCCTGTGGGCTAAATCTCACCTGCTGCCTGTTTTTGTATGGCCCGTGAGCTAAGAATAATTTTTAGAGATAAATGTTTGCAGTTGGTTTGATGATGGGGAAGCCCTAACTTCATTTGGTTTTTTGTTTTTGTTTTTTAATTAAAATAATTTTTGGTGGTAGGTAGTAGTTGTAAATATTTATGGGGTACATGAGATATTTTGATACAGGCCTGCAATGCATAATCACATCATGGAAAATGGGAGTATCTATCCCCTCAAGCATTTATCCTTTGTGTTACAAACATCCACTTATATTATTTTTGTTATTTTAAAATGTACAGTTATTATTGACTATAGTCACCCTGTTGTGCTATCAAATACTAGATCTTATTCATTCTTTCTAACTATATATTTTTTGTACCCATTACCCATCCCCACTTCTCCCCGATTCCCCTACCGCCCTTCCCAGCCTCTGGTAACCATGCTTCTACTCTCTATCTCCATGATTTCAATTGTTTTGGTTTTTAGATCCCACAAATACGTGAGAACATGCAATGTTTGTCTTTCTGTGCCTGGCTTATTTCACTTAACATAATGATCTCCAGTTCCATCCATGTGTTGCAAATGACAGGCTCTCATTCTTTTTTCTGGCTGAATAGTACTCCATTGTGTATATGTACCATATTTTCTTTATCCATTCACCTGTTGGTGGACACTTAGGTTGCTTCCAAATCTTAGCTATTGCAAACGGTGCTGCAACAAACATGGGAGTGCAGATATCTCATCAGTTATTTTCTTTCTTTGGGTATGTACCCAGCAGTGGGGCTGCTGGATCATATAGTAGCTCCATTTTTAGTTTTTTGAGGAACCTGCAAATTGGATAAGCATAACTTAGAACCCCAATTAAGCAAAATGTTATCTCACCCCAAAACAATTCCATTATTTTCATTGATAGGCCTGTAGTAGAAATAATTGTACTCAGCTGGGCATGGTGGCTCACGCCTATAATTCCAGCACTTTGGGAGGCTGAAGTGGGCGGATCACTTGAGGTCCGGAATTTGAGACCAGCCTGGCCAACATGCCGAAACCCTGTCTCTGAAAGAAAGAAAAAAAAAGAAATAATTGTACTTGATTACTATTATTATTTTTTGAATTTCATCAATAAAATTTGTGGACAATTTGCTCTTAAGTACCTTCATAATATCCTTGATTTTGCCTCTTTGCCTGTAAAGCCTAAAATATTTATGATCTCACCCTTTACAGAAAAAAATTTGCTGGCTGCTGATCCAAGTAACCTATTGTGCATTTAAGATTTGGGTGTAGACTCCTCTTAGATAGAAGGGATCCTTAAGATGTCCTAATGCAATGCCTTAATTTTATAGCTAAAACTAAAGCCCAGGAAGGTAGGTGACTCTTCCCACACAATTCAGCTAGTTAGTGATAGAGGCAGTACACTTTCCACTGGAGCAGGCAGACCCTCTGGGTAGCGTAGTTGGACTTTATTCATCTTTCTTTAAATGAACCTCTGTGCTGTCACCAATCCAGAACTTTTTAAAGGACAGGCCAGAGGTGATGCAGCATAGAAACACAGTTGTCCATTCAACCCATTGAATAGGGTCTGGCAAATATATACTTGCTGTGTTTCCATTTCAGGGAGCGCCCTTTAGATTCTAGAATTTCTCATTAAAACTTTTTCCATCAGTGACAGACTGGATTAAGAAAATGTGGCACAAATACACCATGGAATACTATGCAGCCATAAAAAAGGATGAGTTTGTGTCCTTTGTAGGGACATGGATGCAGCTGAAAACCATCATTCTCAGCAAACTATCGCAAGAACAGAAAACCAAACACCGCATGTTCTCACTCATAGGTGGGAACTGAACAATGAGATCACTTGGACTGGGGAAGGGGAACATCACACACCAGGGCCTGTCACGGCGGGGGGAGGGGGGAAGGATTGCATTGGGAGTTATACCTGATGTAAATGATGAATTGATGGGTGCTGATGAGTTGATGGGTGCAGCACACCAACATGGCACAAGTATACATATGTAACAAACCTGCACGTTATGCACATGTACCCTAGAACTTAAAGTATAATAAAAAAAAAAACTTTTTCAAAAGCACTGGTATGCTGACTTTTTTATTCTGTTAAGTTAGTAACAATAAATAACTGTGCTTGTTAATATATTCTCATTGAGCCGTGTTCAATTCAGGATGAGATTGTTCATTGAGCAGTACAGTCACCCTAAACTGAGGGAATAATTTCCCCTCATGTCCAACATCCCCATTGTTCCGTGGTTATCTGCTAATAAACCCAGCCATGCTGTGTTTGTCTTTGCCTCCCTCCTGCCTGTATAATGATGATTACTCTCTGGCATTTGTTTCTTTTTCTACAGGTGGTTTACAAATCCAACGACCGTCAATGCCTTCTACAGTGCATCCACCAACCAGATCCGTAAGTACTGGTTCCTTGTCTCCTTGGTAATCTGGTATAAAATGGAAGGAACTTTTCCGTGACTATGATGGAGGGTAAGGCATTCCTTATTTCCCCCAAAAGTGGCAGGGTATGCTGGTGAAGGAAGGTTGTTTTCCTACCCATATGCCAAATTTTCCTCACTCTCTTCATCTTACTAGTTTTTTTTTTAAAGCTTTATGTCACCATTGATTGAAAAAAAATCAACTACAGTAAACCAGATTAAACCATAATGAAGTTTGCCATGAAAAGGAGCAAGTTTCCACTTTCCTCTCATAATGGCCTTACTGATTTTGTCCATACCATTTTGTTCGTTCCTAGGATTGGTGGGGAAAACAGCAGGTAACTGAGCAGATTGTAGAACCTGAGAGGACGATCTGTATGTAAGAAAGAAGCTTGGAAATGTTGTTATTAATGCTAGGAAGTTATGTCTTGAGGTTTTCTACTTACATGTATCAGGTATATGTAATTAAAAATACCATGATAAATTTTAAAAATTATTATTTTTATTATTTTTTCAAGACAGAGTCTCCCTCTGTCACCTAGGCTGGAGTTCAGTGGTGTGATCTTGGCTCACTGCAACCTCTGCCTCCCAGGTTCAAGTTATTCTTGTGCCTCAGCCTCCTGAGTAGCTGGGAGTACAGGTGTGCACCACCACGTCCAGCTAAATTTTTTTTATTTGTATTTTTAGTAGAGATGGGGTTTTGCCATGTTTGCTAGGCTAGTCTCAAACTCCTGGCCTCAAGTGATCTGTCCACCTTGGCCTTCCAAAGTGTTGGGATTAGAGGCGTGAGCCACTGCACCTGGCCTTAAAACATTATTAAGATCTGTTTGGCACAAATAAAAAGTCTGACAGCATCCAGCCTTGGCAATAAGAACACACACTCATTGCTGGTGGCAAGATAGATTGGCTCATCCACTTTGCAGGGCAATTTGACAATATCTCAAAAAGCTGCAGATGTCCATGCATACCTGTGACCATGACCTGTGCTCCTGGAATGTGCTCTAGTGCTGTGATTCTTGAAATGTGGTCCTTGGACCTGCAGTAATAGCATCATGGGGGATCTTGTTAGAAATGCAAATTCCCAGGCCCCACCTTAGATCTGTTGATCAAACTTTGGATGTGGAGCTCAGAAATCTGGTGCCATAAAACCTGCAAGTGATTGTAATATATGCTAAAGTTTGGGAACAGCTACCCTAGAGAACTCCTGCACAAGGCATAAAGAAGCCCAAGCGAAAATGCTCATAACAGTATTTATAATACTAGAAAAAGCAAAATAACCTACGTATTCCTCTGCAGGAAGGTGAGTCAAATGTGGCATATTCACACAAAGGAATACCATAAAGCAGTGAAAAATGAGCAATATATATTAACATGGATGAATTTCACAAGTATTAGGTTGTGCAGAAAAATACAACTTGGGAAAATATATCAAGTATGATATATGATACAAATAAAGTTGAAATTCATGCAGAACAATTCTACACATTGTTTGGCGGTCCATCCATTTGCAGTGTAAGTGTAAAGACATTCATGAGAATGACAAACATGAAATTCTGGTTGGTGGTGGCCTGTCTTGGGGAAGGTGGGCAACTCCTGCTGAAATCCTTGCTGGTTTCTCCTCATCTCCTATATCTCTTAATGATGGCATGCCCCAAAGCTCAGTCCTTGCACCTTTTCTGTTCTCTTTTCTCCATCTTTGCTCACTTGCTTGGTGATAACATCTAATCTCATGGTTTTAATCACATTTCTATGGTGTTGAATGCAGGGGATGGAATTTACCACCCTTGTTCATACCACTACTATCTCCCACCTGGATTATGGGAATAGATTCTTCATTGGCTTCCCTGCTTTGTTCTTACCCCCCTTCAGTCTATTCTAAATATAATATTGTAGCAATTTTAAGACTTTTTACAATCATATCATGTCAGTTCTTTGCTCAAAAGCTTTTGTCAACATCCCATCTAACTCAGAGAAAGAACCAAATTATTTATAATGGCCTTAAGGTCTGTTATCTTTCTGCCCGTAACTCCTGCCACTCTCCCTCTTCCTCCCTCCTCCTGTTCCAGCCACACTGGCCTCCTTCGTGTTTGTAGAGCACATCTGACACGCTCTGCTCTGGGGATATTTATACCGGGGGTTCGCTTTCTCTTGGAAAACTTCCCCAAGTGACCTGCCTGGTTTATGCTCCCATTGCCTTCAAATCTTTATTCAAAGGCCAGGCCACCTCCTCAGGGAGGCATCCTGCCTTCCCTCTGGCCAGTCAGCCAGTCTGCCGTGGGTCCTCCATACAGTAGGCCGTTGTTCCTACAGGACTCTGGTCAGAGGGGACAGCCCGAAGGCTGTGGCTGCCCACTACTAGCTGGCACATCTTCTTAGAGCCGCCATCGTGTGGCCACTGTTAGGAATAGCAGTCTCTGCCCGACTTGGGTCTGAGAGAGAAATGAACAGAAAGAAGACAGACAAGCAGATGGCGGGATTTTTTTATTTATACGTTAATTTACATAACCAAGTAAGTTGTTAAATATTTTGAATGTCACTTCTTACTATATAAATATTCATTATCACTAAGCTACCATTGCTTTCTTAAGGTCCTAAATGCCAACTTGAGAACTAAATTGCATGTGTTATATGGGAACTTATGATATTTGAGTTATTAATTATAACTAATACTTATAATTTAATATATTATTAATTATAATCACATTTACAATATTCTCTTGGGAAATAGAAATCGTTTAGATTATTCACTTAAAAACGTTTTATTGCCTAATATTTGGTACATGTGAAAGAACATATGTAGCATTTTGGCACATATAAGTTATGAAGAATATATGAAAACATGACAAAATTAATATGTGCCTATGACGCCCTCACCCAATCAGGAACCATCCCTCCCACTAACCACAGAGGTAACAGTCTTCTCATTTGAGGGTTTATCATTTTTTTTGTTTTTTAAAATAAAACTTTAATTATATAGGTATCCCTAAACAATATGTAGTTTATTTTTACTTGTTTCTTAGTATAGTAAAAATGGTATCTTACTGTATGCAATCTTAAACAACTGTGTTTTTTCAGTCAATATGTTTTTAGGATTTGTCCGTGTAGCATGTGATGGTAGGCTGTTTTCATGTTCACTGCTGTATAATATTTCATGACTGTACCCCCAAATTGTTTATTGTCCAGCCTATGTGTCCCCACACCGAGGTTTTTGCTTATGAACAGTGCTGCTCTGCATATTCTTGTGACTGTCTCTTGAAACAAGTGTCTGAGTGTATACACCCAGGAATGGAATTATTGGCTGATAGGAAGAAGTTATCTACCAGATAACATTAAATGTTTTCCAAAACTGGTGTTCCAAAATACAGAAGTGTTTCTGTTGTTCCTCATTTTCATCAACTCTTGGCATTGGTAGACTTAATTTTCACCAGTCTAGCGAGTGTAAGAGATCAGCTCTTATGCAAGAAAAGCCAATGTTTCCGCATCCACTTTAAAATGTCACTGAAGGCTTACTACTCCTTAGGGTACTTAAGTGTGTCTAATAATAGTTCCATCTCCAGGGTTCGCCCCTGCTCAGCCTTTTTCTTGCCTGCGAAGGGCTAATCCTATCAGAGGTTTGCTGAGGAAGAAGCCATTTCAGGGTAAACCAGTGGTTTCATGAAAGCTCATGGGCAGAGGGGTTTTCAACATGAACAATTTGAAACAGTATTTTAATTAAGAGATTCAAGCTGTTTCTGTTTTCCTAATGACCAGTGCTTGCTCTCATTGTAAATTATATTCTCAGGCAAGATGACAAGGAATCCTTTGGGGGAGTTTTATTTTCCCCTCTCTCCTTTCTGATTTTCTGGACTACAAATTAAGACAGGTGGAGTTTCTTCTTACACATTTCCCCACTGGGTTTCCTGGGACTTCCCCCACCCTACAACTGCCTTCTTTTTGCTTCACTGAAGAAGTGAAAAATTGAGGTGATTCTCTAAAATGAACATCTTTATTGATTAGGGGCTGATTCTGACAGCATGTGGCCATCTGTTTAATTGGGTTTTACATCTAACATGTAACTATACTTAGTAACGTGATTTATGACAATTTCATTCAGTTCCCATTATCACTTTCTGATTTATGCCACTTAAATCTGCTTCTGCATGCAATACAGACTTGAGTAGAAAATAGAAAAACCTGTAGTTTTTTGTTTTTTTGTTTTTTGTTTTTTTTTCAAATCCATGCCTTTGTGTGGAACCCTATGATTTGTGGCCATCTTTCAATGTTAGATTTTTACAGGGTGGTTACAACTTCTTATTTTTCTTCCCTTGTCAAGCTGGGTAGCAACATCTCTAGACATGGAGCATAGTGTGAAATTATAATGATTTAAATCTGCTGTACGAGGAGTTATACTCAGTAGCTGTCATCAAATTTAATTATATTTGAATAAGGTGGTTAAAGAGGAAAACAAAGATCTGAGATGGTTGGTGCTTAACCCTAACTTTGTGATAACTGTGACACTGATCTCGCTGCTTTTCAGAGGGGCAAGGTAAGAACATCAATCGGAGATCTAGTTTGTATGGCCTTAGTCAAGGTTTTTATCCTTCCAGACCCCTATTGTCCTGTCTGCCACATGTTGAGGCTATCTAGCCCATAGGGTTTAGGGGAGGATTTAATGAGATGAATTTGTAAAGTGCCAGCACATTGCCAAGCTCAGGGCTTGTATATCTAAACCTGGCATGCCAGGAATCCCTGCGATAACCATTGTGTCACAGGACAAACAGCAAAATATAAAGATTGGCAGGGGGGATTATTTCAAACTTTTGCCCTCAAGAGATCTTAGGCCGGGCATGGTGGCTCACGCCTGTAATCTCAACACTTTGGGAGGCTGACACAGGTGGATCACCTGAGGTTGGGGGTTTGAGACCAGCCTGGCCAACATGATGAAACCTCATCTCTATTAAAATATAAAAATTAGCCAGGCTCAGGAGGCTGAGGCAGGAGAATCACTTGAACCTAAAAGGCAGAGGTTTCAGTGAGCCAAGATTGCGCCACTGCACTCCACCCTGGGCGACAGAGTAAGACTCTGTCTCAAAAAAAAAAAAAAAAGATATATATTCAAACAACATTTTTGAATATTAATAAGGCACAACCAATTTGGAAAAGTGTTTGACAGTTTGTTGATATCTCCTATTACCCAGAAATTCCACTCCCAATAAAATAAGCAGATCTGTATGCCTACCAAAAAACATGTACAGGAGTGATCAGAGCAGCTTTATTCATAACAGCAAAAACCTGGAAAAAACCTAGTGTCCATCAACAGAAGAGGTAAATAAGTTGTGGTATATTCTTATAATTGAATCTTATACAGCCATGAAAAAATGAACTGTTCCATATTATAATATGTATGCATGCCACTGACTAAATGCTGAGTAAAAGAAGCCAGGTGTAAGACTAAATATTGTTCTGTTCCATGTGTATAAAGTTCAGGCACAGGCAAATAAATCTATATGATAGAAGTAAAATAATGACTACCTTTGTTGGGGGTATTGACTGAGAGGAGGTGTGTGACACATTCTTTATCTTGATCTCAGAGGTGGTTACACAGGTGATACAAGAGTAAAAACTCACTGTGTTCTATCATTAAGATTTATGTCTGGCTGGGTATGGTGGCTCACGCTTGTAATCCCAGCACTTTGGGAGGCCAAGGTGGGGGGATTGCTTTAACCCAGGAGTTCGAGACTAGCCTGGGCAATATAGCAAGACCCTGTGTCTACAAAAAAACAACAAAAAATTAGCCGGGTATGGTGGCATGCGCTTGTAGTCCCAGCTACTCTGGAGGCTAAGGTGGGAGGATTGCTTGAGCCTAGGGGTTTGAGACTGCAGTGAGCTATGATTATGGCACTGTACTCCAGCCTGGGTGACAGAGCAAGATCCTGTGTTTAACAACAACAAAACTTTATGCTTTTACTGTATGTTAAGAGACACCGCAAAATAAATGGGAAGACTGCTCCTTTTCTCCATAAAAATGTTTGGAACAGCATATGGTATGCATGGACATCTTGAGCTAATAATAGGTTGCCTCAGGCTAAGTCTCTAGAGGTATAGACCAGGGACTGGCAAACTTTTTCTGTAAATTGCCAGATAGTAATATTTTTGGCTTTGCAAGCCATACTGTCTTTGTTGTAATTTCTCAACTCTGCCATGGCAGCCATGGACAATTCATAAACCAATGAGCCTGGCTGTGTTCCAGTAAAACTTTATTTATAAAACAGGTGGCAAGGCTGCAGTTTGCCAGCCTGTAGAGTAGCATGCTTTGAGAGAATGGGCTCCAGTGTGCCATTGAGGAATGTTCTGACTCAGCTTCCATGGTTCTTTGGATCTATTCAGGTAGTGGTAGTGGTGGGAAGAGTGAACAGCTCATATTTGGTTTTCATTTCTACTAACATAGATTGATCTTTAGAAGAAAATTCATGTTAAGTATTCAATATCAATGAATATTTGAAAAGCACCTCATTTAAGTATTTAGTTTGTATTTTCATACATCTCAAATCAAGTTAAAGAAGTATTTTAAACAGATAAGATCTTGGCTTGAAAACAAGCATGGCCTAAGGGCTAAAACCAATGATTTTATTATCTTTGCTGTTATACACAAGGGATTTTTTTCCCTCAGTTTAATCACAGATATTCTGCTAAAGAAGATAAGCCTTTGTCCAGAGGCTGGGCTTATGCTGGCATCGAATTATGGAACTAATCTGGAAATCAAACATAGATTTGTTTTGCTGTTAAGGATATAACTGTGTTTCAAACTGGGAGAATTTCTCATACTTCATTGGCTCTACCTGAAACCATAAAGTAAAAGCTAAGTTAGCAAATACTCACCTGTGGCTTCTCTTGGAATGTAATGAAATTAAATCTTTGAATCCACTTGATGCTGCATTTGGGGACATGGGAAAATAAGGCTCATATATAGAATTTGAGAGTAATCTTCCATTGTTTTTAGAGCTAGAAAGAAACTTAGTGGTCACCTCATCCAAATTTCTCATTACCTAAAAGAGATCCTGACACTCAGAGCATTCTTAGTAATTTTTTTCCACTTTTTCACTTGATAAGGCCCCAGTGATTTTCACTTCCTGGTATTCATGCCCCTGTCCAGTCAGTCCCCTGCCACACTGAGTAAGGCTTACCACGGTAACTAATAGGATGCTATGGGAAATTCTGGACTACGACTTCTGAGGCTGGGTCATGTTTTTTGGATTGTTCACTCTGGAGGAAGTCAACCACCACATTGTGAGGGCATTCAGGGAGCTCACAGAGAGGTCCACATGTGAAGGAACTGGGGCCCCCTGCCCATTAGGAGCACCATGTGAGTGCATCATCTTGGAAGTAGATCCCCAGGACAGCCAAGCCTTCAGATGACTGTGGCCCAGGCTGACATCTTAGCTGCAACCTCCGAGACACTGATACAGAACCACCCAAATAAGCTGTTTCCAAATTCCTGACCCAGAGAGATGGGGAGATAGCAACAATGTCATGATTTGTTACACAGCAAGAGGTAACTAATAAAGCTATTAGAGCATGCCCCGGTGCTAACTGAGTTTGGTAGGAGGGTATATAACATTGTGTGGTGTAGTGGTTAAGAGTGTGAGCTCTGAAGTATGACAGTTTGATTTTGAATCTTGGCTTGGCCACTAATAACTTGCAACCTTGGGCAAGTTACTTAACATCTTTAAGCTTCAGTTTAATTATCAGTAAAATGGCGATAATAGTAGTAACCATCCTATAGGGTTGTTGTGAAGATTAAATGATACTATATATATAATATCTAATGTTATCTAGTATGACATTTTATAATCTAATATTAGATATACAATATATAATATTAATATATAATAATAAATGTTAATTATATCTAATATTAGTATACATTTATATATTATAAATTATACATATAATATATAATATAATATATAATATATATCAATATGTAATATATAAGTATATATTAAATTATATATAACTTCTATATGTTAATATTATATATAATATCATTTAATCTTAACCCTATAGGATGGTTACTACTATTTTATATATGTGTATATATATGAATATAATGCTTGGCATAGAGTATGGTTCATAGTAGGCACTCAATAAACATCAGCTATTAGTCCTTGCTTTTGAGGAGCTGGGAGAGAGACACTTGTTACCAGGTCATTTAGAGGACATCATGGTGAGTGTGCAACAGAAGGGTGTGCAATGCATTCTGGGAGCCACAGTGGAGGGGCAGTTAAGCCTTGGGGAGTCAAGATTGGATTTCCAATGAAACTGATGTTTGAGTGGACTTTGGAAAGAAAAAGAAATTTCTCTGGGCAGAGAAGTGAGATTAGGGCATTCAGGAAGAAGCACTGTTGTTTGATGCAAAGGCAGCAGACATGGCTGAACATAGCACAGAACAGGCTGTGAGATGGCCACAAATGCTGGGGCACAGCTTACACTGGTGGAAGAGACAGCAAAGGGAATAATGGGAGATGATATGTGGAAGGAAGGCTTTGTGGGTCGTGTCAAAGAATGGGCCAGAGAGAGCTAGTATAGTTTTTGTCGGGGGAGGGGGGCACAAATAACTTAAGTTTTACTTCTGTATTAGTCTGTTTTCACACTGCTAATAAAGACATACCCAAGACTGGGTAATTTATAAAGGAAAGAGGTTTAATGGACTCACAGTTCCACATAGCTGGGAGGCCTCACAATTATGGTGGAAGGAGAAGGAGCAGCAAAGGCATGTCTTACATGGTGGCAGGCAAGAGAGTGTATGCAGGGGAACTCCCATTTATAAAACCATCAGATCTCATGAGACTTATTCACTATCATGAGAACAGCATGGGAACAACCTGCCCCCATGATTTAATTACCTCCCACTGGGTCCCTCCCACAACATGTGGGAATTATGGGAGCTACAATTCAAGATGAGATTTGGGTGGGAACACAGCCAAACCATATCAACTTCCTTAATCCTAATATTAGAGATCATGGCCTGGAGAGGGACAGATTGCAGCCACTAAGACCAGTTAGGAGTTTTGCAAATGACTCAAGAGAAGGACGGGGAGGGCCTAAACTTAGGCAACGACAGGGGTGAGGAGGAGTAGGAAGTGGATAAATCAAATTCTAGGAGATGATTCTCAAATAACTGCATAATGATAATGCAGATAGCACAGTGATCCTCCCTTATCCATGGTTTTGCTTTTCATTGTTTCAGTTACCTAGGGGCAACCAAGTTCTGAAAATATTCAGTAGAAAATGCCAGAAGTAAACAGTTTGTAAGTTTTAAACTGTGTGCCATTCTGAGTAGCATGATGAAATCTCTTGCTGTCCAGCTCTGTGCCGTCTGGGACGTGAATCATCTCTTTGTCCAGTGTATCCATGCTGTATATGCTACTTGCCTGTTAGTCATTTAGTAGCTGTCTCAGTTATCAGATCAACTGTCACAGTGCTCGTGCCCAAGTAACCCTTATGTTACTTAATAATGACCCCAAAGCATAAGAGTAGTGATGCTGGCAATTCAGGTATGCCAAAGAGAAGCTTCCTTTCAGTGCGAAGGTGAAAGTTCTCCACTTAAGGAAATTTTAAAAGAAATCATATACTGAGGTTGCTAAGATCTACAGTAAGAACAAATCTTCGATACATGAAGTTGCGGAGGAAAAATAAATTTGTGCATTGTGTACGTGTGTGTATTGGTTTGGTACTATCTGAGGTTTCAGGTGTCCACCAGGGGTCTTGGAACATATCCCCCAAGGACAAGGCAGGGGACTACTGTAATTTTCTAACCTTTCCACTAGGGCTTTACAAGACTTCCATCAAATAGAGATTATAACTGTTCTGTGCAGCTACACTTTGCTGAGAAACCATTAATATGCCAAGCATTTTGCCAGGTACTTTAATGTATGTTATCTCTAATCTTCACAGTAGTTCTATAAACTTGGCATTATGGGCTCATTTTACAGAAGAAGAAACTGAAGCT
Source organism: Macaca nemestrina (assembly GCF_043159975.1). Lineage (NCBI taxonomy): Eukaryota > Metazoa > Chordata > Mammalia > Primates > Cercopithecidae > Macaca > Macaca nemestrina. The sequence goes on along the minus strand of NC_092145.1, from coordinate 138,482,695 downwards.
CAGAGAGGTGATGTAACTTGCAAAAGACTGCACAACTAGCACATTGCAGAACTGGGAGTATAACCCAGCTTATCTGATTGCATCCTGTTTATCGTCACACTACACTGTTCAAAACTGGATAGGAAATGTGAGAATTACAGTCATGCGATAGGCTGGGTGCAGTGGCTCACACCTGTAATCCCAGCACTTTGGGAGGCTGAGGTGGGTGGATCACTTGAGGCCAGGAGTTCAAGACCAGCCTGGCCAATGTGGTGAAACCCTGTCTCTACTAAAAATACGAACGTTAGCTGAGCATGGTGGCCAGTGCCTGTAATCCCAGCTACTCGGGAGGCTGAGGCATGAGAATCACTTGAACCTAAGGGTGGAGGTTGCAGTGAGCTGAGATCGTGCCACCGTACTCCAATCTGGGTGACAGAATGAGACTCTGTCTCAAAAAAAAAAAAATAAATAAATAAAATAAAAAATAGCTATGAGATGATATACATGAACACACTCTGAAAAGGTTAAGGGTAAGATATAAATGTGTTAGAATAATCATTATTATATCATCCCCTCACCCATGCTGCTCTTTCACTAGTTGGGGGATTGTTTCTCTTCTGGTATGGAAACAAGATATTATAGAATGTAGGGCAGCCAGGAGGTGAGAGTGAGAAGTTCAGATGGTCCCCAAGTCCTACTGATTTCATGTCCAAAAGGGCAGTGGCATCGAGCAGCTCATTATTGCCTCTTCTAAGAGGGCTGTTCTCTGCAAGCTTTTTGGCTAAGCCTGTGATCTCCTTGGGTCTTTAGCTTATGGGAAGAGTGGAGGAGGGGTTATTCCATAAGCTAGCTTAAAAGGAGTATTTAGATATACTCCCCTAAAAGGCTTTACTTTCCAAAATTTACACTGAGATTTTACAAGTTTTGTTAAGTGAAGTCATGAACAAACTTCGAGTAGTTTGTGAAATTGGCAGATGATGCACTTAGCAAGGTTGTGGAACACCCGCTACAACTTGTTTTTGTTTTTGTGACGGAGTCTCACTCTGTCACCCAGGCTGGAGTGCAATGGCGCGATCTTGGCTCTCTGCAACCTCTGCCTCCTGGGTTCAAGCGATTCCCCTGCCTCAGCCTCCTGAGTAGCTGGGACTACAGGCGCTCACCACCATGTCTGGCTATTTTTTAAAAATATATATTTTTAGTAGAGACAGAATTTTGCCATGTTGGCCAGGTTGGTCTCAAACTCTTGACCTCAAGTGATCCACCTGCCTCGGCCTCCCAAAGTTCTGGGATTGCAGGCATGAGCCACTATGCCCAGCCCTGCTACACCTATTTTAAGGCATTCTTGTCCTGGTCTAGTTGAGGAATTTGGAGGTCCTGATACAGCCCCCCAGTTTCTGAAGCCTAACCAAGGAGGCTTCTGAGAATGGTGTTCTGGGTAGTATCACAGGAGGACAAAGGTAGCCTCATCTGGAAAGCTCTGCAGTCCCATGGGATTCCTGTTACCATGGTAAGTCCCAGAACCAATGCCTGTAAGGATGCAATTTGCCACTTGCAGGGTATTTCTAAATGCCGTTTTCAGACACACTGCACTGGGCAGGTTGGCTGCAGGGCTGGTAGTAGGAAAGCATGAAATGATTATCAGAGTCACCCTGATTAAAGACAGGGTGTGAGTGGGGCACTCACTGGCAACTGCCTGGATGTAAGTAAGCCAGGGTGAGGTGAGCATAGGAACCTAAAAACCAGCCATGGGAACAGGAGACAGGATGTCAGGGAGAAATCTCATTGATTGACCTTGATGGTCACAATCTCATTTGTCTTCTCTTTAAAAAATAAATTGTCTTTTACCCTTATTACAAAAGTAGTTCATAATTATTGTAGAAAATCTAGAAAAATTTTAGCTGAACTAAAAAAATTTAAAAAGTTAATATCATTTAAAGATAGTCATGGTTAATACTTTTGTTGAATACCACTGAAATGTACATTTATCTACAAATGTTTTACGGTTTAACTACGGACTCATCCAATAGTACTACTTTTTCCCCACTGAACATTGTAACATGAATATTTTTTTCCATTTATTACATATTCTTCTAAGTCATTGAGTGTAGTGTTCAACTGAGAAAACACCTTATTTAATTACTTCCTAATGGACATTTCGGCTGTTTCCCTATTGTTAACCCTCTGTATTGATAAGTTTTGTGACTTTTTGTATAAAACTGAGACCATTTCTTTAGAGTAAATTCCTAGAAGTGGAGGATTTCCTGTGTCAAATGGTGTGTCCCATTTGAGGGTTTTGAAATGTGTCTTACCCAACTTCTCTCAAGAAAGCGGTACAAATTTGTATTACCACTAACAACAGATGAGATGGTTTAACCTTTAATGAGTTGCATCTTAAAGATACTGTTGGAGGAAATGAATAGAGAGACTTAGTTTTTTGTCTAATTGATATGGGGAAAATGTTAGTCACATTTCATTCTTGAGACTATTATTGCATAACCAGATACCGTTCAGTGAACCCACATAAGCATTTGCCGAGTACCTACCATGCTCCCAGGACTGGGCTGAATATCCCTGCTGCTAGTGTCAGTTTCAAATACTTAGTACAGCAATCAATAAATGAGAAGACCTGTTGGAATATAAGTAGAATATGAGACACTGAGCTTCATAGTGGAAGGAAATTAGTGTTTTCTTTGCCAGATGTTGAACTATAGCAGTGGTTTTCAAAGTGCGGTCCCTGGATCATCAGCATCCCTTGTGATAGATGGGCATTATCTGGCCCTACCTACTGAATCGGAGACTCTGGGATTTGGGCCCAGCAATTTATGTTTTAACAAGATCTTAACTACCAAACTTCTGCAAGATGCCAAAGATTGAGAACCACTGAGCTATAAAAATGCAGCAAAGGCAGAAGAGGTCAGACTTGTTGGGTAAAGGTGTGGTGACTAACTTCTGGTTTGCCTGGGACCATCCCAGTTTTAGCACAGAAAGTCTTGCATCCCAGGAGCCCCTTCTGTCCCAGCTAGATAGGGATGGTTGGTCACCCTGGTAAAGGGTGGCAGGGGTGAAGGAAGGCTCTCTTCATTGCAGCCTAAAGGTAATTATGGCAGAAAAAGAATAGAAGGGCCAGCAGAGAAGGTTTCAAGATGGAGGGCAGATTTCAGAAGCTGCTTTCTGCTTGTCAGCTCTATGCTGATAGATGTGGTGGCAGGAGGTTACCTGCAGGAAGCCAGCAGATGGCTAAGGCATCTTGCTGAATCCCTTGACAGGAGTCACAGCTGTTAGAACTTGATACTTTCTGGAAAGGGGAAGGTTGGCATTCACCAAACTACTGCAAGATGCCAACTTGAAAAAAAATCCATGATTAATCTTAGCAGTGATGACAATGAAATCATTTTGCAGCAAAAACCATAACCAAAAGTGCTTTGTAATTGCAGCAATTTCCATGTCCTGACTGATGGCATCAGATTCTAGAATGGTGTCCAGCTTATCTGATTACAAGAACTAATCCTGAATAAGATGTAACATTCATTCTTAGAGTAAGCATTCATCCTGGATTTTCTAAAGCAGGTGCAATTTAAACTCTTCTTGTTCTTTACTGGGAGTCATAATGTATAAGGCATGTAAAGTTTCAGTTTTGAAAGTACAGTGTGCAAAACTGTAATAAAAGTAATCATATGTTACATTGTTACATGCATGGTGTTGATGACAGGAGGGCCGATTTATAGATCACTTAAACATACAAAATTCCTTATTTTTCCTAAATCAACAGTTCTGAACCTGTTTGCATAGTCCAATTACCTGGGGAGCTTTTAAAAAATGCTTATGTTCAGGGTTCCATCCCAGAGATTGTGACTTAATAGGTTTGAGGCAGGGGCTTGGACATAGATATTAAAACAAACAAACAAACAAACAAACAAACAAAATTCCCCAGGTGATGTGCATTTGGGGTTGAGAATACCGTACTTACCCTGATATAAACCAATGGGTCCCAACTTTAGCATGTACCAGAATGGCCTGAAGTGCTATTCAGTAGGTCTGGGGAGGTGGGGGTGCAAACATTTGCATCTCTAAGGAGTGCCCTCGTGATGCTGATGCTGCTGGTCTGCAGACCAAGATTTGAGCACCAGTTTCCTAAACCATTCCTACTCCAAACCCCAAATAATCATACAAACCACATCTATCACCCATTAGCTAGACATGCGAATAAATAACTCCCTCTCAAAACATTTCTGCACATCTACTCCCACATATCCGGTATTTCTTTTTTTTTTTTTTTTTGTGACGGAGTCTCGCTGTGTCGCCCAGGCTGGAGTGCAGTGGAGCGATCTCGGCTCACTGCAAGCTCCACCTCCCGGGTTCACGCCATTCTCCCGCCTCAGCCTCCGAGTAGCTGGGACTACAGGCGCCCGCCACCTCGCCCGGCTAGTTTTTTGTATTTTTAGTAGAGACGGGGTTTCACCATGTTAGCCAGGATGGTCTCGATCTCCTGACCTCGTGATCCACCCGCCTCGGCCTCCCAAAGTGCTGGGATTACAGGCTTGAGCCACCGTGCCGGGCCTCCGGTATTTCTTTTATCTACTGAGTTTAAAACATATTTCAATTAAAAAGCATACTTTAGAAAGCTTGGTATAGGTTTACCTTCCTCTTTAGGTCTTGCAAAATAGGATTATTTGTCTAGTGGTATCCTTTCTCCCCCACTAGATTGTAGGTTCTTTGAGGACATTTGTATGTTCAAAGCTTGCCCATGTGGCTTGGAACATCATAGGTGCTCAGTAAATGTTAGTAGTCAATGGTTATGCATAGAAATTGCATCATCATAACCAAACCCTACTATTCCCAATAGTTTTTATAATGGGATCTAAATAGACTGACACTCCAAAATTAGGATCATAAAATATATTCACTTAGTGAAGTGGACGCTATTGCACAGGACAAGTAAAATAAAGAAGTGAGCAGAAGGTAACTACAAGTGAATTTCACCAAGAAGTACAATAATGTAGATAAGATGATATATCAGCAGTAGCTCTGAAATGTGGACTAATACATAGAGTAGTTTAGTAATACAAGCACACACTTAAGGCTTTTGAAAAAAAATAACTGTCACAACTTGTGCTAAAGCCACATTAATACATCAAAAAATCCACGCAAACAACCAAATATCCCATTGTTTGACAAAACTAATAATGCAATAGAATGTATTGACATAGTCCACCCCTTAACAAAACTATCACAAACATCCGCACTGAAAGAAAACAGACACAGGTACACACTTAATGAAAAACCCAAGTATATTTCTGGAGAAAGCAGCTACGGCAAATATGGAAACAGATTTAGTTCAATAAACAGCTGAATGTGTATGCTGGTCCACACATCCTCAAGCCCATTTAATTTTCCTTTGGAATTTTCCCTTGGTCACCTTTTTTTGGACTTAATTTACTTTGTCATTTGCCCCTGGCTCTGTCACTTCTGTCCCAGAGGCTGCTGGAGGGATCCTAAATGAAAAAAATCAGTAATGCTAATTCTTTCAGAGGAGTCAAAAGAGATGTTGAATTTAAGAATGAAATGCTCCTAAAGGTAGATGAGTTCAAGTTGTCTTGCATTGTGTTACTATACTTAAAAAAGTTTGCTATAGAGAAAGGGAAAAAGCACATGGTCTGGGTTTCTGAAGACCTGGCAATGAAAGTTGGAGGCTTCCTATTTTGTAAAATCTGACCAAACATGGAAATAACAGGAAAAGATGTCTGAGTCTGGTTCACAGTTGTCTAACATCATCAGCATTTGTAAGGGTTAATACTAAAAAAAAAAAAACCTCCAAATAACATAAAATTTTGAAAGGTAATGTTTTAAAAATATTTTCTGCATAACTTTTCTGAACCATACACTTATGAATATGGAACTTAAATTTAATGCTGCAGTAAAGTGAAAGCAACAATGAATGTAGGGAAAATGGATTAAATTAGTTCAATATTCTCCAGGCCAAAGGCCTTGGATCAATATTTTGTCTAATTTTCTCTTTTCAGCATATATCACAAACATAAAAAGGAAGAATATTCCACTTTTATTGGGGGTCAGCTGGGAGGGCTAAGAGGATACAGGATTGATGGAATTTGCATAAAACTGGGCAGGACTTTTTAGCTTGTTAATATCTGTATTGTGATTGAAAGTTTATTGGAAAAATGTGCTGATCTCAAAACTACACTAGTTCTGCCATGACAGCAAGAGAGTGGAACCAACAAATTCTTTCATCTAGAAAGAAAATGAAAACCAGAACTTGAATAATGGAATGTATCTCAGATCTGGTACTGAATGTGGAAAATTCGAGAAGTAATACATTGGTACTACTAATAGTATCATGTACGGTTTTAAACTTTGGCTAACAAGATGTACTCATAATGGTAGGTAATGCTTCAACCCCAGTCATCCGTCTGAGTTTCACAAGATACAATATCAGTTCATTCAAGTATTTATTGAGTGCTTACCATGAACCAGGTATTGTTCTAGCTCTGAAGATATCACCATTAAAGAATAGTAAAAAATAAAAATCCCTTTTGTCATGGAACTTGCATTCTAGTCGGGGAAAGACAGAAAATGCATACAAAGTAAGTCAAATGTAAAGTATCTTAGATGGTGGTTAAGTGTTATGATGAGTTACAAAGCAAGAAAGTGGGTAGGAGAACATCCTGCCCCTTAAAAAAGCACTAGGGAAGGCGTTAATGAAAAGATGATCTTAGCCTACATACCTGAAGCGAGCCATACAGATAGTGGCGGAAAGTAGGTTCTAGGTTAGGGGAAAAGAGGGGTAGGGCAAAAGGAAGATTATTCCTTTTTTTCCATGTCCTTCTATCCAGTGTGAATTTGCTAGGCCTGAGTATATTTATTTATTTGTTTTATTGACATCTGAGCTGTGGAATAATGGGCTACATTTGTTTTCTTCTCTATACTTGTTTGTACTAAAAAAACTCTAATTAATGCAGCTGACAATAATGTGTACTGAAACCCAGACACATTGAGGTATTTAACTTTTCTGGGAAAGCTGTAGCTACCGTCGGCGTATGATTTATGACTATAAAAGTCAAATAGTTGAACCTGGGGTAATCACCCAGTGAATGCGATTGGTTCTTTGGCAATTGTGTCCTAAACAAAAGCACTCTGTCTTTTATGATCAGCATTTTGCTAAGCTCCAACTAGGTTACTCCACATTTACTGATAGGAGAATTGTAATGAGAAACACCAGTAAAAATGAGAGGTTGACCCCAGTAGAAAACCAAAAGCAGGTTCTTGTGGCTTTCCCAGGTGCAGATTTGAAAGAGACACTATTACTGATAGATAAATAAATAATTAGGTTATTACAAAGAGCAATATTTTCTTTTGTCAGAATTTTAATCACTGAAATGGTATAACCACAATTTGTATTTTTGCCTGAAATAGGAGTGGAATTTGCTGGTGTTAACAAATGCAAGAACAAAATAATACTATGTAAGCTTAGTTAACTGTTTTTCAATAGCCTTTAGAAGAATTTTCTATAATACACACATACTTTTTTTTTGAGATGCTAAAATAAATTTTAATAATTGTTACATAACATACTGTGTATCTATTTGATGAAATCTACCTCTGTGTAATAATTATTAAAGTAAGTCTTGAAATGTATGATAAGAATATATTAGTTTTTTGGGTACAATTTCCATGAAAATACGTAAATAAGAAAACAAATAACTAAAATAAGAAACAGGAGGTTTTTTTATAATACTGTTGTCATCGTATGAAATTACTCTATTAACTAAATTAACCTGACATTGTCACTCTTAAAAGCAAGATCTAAACTAATTCTCAAATTTATTTAATTTTAGCAATATATTTTATTTAACTGAATATATCCAAAATATTTTCATTCTAATATGTAATCAATATACAAAAATTATTAAAGAGATGTTTTATATTCTTTTTTCATACTAAGGCTTGAAAATCCAGGGGGTATTTTATTTCATTTATGTATATTTATTATACTTTAAGTTCTAGGGTACATGTGCACAACCTGCAGGTTTGTTACATAGGTATACATGTGCCATGTTGGTTTGCTGCACCCATCAACTTGTCATTTACATTAGGTATTTCTCCTAATGCTATCACTCCCCCAGCCCCCCAACCCCCGACAGGCCCCTGTGTACACACACACTTATTTCTAAAAGAATTAATTTTAATTACACAAGCCGATTATCTTTGGATAATCAAATTTAAAACATGACATTTATGTGTAGAGCCCTTTTTATCAGCCACCACCCCAAATCCTGATTTCCTTCAAAAGGTAACCACTGTGATCACTTTGATATGTATTTTATGACTTTTAAAGAATTTACATATGTATACACATATACACACAATACATGTATATGCTCACACTGGTAGGATAGTTATGTAAGAAAATAAATGGTATTTATATATCTATATCTGTACCTTGCTTTATGCCAACAACATGTCTTGGGGGTTATTTCCCATGCTGGAATGTTAAGACCTACCTCTTTCTTTTCACTTACTGCATAGCAGTTCACAATAGGGTTATACCATAATTAATTGCCCTCTTATTTGGACATTTAGCTTGTTGCACACTTCTCAACTACAAGCCATGCAGCAATGAACTCTGTAGTGCCCTTGTGCAAGTGATTGGGCAGTGGTTTTCACTGTGGCACCCAGACCAGTAGCATCTGCATCACCTGGGAACTTGTTAGATACAAATTCTTAGCCCTACCCTAGACTTACTGACTCATAAACTGAGGGTGGGGCCCAGCAATCTGTAGTTTAACAAGCCCTCTGGTGAATCTGATGCATCATAAAATTTGAAAACCACTGGCAGGCATGTCTGTATGTACAGACATACATGTGTGGATACAGTCAGTTCTATAACGTAACATATGTGTTCTTAAACACCACTGTGCTATGCAAAAGTATGTACTAAAAGGCCACAGGGCTTATGAGAAAAATGAGGTTGGGGCACAACAGTTAAAAACTTTATCAGTGACACATTAAAAACAAAAGCTGGGAGCCCAATACAGATGATAGCGCGGTTTTATACATGTTAAATGGGTAAATACACAAATGCTACAGTAAATATGGCACCTTCCCTTGAAAAGACCAGAAGTTTGCTTGTGTAAGTTGGTATTGGAGGGGTTGTCCCCTGTGAGTTTTTGGGTAGCGGCGGAAGGAGTAGTTATATGAAATTGGAAGGTAAGTTGGTTTAACATCAGATGTGGTGAGTGTGGCTCCTACCCCACGTGGTGAACTGAGGCAGTTGGTCATGTTGAGGTGTGTGCGTGTGTGCATTTTGTGTATTCCTATATGGCTCAGTCCATTTGGGTGCAGTTTTCTGCTTTTTTCTAGCATTTCCTGTGGATAAGCAAATGTGAAATTGGAGTTATGTTCAAATTTTCCCCCAATGTATCAATTTCCTTGGAATACATTTGCCTTTTCAATACAGGTGTCATAGCTGTATGTATGGATGCTGACTCTTTTGCATACATTACACAAAATAACTCCATACACTGTACTGAATGCTGTTTTTCACTGAATATTTCTTAGAGCTTTTTCCATATCACCACATAGTTACTCATTTTTTTTAATGGCATTTGAAGCATTAAGAGATGACTAAATTGATCTCCAAAATGCTTGCAACAACCTACACTCCCATTAACATGCTTCCTACACTTTGGCCAATATGACCTATTATCACATTTATTAACTTTTGCCAACCACTAATTAAATGTCTCTCTCCTTCCTCTCCCGCCCTCTCCTCCCTCCCTCTCCTCCCTCACCTCCACAGAGACATTTACATTGTGAGGAATGACTCTCATAAGTACACTGATAGAAAAAGAACTTTAAAAGTGTGAAACAGGTGGCGAGGTGGTGTTGAAATGCTAAAAAAAAAAAAAAAAAAAAAGGAAATGGATATGAAGAAAACATAAAAACCTATTAAAAAGGCAGAGAAAAGGAATTTCCTTTCTACTTATTTTTCACTTCCACCTTTGCTAAATACATCTTATCCACTTTATGAGATAAGATATTGAGTTGACCCTGTAGGGATTCCATCTATCACTCTAGCTGGTTGACGTCTCCAAAAATGCAGCTTACACTATTAATCCATTCACTTCAGCAAAACATGCCTAAGGGCATCCGATTCTTCTGTTTATCAGTATTGGGTTCCTTGGCCCCAACAAGCTCAGCAGATACAGCTGAACAGAGTGATGTGATGGCTTCAGCTCTTGAGTCTGGGGCTTCTAACAGCAAAAGTGACAGAAAAAGTGGCTCATGCAGGTGTCAGATGTTTTCCTGTAAAGAGGTTGGCAATGGATGTAAATGCTTCCAGCTGAGCACATTACCAGGCAGGATAAGCCATAATGATTTAATAATGAAATCACATTGGTTTATGATCATTGTTCTTATTAGGAAATATCATTGCTTTTTGATGATTTATTATGTGAAACTGAGTTTTCATATAAACACTGTGATTTGCATTTATATGTAATATATATTTGCATATGTATATATATCTGAGTCAGAATGACTTACTAAAAGTAATCACCAAAAAAAAAAAGAGGATGCAATATTGATGTAAATATGCCAAAAATATTTAAGGAAATGTAGAAATTATGAATATTATTATGATGTTGCCGCTTCAAAATAATATTAGATGCATTTTCCTTTATGTGAAAATGGCAGAGAACTAGTAGCCGGAACAATCCCTGTTTTGCAATAAGGCTTTTGCACCTTGAAATCACAAACTATGATATTATTAATAAAATATAAAGAATATATATGAGGGTTATATAGAACCACCATTTCCCTTCTAAATTAAGGACTTGCTTTCCTGTCCTCGTTTCTCCTCATGTGTGGAGAAATGGAGAGAGAGAAAAAAAGTTTGGAGGAGAGAGAGAAAATGGAGGAGAGAGAGAAAAAAAGAAGAGGGAGGAAGAACATTTTGACTTATAAAAGAGCTTTCAGTCTCATAGGGCCTAGAACAGTTGCTCTGGAGCAGTGAAGGACACTACAGAAGGCTTCTCTCTCTCTCTCTGGTCATGATTCTTTGCTCTATCAGCTGTGATGACTTGTAAGTACAGTTCCTAGGATCAACCCAGGGTGCAAAATTTAGTGGTGAGTTGCAAGGCCAAAGCAAAGCATGTCTCTCACTCATCTGCACTCAATGTCAGGTACATAATTTGGGAAGCCCAGTGCAAAATAAAAATGTGGGGCCTCTTGTTCCAAAAGCAGGAAAAAATGCAATTGAGGGTGCTAAAATATAAAGCCTTGCCCTATCTTTCATGGCTTTTGTCTTTCAACTTGTCATGGTATTGTTTTATTTGCTATTCAATGCTATTATAAGAAAAATTAAAGATTTAAGTCATTAGCATGAGTGTTACTTTTCATCTCAATATTGTGCAATGTCAGTTTTAAATGCAAACATAAAAGCATTTAACTTGTACGTGGAATCACCAAAATTACACAGTTTGTATTTTGTAGCTTGTTTGTGCATAGGTGTTTTGTTCTTACCAGCATGGAGGAAATGCTGAACAAAACTCAACTTTTTATTTCACTTCTTAATACATGTTCATTCTACCAATACTCTCTACCTTTGGTTTACTGATGAGTAAGGAAGGACTCAAAGGAAAAGAAACTATAGGTTATTGTATAAGTCTGTTCTCCCACCCACTGCTAATAAAGACATACCTGAGACTGGGTAATTTATAAAGGAAAGATGTTTAATGGGCTTACAGTTCCACATGGCTGAAGAGGCCTCACAATTATTGTGGAAGATAAAAGAGGAGCAAAGTCATGTCTTACATGGCGGCAGGCAAGAGAACTTGTGCAGGGGAACTCCCCTATATAAAACTACTGGATCTCATGAGACTTATTCACTACCATGAGAACAGTATGGGGGAAACCACTCCCATGATTCAGTTATCTCCACCTGGCCCCACCCTTGACACATGGGGATTATGACAATTCAAGGTGAGATTTGAGTGGGGACACAGCCAAACCATATAATTCACCCTTTCTCTGTCCTTTTATGTCATCATTTTCAGTGTAGGTGTTTGGCCAATACAGGGAAGTAACAGGTATAAGAAAGGTTATGACAGGATTCCTTGGACATTCATGTTTCTTAGAATGCCACTAACCTTCTTTTGGTCATTGAAGCAAATTCTGGTTCGAATGAAAAGTATGGCCTCTTAGGCCTATCAGAGCTTACTCAGTTCTAGATGTATCATATTTACCTTGTATTTGTTTGGCATCTCACTAAACTCCTACGCACTGTGGGCCTGATGGAGTCCTGTGCTCCTGGGGCATTGTGAATGCTGTGTGAAAATGGGGCTCCTAGGAACAGCAGACACATATTGTGCACATTTTCTCTGCTCACACACACATGTTCCATTGTCTCCTCAGGCTCCACTAAAAAAATACAAGTTCAAAGATAAAATAGTTATGAATTTCAAGACACTGGCAGGAGAGGATTACATTAAGTGCAGAACCCTTCTCTGTGTGGGGCCTGTGTGACTACACAGGTTGCACGCCCACAGAGCCAGCCCTTTCTGTATCAGGCAAAGCTGCTGGAAAGCCTGAAGCCTCATTAGCATGCCATGTATGAAGGAGCCCAGCTCACAGCAGGCTGGATGTTGCCAATAGTGTACCAGTGCAAAATAGTTTCCCTGAAACCATTTAATACACTTATTTCAAACTCAGTTGAATTGATATCACTGAGACAGCTAGGTCTCTTAGAGTGCTCCCAGTGCCAGGAGGAGTGCCTTTGAGATGGGTCTTTGAAACCTCAAAGTTATAGCTAGAACCAGGTACTCATCATTGAATCACTCTCTCTATATCTCTTAACATTTTTTCTTTCTCATAGGATTTCCAGCAGGAGAGCTCCAGAAGCCTTTCTTTTGGGGAACAGAATATCCTCGGTGAGTAAATGAGTAAAGAAACCAGTTACCAATTAGGAAGAACATGTTGCTTTGGTAGAGGACAGAAGAAACAAAGTCAGTGGTTATTCAGCAGAAAGATGCCGTGGAATCTGGCATGGGTCGGCTGTACTCTTTTTGGGTATTTGTTTTCTGATCCTTATTACCAGGGTGTATGACTGGACAGGAAGGCCAACTTGCACATAGGTGGCTTTCATTTTTATGCATTTATTCTCTTACCCATTAACTCATACTACCAGTATTTGGACATTGAAGGATTGTTGGGATTTGAATTGATGGGATGAGTCTAAAACCATTCCAGAGAGAAGAAACAATGTGAGATAAGGAGGAAAAAGTGTTTCTATAATGGCAGAGTCTAGTTTGGCTAGCCAAATGGTACATGAAAGGAAGTAGTGGAAAAGAAGATTGAGGTTTGATATTGGAGGGCTCTGCATGTCAGGTAAGGAGCTTGGATACTAATAGGCAATAGAAAATATTGAAAGTTTTGAGCAAGTTAGATAATTGAATTTATCTTTAGAAACATAACCTAAGAGGGTCCTTCTGACTCTCATCTTCTGTCTCTCCCTTCTACTTATAAGGACCTTTGTGATTACATTGGGACCATTCAGATAATTCAGGATAATCTTCCTGTTTTAAGGTCAACTGATTAGCAACCTTAATTCCATCTGCAGCTTTAATTGCCCTTTATTGTGTAACATAACATATTCACGGGTTCCAAAGATTAGCATATGGACATCTTTTGTAGGCCATTATTCCACCTACCACATGTGTGTTACAAAGTCAGTTATCACCATGGGCAACTGGAGCTCAGTCTTGCTGGGGAACTGTAAAACATGCTTCAGAGTGATCCCACCTCAGGCACATGGGAGCTGGGGTATTTATCTATCCTCCAACTCACCTTCCATCATTGATTGAGTGCTCCTACCAGGGGTACCTGGCAGTGCCCATCCTAGGCCAAGAGGGCTCTAATGGCTGGAGAAAGTCCTTAGGCAACTAGTTTCAGGTGCTGACATTTGAAGGCCGTCAGATTGGTGAGCTCAAAAATAGGGCTAAGAGGACATGGGCAGTCATCGATAAAGCTTACTACAGGGAAGCACCATTGTTAGAATAAATAAAAATTCCAGGTTCTTATTTAACCAAATCCATTAATAATATCCCAGACCTCAGCTGCATAGTTTTCTTTGATGTTCAGATGTTTGGAATCAATTTGCCCTGCTTTTAAGTTTAGAAATATATATAATATATATTTCTATAATATATAAAAATTTAATATAAATTTATATTTATATAATATATATAAATTTAATATAAGTTTATATTTATATTTATAAAATAAGTATAAATATATATTTATATTATATATATATTTCTAAAAAATTAAAGGTTTAGGATATTCTTTAAGTTCCCTTCAAACTAAAAAAGTCCTAGAATTCTTTGATTCTGCTTATTGTTGACAATTTAACTGAGCTTCTATTACCGTGATTATATAGCTGGAGATTAGGAAATAGTCTGGTTAGATTTTTGGAGTTATTGATTAAGTGATTTGTTTATTGGGTCTGTGAGCATGATTTTCTGATATAAAAGCTAAGATCATCAAAACATAGGAGTTAATGTTAGTGTCTATTTGTTTGTACCTTAGGCTAGGTCATAGCTAATACTTGAGTGTGAAAGAGAATTTTTTTTTCCTAAAGACTTCTTTGTCCTCATCCACTTAATGAATAGCTATTATGTATCATTTGGGTTCCCAGCATTGGGAATATGAAGATGCTAAAGACATGAGAGTCACGGTCCAGTGAGATGGCTTCCCATACGTTCATCTATTCTGTATTAATAAATGGATAGCCTCCAGAAACAAGGGAGTGGGTATCCTTTCTGCTCACAGTGCTCAGCTTAGTCCTCACCTGAGTGTTGAGTCCAATTATGAGGCATGAACAAGTTGAATTATTTCCAGAGGAAAGAATCAGGACTGTAAATAGTTGAAGACAATGTTTCTCAAAGTGTGTGTTCCATGAAATAGTAAGAGAGGTAAGTCATCCTCCCCTTCCCTCAGTTCTGGGGAATCATAATAATTATCACCATAAAAGTTTCCTAGAAGCTCTGCAAGAAAGAAACCTATTTAGATGTGTTTAATACAACTACCTTTTTGGTACCCATTAACCATCCCCACTTCTGACCCCAGCCCCCCACCACCCTTCCCAGACTCTGGTAAACCATCCTTCGAAATGTAGAGGTTCCCAAACTCCCCTGCGTTTTGGGAAATGCTGATCTAGAATTCATGACTGAAGAATAAGAGTTGAAAGAACTTAATAACACTTGAAGGGGAACCTCATAACTGTCTGCATATTTTTGAAGGAAAGTTAAGGTGGTAGAATGACTTATTATATTCAGGAGATTCAGCAGGTGTTCAGTTAGAGGCTACACTAGACCAATAGATGGAAGCCATAGAAAAGACATTTCAGATCAGCATTATGGAGAGCTATTATGTTTAGACCTGCCCAAAGAGGGAATGGGTTACCTTAGAAGGGGATGAGCTCTTGGTCATTGGAAATACCTAAGCAGAGTATTATAACCATTTGAATGGGTTTTTCTAAAGGGGGCCCATTCCTCTAGTAAGAAGTTGGACCAACCATTTGAATGGGTTTTTCAAGAGGGGACCCATTTCTGTAGTAAGAAGTTGGAGTAGATGACCTCTAAGCCGTTTCCAACTCAGAAATTTTTATGAATTTATGATTCAGGCATAGGGCAACCCTTACTTGATAACAGTGTGAGTTCATGGTTAATCTAGACAGCGGTATAGTTGTTTTGTTGTTGACAGCAAATCTGTGTGCATATGTTAAACCCACTGAGTAATAAGAACAAAAGAGAAACTGAGTAGGTAGTAAAAGTGGTGCCTTCTCTATTTTATTTTTGCAAGACTAGATCTTCAGTGCAAGAAATCTTCCAGTTTCTGGCCAGCCAGTCACGGTTGCATTTTAAAAGGGAGAGTTTATTTTTTTATGCTTATTTATTTATTTATGAGATGGAGTTTTGCTCTTGTTGCCCAGGCTGGAATGCAATGGCGTGATCTCACTGCAACCTCTGCCTCCTGGGTTCAAGCGATTCTCCTGCCTCAGTCTCCCAAGTAACTGGGATTACAGGCATGCACCACCATGCCCAGCTAATTTTGTATTTTTAATAGACACGGGGTTTCTCCATGTTGGTCAGGCTGGTCTCGAACTCCCGACCCCAGGTAATCCGCCCGTCTCAGCCTCCCAGAGTGCTGGGATTACAGGTGTGAGCCACCACGCCTGGCCAATGACATGCTAATTTAAATACTCTTCATTGATAAAATAGAGGATGTGAATCTAATATTATGAAATATTATTATTGTCAGGCTTAGTCATATAAAATTACTTTTTCTTTGTCTCTTGTCCAAAGGATTGTGATTAAGTAACTGAGAATTGAAACTTACAATGATTCAATCATTTTCTGAATTCTCTATTACCTTTTGCAAATAGGAAGCTTGTTGGAGCAGCCCCTCTTAAAGGACATTCATTGCACAGCAATTTCTATAAGCTTCCATTGTTCATGCCTTCAATTCATCCAGTCAACAGCATTGACTGAGGGTTGTAGAGGACCAAGTACTTATTCTCAGAGCTGAGAGACCTGGAAAAACTAAATGTTGCAATCTGCACACTGATAGCTACTGCCTCAAAAATTAACACTATGTAAAATTACAAGTTTGTCCCACACTGCTATGATAGCTCTATGATTGAAATGCATAATTTCACTCTTACTTCTTTAATGAAGGTTTGCAATGATGGAAAAACAGTAGGAAGCATTTTTTTTCAAATGCAAATTACCTTACGGGAAAGAAATAACAAAGGAAAGAATTGCCACCAAGGGGAAAAATTAAATCTTACACCACTTCCTTGGGTGTAGTTGAGACAAACAATTAGCATGGTAAGGATCATTATGTCCTGTAATAACATGCCACTTAAAAAATTTCCATTCCTTCCAGTTATGGGTCCTATCTATTTGCTGGGTGACTTTGATGTTGCATGTCAGGAACTAACTGTGAGATATTTTTAGCATTATTGCAAATCTCATGAAGAATCTTCACAATAAGGATTCTAAGTGGTGTGTAATTCTCATCCACAGGTTAAATGACTAAATTAAGATACATATAGATCTGTCACTTGCATGAGATGGTAAAGTTAACTAATCAATTAGTTAAATCATTGTTACTTTCTTACTCTGCACAAAGTATAGAGGATTTACCAATGAACAAGTAGATAAGGGAGTGGCCTCAATAGAACTTATATTTGAGAGAGAAAATCCCAGGCACATATATGGAAACCTCATTATTGATTTCTTCATATATTCTTAATATGCTTTGCTATGTAACAAAGCACCACCAAGCAACCATTTATTAGCTCATGATTCTGTAATTGGGCAGGACTGAGTTGAGACAGCTGGTCTCTGCTTTGTATGGTGCTGGCTGGGGTCACTTAAGGAGGGCTGGAGGATCTAAGGCGACTTCACTCACCTGTCTGTGCCCCGGTTGGGCTGGCTCTTGTGGCTGGGGCATGGCAGGGCCTCTCTCTCTTCCTTTGGAGTCTCTCAACTTCTGGGGTTTCTCGCTTTCTTCATTTGGCCTCATTCCCTCTAGCTGGGTAGTTGAACTTCTTTGCAAGTGACTTCCAAGAAGGTGGAAAATGGAAGCTACTTTCTTAAGGCCTAGACCCAGAAGTCATACCTGACCCCTTCCACTGCATTCTATTGGTCATAGCAAGCCCTAAGGCCAGTCCAAATTTAAGCAGAGGGAAATAGATTGCCTCTTGATGGGAGGAGGGGATGTGTGCATTCAGGGGTAGGTAGAATTGTTGGTGGTGCATTTTATAGATAATCTACCACATGCTTCTTCAGAGGTGAAGAGAAATAAAGTGGCACCTTTTTCAAATCTTTGCTATTCAGTTGTCATCTTGTCTACAACAGAAAGAGGAACGTGACTACCTTTGAAAATAGAGTGATCCCTTTTAATCTCTACTCTGTTCCTTTTTTTATGACTACATTTGGAAAACAATTTAACTTCTAAGATTATAGTGACTTCTCAGCAAGTTTCCAGGTAAAAAATAAATTATATATTTACTGACAGGATCTTTTCTGCTCTGTTTTAGGTGTTCATAAATATATAGCTACAGCAGATATAAAATCATAGAAATCTTAAGGCTGAAAGGGACTTCAGAAATCATATCTTTCACATCCCTAATTTCACAGAGTAGGGCACTATGGTTCATATGTGGTCATAATGACAATGTTAGAATTTGTATTTTCTTTGTCTATTTCAATTGGAAGGTATGTTTAGATTTTTTACAGCTTTTGGGTATGGTTATTAGATTGTTATTACCATGGTGACTAGAAAGCAGTTTATCTTGGCTTTCCATTGAAAAAATTAAAGGATTATGCTCTGAGATTCATGCTTGTAATTGTCTCCAAATTATGTATTTATGCCATAGATCTCTGAGTTATGGTGCTATAGGAGTAATTGTTGGACATGAATTTACACATGGATTTGATAATAATGGTAAGTACTGGTTCATTTTCTAAGCTGCTGCTTTTGTAATAATATTGACTATATGGATGTTAATTGTTATGATTGTCTTTGCATAGCAGCAGCATCATAGCTTGAAGATTATCCAAAGCAATATGATTGCTGATTGAAAACTTTTCCTCGTGTCTTGCTGTGATGGCTTGCAATAAATAAACAATTGTTCCCATTGGTGATTGGGGTAGACTTTAAAAAGCAGCCTTGTAATTTCAATAAAATTAGCTTTGCATTTAGATCAGGATTGCTGTAGCTGCCACAATAGTTACAGGGACTGATTTATAGCTTCTCCCTTTGTCATTTATTCATCGTCTTGAGATTTTCTCCCTGGAGGAGCAAGCTCTGCTCCAACGATGATTATACATGCTGCCAAGTTAGGACTTGCTGAGTTAGGACTCTGGAGCTTGTCTGACTGATTCCCTTTTACGATTTCGAAAATTATGCAATGCTTATTCTCTATTTTTCTCTATACTGGCTTATATTCTGATGATTATTATTATTATCCTTATTGAGACAGAGTCTAGCTCTGTCGCCAGGCTGGAGTGCAGTGGCGCAAGCTTGGCTCACTGCAACCTCAGCCTCCCAGGTTCAAGTGATTCTCCTGCCTCAGCCTCCCGAGTAGCTGGGATTACAGGCATGTGCCACTATGCCCAGCTGATTTTTTGTATTTTTAGTATAGACAGGGTTTCACCATGTTGGCTAGGATGGTCTCGATCTCCTGACCTCATGATCTGCCCACCTAGGCTTCCCAAAGTGCTGGGATTACAGGTGTGAGCTACCGCACCCAGCCTATTCTGATTATTTTAAAGTCTATACTTTCCTAATAATCTATGTAATAGGATATACTTTGTATCCTGATGACATTTAAACAAAAGGAAAAAGCAGAATATGACATAAACTAAAGAAATGGCTTCCTTTGAGAGTCCTCCTCATTGTTGATCAGCACTCTTCTCCTTTAACTTTGGAGTATTATTGGAAAGCCACATGAAATCTCTGAAACTTATGGATTAGTAGCAAATGACTATCACATCCACACCCACACAATGATTTACAGGCAGTCTCAGGAACCAGCTGCCCTAAGGCAACGTTATATAGAAGGGGACCTCTTTCTTCCATCCCTGTAGTATCTCCAACATCCTTTCCTGGATGCCTACCCCAGGGCCAGAGACCCTCTGGCTCTTCTAGAAAAGTCTTCCTGTACTCCCACCAGCCCTTCCTTAATCACCTAGATTTTTTTCTCCCCTGGTCTTCCCTTTTCTGTTAAAATGTGGCTAACTTGTAGTTATCTGACTCTGCAGAGCTAGACTTTCTGCCTTTGGGTGTTTGGGTTATCTGAGATGAGAGTCTTAGCTAAGAAATAAAAGCTAATAGTCCTTTCTTCATTCTGGGCCTCTCGATAGGGAATTTAAGTACAGTTCCTCCCCAGAACCTTCTGGAGAACTTCTGGAGTCTTTCTCAAAGGACTGAATCTAATGGTGGCAATTTCACTCTGTAACCAATGCTTAGAACAGTGCATTGCACATATAAGTACGTGCCCGGTACCTATTTAATGATTGGTTGGTTAGTGGGTAGAGGACAGTGACTCCATACTATCCCAGGGGGTGGTGTTAGTAGTAGGTAGCCTTGCTGAAGAGTTTTGGATTGTTCCAATTAACAGCTTTACTTAGGGGACTTTTTTTGTAAGCTGTGTAATTAAATTTAAACGATGCCTCTGATTCTCATAGTAACCTTGAATATAGAAGACAGTCTAGCAGCATCCAAATTTTGTTTCAAAGGATGTAGAGAAAATGAAGAGTGAGCACATAGCAAGAAAGCATGTATAATCTTTCTTCCCGTTATGTTTTGGAGATTTTCATTCTTATTCCAAGTTTTCTTTTTAGAGCAATCTTCCTTGTCTAAGTAGGACAAATGGGTCTTCTATCCACACTAGTGGCTGTGGAATGATTCATAACAGAGGTTTTATGTGTCTTTCAGCTCCTGGCAACTTGGAGGAAATAGGTTCTTATAGGGCTGAGTCAGGGTCTATGATCGCACAGTATGGATGACTCACTGGGGCTACTCCTATGGATCGTTTGGAATTTCACTGGTAGTAGTGCTCTGATTGCCTCCATGGGCTTTCTGAATGAAGCCATTTTATTTCATAATCCAGTGAACATTTTGGGTCAAATCAGGTGAAGACACAGAATCCAAGATTGGATAAGACTAGTATATGTAATAAATTGATGAATCTCATTTTTAAGGTGCTCTTTGTTCCTTAGAAGGAAAGCACTTCCTCAATTGTCTTTATCCTTTTCACCCTTTTTACAATTAACCTGTGACATTGGAGAGAATGCAGGAGCTGATCTCAGGAAGAGTGTTCCCTGCTGTTATGACTGTTTTTTGAAGGCTTGTCGAGGTGAGGGAAAGGGAAGATGAATTTACTTTCCATAAATAACACAAATGTCTTCGAACTTTTTTTTTTTTTTTGCTAGGTAGAAAATATGATAAAAATGGAAACCTGGATCCTTGGTGGTCTACTGAATCAGAAGAAAAGTTTAAGGAAAAAACAAAGTGCATGATTAACCAGTATAGCAACTATTATTGGAAGAAAGCTGGCTTAAATGTGAGTACAACTGTGGCTAAGGGGGCACCTTGTGGTTCATTTTTCCTCATTTGGACATTAGCTTGCTTTAAACCATTGGTTCTCAAAGCGTATTTACAAGATCAACAGCATCTGTCTTCCCTGGGAACATTCTTGAGTCCTACCCCATACCTACTGAATCAGAATCTGGTCATCCCTTAACCAGGCATGAACTTTGTCCTGATATATTGCTAGGGCTGGAAAAATACCTCAATCCTTGCTATGCCTCAAATCTATTATACTTGTAGATGAATTTAGGTAAAAATCCATGTGCTTCTCTTACAGGGAATGTTTATAAACACTGACTTGGTTCTCCTGGTTCTTAAACCATGCTCAGCCCAAGTGAGACCACTGCTCATTCAGGCAGAGAAACCAGGGTCAGTATCCTTGAATGGTGTCTAGCACTTTTATCAGTGTCCTGGACAGCCATTTCTCTACCTATATTTTTTAAAATATCTACAACTGTGACATGTGAAGACCTAAAATGGGTGCTTCTGTGTATCTCTATATAGTACAGGGGTTTTCACACTGTGAAAATTTATCTGGAGTATATGTTGCTTCAAGAAAAGCATACAGAAAAGGGTTCTAGAGTCAGATATGGGTCCAAATCTAGGTTCAACTAGTTTTATGAACTTGGGTAAGTTACTTAATGTTCCTGAGTCTCAGCATCTTCATCTGTGAAATGGGTCAGTGTTTCTGAACTCATTGATTTGTTGTAAGAATTAAATGAGCAAAGCAATGCGAAACACTAGCACAAAGCCTGACACAAAGCAAGTGATCAATGAAAGATAGTTAATATTCCTGATCCTTTGTGAGATACTCATTAGTACCTTATCCCAGGAAAAAACAAAGCCAAAGATTTTTGGGTTAAACCCCCTCCCCCCAAAATAGAACAGCTTTCTTGGGGGAAGGGAATTTATATTTCCTTTTGATTATTATATACAGGCACGAAGATGAAACTTTTAATTGAAACAAACGTATCCCCATACTAGCCCTGAGAGATACAGATATTACTAAGTGTACAGGTTTTACATATGAGGGTCAAAGAAATTAAACTGAGGTTCAAAGAGATTAAAACCCATGTTAGAGTCTAGATTAGAGTTTATGTCTGTACGACTCCAAAGTCCATACTCCTTCCCCTATATCATGCTCGGGTTCTTATTTTAAATTCATTTTATATCTGGGTGATGTGTGGGTGGACTGCTCTTCACCATTCATTTTGGCCAAAGTGTCAGAGATTGAAACTTAATTCTGACAAATGTGTACCTTTGTCACAAGGACGATAGAAAGGGCATGCCTGTCTTAGCATAAATCCACTTAACCATCAGAAAACAGCTTCAGTTTCATTCCCACAGGAGAGTAGGTGGCTTCCTTTGTGGATATAAGGGCCATGCTTTATTTTTCTGGCTTCATTTACAGGAGCCATTCCTTTGTGCCTGAATCTTGCTTTGTAATGAATTCGGGGGAGCTCAGATGGGGCACTACAGATGCAGACTGTCAGCAGCTGTTGAGTCTTTTGTTGTTGTTGTTCCTTTTTGTAGCTGTTGAGTCTTGAGAGTCCAACCTAGGGCCATGTGGTCTACTGAGGCAGAGTTCAAGGAGCCAGAGGATGAGGCTGCTCCAAAAGGCTCTATTTTAGATATAAAGCTTAGACTGAATGGCTGGGCATAGTGACTCATGCCTGTATTCTAAACGCTTTGGAAGGCCAAGGTGGGAGGATCACTTGAACCAAGGAGTTTGATACCAGCCTGGGCAACATACGGAGACCCCATCTCTACAGAAATTTTTTAAAAAAATCAGCTGGGTGTAGTGGTGCATGCCTGTAGTCCCAGCTACTCAGGAGGCTGAGGTGGAAGAATTGTTTGAACCCTATAGTGAGATGTGATCAAACCACTGCACTCTAGTCTGGGTGACAGAGAGAGAGAGCCTGTCTCAAAACACACACACACACAACACACACACACACACACACACACACACACACACACACACACACCTCAGAGTAAAAAGGAAGGAGATTAAATTTAATCTTCAAGAGCCAAGAGGAGTTAGGACTTGAGAAGGTAGCATATTAGGAAGCAAAGGCTCTGGAGACAGAAGACTGCTTGGGTTTGAATCCCAGTGACAAGCGAGCAGTTTACTTCATCACTCTGACTTAGGTTCACTAGAAGCAGAGCCCAAGAAGGGGTTCCTTAGGTCATTGATTTTTTTGAGACAGTGTCTCGCTGTGTCACCCAGGCTAGAGTGCAGTGATGTGATCTCGGTTCACTGCAACCTCTGCCTCCCTAGTTCAAGCGATTCTTCTGCCTCAGCCTTCCCAGTAGCTGGGATTACGGGCGCCAGCCACCATGCCTGGCTAATTTTTGTATTTTCAGTAGATATGGGGTTTCCCCATGTTGGCCAGGCTGGTCTCGAACCGCTGACCTCAGGCAATCTGCACACCTCGGCCTCCCAAAGTGCTGGGATTACAGGTGTGAGCCACCGCACCCAGCCTAGGTCAGTGATTTATTCAGAAAGTAGTTTCAGGAAAAACCTATAATGGAATGAGGGAAACCTGTTGGTTTCAGGAAATGTTGAGCCTCACCCTGATTCCACAGAGGATTCTGGAGCACGAAGTGCACCACAGAAATTGTTCAGCCCAGGTACTGGGCTGTTCAAATTGCACATCAGTCAATTACTGGAAGGTGGGTTATAACCTCCCAGCAGTCTCCAGATGAGGTGACTCCCATAAGCTAAGGTTGATCTGGCTGTTAGCAGTTTTGGGAATGGGTGTACAGTTTAGGTAGAAAAGGGGATCTGGTGGGATATCAACATCTGCTACACACTCAGCTTTAGATCCTCGTTTGTTGAGCAAGGATGGTGGTAATTAGCACTTACCTCATAGGATTGTGGATAACAAAGAATATACATAAAGCAGGAATGATAGCTTTTGTATACTGAAGCTAGGAGGGTCCTGAGTGATTACAGTGAATAATAGTTTCCAAAGATTTATTTTTATTCCTTGATATTGCTTGATACCTGGGTGACTGGGCTAGCTAAAAAGTAAAGAGTTGGTAAGATCCATGGCTTGAAAGTTTCAAGCAAGATATGTTAGTTTTCTGCTGCTTGCTATAACAAGTTACTATAAACTTACTAGCTTAAAAGAACATAAATTTAATTTATTAGCATACAGTTCTGTATGTCAGAAGTCTGACATGGATCTCAATGGCCTAAAATCAAAGTGTCAGCAGGGCCACATTCCTTTCTAGAGGTTGTAGGGGAGTATCTGTTTCCTTGCCTTTTCTAGCTTTTAGAGGCTGCCCACATTCCTTAGCTCATGGCCCCTTCCTTTTTCAAAGCCAGCAATGGCCAGTGGAGTCTTCTCATGTTGCATCACTCTGACAGTCTCTCTCCTGCCTCCCTTTTCCTCTTGTAAGGACTTTTGTAATTACACTGGGTCCACCTGGACAATCCAGGATAAAGTCTGCATCTCGAGATCCTTAACTTAATCACCTCATGTAAGTCTCCTTTGCCATGCTTTATTTTTCCAGCTTCATTTTGTAGGGACCATTCCTCTGTGCTTGAATCTTTCTTTGCAGTGAATAAGGTAACATATTCACAGATTCCAGGGATTAGGATGCAGACATCTTTGGGAGGCCGTTATTCTGCCTATTACACAAGAGTTGAAAGACTTTTCTGTAAAGGGCCAGATAGTAAAAAATTTAGGCTTTGTGGGGTGTATGGTCTTGTTACAATATTTAATTCTGCCATTGTAGCAAGAGAGCAACTATAGACAATACATATATGAGTGGGCATGACTGTGTCCCAATAAAACTTGATTTAGGAACACCAAAATTTGAATTTCATATAATTTTCATGTGCCACAAAATATTCTTCTTCTTTTGATTTTTCCCCAGTTGTTGAAGTAGGTAAAATCCAGTCTTACCTTGCAGCCTGTACAAAAACAAGGAGCAGGTTGGATTTGGCTTGTGGGCTGTATTAGTTTAGAATATTTTTGTCCTAGCTCATTTAAAGTTTTAAGAAACAATCTTGAATATTTGCAATAATTTCTTTACCATGCTTGGCTGGTTGTCATACATATTGCAGACCTCAACCTTCTGATCTGTACTCCTTCTGTTTGATTTTTGTTCCCTGGGAGAACCACTTTCCTTTTAATTTTTCATGGAAATTGCTGAAGGTAAAATGATGATAGTTGGTCTATGAAATCTTGTTCCAGTGTGGATGGTAAATTTTTGGAAACACAGGCACAATGAGAAGAATACTGAAATTATATGAGTTAATCAGAGAAAGTAACCTGTGTATTGACATTCCTATTTTTTCCCATTAAACCAGAGTCACTCAGAATATTGTTAACATTTTACTGGAGCTGGCTAGATTGGTTAGAATGAAGAGGTAGGTGACAAAGAAGTGTGTAGCATAATAAAATAGAAAGTATTATATTCAGGAGCACCTTGCTGAGGATAGTGTGCCATCTTACAATATATTATGCCTACCTCTGATTTATTGGATGTGATTTTCTCTTTAAAATATGATACTTTTCTTGCTATAATACTCATGCCCCTTGCTGAATGATAGTTGAGCATGAAACACTGATTTTTTTTTTTTTTTCCTTTTTTCTTTCTGTTAGGTCAAGGGGAAGAGGACCCTGGGAGAAAATATTGCTGATAATGGAGGCCTGCGGGAAGCTTTTAGGGTATGCGTTGCTACATTTGCTGTGGTTCTAAAAATCAAGCCATAAAACACCATATGGGTGTCCCTCAATTCATACCACAGCCATGTTCTTGAGGAGTTAGATATTATGGAATTTCTGTAAATAGAAGTGTGTCTCCCTGTTGACCCTATTATATAAATAGAACTATATTTCTTTCTTTTTGGGGTGTAAAGTCACCCTAAAGAATAATATTTATTAAGAATCATGTATTTAAAGAATAGCTTTTAGAAAATACATTCACCATCAGATCGAAGCATGCTACGGCAATCTCCTTGGGGCTAGGTTCATTTGTTTTCCTGAGTACAGGTGTTTCTGTAGTCTTCCTATAAATTTCTCTGAAAACATCAAACTTCTAAATTATGACCAGAGGGCAGTGGTTCTCATATACTGGGCCAAGTGATAGTTCCTAATAACGTTTTCATCATCCATTAGTTTGTGGTCAAATAAGAAGCATAAGGATAATGCAGAAAGATTTCATAAAGCTAAATGCATTCAATTTAATGACCAGACTGTTATTCCCGGTTATATCCTTCCTATATTCTAGTTGAAATATACTTTATTTTATAAAATGAGGGCACTAGAAGATGATAGTTTTTCTCTTATGTGTCAAAATGAAAAAAGGTGATATGCAGACCCCAAAATGTATTGCCATAGGGGCCTTGCCATTGTATTAGATTTGTTTGTCCCCTGGTAGGAAGAGAAAGAACAGCTTTATTTCCCCAAGAGTTATTTAATATCTGAACGCTTTGGTCCAGCTGCTTTGGTATACATTGAGCATAAGGCCTTTCTGCAGGTGTACCTGCCTCACTGGTAAGCAATAGGACATGGACTTGTTTCCAGGTGTTTCTTTTCTTAAAGAAAATTTTGACATGATGCATTTTGCACGTGGCAGGAGTAGATATTTACTATTCCTGTGCTAGATGAGAAAAGAGAAAAACCCACCATTGCAGAGACTCATCTCTTCTTCTCTCACCAGGCTTACAGGAAATGGATAAATGACAGAAGGCAGGGAGTTGAGGAACCTCTTCTACCAGGCATCACATTCACCAACAACCAGCTCTTCTTCCTGAGTTATGCTCATGTGAGTAGACTGAGGAAGGGGCATCAGGGATGAGATGCAGGACTTGAATTTGCTCCCTTGATCAAAGATTTCAAAAAGTTTAATGGTATGACTTTGATTTTTAGCAAAAGTTTTATCTTGCTGATTATTTTTAGGGTAAATCTCACCTCCTTAATGTTCTATAGTACATAATTAATTAACTGATTGAATCAAGGTGTATTGGTATTTTTTAAATCAAATGGGTTACTAGCCCTGCGGTAATTCATTTGATAGTTCCTCAATGTATCTTGACTTCTTAATGTGTTTGATACTATTTGTAACCATTTCTAATAACTTGTTCTTTGGCTTTCATGGGCCTGCCCTTTCCTATATTGCTTCTCCTTTGCCTCATTTGCTGACTTTATGCCACCACTCTCAGCCTGTGGGGGACCCTCAGGGTCATGTTCCCAACTATCTAATGCATATGCAGAGACCCTTAGAGCTGAAAAAGAACAAAGGCAAGGAGAGTCATGTCACTCTTTTGTGAGTTTAATAGGCTCTTGGAGCAGAAATTGAAAGGAAGATGTGCACGAAATACAGCACAATTCTGAGTTTGAGTCTCTGGCTAATGAGGCAAGTGCCAAATCTTTATTAGTTATTACACTGGTTCATGTCATAAACATACAGGCAACCTCTTCAGTCAGGGATAGGACAATAAAGGTTTTCTAATGAATGGCCTCACAGTGGGCAAATGTGTATGTGTATGCTCAAAGCTAGACAAAAATTTTCATCAGTACAACCTTTTGTTCCTAAGTCTTTGCTTTCACTGCTAAGTAAGCTCATTCTCACACAGGTCTTTGCTCAAAGCTAGACAAAAATTTTCATCGTACAACCTTTTGTTCCTAAGTCTTTGCTTTCACTGCTAAGTAAGCTCATTCTCACACAAGTCTTCTATAATTCACTTTGGTCAAAGGATTCTTGCTTGCCTGGGGTCTTTTTATTTCTTAAAGCTAATATAAAAACACTAAATAAATTATTATTTAGCATCCTGATGTCAACCAAACTCTAGTCAACAACATGACTTACCTTTTAGTCTTCCTGTTTCTATCATCTCATCCTATATTTAGATTTTCCTGGTTAGAAAGCCTGGATTCTTAGGTCTTATTTGATGCATCTGTCCTCATTTTTATAACATGTATTCCAGAAGCCAGATGTTTCATACTTTTTAAAAAATTATACTTTAAGTTTTGGGGTACACATGCAGAACGTGCAGTTTTATTACATAGGTATACATGTGCCATGGTGGTTTGCTGCACCCATCAACCCGTCATCTACATTACGTATGTCACCTACATTAGGTATTTCTCCTAATGCTATACCTCTTCTAGCCCCCAACCCTCCAACAGGCCCTAGTGTGTGATGTTCCCCTCCCTGTGTCCATGTGTTTTCATTGTTCAACTACCACTCATGAGTGAGAACACGCGGGGTTTGGTTTTCTGTTTTTGTGATCATTTGCTGAGAATGATGGTTTCCAGCTTCATCCATGTCCCTGCAAAGAACATGAACTCATTCTTTGTTACGGCTACATAGTATTCCATGGTGTATATGTGCCATATTTTCTTTATCCAGTCTGTCATTGGTGGACATTTGGGTTGGTGCCAAGTCTTTGCTATTGTGAACAGTGCTGCCATAAACATGCGGGTACATGGCATCTTTACAGTAGAATGATTTAAAATCCTTTGGGTATATACCCAGTAATGGGATTGCTGGGTCAAATGGGATTGCTGGTTCTAGATCCTTGAGGAATTGCCATACTGTCTTCCACAATGGTTGAACTAATTTACACTCCCACCAACAGTGTAAAAGCGCTCCTATTCCTCCACATCCTCTCCAGCATCTGTTGTTTCCTGACTTTTCTAATAGGCTTGAGGTGGTATCTCATAGTGGTTTTGATTTGCATTTCTCTAATGCCCAGTGATAATGAGCATTTTTCCATATGTTTGTTGGCTGCATAAATGTCTTCTTTTGAGAAGTGTCTGTTCATATCCTTTGCCCACTTTTTGATGGGGTTGTTCGTTTTTTTCTTGTAAATTTGTTTCAGTTCTTTGTAGATTCTGGATATTAGCCCTTTGTCAAATGGATAGATTGCAAAAATTTCTCCCATTCTGTAGGTTGCCTCTTCACTCCAGTGATAGTTTCTTCGGCTGTGCAGAAGTTCTTTAGTTTAATTAGATTCCATTTGTCAATTTTGGCTTTTGTTGCCATTGCTTTTGGTGTTTTGGACATGAAGTCTTTGCCCAAGCCTCTATTCTGAATGGTATTGCCCAGGTTTTCTTCTAGGATTTTTATGGCTTTAGGTCTTATGTTTGTTTAAGTCTTTAATCTATCTTGAGTTAATTTTTGTATAAGGTATAAGGAAGGGATGCAGTTTCAGTTTTCTGCATATGGTGAGCCAGTTTTCCCAACACCATTTATTAAATACGGAATATTTTCCACATTGCTTATGTGTGTCAGGTTTGTCAAAGATCAGATGGTGGTAGATGTGTGGTGTTATTTCTGAGGGCTCTGTTCTGTTCTGTTGGTCTATATATCTGTTTTGGTACCAGTACCATGCTGTTTTGGTTACTGTAGCCTTGCAGTAAAGTTTAAAGTGAAGTAGTGTGATGTCTCCAGCTTTGTTCTTTTTGCTTAGGATTGTCTTGGCTATATGGGCCCTTTTTGGTTCCCTATGAAGTTTAACGTAGTTTTTTCGAATTCTGTGAAGAAAGTCAGTGGTAGCTTGATGGGGATAGCATTGAATCTCTAAATTACTTTGGAAAGTATGGCCATTTTCACAATAATTGATTCTTCCTATCCGTGAGCATGGAATGTTTTTCCATTTGTGTTCTCTCTTATTTCCTTGAGCAGTGGTTTGTAGTTCTCCTTGAAGAGGTCCTTCACATCCCTTGTAAGTTGTATTCCTAAGTATTTTATTCTATTAGTGGCAATTGTGAATGGGAGTTCACTCATGATTTGGCTCTGTTTGTCTGTTATTGGTGTACAGGAATGCTTGTGATTTTTGCACATTGATTTTGTATCCTGAGACTTTGCTGAAGTTGCTTATCAGCTTAAGGAGATTTTGGGCTGAGACGATGGGGTTTTCTTAATATACAATCATGTCGTCCACAAACAGAGACAATTTGACTTCCTCTCTTGCTATCTGAATACCCTTTATTTCTTTCTCTTGCCTGATTGCCCTGGCCAGAACTTCCAACACTATGTTGAATAGGAGTGGTGAGAGAGGGCATCCGTGTCTGATGCCGGTTTTCAAAGGGAATGCTTCCAGTTTTTGCCCATTCAGTATGATATTGGCTGTGAGTTTGTCATAAATAGCTCTTATTATTTTGAGATACGTTCCATCAATACCCAGTTTACTGAGAGTTTTTAGCATCAAGGGGTGTTGAATTTTGCCAAAGGCCTTTTCTGCATCTATTGAGATAATCGTGTGGTTTTTGTCATTGGTTCTGTTTATGTGATGGATTATGTTTATTGATTTGCATATGTTAAAACATCCTTGCATCCCAGGTATGAAGCCAGCTTGATCATGGTGGATAAGCTTTTTGGTGTGCTGCTGGATTTGGTTTGCCAGTATTTGATTGAGGATTTTTGCATCGATGTTCATCAGGGATATTGGCCTGAAATTTTCTTTTTTTGTTGTGCCTCTGCCAGGTTTTGGTATCAGGATGATGCTGGCCTCATAAAATGAGTTAGGGAGGATTCCCTCTGTTTCTATTGTTTGGAATAGTTTCAGAAGGAATGGCACCAGCTCCTCTTTGTACCTCTGGTAGAATTCGGCTGTGAATCTGTCTCATCCTGGACTTTTTCTGGTTGGTAGGCTATTAATTGCTGCCTCAATTTCAGAACTTGTTATTGGTCTATTCAGGGATTCAACTTCTTCCTGGTTCAGTCTTGGGAGGGTGTATGTGTCCAGGAATTTATCCATTTCTTCTAGATTTTCTAGTTTATTTGCATAGAGGTGTTTGTATTTCTGTGGGATCAGTGGTGATATCCCCTTTATCATTTTTTATTGCATTTATTTGATTCTTCTCTTTTATTCTTTATTAGTCTGGCTAGTGGTCCATCTATTTGGTTGATCTTTTTAAAAAAACAGCTCCTGGATGCATTGATGTTTTTGAAGGGGTTTTCATGTGTCTATCTCCTAAAGTTCTGCTCTGATCTTGGTTATTTCTTGTCTTCTGCTAGCTTTTGAATGTGTTTGCTCTTGTTTCTCTAGTTCTTTTAATTGTGATGTTAGGGTGTCAATTTTAGATCTTTCCTGTTTTCTCTTGTGGGCATTTAGTGCTATAAATTTCTCTCTACACACGGCTTTAAATGTGTCCCAGAGATTCTGGTACTTTGTGTCTTTGTTCTCATTGGTTTCAAAGAACATCTTTATTTCTGCCTTCATTTTGTTATTTACCCGGTATTCATTCAGGAGCAGGTTGTTCAGGGTTGTTCAGTTTCCATGTAGCTGTGTGGTTTTGAGTGAGTTTCTTAATCCTCAGTTCTAATATGATTGCACTGTGGTCTGAGAGATTGTTTGTTACGATTTTCTTTCTTTTGCATTTGCTAAGAAGTGTTTTACTTCAAATTATGTGATCAATTTTACAATAGGTGCAATGAGGTGCTAAGAATGTATATTCTGTTGATTTGGGGTGTAGAGTTCTGTAGATTGCCTATTAGGTCCGCTTGGTCCAGAGCTAAGTTCAAGTTCTGAATATCTTTGTTAATTTTCTGTCTCGTTTATCTAATATTGACAGTGGGGTGTAAAGTCTCCCACTATTATTGTGTGAGAGTCTAAGTCTTTTTGTAGGCCTCTAAGAACTTGCTTTATGAATCTGGGTGCTCTGTATTGTGTGCATATATATTTAGGATAGTTAGTTCTCCTTGTTGCGTTGACACCTTTACCATTATGTAATGCTCTTCTTTGTCTCTTTTGATTTTGTTCATTTAAAGTCTGTTTTATCAGAGATTAGGATTGCCACTTCTGCTTTTTCCTTTCCATTTGCTTGGTAAATATGCCTCCATCCCTTTATTTTGAGCCTATGTGTGTCTCTGCACGTGAGATGGGTCTCCTGAATACGGTACACCGATGGGTCTTGACTTTTTCCAGTTTGCCAGTCTGGGTCTTTTAATTGGAGCATTTAACCCATTTACATTTAAGGTTAGTATTATTATGTGTGAATTTGACCCTGTCATTATGATGCCAGCTGGTTATTTTGCCCATTAGTTGATGCAGTTTCTTCATAGTGTTGATGGTCTTTACAATTTGGTATGTTTTTGCAGTGGCTGGTACCAGTTGTTCCTTTCCATGTTTAGTCCTTCCTTCAGGAGCTCTTGTAGGGCAGGCCTGGTGGTGACAAAATCTCTCAGCATTTGCTTGTCTATAAAGGATTTTATTTCTCCTTCACTTATGAAGCTTAGTTTGGCTGGATATGAAATTCCTGGTTGAAAATTCTTTCCCTTGAGAATGTTGCGTATTGGCCCTCACTCTCTTCTGGCTTGGAGAGTTTCTGCCTAGATATCCTCTGTTAGTCTGATGGGCTTCCCTTTGTGGGTAACCCAACCTTTCTCTCTGGCTGCCCCTAACACTTTTTCCTTCCTTTCAACCTTGGTGAATCTATTATGTGTCTTGGGCTGCTCTTCTCGAGCAGTATCTTAGTGGTGTTCTCTGTATTTCCTGAATCTGAATGTGGGCCTGTCTTGCTAGGGAGGGGAAGTTCTCCTGGATAATATCCTGAAGAGTGTTTTCCAACTTG
The DNA here is from genome assembly GCF_043159975.1 of Macaca nemestrina. Taxonomy (NCBI): domain Eukaryota; kingdom Metazoa; phylum Chordata; class Mammalia; order Primates; family Cercopithecidae; genus Macaca; species Macaca nemestrina. Next base: position 138,449,999 of record NC_092145.1, on the reverse strand, counting down.
GTTTCATTCTCCCTGTCACTTTTAGGTACAGCAATAAGACATAGATTTGGTCTTTTCACATAGTACCATATTTCTTTTCACTCCTTTTTCTCTAATCTTGTCTTCTCGTTTTATTTCATTGAGTTGATCTTCAATCTCTGACGTCCTTTCTTCCGCTTGATCAATTTGGCTGTTGATACTTGTGTATGCTTCACAAAGTTCTCGTGCTGTCTTTTTTAGCTCCATCAGGTCGTTTATGCTCTCTAAACTGGTTATTCTAGTTAGCAATTGATTTAACCTGTTTTCAAGGTTCTTAGCTTCCTTGCATTGGGTTAGAACAAGCTCCTTTAGCTCGGAGCAGTTTGTTACTACCCACCTTCTGAAGCCTACTTCTGTCATTTCATCAAAATCATTCTCCGTCCAATTTTGTTCCCTTGCTGGCAAGGAAGTGTTCTGGTTTTTGGAATTTTTAGCTGTTTTGTGCTGGTTTCTCTGCATCTTTGTGGATTTATCTACCTCTGGTCTTTGATGTTGGTGACCTTCAGATGGGGTATTTTAGTGGACGTGCTATTTCTTTCTGTTTGTTAGTTTTCCTTCTTACAAACAGGCTCCTCTGCTGCAGGTCTGCTGGAGTTCTACTCCAGACCCTGTTTGCCTGGGTATCACCAGCAGAGGCTGCAGAACAGCAAAAATTGCTGCCTGTTCTTTCCTCCAGAAGCTTCGTCCCAGAGGGGCACCTGCCAGATGCCAGCCAGAGCTCTCCTGTATGAGGTGTCTCCCAGTCAGGATACACGGGGGTCAGGGACCCACTTGAGGCAGTCTGACCTTTAGCAGAGCTCGAACGCTGTGCTGGGAGATCTGCTGCTCTCTTCAGAACTGTCAGGCAGGGACGTGTAAGTCAGTCTGCTGAAGCTGTGCCCACAGCCACCTCTTCCCCCAGGTGCTCTGTCCTAGAGAGATGGGGGTTTTAATTCCCTGACTGGGGCTGTTGCCTTTTTTTCAGAGATGCCCTGCCCAGAGAGGTGACATCTGCAAGTCTGGCTACCGTGGCTTTGCTGAGCTCCTCCCGGTTCAAACTTCCCAGTGGCTTCGTTTACACTGTGAGGGTAAAACCACCTACTCAAGCCTCAGCAATGGGGGATGCCCCTTCTTCTCCCACCAAGCTCGAGCATCCCAGGTCGATCTTAGACTGCTGCTGTACTGGCAGTGAGAATTTCAAGCCAGTGGATCTTAGCTTGCTGGGCTCTGTGGGGTTGGGGCCCGCCAAGCCGGACCACTTGGCTCCCTGGCTTCAGCACCGCTTTTGATGGGAGTGAATGGTTCTGTCTTGCTGGCGTTCCCACCACCACTGGGGTATCAAAACAAACAAACAAACAAACAAAAAAACCACACACACAGAAAAACAAGAACAACAAAAAATCTCCTGCAGCTAGTTCAGTGTCTGCCCAAACGGCCACCCAGTTTTGTGCTTGAAACCCGGGGCCCTGGTGGGGTAGGCACCGGAGGGAATCTCCTGTTCTGCAGGTTGTGAAGACCATGAGAAAAGTGCAGTATCTGGACTGGAGTGCACGGTTCCTCAGGCTGAGTCCCTCATGCCTTCCCTTGGGTAGGGGAGAAAATTCCCTGACCCCTTGCACCTCCTGGGTAAGGTGACACCAGACCCTGCTTAGGCTCACCTTCTGTGGCCCTGCACCCACTGTCCAACCAGTGCCAATGAGATGAACTGGGTACCTCACTTAGAAATGCAGGAATCACCCACTTTCTGCATTGATGTAGCTGGGAGCTACAGACCGGCGCTGTTCCTATTTGGCCATCTTCTAGTTCTTCTCGATGTTTTATACTTTTAAATGCTTTTCAGATTCAACATCTTCTCTCCTGTTTTAGACAGTTTAGGCTGCTATAACAAAGTGTAAAAGTGTCATAGACTAGGTGGCTTATAAACAACAAATTTATCACAGTTCTGGAGGCTGGAAGTCTCAGATCAGAGTGCTAGTGGGATCGAGTTCTGGTGCGGGCTTTCTTCTGGGTTACACACAGCCAATTTTTCTCTGTGTCCTCACATGGTGGAAAGAGCTAGCTAGCTCTCTGGCCTCTTATATGGGTACTAATCCCATTCATGAGGGCTCCACCCTCATGATTTAATTGCCTCCCAAAGGCCCAACTCCTAATACCATCACATTGATTAGGGCTTCAACATAAGGATTTTGGGGGGCAGAAACATTTAGTCCATAGCATCCCCATTACCCTATCTCATCACATATGGGCATAATCTTAATATCCTCTACTCTGGATTATCCCAACAGCCTTATGGAATGTTAATCTGACTTCAGCATTTTTTTTTTTAACCACTGTTTTACATACCATTGAAATCCCACTTTTATTTCATTACCAACCTGCTTGAAAGACCTACAGTGGCTCCCAAATGCCTACCACATTGAAGCCAAACACCTCCATCTGGCTTCCCAAATTTCCAACTCCACCTAATCCAATTCAATTTCCCATAACTTCATTGGGTGAGAAAAAAACTCAGCCTTAATGGGGCAAGTATCCTCACTTCTACCCTACAATGTCATGCCCATTACTGTCTCTCTGGCTTTGCTTCTGATTCTCCTTCTATAATGCAACCCTTCCTACTCTTCCCCCTCAGATGATTATTCAGTGTAAGCTTCATCCTTTAGGATCCATATTGAGTTCCATTACCTCCACATATTCCCAAGGACTCCAGTCCTTATTATTTTATTTTATCTTCAACTCCTTTTACACTTACTTTCATTACTATGCAGTTGAGTACCTAACTGCTCTCCAAATGTTCAAGAATTTTAGTTTTCATAGATGGAACTTTCTAGAGTTGGGATTGGCAAACTAGGGCCAAATATGGCCTGCTGTCTTTTTGTAAATAATGTTTTATTGGAAAGCAGCCACATTCCTTCATTTATTCATGATCTGTAGCTGGTTTTGTGCTACAGTGGCAGAGTTGAATAGTTGAAACAGGGACCTTATAGTCTTCAAAGCCTAAAATCTTTACCATCTGTCTCTTTCCAGAAAAAGTTTGCTAACCCCTGCTCTAGAGGACAAAGTACAGTGATCTATCAGTTCTTACTGTTTACATCCTAGCCCACAACATCTCTTTGTAAAAAAAATAAACTAATTGATAGTGATGTTACTTATAATTCTGAAATGTTTCCAGATATAATACCAAACTATATCTGATTTATTTTAAACTAAAGAGATTTGGCGGGGGGTTGGAGGGACGGGGAGTGGAAAGCTATTTTATATCACTAGTGAGAAATTTATCTTGGATCTTTTCCCACTGACAGAATGAGGAGATTTTTCAATCTTTTGCACTTTAAAGTAAGTCTGCTTATAAGGGGTAAAATTACTTTCCCTCCTGGGAAGGTACTAAGAAAACAGTAGCAGGCATAATGTGTTTTCCGAAGTCTCTTAAGTGATATATTAAGCAAAGACAATACTATATTATAGTGTAAGAGTATAAGAAGAAATAATATAAGAAAAGAGGTTAAAATCAAATGCCAGAAACTACTTCACATTAGCCAGCTTCTGAGGAAATTAAGGAATCACATTACAAAACATATTCAAAGTCGAATTCAGAACCAATGTAACTGGTGGTTTATCTTCATCAAAAGCAACAACATCATATCACCTTTCCTGCTTTCTATATCCCTACAGTTGCTGAGACCTCTCATTTTTCTCAGATATTCTAATCCTTCTACTTCTTTCCATTCTATTTTCTACTTATTTAGTGGATATCCATTCTTCCTGGCATCTATAAATAATCTAACTAGTCTCTAATTTCTTCCTTCCATTGTACACCCCTGCCAGATAAATCTTTTTAAAAATCTGGATTTTATTATTTTCCTACTCAAGAATGACTTTTAAATATAGTTTAAACACTCTGGCCAGCTGTTCAGGACTTCAGAAATCTGACACTGTCCTTCCTCTCCCACTGCTGCCCGTTATGCACCATATACTCCAGCCTAGTTGAATGTCTTGTTCTCTTTCCCCTCAAACATATCTTTGCTCCCATTTCTCCCTCCACTTAGAATATTTTTTCCATATTTATGTGTCCTAGTTCAATTCATAAAGACCATATCATATCTCAAGTCATATGGCAAGTCAGGATAAAGTAGGTTATGCTGCAGAAACAACACAACAAAAGTTTATTTCTTGTTCACTCTCCATGTCCAACAGGAGTCAGCAGTGGGGCTCTTGTAGTTTTTACTCAAGAACTTGGGTTTTGGGCCGGGCACAGCCTGTAATCCCAGCACTTTGGGAGGCCAAGGTGGGTGGATCGCCTGAGGTCAGGAGTTTGAGACCAGCCTGGCCAACATGGCCAAACCCCGTCTCTCCAAAAAAAAAAGAAATACAAAAATTAGGCAAGATGGCCTAATAGGAACAGCTCTGGTCTGCAGCTCCCAGTGAGACTGACACAGAAGGTGGGTGATTTCTGCATTTCCAACTGAGGTACCTGGTTCATCTCACTGGGACTGGTTGGACAGTGGTGCAGCCCACAGAGGGCAAGCCGAAGCAGGGTGGGACATTGCTTCACCCCAGAAGCACAAGGGGTCAGGGGATGTCCCGTTCCTAGCCAAGGGCATCCATGAGAGACTGTACCAGGAGGAAGAATGCACTCCAGTCCAGATACTGTGCATTTCCCACAGTCTTCGCAACTGGCAGACCAGGAGATTCCCTGCAGTACAGGGCTTGGCAGGTCCCACCCCCATGGAGCACAGCAAGCTAAGATCTACTGGCTTGAAATTGTCACTGTTAGCACAGCAGTCTGAGGTTGACCTGGGATGCTTAAGCTTAGAGTTGGGAGGGGCGTCTGCCATTGCTGAGGCTTGAGTAGGCAGTTTTACCCTCACAGTATAAACAAAGCCACTGGGAAGTTTGAACTAGGCAGTTTACCCTCACAGTATAAACAAAGCCACTGGGAAGTTTGAACTAGGCAGAGCTCACAGCAGCTCAGCAAGGCCACTGTGACCAGACTGCCTCTCTAGGCAGGGCATCTCTGAAAAAAAGGCAGCAGTCCCAGTCAGGGAATTATAAATAAAACCCCCATCTCCCTGGGACAGAGCATGTGGGGGAAGGGGCAGCTGTGGGCACAGCTTCAGCAGATGTAAACGTCCCTGCCTGACAGCCAGTGCAGCAGTCAAGCTCTGCTAAGGGTCAGACTGCCTCCTCAAGTGGGTCCCTGACTCCCATGTATCCTGACTGGGAGACACTTCCCATTAGGGGCCGACAGACATCTCATACAGGGATAGCTCTGACTGGCATCTGGCAGGTGCCCCTCTGTGGACAAAGCTTCCAGAGGAAGGAGCAGGCAGCAATCGTAGCCTTTGCTGGTGATACCCAGGCAAACAGGGTCTGGAGAGGACCTCCAGCAAACTCCAGCAGACCTGCAGCAAAGGAGCCTGAAAATCCACGAAGATGGGGAGAAACCAGTGCAAAAAGGCTGAAAATTCCAAAAACCAGAATGCCTCTTCTCCTTCGAGGATCATCAGCAAGGGAACAAAACTGGACGGAGAATGATTTTGATGAATCGATAGAAGTAGGCTTCAGAAGGTGGGTAATAACAAACTGCTCTGAGCTAAAGGAGCTTGTTCTAACCCAATGCAAGGAAGCTAAGAATCTTGAAAACAGGTTAAATGAATTGCTAACTAGAATAACCAGTTTAGAGAAGAAGAACATAAACGACCTGATGGAGCTAAAAAAGACAGCACGAGAACTTTGTGAAGCATACACAAGTATCAACAGCCAAATTGATCAAGCGGAAGAAAGGACGTCAGAGATTGAAGATCAACTCAATGAAATAAAACGAGAAGACAAGATTAGAGAAAAAGGAGTGAAAAGAAATGAACAAAGCTTCCAAGAAATATGGTACTATGTGAAAAGATCAAATCTACATTTGATTGGTGTACCTCAAAGTGATGGAGAGAATGGAACCAAGTTGGAAAACACTCTGCAGGATATTATTCAGGAGAACTTCCCCAACCTAGTGAGGCAGGCCCACATTCAAATTCAGGAAACACAGAGAACGCCACAAAGATACTCCTCGAGAAGAGCAACTGCAAGACACATAATCATCAGATTCACCAAGGTTGAAAGGAAGGAAAAATGTTAAGGGCAGCCAGAGAGACAGGTCGAGTTACCCACAAAGGGAAGCCCATCAGACTAACAGTGGATCTCTCTCCAGAAATGCTACAAGCCAGAAGAGAGAGGGGGCGAATATCCAACAGTCTCAAAGGAAAGAATTTTCAACCCACAATTTCATATCCAGCCAAACTAAACTTCATCAGTAAAGGAGAAATAAAATCCTTTATAGACAAGCAAAGGCTGAGAGATTTTGTCACCGCCAGGCCTGCCTTACAAGAACTCTTGAAGGAAGCACTACTATTAGTACCAGCCACTGCAAAAACATACCAAATTGTAAAGACCATCAACACTATGAAGAAACTGCATCAACTAATTGACAAAATATCCAGGTAGCATCATAATGACAGGATCAAATTCACAGATAACAATATTGACCTTAAATATAAAGGGGCTAAATGCCTCAATTAAAAAAGACAGACTGGCAAATTGGATAAAGAGTCAAGACCCATCAGCGTGCTGTATTCAGGAGACCCATCTCACATGCAGAGACACACATAAGCTCAAAATAAAGGGATGGAGGAAGGTCTACCAAGCAAATGGAAAGTAAAAAAACAAACAAAAAAGCAGAGGTTACAATCCTAGTCTCTGATAAAACAGACTTTAAACCAACAAAGATCAAAAGAGACAAAGAAGAGCATTACATAATGGTAAAGGGATCAATGCAACAAGAAGAGCTAACTATCCTAAATGCATATGCACCCAGATTCATAAAGCAAGTTCTTAGAGACCTACAAAGAGACTTAGACTCCCACACAATAACAGTGGGAGACTTTAACACCCCACTGTCAACACTAGACAGATCAACGAGACAGAAGTAACAAGGATATCCAGAACTTGAACTCAGCTCTGGACCAAGTGGACCTAATAGGCATCTACAGAACTCTACATCCCAAATCAACCGAATATACATTCTTCTCAGCACTACATCACACTTATTCCAAAACTGACCACATAGTTGGAAGTAAAACACTTCTTAGCAAATGCAAAAGAACGAAAATCATAACAAACAATCTCTCAGACCACAGTGCAAACAAATTAGAACTCAGGATTAAGAAACTCACTCAAAACTCCGCAACTACATGGAAACTGAACAACCTGCTCCTGAATGACTATTAGGTAAGTAACAAAATGAAGGCAGAAATAAAGATGTTCTTTGAAACTAATGAGAACAAAGACACAACGTACCGGAATCTCTGCGACACATTTGAAGCAATGTGTAGAGAGAAATTTATAGCACTAAATGCCCACAAGAGAAAGCAGGAAAGATCTAAAATTGACACCCTAACATCACAATTAAAAAAACTAGAGAAGCAAGAGCAAACACATTCAAAAGCTAGCAGAAGACAAGAAACAACTAAGATTGGAGCAGAACTGAAGGAGACAGAGACACGAAAACCCCTTCAAAAAATCAGTGCATCCAGGAGCCTGGTTTTTCAGAAAGATCAACAAAATAGACTACTAGCCAGACTAATAAAGAATAAAAGAGAGAAGAATCAAATAGATGCAATAAAAAATGATTGATAAAGGGGATATCACCACCGATCCCACAGAAATACACACCACCATCAGAGAATACTATAAACACCTCTATCCAAATAAACTAGAAAATCTAGAAGAAATGGATAAATTCCTGGACACATACACCCTCCCAAGACTAAACCAGGAAGAAGTTGAGTCCCTGAATAGACCAATAATAGGCTCTGAAATTGAGGCAGCAATTAATAGCCTACCAACCAAAAAAAGTCCAGTATGAGACAGATTCACAGCCGAATTCTACCAGAGGTACAAAGAGGAGCTGGTACCATTCCTTCTGAAACTGTTCCAAACAACAGAAAGAGAGGGAATCCTTCCTAACTCATTTCATGAGGCCAGCATCATGCTGATACCAAAATCTGGCAGAGGCACAACAAAAAACGAAAATTTTAGGTCAGTATCCCTGATGAACATCGATGCGAAAATACTCAACAAAATACTGGCAAACCAAATCCAGCAGCACATCAAAAAGCTTATGTTGGCTTCATACCTGGGATGCAAGGCTGGTTTAGCATATGCAAATCAATAAATACAATCCATCACATACACAGAACCAATGACAAAAACCACACGATTATCTTAATAAGGCATTCAACAAAATTCAACACCCCTTGATGCTAAAAACTCTCAATAAACTAGGTATTGATGGAACGTATCTCAAAATAATAAGAGCTATTTATGACAAACTCACAGCCAATATCATACTGAATGGGCAAAAACTGGAAGCATTCCCTTTGAAAACCGGCATCAGACACGGATGCCCTCTCTCACCACTCCTATTCAACATAGTGTTGGAAGTTCTGGCCAGGGCAATCAGGCAAGAGAAAGAAATAAAGGGTATTCAGATAGCAAGAGAGGAAGTCAAATTGTCTCTGTTTGTGGACGACATGATTGTATATTAAGAAAACCCCATCGTCTCAGCCCAAAATCTCCTTAAGCTGATAAGCAACTTCAGCAAAGTCTCAGGATACAAAATCAATGTGCAAAAATCACAAGCATTCCTGTACACCAATAACAGACAAACAGAGCCAAATCATGAGTGAACTCCCATTCACAATTGCCACTAAGAGAATAAAATACCTAGGAATACAACTTACAAGGGATGTGAAGGACCTCTTCAAGGAGAACTACAAACTCCTGCTCAAGGAAATAAAAGAGGACACAAACAAATGGAAGAACATACCATGCTCACGGATAGGAAGAATCAATATTGTGAAAATGGCCATACTTTCCAAAGTAATTTAGAGATTCAATGCTATCCCCATCAAGCTACCACTGACTTTCTTCACAGAATTCGAAAAAACTACGTTAAACTTCATAGGGAACCAAAAAGGGCCCATATAACCAAGACAATCCTAAGCAAAAAGAACAAAGCTGGAGGCATCACGCTACCTGACTTTAAACTTTACTGCAAGGCTACAGTAACCAAAACAGCATGGTACTGGTACCAAAACAGATATATAGACCAAGGGAACAGAACGGAGGCCTCAGAAATAACACCACACATCTACCACCATCTGATCTTTGACAAACCTGACACACATAAGCAATGTGGAAAATATTCCGTATTTAATAAATGGTGTTGGGAAAACTGGCTAGCCATATGCAGAAAACTGCAACTGGACCCCTTCCTTACACGTTATACAAAAAAAATCAACTCAAGATGAATCAAAGACTTAAACGTTAGACCTAGCACCATAAAAATCCTAGAAGAAAACCTGGGCAATACCATTCAGGACATAGGCATGGGCAAGGACTTTATGTCTAAAACAGCCAAAGCCAAAATTAACAAATAGAGTCTAATTAAAGAACTTCTGCACAGCAAAAGAAACTATCATCAGAGTGAACAGGCAACCTAGAGAATGGGAGAGAGTTTTTGTAATCTACCCATCTGAGAAAGGGCTACTACCCAGAATCTACAAAGAACTTACACAAATTTACAAGAAAAAAAAAACCAACCCCATCAAAAAGTGAGTGAAGGATATGAACAGACACTTCTTAAAATAAGTCATTTATGCAGCCAACAAACATGAAAAATGCTCATTATCACTGGTCATTAGAGAAATTCAAATCATAAACCACAACGAGATACCATCTCATGCCAGTTAGAATGGCAATCATTAAAAAGTCAGGAAACTACATGCTGGAGAGGATGTGGAGAAATAGGAACACTTTTACACTGTTGGTGGGAGTGTAAATTAGTTCAACCATTGTGGAAGACAGTATGGCAATTCCTCAAGGATCTAGAACCAGCAATCCCATTTGACCCAGCAATCCCATTACTGGGTATATACCCAAAGGATTATAAATCATTCTACTATAAAGATGCCATGCACACGTATGTTTATGGCAGCACTGTTCACAATAGCAAAGACTAGGAACCAATGCAAATGCCCATCAATGATAGACTGGATAAAGAAAATGTGACACATACACACCATGGAATACTATGCAGCCATGTAGAAGAATGAGCTCATGTTCTTTGCAGGGACATGGATGAAGCTGGAAGCCATCATTGTCAGCAAACACACACAAGAACAGAAAACCAAACACCACATTTTCTCACTCATAAATGGGAGTTGAACAATGAGAACACATGGACCCAAGGAGGGGAACATCACACACCAGGGCCTGTCAGGGGGTGGGGGACTAGGGGAGGGATAGCATTAGGAGAAATACCTAATGTAGAGGACGGGTTGATGGGTGCAGCAAATCACCATAGCACATGTATACGTGTGTAACAAACCTCCACGTTCTGCACATGTACCCCAGAATTTAAAGTATAATAAAAAAAAATACAAAAATTAGTTGGGCTTGGTGGTGTGCACCTGTAATCCCAGCTACTTGGGAGGCTGAGGCAGGAGAATCGCTTGAAACCAGGAGGTGGAGGTTGCAATGAGTCAAGATTGTGCCATTGTACTCCATCCTGGGTGACAGAGCCAGACTCCATGTCAAAACAAACAAACAGACACAAAACTTGGGTTTTAGAGTCTGTATCTTGGCATGTGCTTCTGTGGATAACACAGAAGTAGAAAAGAAGGATAAGGATGTGTGCACTGGCCGTTAGTGTAGCATCTTCAATTGTTCTTAAGGCTCTTAAAACTTCTGTCAGGTTTTAAAGCTTCTGCCAGGAAGTAACATATATTACTTCGGCTTCTGCTCACACTTCATTGGCCAGAACAAGCCATATCGCCATGCCCAACTTCAAAGGAGATGGAGAAGTGTACATCAATCCTAGGCCCAGACTAGGGTGAAGCAAGCAAGGCACTCAGGGGCAGACTACTAACTTCTCATCACCATCCTCAATAATGGGTGGCTGATTCATTTTATTGATTTGAATGAGTATGGTTAAATTTGAGAAGGACTATTTCAAACATTAAATTCATTGAATGAATACACTAGTGGATTCCTGGGCACATATACGATTCTCTTGATTTAAAGCACTTGTCTGAAAACCTTTCTCACTTACTCAAATTGTGAAATTATTCACATTGATAGAATCTTCTACTCTGGGGATCAGAATAATAGATGTTATTACCAATGACGGTTTTATTTGATCTACTAAAACTGTTTGTCATCCACTGATTCTAAAATTATTCTTCAGTATAATTTGGAGCATTTAAGACAGTAGAAAATACATAATTGGAATGAAAGCTCATTTGTTGGGATGCTTTTCTCTTCTAGGTGAGGTGCAATTCCTACAGACCAGAAGCTGCCCGAGAACAAGTCCAAATTGGTGCTCACAGTCCCCCTCAGTTTAGGTAAATGGGCAAAGGGGTGACGGCAGTTTTTAACAGTGCATCTCCCCCCTTTCTCCCCCACCCAGCCATCCAAGGGCTCTACCAGATAGGTGATCTGAAAAAAATCGCATATTGTGAACTGTATGATTTCCATTTTGCAGCCAAAAAATATCTGGCCACACAGAAACTAAGTATCTTCTTTCATTAGTAGTAAGCTGGTTTAGTCAGCACTCTCTCACCTGAATTTCTGCTGGTGGGTACTTGTACATATCTCTAGTCTAGTGCTACATTAAGTGCCAATGAGACTATACAAGACTCCAGAGGCAATTTGGAATCCAAATCATAGCTTTAGTATTACATCGCATTATCTTCCAGTTTTTGAAAGAGTCTCAGTAAACTGCATTATTGGACTTACTCAACTGCTTACTCTTTTGGTCCAAAAAGCCTTTATTGTCTTAGGCAAGGATGAGATTTGATGTACTCTGCCTTAAAACACCTAGAGCTATGGTTTACTTTGTTGTAAAGAATATCCCCTTTAATACCTCTTCTTCTTTCACACAGTCAAACAGCAAACATGAATGAATGGCCACTTTCTAAATAGCTCTGAACACAAAGGAGGATACATAGTATTATTTAGCAATTATAATTTATATCTAGAGTTAGAGAGTCTACATTTTGGCTTGCACTTTGGATCATATTTTGAAACAGTAGCTTATACAAAAAGGGAAGAGGATTATGAATTACAGTCTTATTTGTCAGAATGTATAAAACATTAAGTACAAATAAAATTAAAGTTAGTATTACTCACCCTGTACTCGGTCCTATAGGTTGACAGAAATTTTCTGTAGTAGGGGAAAGATAAGTATGATGAGAAATGCAAAAACCATAACAATTTATATGTATTCATTCTTTGTTTAGGATATTATATCTGGATATCTTTATATTTAATGTTTAAATGAATCCATTAGCATATTGCAAGAAAGCTATCTAAAATTTCTTCTATATTTTAAAATCTTATTCCTAAGATCTTGCCTTAGAAATGCTTCAGAAATTTATTATAAATTACCCACTAGCATAAAAATCTAATCACTGTGTTGGAAATTTCTCCGCCACTGGGCTAAACTGTCATGAAGGCTGACGGTCTCGAATGTACTAAAATGTGTTCCCACTGACAAATGGTGCAGATGAAACCACACAGTAGATTAATTACTCAACAGATACAAGTTTTCAGAAACTTATTTCCTTTAACTAGTTGCCTGTAATGTTGAATTTTACAGTGTATGCTTACTAATTATCAGCTATATTCTATCTTTAACACTTGCCTAGGGTGAATCATACTATGAAATATGCATCCCTACCCATATATTCAGCTAAAACACAAGCGGTTATGAGGATTTTTTGGATATAGTGCATTACATTTATTCAAATGCCCGTAGGTAACAAAGTCATTAGGGAAGAAATAGTGACTGAGAATGCTGAGTCTCTAGTCAACCCTTTGAACATGGAGTTGAGTAAGAAGTAGATGAAAGGGGGAAGTTTTTTTGTGTGTGTGCTGGCTTGTTACTGAGGTCTGCAGTAACTAATTGTAGATTTTGAGTGCAGCAGAAATCACACAACGGCAATATCACTTCCAAAAGACAGCTGCAATCAAAGTACTGCATAGGAATCCAGTCTTTACTGTAGTTGGAAGCCTATAAGAATGTAGGCTATATTGGAGCTAACTCCAGTGAAGAATTATTCATCAGTAATAACTAGATACCATTCATTAATTGATTGTTGCATTAATCAAATTCTGGGCAACTATGAGCTTCCATACCTAACACTAATTCAGAGAAAATGTTTCTGTAGATTGAATGAATTCTTTAAAAATAGCGGGAAATGCAACAACATGGATGACTCTTACAGACATTATATTCGGTGAAAGAAGTCAAAGACCAAACAGTACATACCGTGGATTCCATTCACATGAAGTTCAAAATCAGGCAAAGCTATGGCAATAGAAGTCAGAATAGTAGTTATCTTTGGAGATGCTGTTGGTATGGAACAGGCGGGAGCCTACTGGGTGCTGGAATGTCTTGATCTGGCAGGTAGTAATACGGGCACATACACACAAAAAACTGTCAAGTTCTACATGTAATATTTTGTATAGGTCCGTTATATTTTCTATAAAGTTTTTAAAAAGTTAGAAAAACTAATACTGGTGACAATACAGTTTTATAAGAATTTGAAGACTGTTGGAAGAGTAATGGGGCATTTGCTTGGCATTCAGGAGATGCTGGTTCTAGTCTGTTCATTTTTTTTTGAAAAGTTGTCTCCCTGTAAATAGATTAAAAGAATGGCAACATTCTTTTTAGCAATATTCTGCTATAGTTTTATACAGAACCTGTTGATGTGCAAGAATTGTATGACATATGCTTTGACATACCTTTTTTCAGGGTCAATGGTGCAATTAGTAACTTTGAAGAATTCCAGAAAGCATTTAACTGTCCACCCAATTCCACGATGAACAGAGGCATGGACTCCTGCCGACTCTGGTAGCTGGGACGCTGGTTTGTGGCATCCTGAGACAGTTGCACAGTGCCAGCAGAGGCTGCACTGAGCCTTCATCGCCCATTGCTTTAGGCCTGGAGACTTTCATTTTTAGTGCATTTTCATTATTTGGGTAGGTGACCTGCTTGGATCTAGACAGTATATGTTCAAAGTTGTAGAGCTTATAAAATGGAATACAAGCATGAACCAAGTATGTTTTTTTAGAAAATCAAACCAACAAAAATAAATCCCTAGGCTACTTTTGTTAAAATGCTATCTGCTAAATTGTTGCTATTGTCCATTTTAGTGTGTTAGCCACAGTTATGTGGTACATACCATTTCAATCTATAGCTTTGTGGGAAGCCTAAATTGATGTATCCATTAAAAGTTCAATCTATTAAACTTGTAGCCTCTCGTAGAAGACACGTGCATGAACACCTGGGAGGGCGTGCTGCTCTGTGGAATGCAGTGCAAGTTTTTATGGACAGTAATTACACAGCATTCCTCAACTCTAAGGTAGTTAAATTAGAAATATGTTTGATCTCCATTTTACAATTTTTGATGAAGTTCTTGCCTTCAGCTTTGGAGTCTATTGGAATGAAAACGTGTCTCACAGCTTGCATCTGATGTAGCAGATTGCCCTGTTCAAGTCAGCATGAACAAAGCTGGCAGAAAGGCTACTAGGTAACGGATTTGAGTTTATTAAATAGAAAAAAGGGAATGAGGATATATCTTTAGGTCCCAGAAGAAGTAAAACCTCCTAGTTACATAACAGCAGGGAAACTAGGAGATGAAATCTCCAAAATTTTGTCCAATCTGTATGAACTGCAGTGATTGTCTGCTAGACACTTTTTTTAGTCTAATTCTTGTTTGTTTCATTAGCTTCACATGTGTGCATTGTACTGGTTTTGAAATGAGCAGACATTGAGAAAACAATTTTCTGATTCCCCATTAGGAACATATGACTTTCACTCCCCTTTAGTGCAAAGGAACAAACATCACATTGAGGAGGGAGAAATGTGCCCTTCTGTTTCAGCTTAATGTTACCTCTCTTTAAAAAAATTCTTTTTAAAAAATTTCTTGATTGATGACATTCTGGAATTTACTGATTCAATTTAAAATTCCCTGCATAGTCCACATAAACATAATTTTTACTCTTCAAGTCATCTAAAGAGTTGTGAGAAAGAGCAGTACTATGTGTTTTATCCTTAGAGCATTATCCTTCTAAGTGAACTCCTTTCTTATTAGTGAGTGTGTGTGTGTGTGTGTGTGTGTGTGTGTGTAGGATAAAATTGTAATGGCCTTAAAGTTGTTACCTGGCATTTTTGGTCTCTTAAAATAGGCATCCCCATACCCCCTTTACATTATTCATTATACATGAGGTGCTGGGTTAAGTGGGCCAATAGGAAAATCTCAAAAGCAAAATGACAAATTCAGATTAACCACAGGAAGCCATTTTATGTCCCTGCGATTTGTGATTCTTTTTAAAATATATATATATGTATGTGTGTGTGTGTGTGTATGTCATGTCCTTTTGTAGCCATGGGAACGTCTGAAGGGAGAAAAATGGAGGGGCACCATCATGAGGAAACAATTATACTGCATTAGTCAGAGGAGAGCAATTTTCCCCTTGACTTCTTCCTCTCTGAATGGATAAACTTGTGAAGGGCAGCTACCTTCTCCTCCTCTTAACCTGGCTTAATATGACCTTAGTTTGTATTTCTAAAAACAAGCAGTATTAGGTTGGGAATGTATGTGTCTTTTCTCTGGAGGAAGCATTCTGACTTGGTTTATAGACATATAAGATACTCTGTTTTATTCCTGCACTTGGGTGTTTGTTTAAAATCAGCTGAGGTTTGTCATGCTTATATGAATAGTGTTTCCCTTCTAGATTTCCTTTATAAACTCCAAATAAACACATTCCTGCAGGTCAGAGAAAGTGTTTGATAAAAGCATAGAGTTATGGCTTTGGAAACAGAAATTAAATCACTTGTTGGTTTAGCAAAAGTGGTTGGTGATTAGTTGGGGCCCTCACAGTTTCTAGATAAGAAGCTTACCTTATCCTGATTCACTTTACTTGCTGTAACTGTTGTTATACTGAAAATTGTAGGTAGGATGTCCATTACTAAAACAAAGCAAAACAAAACAACAAACCAAAAGCAGCAATACCAAATCATCACTACTAGCTAGAACAATTAGAAGGATTGAATTTCCAAATATATGCTCATGTTTAACTCTTCCAATTACATTCTCACTGTCCTTTCTCTTAGATACAGATTGCTAAGATTAACAGACACTGATTAAGTGGTAGAAAGAGAAAGGTAAAATGCAACTGGAAGGGAAAGAAAAAAGTAGGGAGACGCTGGCCTATGGATGTGGCTCTGAAGAGAAGACAGGATCTTGGCATTCCTTGCTAAGCACATTCACTGGAGTAGAGCCATAAAGTTTTAAAAAAATGATGGTAAATTAAAAGGATATTAGATATTAGATATCAGACTAGGGCTGCTATAATACAGTTCTCTGATTCACACACCAGATGTTCTGCCAGTGAACTATTGTCTGGGCATTGGAAGGAGTTAGGGTTTTTGTGTTTGTGAAAATCTCCTGGATTAGTAAAAAATTATTTTAGATATAAAGTGGTTTTATTTGGGCTCATCACCATTGCCCAAAGTATACTGAGCTTTTCACTAAGTGCTCAGCATTGGCCTCCTGTTCTCATTTATTCATTTTATGAGATGGACTTGGACATCACTAATGCAAACACGATTCATAAATTATCCTGAAGTTTATTTAGTGCCTTGCCTCAATGGAGCTTAAGCATAGCACATAAATTTTATCTTATTTAGCCCTGGAGCATCACTAAGAAGCAACTAGGAACTATGGCTTGCCAGACAGATTATGCTTGTGCCAAAGAAGTGGAGAAGCCTGAAATCTCTTGTCAAGTATCCCACAGGAAGGAAAGGTAGTCTTTGGGCTTTGGTCTACTGACCTGTGGATTAACCTCTATCCCTTAGATTATCCCATTTCTAAGTAAATTTATTCAATCAGCATTTCTATAATCACTTAGCATTTGATAGGCTTCATCCTTGATACATTTAACATAATGCCTCAGTTGCATATTAAATTATGGAAGAATATACGATTGCTTCATATAACAACATTCTCATCACCAGTGACAGTGTCCTACTGGTTTGAAGAGAGATGTTCTTGGATTATACATTTTATATCTAAATGGTTATTGTGAGACTGGTTGTATTTTCTTCTACTCATGAAACGATGTAAACAATCATTTTAAGGACAATAAAAAGTTGGTTGAAGGCTTTCTGTGTCTTTCTTTTTTAAAAATATTAAAATCTATTAGATCTGTTAACATATTCCATCCTGTTTTACACAACATTTGCCAAAAAATAGTGTACAATAACTGTACTATATTAGCTTTCTTGGCTTAGAAAAGTGAGATTTGAATGCAGTAACTTTCTCCATAGACAAGAAGGTATTTACGAGGTTGTCATTATATTTTCTTCCAGAATGTAAGTCAGCAGATATGGTTTACTGCCTTTGTAATAATATTTCTATAGAGAAAGAGATGCCTCTGAGGAAATTATCAACGGTGATAGGGGATAGGGCTGATCTCACAAAAGTGACAATGAACATCACAGTTACTATCAAATCAAAGAATCTCTGTGTTATCATCATTCTTGAACAATCCAGTCGATTTATAGTTATTCATTCCCAGCACACAGTAACTGAGCACTCATATTTAAATCACTAAACCAGCTATATTTAGGTGGATAATATACAGTGTCTGGGCTTCAGTGAACAGTCTGGTCTAACATGGGAGATGGATATATAAACTGTTTCAATAACCCTACTAAGTGATTATGATATATAAGTCAATCAGGTTGTGGTTTGGAACACAGAGAAAGAATTATTCAGCTTTTGTCTGGTGGATACTATTGGTGTTTCCTCTGCACAGATCCCAGCAAATTCCTTTTACTGGGTGCCCTTACCTCATTTTCGCTCTGCTTTTTTTTCTAATTGGCTTTGACTCGCTAGGATGGCTGCCCTCATGCTACTGGAGCCTTTTTGCCCGATGTACTTTCAGAGAACTGGAAGTGTCTGGTGACCGTTAGACAATGACTGAGTGGTATGGGACTCTGCATGCCTGACTGCCTCCCTGAGTTCAGACAAATCCAGAGGCGTACAATAGAATTTATACTGATTTCTCTGTGGTGTCTTTTAGGGTTATGCTGACAGTGCAAATTGAGTCCCCTGTTGATTATTTTAAACACCTTTCTGGCACTGATATGTTCTAAGATCTGGAAAAGTACTGGTTTGTAGGATCCCAGGTCAGCCCTTCTATGTCATAGCTCATACCATCATCATGTACAGGAAATGGACATCACAGGGCACAGAAATTGTGGGTAATAAGCAGCCTGTTGTGCCCTTCTTGGAGAGTTTATTCTAGTTTCTAAGCTGATCCATGAAATGAGAATTTTTGTGTATAGGGAAGTGGCACAAGGAAAGATGCATATAAATGACAGTGTTAGATATGTATCTAAGTGGACCTGATCAAAATTTGCAAGAGGCTATTTCCAATTAGGTTTAAGATATTTGCATGCGCCTCAAGTTCACTTGCTTTTTTTTTTTTTTTTTTTTTTTTTATTAAGATCACACTAGCTGTAGAAACAGATAATCTCAATGGCTTAACCCAGTTTATTTCTTGTTTTCATTACACACATAATGGGTATTAATTATCAGTGAGTTTCTCTCCTCTAACTGGTGACTCAGGGACCCAGTCTCCTTCCATATTATGGTTCTGCCATTTTCAACACATGATTGAAAGTATGCTCATCTATAAGAAGCCAGTGGAGGGAAAAAGGCCATGGAAGATATTGAGTGGAAGATTTGCGATAGTCCTTGAAGTTGCCTACATTACTTCTGCTCATATTCCATTGGCTAAATCTAACTGCAGGGGAGGCTGGGACATGTAGTCTAGCTGTGTGCCCAGAATGAAGAACAAATGGGTTTAGTTCTCAGGGAGCATTCCTAGTCACACCTTATAAAGTGAAGTACGGGGCAGTAACTTCGAGTTCTTTTGAATTTAGAAAATTGCTTTTGAGCACAGCGCAATGAAAATTGAAAATGCCATTGGTAGCCTGCAGTTTATTCTGTAGGAGTCTTTTTAATTAACAGCTTAATTGGATAATTTAATTCCCTTTAGAATTGGAGATATGAAAATGAAAATGAGATACTCCCTGTGATCTGACAATACCGTGCTTTAATAAACACACCAAAGTGAGCCCGGAAATGAGCACCACAAAAGCATTACCATGATTTGTGATCAGTGAAAGAAAACCTGATCTATAATTTTAATTATTCCTAAATGGTTTAGATACATGTTTCATTTGAATGTGTATTTTGTTTTGTTAATTGGTTCAATTAGAAAGGCAACTGAACATAAGAATCTGTGGCAAAGCCATGAATTTATAATATGTTCTAAGCTTTTAAAATATATACCATTGATAAAGTAACTAAAATATCCTACAAAATATTGTTGAAAGTGCAATATTTTCCAGTATTTTCAGAGAATTTATATATAATAGTTTTTACTTCTCCATTGATTATGAGATGAAAAATACTACTCACCATATTCTTGTTATATGCTTTCTCCACTTGAATGAGAAATTGAGGCTCAGAGTCCAAGAAATGAAGATGAGTGTCCATGTACAAGCCACAAAAGTGCTGTTCTAATTAATTCTGGCCAGAGACTCTACTTTACAGAGAAAGAAAAACTGCATAAGTTAAAATCCCAGTGTAAAAAGCTACCTAAAATACTGAGTATCATTTTCCCTGCCAGTTTGGCTGAAATGTCTGCAAATGTCCTAGACAAAAAAAGACGTATAGTTTACCATTTAGAAGTACACTGTGTTAATTTCCAAATTGATTTAGAAGTCAGTGGAATCCCAGTACTTGGATAACAGTCAGACAACCCTCCCACCCCAGTGATATTTGATGAATGGCAAAAATAGCCCAAAGCATATTTATTCCAAAGTTGATCACATTTTCAATTGGCATTTATAATTTTTTTTGGCCTAATAATAATCATAGTGAAAATGGCTTCTGTTTGTTGACACCCACTATGTCCTAGGCACTCTGCTGGGGCATGCCTGCTTTATGGCCAATCCTCGCAACAATCTTGCACATAGTTGTTGCTATTCCAACTTCACAGGTGAGAAACACGTGACTTGTCAAGATCACATTAGTAATTGCAAGAGCCAGAAATAGTCAATTTTGTCTAACTTCAGAGCCCATTCTGGAATGTTCTCCCGACCAAACGTGATTGTAACCTGTGACTTACTGAAGACTTCAGGTTATACTTCTATAGTAATCTGTTAGAAAATAATGTAAAGAAAGGAGTCAGTTTACATATACTTAATGGTAGTTTCAAGTCCTTCAGAAAGGATTCTAGACCCTGCTCTTTACTGATAATGCTTGCTACCATTTATTATGTATAATGTGCCAAACATGTACTAAATACCTTTTTTATATTATCTAATTTAATTATCACAACAACTCAGATACATATTATTATCTCTACTTTACAGGTAAGAGACCTGAGGCTTGAAGAGGTTAATGACTTCATTCATGATCATTTAGCTAGCAACTGGCAGCGTGGATTTGAATCCAGTTTGGTCTGAGTGCTTTCTTAGGCAAACATTAACTATGGTGACTCTAAGTCCTGGATGTCCAGGCTGGGGCATCCCCTCAGTTCAGTTGGCAGACCTCCCTGAAATCTACCTGTGTTCAGCCCCATGATTACCCTCACCCTCTCTGTTCAGTCCCTGCAACCGAAAAGTTTGCAGGTTACTTTCTCCAGAGAACAGAATCTTTGTGGTCCTGCCTATGGGTAGTTGAGAGAGTTTTAAGCAATCACCTTGGTTTTGACTCTATGATGCATTCTTTTTAATTATTTTTTTAAGATTTGACAACACTGTATTTATCATGTACAACATGATGTTTTGAAGTATACATACACATTATGGAATGGTTAAATCTCACTAACGATTGCATTACCTCATGCAGTTATTTTTTGTGGGGAGAGCACTTAACATTCACTCTCTTTGCATTTTTCAAGAACATAATAAATCATCATTAACTACAGTCACCTTGCTGTACAATAGATCTTTTGAATTAATTCCTTCCATCTAACTGTAATTATGTATCCTTTGAACAACCTCTCCCTATATTCCCCACCCCCCAGTCTCTGGCAGCCACTATTCTACTCTCTACTTCTATGAGAACCACTTTTGAGATTTCACCAGAGTGACATCATGCAGTATTTATCTTTTTGTTGTCTGGCTTATTTCACTTAACATAATGTGCTCCAGGTTCATCCATGTTGTCACACGTAACAGAATTTCACTATTTTTTATGGCTAAATAATTTTCCCTTGTGTATATATACCACATTATTCCTGCCTTGATGGATGTTTAGGTTGATTCTACGTCTTGGCTATTGGGAACAGTACTGCAATAAACATGGGAGTGCAGATAGCTCTTCAACATACTCATTTCATTTCCTTTGCGTATATACTCAGTAGTGGGATTGCTGGATCCTATGGTAGTTCTAGTTTTAATTTTTTAAGGAACTTCCATACTGTTTGCCATAATGGCTGTATAATTTACATCCCCACCAACAGTGTGTAAGGGTTCCCTTTTCTCCACATCCTTGCCAGCGCTTGTAACTTTATCATGCATTCTGACATTTACTGTTACCTAGAGCTTCCAAATTCTGAGTCTTTCTGGTATTCTACAGAGTATTTCAGTTTGCTTCTAGTAGGGGGTCCATTATTTTTGTCTATGTGGGCTTATACCTTTCAAAAAATATATTTTTAGCTTTTTTGTGTGAGAGAGTGAGCGGATCTACATCCGAGTCTCCTACATTCAACTGGAAGTCTACATTTCTTTTTTTAATGGGAATATTTAATAAAAATTTATTTGGAAAGAAATGCTGCTATAGATACAGTTCTATATGGAATTATTGCCTTTCCCCAGTAATGTCTGTAACTAAAGAGTCTAAAGTTTCCTTTAAACTGTTGAATACTAGGAGATTTGATTTAACACAGAAACCCATCCTATTTTTTCTTAGCTAATTTAATAAAATAAACACACATGAACATTTGGTATTTTTCAGTTCTCCTAAAGACATAGAACTTAGCCTTTGGAAAATTCATTTGAGATTAAAGGAACCTATCTCTGTGTGCCTTCCAAAGTTGCCTCGGAGTACATCTAGGAGAATGCTAGAGTGGATTTGTCACAAATGCTCTGGAGGAAAATTTTACATATCAACAAGGGCCAAGCTTGCTCCTTGGAGATTCACATTTCAACTCTCATTTGCACACACATAGAGTCTCTGGTGCAGATTGAGTTTGAGTTAATGCACAGAGCTTGTTGGGAAGAAA
This sequence comes from Macaca nemestrina, assembly GCF_043159975.1. NCBI lineage: Eukaryota > Metazoa > Chordata > Mammalia > Primates > Cercopithecidae > Macaca > Macaca nemestrina. The sequence goes on along the minus strand of NC_092145.1, from coordinate 138,427,580 downwards.
TCAATCAAAAACCTCTTTGAGGATAAATGGTTTTTTAGGAACAGAATGTTCAGTATCTCAATTTTATTATAAGCATTGAATAAAAACCATTTTAAAACATTCAGCATATTAAAACTACAAAAGGTGGTAATAATAAAGGTATTCCCTCACCTAGGTCAGTTGGTGATATGTACTAAGTGATATTTAGAATAAGGAAAAAAATCAACTGTCATTTAATGTCTGCCTACAACACATGAGGCAGAGTGCTAGTTGTCATATTGCAATTTGAGTAATCCAGGACTCTGGTGACTTTAGCCCAAAACTTCACGAACAATATTACAACAGCCTTGTCATTCCTCTGCTTAAAAAACCTTTAGCAATTTTTTTTCATTGTGTTTACAACAACATCCAAACAACTTTCCCTGACTTAAAGGGCCTACAGGACCTGGCTCTCTGCTTCTGCTGTCACTTCTTCATAGCCTTTTTCTAGCTACATTGGTGGTCTTTCTGTTTCTGTAAATTTACTAAACTTTCTCCTACCTTCTCAGTCTCAGGGCCTTTGCTGTTTTGCCTGGAATGCTTTTTGTATGTCTTTCACATAACTTCGTCGAAGTTAGGCCCCTTAACTATGTGGTCTATCACCTCACCTGGCTCGCACCTTCATAGATCTTACCACTGTTGCTAGTTTTCTCCTTCCTTCCTCCCTCCCTCCCTCCTTTCCTCTCTCTCTTCTTTCCTATTGTTTGTCTTCCTCCACTGTCTTGTAAGTCCCATGATATTAAAACTTCCTCTTGGGCTAGGCATGTTGGCCCGCACCTGTAATCCCAGCACTTTGGGAGGCCGAGGTGGGAGAATTGCTTGAGGCCAGGAGTTTGATACCAGACTGGGCAATATAGTGAGACCCAGTTTCTTTAAAAAAAAAAAAAAAAAAAAGTCAGCTTGGCATCGTGGAGCATACCTGTAGTCCTAGCTACCCAGGAAGCTGAAGCTGGAGGATGGCTTGAGATCAGGAGGTTGAAGCTGTAGTGAGGTATGATTGCGCCACTGCATTCCAGCCTGGATGACACAGTGAGACCCTGTCCCTAAAACAAAACAAAACAAAACAAAACAAAAAATAAGCCTTTCTTTTGTTTATTACTATATTTCTAGTATCACTACTATATTTCTAGCACTCAGCACAGGGTCTTAAAAATAACAGGCCCTTGAATAAACATTTAGTAAATTTGTTCCTTCATTTCACCAATAAATATTGATCATTTACTATGTGCTTGGCACTCTTTAGGGGCTGCTGAGGATATTGCAGTAAACCAAACAGATAGAAGGTCTTGCTTCCATAGAGCGTATACTCTAGGAGTCAGAAAATAAAATAAATAAGTGAAACGTGATATAGTAGATGGTAATACTTGTTATGAAGGAGAGAGGAGGATATAATATGTGGATGTCAGAGTGTTGCAAATTTAAATAGCATGGTCAGGAAGATGTTTGAGCAAAGAACCTATCTTGCAGAAGAGGCTTCTAGGCAGAGGCAGGAGTGAGTCCAAAGACTTAGAAGTAGAAGCGTCCCAGGACATTTGTAGAAGAGCAAGGAGACTAGTGTGGCTGGAGCAGAGCGAGCAAGGAAGGGTGCAGAATGAGATGATGTCTGGATGAAAACAACATTCAGCTTGTCCATGGTCATACAGACTGCTGTAAGAACTCTTTTTTTTTCACTCTGTGTGAGATGGGAAGCCATTGGAGACTTCTGAGCAGAAAAGTGACAAGATCCAACCTGTGATTTCCATGATGACTCTGGCTGTGTTGAGAACAGACTGTGGTTGAACAGGGGAAGAAGCATGAAGATCAGTTAGGAAGTGGTTGCTATCATCCCAGCAAGAAATGATGGTGGCTGTGTCCAGGAGAGGAGCGGAGGGGAAATGAGTGAATGAATGATAATAAAATTTAAGAAAGAAGCTCTGCATCATCCTGTTACTTTGAAATTTCCACCTATTTCTTCTGTATTTGTGTTTTCCCATGGCCCCATGTATAATTATATGGCATAATTTTATTCTGAGGATAATATGATTTTGAATCTTTTTCATCTAATAGCATCGGCCTATATCCATAGGTGCTTCAAAGTCTTCTGTTTTTTTTGTTTTTTGTTTGTTGTTTTTTTTTTTTTGTTTTTTTTTTTTTGTTTTTTTTTTTTGAGATGGAGTCTCACTCTGTTACCCAGGCTGGATACAGTGGTGCGATCTCGTCTCACTGTAACCTCCGCCTTCTGGGTTCAAGTGATTCTCTTGCCTCAGCCTCCCGAGTAGCTGGGATTATGGGCACATGCCACCATGCCTGGCTAATTTTTGTATTTTTAGTAGAGATAGGGTTTCACCATGTTGGCCAGGCTGGTCTGGAACTCCTGACCTCATGATCCGCCTGCCTCGGCCTCCCAAGGTGCTGGGATTACAGGAGCCACCACACCTGGCAAAATCTTCCACTTTGAATGGCAGAATGATATTCTTTAGAGTTTCTGTGACATAATTTGTTCAACTGTTTCTATTTAGAAATTTATTGATTTCATTTATCACTATGGTAAATAATAGAAATGAAAATATTAATATTTATTAATATTTATTTTCTTTATTTTCTTTCCTATAGATTGTTTCCTTAAATACTTAAGAGTGAATTTACTTCATCAAAGGAGGCATGTATATGCTGTTGTGGCTTTTGAAATGCACTAACAAATTGCATTCTAATAAGGTTGTATGCATGAGGGTACCTACCGGTTTTACAATAGGACTGGATCAGAAGTAGGTCCTGCTCATAAGAAAGTTACAATATAATGTGGGAAGAAGATGCGTAAACCATCAGCTCTAATAAAAAGCACAATGAAGAACAGCGTAAGAAGGTACCACATTTACAAACCTTATCAGCTTTAGATGTTATTAATTTCATTTTTAGTAATTTTTGCATCCATTAAATAAATAAGCCTGAATGGAATGGCTCACGCCTGTAATCCCAGCACTTTGAGAGGCTGAAGCAGATGGATTGCTTGATCCCAGGAGTTCAAGACCAGCCTGGGCAACATAGTGAAACCCCATCTCTACCAAAAAATATAAAAATTAGAAGGGCATAGTAGAATGCGCACCTGTAGTACCAGCTACTGGAGAGGCTGAGAAGGGAGGATTACTTGAGCCCGGGAGGTTGAGACTGCAGTGAGTCATGAATGCACCACTGCACTCCATCCTGGGTGACAGAAAACCTGAAGTAAGTAGGTAAGTAAGTAAGTAAGTAAGTAAATAAATAAATAAAGTGTGACTGGTCGTTTAATTTTACCAATTCACTTTTTTGTTTTTACCTCTCTTGATATAAATTACCCACATATCAAGGCCCTTTACCCATTAAGCTATTAAGATTTTGATTTTTTCTCATTCTACTATAAAGACACATGCACATATATGTTTATTGCAGCACTGCTCGCAATAGCAAAGACTTGTAACCAACCCAAATGCCCATCAGTGATAGACTGGATAAAGAAAACGTGGCACATACACACCATGGAATACTATGCAGCCGTAAAAAGGATGAATTCATGTCCTTTGCAGGAACATGGATGAAGCTGGAAATCATCATTCTCAGCAAACTAACACAAGAACAGAAAATCAAACACTGCATGTTCTCACTCATAGGTGGGAGTTGAACGATGAGAACACAGGGACACAGGCAGGGGAATATCTCACACACCGGGGCCTGTTGGTGGTGGGGGGGCTAGGGGAGGGATGGCATTAAGCGAAATAGCTAATGTAGATGACAGGTTGATGGGTGCAGCAAACCACCATGGCACATGTATACCTATGTAACAAACCTGCACATTCCGCACATGTATCCCAGAACTTAAAGTTTAATAATAAAAAATTTTTTTTTTCTTATCAATTAGGTAAGTTTTTGTTGCTTATTATTCATAGACACTTACTTAACTAGAAAACAATTCTGCTATTCTCTGATCCTCATCTTTGTATGTTTGCAAGTAGCAGTGTTCCTTTGTAAGGTAATGGAGATGGGCAGAATAATTCACACAATTTGTCTTACTGAAATAAACTTTATACAGGGAAGTACAAAACAGTTAACACAAATTTAGGAGGAACACAGTGTTAAGTGTATATCAGTTAACTGAACAAATATTTATTGAAGCACTTAATAGATATTATTCTAGGGTTGGAAATATGATGAATTAGGTTACAGTTTCCAATCGTTTAACAATTTGAAAATTACTGTACTCATAAGGAACAGTAGATATATAAATAAAATTTCAGCAGTGTAATATATAACTGGATAGAGGTGAACACAGAGTTCTTTGGAAATAAAATTGGATAAAAGTATTTATAGAACTAAGCAATGAAAACATTCTAATGCCCTCAGCTGTGAAATAAAAATAATACAAAATGAATAAGGCAGACAACTCAATAGAAAATTGGGCAGACGACTTGAGCTAACCACAAAAGAGGATATTCCAAATTGCCAAGAAATAGATGGAAAAGTGCTTAACTTCACCAGTCATGAAGGAAATGCAAATTTAAGCCACAACATGATTCAACTATTTACCCCCTCCCCACTAGAATGGCTAAAATCAAAAAGCATTTAGACAAGCAGAACTCTCATAGATTGCTAGAGGGAGTATACGTTTGTATGGCCACCTTGGAAAACTATTTAACAGTTTCTTCTAAAGCTGAATATACTTGTATCCAATGACCCAGCAATCCACTCCTAGGTAGTAAGTTGTCATCTTAGTAGGTAAACAATGGTTGAATATTGGCAATTTTATATTGTTTAACCTAATGTTTACCCAGCAGAAATGCACACCTATGTTCACCAAAAGACGTGGAAGAATTTCATAGAAGCACTATTTATAAGAGTCCCAAAACAGAAAGTATCCAAATGCCCATCAACAATAGAGAAGGTAAATAATTGAATATTGATCTACAATAACAAGAACAAACGAACTGCAACTACATGCAACAAGATGAGTGTTTCTCACAAACATAATGTTGGACGAAAGAAGCCAAACACAAGAGAGAAGATACTTTATGATTCTACTTACATAAAATATAAAAATATGCAAAACCAGTCTGTTAGAAGTCAGAGGAGTGGTTACCCCTTGGGGATTAGGAACTGGAAGTGTTCACAAGGTGAGGCTTTTGAAGTTCTGGTGATGTTGGGTTTCTTGATCTGGATGCTTTCTACATTAATGATTTGTGCACTTTTGTATATGTATGTGTATTGCATCAAAAAGTTTTAAAAAAATTAACGTTAAATACAAGAAAGTCCAAGTAAATCCTCATTTTTTTCCCCACAACAATCACTTTGATGCTTTTCTAGGGAAATACTGAATATCAAATTCTTTTAAAAAGGTTTTCTCCCCTCATTTTTGGAGCCCTTTTCTGCTGGCAATGGTAGGTAATGCTGTACTTGTTGTAGGAACATAGGTAAGAGACTAAACTTGGTGTGGGGTCCTGGCTGGGAAGCTTTCCTGGAAGAGATGAAGCTGGACCTGAGTTGTGTAGCATCCATTAGAGACAGCCAGGGAAGGAAGTGGATGGCAGACAGTTCCAGGGAGAGAGGCCAGGCTGCTCAAAAGCAAAAAGGTGTGGTAGGGAAAGAAAGAGAACCCACTGGGAGGGAGTGGACAGAGCTTGCTGGAGCTAGAGCTTGGAGAGTAGCTGAGGAGGGGTTAATGATAAGCAAGAGAGTTTGGCAAAGGCCAGAGAAAGATCTTAAAGGGTCATGATACTGAGCTTGGACTTAATCTTGTAGGCATCAGGGAACCACTGACCAATTTAAATCAAACAGGTGACACAATTAAGTTTCTACTTAATAAAGAGTAAGAAGGTGATGGTGTGAGAAATACCTGAAGAGGGTTAAGAAGACTGGAGCCTGGGGTACCAGCCAGGAGGCCATTGCAGTAATCCATGGGAGACATAACAGGCTGGTGGTATTGGATGGAGAAGTAGGGACAGATATGAGAGCTATTGAGGAGACAATTGTTCTGACAGGACTCAGTAATTGATGGGTTTGAAATTGATATGTAGGCATGGTATTTTTTTTTTCTAGTAAAAATATGGCAGAACCTTAATTTTGATAAATGATAAAACACACGTGGCCTTTGTCCTTATTCCCCCCCTTAACACCTTTCTACAGGTGTATCCATCAAAGGATGTTGCCATGACGAACAAGAGAACGCTTACCAGTGATTTTCCATTGCTGCTTGGAATGAAAACCCAATGACACATTTCAAAATTTTGCAGTGGTGAATCATGTAGGTCATCTTATTGCACTACCATGCAAACTTCTTGATTTTGCCAAATCAGTCAGTTAAGAGAAAAAAGGAAAAAAAAAAGTGTTACCTATATATACTGTCATATACTATTGTAAACAGAAAACAATCTGTGTATGTGTTTATGATTATATAGTACAAAACTATGTACACACATGAAAAAACATACATGTATGTATATACACACTAGAAACTTAAACAGCTATGTGACACTCTTGAGATTTTATATACAGACATTATCAAGGTCTACAAAAAATAACAAATGTTTATTTAATTTTCCCTGTCTTTTTAATGGTTCCATTTGGGTGGGGGAGGATCCAGAGGCTGTTTTCCTCACTTTAATTACCTCATTGCATTTCCTTCTTTTCAATTTTGGCTTTTATAAATGGGAACACTGTGTTAATCCATTCTAATTAAAACCCAGCCATGCAACCCTTCAGTTCAAGAAACAATTTTTGAGTCTGCCTAGGATATCATTTAGTCAGAAATTACCTCTATGGCTTTTAAAATGATCACCACTACAGTGCTCTGGTAGCCACGGGGGCAAAGTCTTTACAGGCTGATTTTCTAAAAATACCAGGAATTTGCCAAGAGCCCTTGTTCTGGAGAAGGGTTCAGAGTTCTTCCACAGGGGCCCAACAGAGTGCAGAAATGTGTATTCCTATAGAAAAAGAAGAGGGTAGGAGTTATGGAAGGGGCAACAGCAAATGACCCAAGTTCACCTCCTGCCTGTCCACAGAACACCTCTTTGCCGTCCGGCTGCTGGAGGAGCTATGCTATTCTTAGCCATCTCCCGTGAAGGCAATTACACAAACCCCGTCTGAAACCCATTTCCACATTTGTTCAAGAAATTCTTTTATCTTACGTAAATCCCCCATGCTGTAACTAAGCCCTTGGTCTGCCCTTGGCCAGATGGGAGGGCAGCCAGGCTTCCTCTCTCCAGCAGAGCCCTTTCTGTACCCAAAGATGATTATCTCATCATCGTGCCATCCTCCCTCCCATTCTCCAGACTGAAAATTTTCATCTTTAGCTTTTTCCTTTCCTTCTCCTTCTTACCATTTCTACGATCTCCTTTAACTGTAGCCGAACGCTTTTCAGAACTGAACCTAGTACTATGCAAAAAGTCTATCTGATCTTGTTCTCCAACTGATGGGGACAAGGCAGGTTGAAAAATGTTCTGAGAAAGCAACAGGGAGAGTGGAGGTAGGTGTTGCTTGCCCACAGCTGTGGAATAAAGCTGAGTACAACTGAGTCCAAAACCAAGGCCCCAATCCAAGGCTGCATCCTCAAAAAACAAGAAAGCCAAGCCCGAAGTCCTTGCTGGTTCAAAGGCCCAGGGAGAATCCAGAGGAATTGTTCTGTAAGGGGAGCAGGCCTGGATGTGCGCTGAGCAGTGAGTGGGCAGCTGCAGCCTTTGCAACAAATCCAGATCTTACCGTCCTGGGCCGGGAAGGGGCAGGCATCTCACGAACAGCTGAAGAACTGACCAGCAGTAAGTTCAGGAGACTGTTCAGATTACGTTGTCAGACTAAGTCAAAACTCTTCCATGTCACTAAACATGTGCCTCAGACCTTGTAGTGGACTAGGATCAAACTTAAGAGGGTGTAGAGGAAGCAGATGGGCCCCAACCCAAATGGTCCCTCCCTCGTTGAACCATGTGACAGTCTCTTGGGCTTGAAAACTTTGAGTCCTCTCTCTTTCCCTCCTCTCCATTGCCTTAATCACCAAACTGTGACTCTTCAACGTCTCTCACGCTCATTCCTTTTTGCTTCTATTTTCCCCAGTCAAACCTGAACAATCTCAGTCCTGAACTGTAAATTGCTTCCTAATAGGACTTTCAATTCCTATTCCTGTTTGCCAATCTACGCCACATTCTGCTGTCTTTCTTTTATATTTTTACTTGAGGATTTTGAATTACCTATAGGGATAAGTTTTTATGCTTCTTAGTCCATCCAGACCCTCCAACATTTGGCCCTAAACTAGCTTTCCCAACCACATCTCCCACTGCTTCTTCATGAGTCCTCTATTGAGTCAAGTATATTGCCCTTTCTATGTCTGCCTTTGTCCATGTCGTTGCCTGACTTGGAAGGTCAGTGACTCTCCTCTCTGCCCATTTAAATCCTATCTTGAAAGATGAAGATCTGATCTTAGTTTATCTAAGATCACCTTGACCAAAAGTTCTTTATGTCCCCAGATCTCTTATAGCACTTTCTGTCAGTTTCCCTCATCTAATCTTCTATTGTACTGGGCTGTTAGTTGGCTTCAATATGTATCTGTTGTCTTCCCTGACTAGTGTCTTAAATACTTGGATGGCAAAGGTGGACTTTTAGAGTTAAGGAAATCATTCCAAAGAGCTTAGCATTGTTCTGGATGTACTGAGTTTGCTATGGCTTCAGCGTAGTTTACAATGCTACGGTGCGGTGATTCTCAATATTCTTCAAGATGAAGATCTCTTTGTTCCCTTTCCATTGTCAATAAACAAGTGTGTTGTGGTTCATTGATTAACATTTTTAAAAATACCATGATGATCAGATGCTTTTATGAATTTGCTAATGCTTTACAATGAAATTTATTTAGGTATAGCATCACCACCATGTACTCAAAAATTAGTAGTGCTGTAACTGTATTTAAGATGTTTTTATTTATTTGGTCGAATACTTAGCCAGCATGTGGCTTTGCTCACCCTTACAATGATGTTGGCTCTTTATGTGTCCTGCTGCCCCACTATTTGGTCATATTATTATTATTATTACCTCACAGGGCTGTTGTGAGGGTTAAATGAGATATACATGTTAAGTACATGACACAGTGCTTGGCTGAAAGTGATTTTGATCTTTCTTTCCCTTCCTCATGCCACCATCAGCTAATTTAGAAGATGGGAATGTTCCGGGACCTCTGGGACAGAGCTTAGGGCAGTGGATGAGGGAAGGGATGGCGCTGTCTCTGGAAGAGAAGGGCATTAAAGATCACCTAGAGCAGCAGTTCTCAAACGTTTTACTTGCAGGACTTCTCTACCCTACCCTCTTAAATATTATTGAGGACCCCAAAGAGCTTTTGTTTATGTGGAATATGTCTCTCAAGAAACTTAAAAAAAAAAGTTTAAATTTAAAAATAACAATAACAAACCCATTATACATTAATGTACATAACACATTTTTATGAAAAATAACTATATCCTTCAAAACATTAGTGAGAAGAGTGGGATTGTTTTAAATTTTTGCAAATCTCTTTAATGTCTGGTTTAATAGAAGACAGCTGATTCTTCATTGTTTCTGCATTCAATCTCTTTTAATACAGATGGACCCCAACTTACAATGGTACAACTTAGGATTTTCGATTTTACAATGTTGTGAAAGTGATACCTATTCACTAGAAACCATACTTCAAGGGCCCATACAACCATTCTGTTTTTCACTTTCAGTACAGTAGTCAGTAAAGTCCATGAGATACTCAACCCTTTATAATAAAATACACTTTGTATTAGATGATTTTGCCCAACTGTAAGCTAATGTAAGTGTTCTGAACATGTTTAAGGTAGGCTAAGCTATGATGTTCAGTAGGTTAGGTGTAGTAAATGCATTTTTGACTTATGCTATTTTCAATTTATGATAGGTTTATCAGGACATAACCCCACTGTAAGTCAAAGAGCATCTGTATTTGGTTTTGGTGAAGTATAGGAAGAAAATACAGTTTCATACAGATATATTGTTGAAAAAGGGAAAGTGTATAAGGGTATTTGAATAGGTTTTGAGATAACTGTGAATATTCTCTGAAACTAAACCAAAACTCAACAAGTGGTAGTTTAAGAAATGTTTTTGATTGTAAATTGATAAATTATAGTTGTATATATTTATGGGATACAATGTGATGTCATGATTTATGAATAAAATGGGGAATAATGAAGTCAAAATAATTAACATAGTTTCTGTAGTGAGAACACTTGAAATTTACTCAGCGATTTAAAAACATACAATACACTATTAACAGTTACAGATTACCTGCAATGCAGAATCTAAAACACATCAATGAAGTTTTCATATTCTGTTACAACAAAATCCATTGCTATCTTTATTTCAATGCGTCTTTTAAACATTTATGATTTTGTAACACCAAACCGTGGGCACTTGGAAAATATTGGGTGCACCGAATTACGCAGATCTTCCAAATGTAACCACATTTCATTATACAATTTCAAAAGATTGTCTTCATTATTAATCACCATTGATCTTATCAGGTAAGTTCTTAGTGCTGGGAAGCTGTTAGGCTCACGGTGGCAAATACAAGATTTTCCAAATTCTCATTTTCATTCAAAAACTTAAATATTATCATTGGCAATAAATACTGCCAGTTATTTTCTTTGAAGTTACTGGCCAATTTAGTTCATTTTCTTGAGAAAATATCTGCCAAATACCCAATTTCAAATAACCACAGTCTGTCAGTTGTTCTTCCAAATAAAAACAGTGTTCCTCAAAAAAAAAAAGCAGATAGGCTGGGTGCAGTGGCTCACGTCTGTAATCCCAGCACTTTGGGAGGCTGAGGCAGGCGGATCACCTGAGGTCAGGAGTTCGAGACCAGTCTGGCCAACATGGTGAACTCCCATCTCTACTAAAAAAAAAATAAAAATAAAAAAAAAAAAAAATTAGCTGGGTGTGGTGGTGTGCCCCTGTAATCCCAGCTACTCAGGAGGCTGAGGCAGGGAAATTGCTTGAACCAGGGAGGTGGAGGCTGCATTGAGCTGAGATCACACCACTGCACTCCAGCCTGGGTAATGGAGAAAGGCTCCATCTCAAAAAAAAAAGCAGTTCACCTTCCAACTCAAATGATGGCATTAGTGCTTTTCCTTGAGACAGCCATTGTACTTCAGTGTGCAGCAAAAGTGCTTTATGTGCACTTTCCATTTTGTCACACAAAATATGAAAAAGATGTATACTCAGGAGCTGACATTTAATAACATTAATAATTGTTAACACTTCACCAAGGACATGTTTAAGTGAAACTGACATTTTCTTTTTACTGTGTAGCAGTAAGAAAATACACCAACTACTAGTATAGTTTGGTCCCATTACCTTGATTCATGCTAAGGTACCAGCAGTTTTACTCATCATTGCTTTTGCACTATTGTCACAAATGTCAAATGATGAAAAAGGCAAATAACATCTTTCTCTTATTATGGAAATACTTTTGACCTCAACGACCCTCAGAAAAGTCCCTGAGAATCCCCAGGGGTCTGTGGACCATGTTTTGAGGACCACTGCTCTTAAACTTCTGCAAAGGGCCAGGCCTCCCAGCATGCAGTATGTAGCTACTAGCACATTTGGGAGGAGAGGTGAGGTCTCCTTCAAACAGGGCAATTTGCCTTCCTTTTTGGAGCCTGAGATGGACTTTTTGTTTCCTTGCAGAACTGAAGGCATCTGGCTTGGGAGCACGATTATTCTCCACTCACCTTTAAACTGCCTCAGCTATTACTAAGTCTCTGGCAGTGATATGTTGATTATGTGAATTTAAAGCCCACAGGAGCCAGAGGAATGACAGATCAGATTCTCTTAAATGAGAAATAAAATCCAGGAGCCTGGCAGCGGGACATACGGCTCTCGCTCCTGCCGACCTTTGATGTCACTCTGGTAGAATGACTGCTTCTAGGCCAGATGGCATGTAGCTTAAACGGAGATGTCTCAACCTGTTTCCTAGTATTAATTGTACACATTGATACTCTTCCATTGTGTAGTCCATAATTCTTCATTGTCAACCTCGTTTAGATTTTGTTTTTGAGGGGAAGCTGAACTCAAGCAGGCCTCCATAAATTCAAGCTATTTCAAAAGCTCCAATTTCATTTAAGTCTCCAAACCCAAACCTTTTCCTATCCAATCACTGTTATAGACGGACAGACACTGAATCTCCCTTCTGTCAATTGAATGTGTGTCTAGCAACTTTTAAGAGCAATGAGATTGAAGGAAAGAGTGAGTCTCCTTGCCCTAAAGGAGGTGGCTGAATGGAAGCCCATTTAATTTTTTGTTTGAAGGTACTAAATAAGGATCAATTTGTAAAGACAGCTTTCTGAGTGTAGCAAGATAGCTTCTTAAATCTGATAGGGATAAATGGGAGGTCAATACCCTTTTTCTTATCAACAATTTCACCAAATAATATTTACTAAGAACTTTCATGTCGGGTGTCTCAGCTATAAACAAGGAAATACTCCAAGCAGAGATATTGGAAGTGCTGAACCAGGCCAGTTGCTGGGTATGGAGCTAGAAGCTAACATCGCTTGTCTATGGTAAAGCATGCTTTCATTACTCAAAAGCAGAACTTTTAATTTATTTATAAATTAATTTGAAGCAGACCCAATGAGCAACAAATGCAAATGTACTCAACTGGGAAAAGCAGCTGACTTTTTTCATTCAGGGTCATGGGTAAGGACAGAATTCTGTCACATGAAAAATGTCTCAGTTTTGACAAAAGAATTAACACTGCTTCAAGGAAAGAGAAAATAAGTTATGGACATTATATCTGACAGATTTTTCCCTTCATATTCATGGCATTTGAATTATATGCACATCACTAAAGCAGTATTGAACCCTCATGAAGAGCCTGGCAAGTGAGTAATTGTAATTTTAAAAGAGGAACATTCACATATGTTTTAATGTTGTTTTAGTTTTTACTCAGAATTCTGGTTCACTGTTTATAATAGGGCAGAACATCCATGCTTTTGTAAGAACCATTTTGGCTTATACAAAAATACAGTACCGGTCAGGCGTGGTGACTCACGCCTGTAATCCCAGCACTTTGGGAGGCCGAGGTGGGCAGATCACCTGAGGTTGGGAATTCGAGACCAGCCTGACCAACCAACACGGAGAAACCCCATCTCTACTAAAAATACAAAATTAGCTGGGCATGGTGGCGCATGCCTGTAATCCCAGCTACTCGGGAAGCTGAGGCAGAAGAATTGCTTGAACCCGGGAGGTGGAGGTTGCGGTGAGCCGAGATGACGCCATTGCACTCCAGCCTGGGCAACAAGAGTGAAACTCCATCTCCAAAGGAAAACAAACAAACAAACAAACAAAACAGTACCACTTTAAAAGTTTCTAAGCCAACAGAATTTCAAATGATCTAAAATTTAAATCAACATGTAATAGGATGCCTGGTTTGAGGGAAAAACATGCGTTGGCCTTAGTGTTTAGATAGGTTAGGTATGTTTGGAGACTCCATGACAGGAACCCATAAGGAATTTATTTGCATAAGGGATGAAGTTGCTTCCTGTGAATGAATGAACCCCAAGAGAGAGTAGCACTGCTGGGATACTGAGAAGGTCAAGAACTAGGGGACAGTATCAGAGGCAAGTGGCACTGTTCATTTAAATTTAAACTAGGCACCATGAGCTTATAACCCGAGTCCTTGGTAGAGGAGCAATATCTAAGAGCAAGTGAAGGAATGAGTTCAGAATAATCTAAGACACTGGGGAGAATAAGCCTGAAGTGTTTTGTAGGCCATGTAATAGAGTGAAATGAAAGGGAGCACAGAAGTCCATTTATCTTCTTGGACTCAGTGGCACCTTCAGTGAGTATTGTGTCTTTGCTGGGGCAGTTGTGACTTTGCATACTGGTGGACACTGGTGCCTTTGGTGGTTATTGGGACATTGTTGAGTTTTCACCATTAGTGTAGTCAAGAATCAACGACCTGGCCGGGCGTAGTGGCTCACGCCTGCAATCTCACCACTTTGAGAGGCCGAGGTGGGTGGATCACTGGAGGTCAGGAGTTTGAGACCAGCCTGGCCAACATGGCGAAATCCCGTCTCTACTAAAAATATAAAAATTAGCCAGGTGTGGCGGCACATGCCTATAGTCCCATCTACTTGAGAGGAAAAAAAAAAAAAAAGAATCAACAACCCAACAAACCAGAGCCAGAGAAAAGGAAAATGATCACCGCTATGTAGTAACTGAGTACTGAAACCAACATAATTCTCCATCACTGCGTAAAACAATAACGGACGTGGGAATCGCTTTCTGTTCCCATATTAATCCATTTTGAGAATAAGCAAATGTAGGTACTTGCTCCAGGAAATACATTTTCCTGAAAAATAAAATCGTAAACCAACTCAAAGAGTTTACTTAACAAGAATACCACCTTCCCTATCAAAACTTGCTTCAATATTCTCCTCCTGCTGTGCCCACCAATCTACAGCTATTATGTCACAAAATCTACCCAATCCCAGTTACAGGCCTGCCTTGCAAGACCTGCCCTGAAATCACCCAGCTTAGTCCCTAATAACCTACCCCATCATTTCCCCTCTGAGACATTGCCTAGACACTGTTAAGGCAGAGCTCTCTCATACTGCAGTAAGTCTCATAAGATACTTCACTTCGATTGGTCAGTGATGTTTTTCTAGTATTTTAGGGGAGGGCAGGGAGCAGCGGTTGACAGCCAGCAAAGCTAAAAGGGTGAATGTCTGCACATTCAGGAGAATAGAGGTGCCACAACTATGGGTGGAGTGGAGACAGAAAAATATGGTGTGTTGCTATTTTTGTGATCCAGTTTGTACTTAGAGGCAAGGTAGGACGTGAGGAAATGTGGGCTAAATACCGATAACCCTTTTTAAAATTAAGCAAGAACAGCAAATGTCTAAAAAATGTCTAGCCCAGTGAAGTTACCATCTATTCACTACTTTTTTTTTTTTTTTTTTTTTTTTTTTGAGACAGAGTCTCACTCTGTCGCCCAGGCTGGAGTGCAGTGACGCGATCTCAGTTCACTGCAACCTCTGCCTCCCAGGCTCAAGCGATTGTCCTGCCTCCTGAGTAGCTGGGATTACAGGCATGTGCCACCATGCTTGGCTAATTCTTGTATTTTTAGTGGAGATGGGTTTTCACCATGTTGGCCAGGCTGGTCTGGAACTCCTGGCCTCAAACAATCTGCCCGCCTTGGCCTCCCAAAGTGCTGGGATTACAGGAGTGAGCCAAGGCGCCCGACCCTATTCACTACTTCTTACATGATTTTTCCTTGACGAGATAAATGTAATGCTGCCTTCTTCCAGACAAAGGTGATTTTTAAACTTACTGTACCGTGAAATCACAAAATCTTAAAGGTGTATTTTGTATGTATGTACATATACATACACACACATACAGACACATCCTATCTTATTCCAATGAGGGATTTAAGGCAGTTCACAAAAATGCAATAGTATAAAAATAAGTCAGTCCTAGAAGGCAAAGCTCTGCAGGGCCTGCTGGGCACGCCCATCAGTTTCTGTTTCCACAAAGACCCCTTTCTCTTTGAATACTAAAGAGTAGCATTAGCAACCTCAACACTGAAGCTTTTGCTTTCTCTGCCCAAACTCCCTCACTAGAGTGGTGGGACAGGGTAGGTGAGAAGAGAAGGAAGCCCTTAAAGGTCAAAGCAGTGGAGGGTTGGGGCGGGATCGGATCGCACTTTCACCTCCTGGGCTTGGGAAGATGGTGCACATGCGTTGTAATGCGCACGTGTTACTGGCACATGACTCCCGGTCCCTTGTGAGCTGAAACTTGGATCCTAATGACGCTGATAATGGGTTACTAGGCACTCATAGTTCTGGATTGTTGCGTGGCCTTGATGTTAGCAGAAGAATTCCTTTAAAAGTCATTTTTGAAGAAGTAGACAAACCTAAATCTGTGTCTCATCTCCAAGGAATATGAACAAGATGCCTGCTGGTGAACAAGAACGTGAATATAATGAAGACAGGAAGTATTACTCTAAAGGAGTTAAACTGGTGAGAAAAAAGAAAAAAATTCCTGGTTACTCTTGGGGGGACATTAAGATAAACATCATAGGTGAAAAGGATGATTCACCAATTCATTTCTGTGACAAATGTGATTTGCCTATTAAAATCTATGGGCGAATAATTCCATGCAAGCATGCTTTTTGCTATAACTGTGCTAATTTATATGACAAAATCGGATATAAAATATGTCCACGCTGTAGTTATCCTGTGCTGCGAATTGAGGAGCATAAACGAGGTTCTGTCTTCATGTGTAGTGTTGTTCAGGGATGCAAGAGAACGTATTTGTCTCAGAAAAGCTTACAGGCTCATATCAAACGCCGCCATAAGAGAGCTCGAAAACAAGTTGCCAGCGCTTCGCTTGAAAAACTTCGTCCTCATATTGCTCCGCCACGAACTGAAATCGCTGAAATCCCTAAAAGACTGCTAGACAGGGACCATCTAAACTATATTCCACCAGAGCAGCACACCATGATGTCACTACCGTCTATGCAACAAATGCCACACGAGCAACATAATCAGCTACATAAGGATCTTCAGGTTCCTCCCCCAGAACTATCTCCAAGTCCGCCTTTTCCCATCCAGTGGGAAACCGTTAGTGTTTTTACAAGAAAACACGGCAATTTAATAGTTGATCATATTCAGAATAACTCAGATTCTGGTGCTAAGAAGCCATCACCTCCTGACTATTATCCTGAGTATCAAAGTCAACCAGTGGTATCGTCCCCTTGTCATATTATGCCTCAAAAACAGCATTATGCACCACCTCCATCTCCATCATCACCAGTAAACTATCCAATGCCATATCCTCCTCAGGATGTAGGTACTCCTAACTTGGTTTCTAGCCAAGCGCCAGCTCTAACCACGACCTATGATCTATCACTTGGATATATTATTGCCCAGGTGCCACCTTATATGAATTCTCCTCCACCATGTGCTCCCCAGTCTCAAAATGGTAATTCATCTGCAAGTGAATTTGCTTTTCACCACTACAACCCTAACTTTTTACCTCAGTTCACTGAAAATCAAGAAACCTTGAGCCCTCAGTTTACACAAACAGATGCAACGGATCACAGACGATGGCCTGCATGGAAAGGACTGCCACCTCCTCCACCAACATGGAGTCCACCTCCTTCAACCCTACATGGTGGATCACATCATTCATACCAGAGAAGACATAGACCATACTAAGCATGATAATAGTATTTTGAACTGAAGACCTGATGGGGAAAACAACTTCAACTTCTATACTGTACTGTGGATAAGTGGCTCAGTTCAGCACAGCTGTAGTTTAACAACTTTGTTCCTCTGGTGTGGTAAATTGACCTAAAGGTGACCTCTGATGATTTCCTGAAATAAATATGCATTGTTACATTTTCAAAAGTATTGTGGTTTTTATTTTTTATTTTTTTTGGTGATATGTTAACCTGTGAAAAAGGATAAAATTTCAATATAGTTGTAAAAATGCTATTTTATGTGAACTCAAGTATAGTCACATGCTGTTTTTTAAACATGTTTTACCACTAATTTCCCAAAGTACAGTAAAAATCCTAGAGGTAAAAATCTACTACGATGTACAGTTAAATCAGACAGCTAAATGGTAGATAATTATTTCACGTTTTAGGAACTGAAATTTTAAGGTATAATAAGTGTACAGTGCATTTCATTTGGATGCCTTTTCATTTTTAGGCAGCCCCAGAAGCACCAAAATATATCAGAATTCCAGTACTATGATAGATTTATGTTTGCAATGTTAAAAAGCATTACTAAATCATTTGGAAAGATATGACCAAAGTAATTGTATCTGTAGGCTCCAAGCTGGTGGGGACAATGTTACTTGTTAATGCTTTTTTTTTTTTTTTTTTTTTTTTTTTTAACAGAATCGTTCAAATCACATAATGCACCACACTTACTAAGTAGCATTATTTTATAGCACTGTTTAAATGGTGTCATTTAGATGAAGTGTGTTCTACTTTGCTCATGCTCCTAAATTAAATATTCAGGGCTGAATAAACTTTATTATAATTCTTCGTTTCGTGGTAGAACTTGATCCTGTTCTTATGTGGATTTTTGTTTATTAGGTTTTAAGCTACAGTTTGAATGCCATAGAGGAATTTGGATAATCTATTAATGAGAGGCATTGTTACAGTTACAAACTTGGACTTGCTTGGGTTTCATTATTGCATGATAAGGGTTCTTCCTCTAACCTGAAATTAAAAACTATTAATTCTTTCCTATTTCTTTTCTTGGTAAACAGCCTAAACTTGGGACATTTTAGCATGAAGTTAACAGTAAAGACTACCAGATGACTTTGTATAGGAGAAAAGTAATGACTTATATGAATTTCACTGCTTTATTGTATTTAGAATGAGCTTTTGCATTTTAGGGGCTTATTACAGTCCAGCTATGATGACCACTTCCACTTCCACTTCTGTACTTTGTACGGAATTCATATGGATGAATTGATGTTCTTAGGATATTTCATATTATTTGAATAAACCCTCATGAAGATTTTTCTCCCCCTTCAACAGTACATAATATAAATATGAAATGGGTAGTATGCAGATATTATTTACTAGATGGTTTATAGTGTATAAATTTAGGAGATATTTCTTTTTGGCAAAGGATGAACTGATGGCTAACTTATCATTTTACTCTGTTGGGTACAGGCAAAATAAATTCTTGTCTTGGCTGATCAGATGCTCTCTGAACTTAGAGCTGAAGTTAGAAATATATAAATGGCCATTTTAACCTTGACCAGCCTAAAATAAGTAATAGACTGTTTTTTTAAGTGAGTGATTTTTCATACTTAGCAATTTGAGAGTCTAATGTTAATGCAATATTTCTAGTGAAAAAGCCTTGTTATTAGGAGCACGGCATGTGATGATGTGAAATGTTGGTTAGTAAGTGCTTCTATTATACTATTACAGGTACTTGGACTGGTACACACTTGATTTCCTTTCTTGCCTCTACTTAGAAGCTGTTAAAATATTACTGTTAGAATCCAATATAATTTTTTGTTTCATGTAATAAAAGCCAAGTTCACTTTAAGTCTTCTCAACTATCTATGAAGAGCTCTTCTATGTTTATTGACATTCTCTAGGATTGAAGGTAGTATGAAACCACTTACATGACGCATTAGACAAAAAAAATCAGTATTATAAAATTTTACATGTTAAAAGAAGCCTTTAAAATTATTTATTTGCAGTTAAGTTTAGGCAATATGTTATTTAGCAAAGCAGAACAGATGAATGTGTTGTAGCAGACAAAATTTTTAAATGATATTGGTTATGAACTCATCCAGTGATGTTTGAATGACAGTGATGGGTAAAAGAATCACAAAGTTACCATTAGTGTTTCTTTAAGGGAAAAATAATGCGAATCCTTTCCTTTTACTCAGAGAAGGCTTTGAAGCTATAATGGGCATAAGTCTAAATTAAATGTATGTATGGTACATTATAGTACTCTGAAGACTACTGAGGTGGCAGTTTAAGTCTTAAAAACAATATGGATCCATAAATACTAAAACATAAACAGAAATACAAGTGAAAGGGAAAATGAAAGTCAGATAAATAGTAAAATTAAGTCCAAGTTAAAGCTGGAAGCAAAAAATTTGCACAATTAATTCCTGCACTGTTGTTAATGATGGATGAAAAGTGGTTAAAGTAAACAGGCAAGATAAAAGCATGCACATTTTCACGGGAAGCATAAGCCTGATACTGAGCAAAAGTTCTCTTGTGGCGCTCATAAAATAGTCATTAATATAGGGTTGTGATTCCTGATTCTGACAGCATGAAAGAATCTCCTGGAGCATCACCACAAATTAGCATTCTTTACTTATCCTCAAAAGATTCTGAATCAGTAGGTTTTGGCAATGGATAGGGTTTAGTAATCTGTTCTTTCAGTAAGTATCCTAGGTGATTCAGAAGCAGCTGACTCAAAAATTTAGTCACTGAACACCCAGTGTCTAGTCTCAGTGGTCTACCATCCATTCTGTACACAGCAACCACAGTAAATATGTAAGAATGGAAGTTGGTCAGGCACAGTGGCTCACGCCTGTAATTCCAGCACTTCGGCAGGCTGAGGCAGGTGGATCAGGAGGTCAGGAGTTTGAGACCAGCCTGGCCAACATGGTGAAGCCCTGTCTCTATTAAAAATATAAAAAATTAGCCGGGCTTGGTGGCAGGTGCCTGTAATCTCAGCTACTTGGGAGGCTGAGGCAGGAGAATCACTCGAACCTGGGAGGTGGAGGTTATAGTGAGCCGAGATCGCGCCACTGCACTCCAACCTGGGCAACATAGTAAGATTCCATCTCAAAAAAAAAAAAAAAAAAAAAAAAAGGAATGGAACCCAGCTCTCAAATAGTTTTACATTACACTTCAAGTCCAATACCTTTTTCTTGACTGTATACAGTTAAACTCCTAGTGAATTTTCAAAACTCATAACCTACCCTTCTCTATCCATTCCCCCTATTCCAGTCATACAAACTTAAAAAAAAAAAATCCTTGGGCAACCGAATTCCTTCCTGCCTCACATTTTACACTTACTGCTTTCCCCTGCCCCGCCCCACCTGGACCATCTTCCTACAAGTCTTCTTAAGGCTGGCTCTGTCACTTCATGTTTCTGTTCAAATGCCTTCCTTGGCTGCCCTGTGGGAAATAGCACTGCCCTCCTCACACCCATCTCCTAACCCTGCTTTATTTTCCTTCATTCTCTATCACTACCTGTTATTACATAATTACTTACTGCTTCTTTTTGTTGTTTCCTCCACAAAAGTGTTATCTCCAAGAGAGATGGGTCTTTGTACTAGTCCATCAAAGAAGGATGAAGAGTGATATATAATAAAGCAATTTAATTTTTTGTTCTTGCTGTTTTCTTCTTTTTATATTTTATTCTTTCTGAAGTGAAAATTGGGGCCATCTCATAACTTTTCTCTACACTCTTAGATACATGGAAAGCTCTCTGATCCGTTATTAAAATGTCCAGTCTGATGGGACAGTCAAACTTTAGAACTGATTTAAGGGTAAGTCCTTTCCTTACTTCCCTAGCTGTGGCTCATGGAAGACGAGCAGTTAGGAAGAATGTTGTGGTCAACTTCTTGCCTTAACCACCTTTGCTTTGATTTCTTCTCCCTATTTCATTAGGTGGAGGTCTTGGTCCTTCAGAGTTGGAATGCAAAGGACTGGAGCAGGAGAGGTGAGGGAAATAGGAAAAGTCTTAACTTGGTTGGTACTATATGAAACTGGGTTAGTAATTTCTGGGCCCAACTTCAGGTTTTAAGAATTAATTTTTTCTTTCATTGACACTTCCATGGTTGGTAAGAAAGAATCGCTGTCATTGATCCGGATCTCTACTTGTAGTTCCCTTGATGAATATGAATGCATCTCTCTTCCAGTTAGTTCCCTAGTTCTTCCTCAGCCCCTGAGAATCTAGCAATACCTACAGCTTCTCTTAGCTGAGTTGTGTTTATCCCTCCAGCTCCCTCTAGTGAGGGGCCATATCTGGCCCCTGAGAAACACATCTCCTTTTCCCTGATAAACTCTGGGTGTGCTGGCCAATGTCAATGTTGCCAGCTTCCTTTCCCTCACCTGTCAAAGAAATTAGCCTGTCTCCTGCACCTTTGATTTTCCAGACACCAGTCCACAGTGTCCCTAATGTTCCAGAGAATACATATTTAGCCCTTGGAGTGGTCTCATTAAAGCACCTCTCTCCTGCGAGGTGATGTGGGAGGCATCCTTCATCTCTTTTCTAAGAGGAATGGTGGTGGTAGAACTCACAGCATAGTAAAATTTAGAGTCAGGCTGTTTTCTTATTGGCCGGTGCCCACACCATACTGTTTGTTAAATAATTTTATTATTACTCTAGATCCAACTATGCTTTATTTTCAAATGGCTCAGAAACCCCAGATGGGAAAATGCAATCTGTTTGAATTGCATCTACAAAAACAAAGGAAGGAGGAGTGCATGATTAAATGGATAAGTCAGAAAAAAATGCCTCAGGTATTGAAATGTTCTTGGCAAAATTTTAGTATCTGAATCATTCTAAAAAGTGTCAGAATTTGGCACATCTCCTAACGGTTCCAATAACATTATGCTGAGTAAAATTATACATTTTTTTCTTTGACAAAATAGTCAATAGATATATTTCATTTCCAATAGAAAGAACTAAGTCATTTTTAAAGTATCTTTCAAGGTCAGCCCTAGGTAAAAATGTGGTATAGATGGAGTTCTATTTTGATGGGATAAAGCAGAGGTATAAAACTTTTTCCCTCTACTGAATAAAACTAGCATTTTTCATCACATATCATCACACAATAAGAAACAGATGGTCTGCTTATTTTACTGACCATCACTCGTTTGTGTTTAAACTTTTTTCCTAATATTTGACTTGGGTATTCTGTTTGGTTTATGCATATGGCAGACTGATTGCAAAATTGGCCGCAATTCTTTACTCCTTCCTATGTGTCTTCACAGTTCTTCCTATCAAGAGGTAGAGTCTATTTTCTCACCTCTTTGAATATGATTTACTTTGGCCAATAGAATGTGGCAGAAGTGTCAGTGTACCAGGTCTGAGCATAGAGGCCTTCTGTCCTTCCACCTTCTTTTAGAGCCCTGCCTCCTTGAGAACAAACATGGCCCACCTTGTTGAAAGATGAGAAAACATATTGAAAACTCATTTCCCCCCATTGAAAGCCATCCTAGACCAACTTACAGTAAGCCAACTCCAAAACATGTGAGAATGCTCAACCAAGATTAACATAGCTACCAACCCAACCCAAAGATGACTGCAGACCCATGCAGGAGTCCAGCTGAGACCACATGAACTAACCAGCTTACCTGTAGTTTTGTGAGCAATAATATAAATGCTTATTGTTTTAAGTAACTGAGTTTTGGGGATGATGGGTTACACAGCAGTAGCTAACTGATACAAGCCATTTTTACTCCCATTTTCCCCCCTGTAGTTAGAGAATTACACACTGTCCAGTTTTACAGTAAAATTAGCACTAATGTGAGATGTGTTCAAGACATGAATTATAAATATTTGATGTTTAGACATGAAAAGAACTCACCTTTGAAAGGGTTTAAAATAGTAAACATTTTCTTCAGGTTTTGTCATCTTCACCTATTTTTCAATTTTCTCATTAATAGTCAAGTTATAAGGAAGATTAACTTCAATAAACTGCATAGTAACCTTGAGCAAAATTGTGGAGGATTTAGCTTAAGCAGGCATTGCATATTTAGCTGGTGTTACCTAGCATCTTGGTATATATGTGAAGTACCATGCTTATAAGCATAAATTCTTATTCCCAATTTTATCTTCTGAATAGGTGTCTTTGGATCTCCTATATTTGTGGGAGCCATTTGTGTAATAGCCAAGCTATGGTGGCCTGATCTTACTTTGAAGATTTAGCCCTAAGTTTTGTGACAGGGCTGCATTCAGGGAGTACATACAGCCATAGTCACTATGGAGCATAGTCTTTATCTTTGCATTTAAGGAGGTTCAAGTCAGCATGGGCTACCTTAGAGGAAAAACCTTTTAACCTCATCCTTTCATGGTTCCCAACAATTTGAAACAGCTTTCTAAATTGATGTCCTAAAACTTTCTCTTCCCTCTTTAGTCCAGCCTTCCCACCTGTCTCTGTTATTTTTTAACACATATGAGCAAGCTATTAGTCCTCTAGTTGTGCATAAGCCTAGATGTCTGACACCAAGGCTGACATCACTTTGGATGCCACTTGACTCCATATTAGACAGTAAGGAGGCAGTTGGGCAAACATCTGTTTTAGGAACCAATGTCAGCATAGTCTCAGGTTTCCATTAAAATATACTTACAAATACCTGTATTTTTAATGAAGAAAATTAGCTTTAAAATTTTTTCATGTTTTAATTTATAAGAGCACTACATGCTCATTATTAAATACTAATATAATATAGGAAATGATAAATGCAAATTAAAGCTATCTGTGATTCTATAGGTGATTTTTTTCTGTATATATTTTTACATGCATTTATATGGTGCTCCGTAAAAGTTCCCAGAATGCACCTTTTCTATAAACTTTTATTAGTTATTAATTATTTAAATTAAATTACAGGGTCAACTTTTGATTTTTAACTTCTGAAAGCAAATGACTTATTTGCATTTTAGTACATAATGCCATTTGATATGCTTCAGTTGGGGCTCAATATACATACATTATTTAATTTCTTAATGCTATGTCTATATGGTCTCTAAAAATTAAAAACATTAACTCTAATTTAGTCCATACCTTGCCCTATGTTGTATTGCAATCAGTATGCCTGGTTCTGTCTTCAGGGTAAAGACAGAACATATCCACAATCCCCGGGAATGGAACAAAATGGTAGCCAACTCTAAAACATGCTTTGAGAAGGAGCATCTATCTCAGTCACTATAATTACTAGTAGGTGCATTCTATCATAAGTAAGTCATCACTAAATCCTTTCTTACTTTCCTTTCCCTTTCCCATGCTTTTGACTCTGAAAGAGACTGGCCACACATTAGGCATGGGGAAGAATGAGAGGACACTGCGCACTGTTTTACAAAAAGTATCTGACAAAATGAAACCATTTTTTATTTTTAAAAAGTCTTTAAGTAAACATTTTTATTTGATTTGAACACTAAATTTTATTTTGTGCTTTGATGTCCTGGTAACTTACAGCTATTTAAAACTCTCCTCTGGCCACATTCCCTTGGGTATAATGTAGGCACTTTATGCCCCGTGAATCCTAACTCAATCATCACCTCTCCCAGACAGTAGGCTCCTCCTCTAGGCATTCCTTTCTTGGTGAATGGTTCCAATAGCCAACCAAACCAAATGTATAAGCCCAAACTTTGGCAGTCATTCTCTAGTCTTCCACATTCCACTTTCACTTCCCATATTTAATTGGTAACCATGGTCTATAGACTCTACCTTTATGCTTCTCTCATGGCCATGCCATCCAAACCATTGCCTTTACCATGGTGCCGGCACTCATTGCTTCTCTGGTGGGCTCCTGGAAGAGCCTTCTTATTGCTTTCTCTGCTGCTGGTCTTATCATCGGCCCCACTCATCCAACACAGCTGCCCAGTATGCCCTCTAATGTACAAGTCTGTTTGTAGACATCAGTGGATCGCTGTAGCATGTGGGATAATGTCAGATTCCTTTGCTTAGCACAGAAAGGCCCTCATATCTGGCCTGTTTCCCTCTCTGGCCTCACTTCCCACTACCTGCTCTTGGGCACTCTTTTCTCCAGTTATATATTTTCACTGTCCTAAAAACAAAAGCAGTTTCCCCTTTATGTCATCTTATATGGGGTTGCCCTCTGCCAGACATATTCTTTTCCTTTTTTCCCCCTCTCACTTTTCTGTGTCTTGTCTTTTTTATTCACTTCTTTTAAAAATCTTTCTCCAGACAAGCACATGATTTTGATGCCTCTTCACTGTGATTGCTGTACTATTTGTGTGCTTACATCATGCCAGTTAACACACTGTATTTTAATTGTTTACACGCCTTTCTCTTCCACTAGACCAGTGGGCCTCAAAATGACCAGCAATATCAGCAGCATCATTGGGGAATTTGTTAGAAATGCAAATTCTCAGGCTGCACCCCAGATCATAAGTTCTGGGGCTGAGACCCAGCAATTTGCGTCAAGAGTACATCATTTAATATTTTGTGATGGGAAAAGACTGGTAGGCCATGGTGGGTAGCATGCCTGGGAATGATTTGGAAGAAGATGCATGAATGCTGCATGAATACTGTCCTCTGTGCCAGCTTTTCTTAAATAGACCAACAACATTAAAGAAGCCCAGAATGCCCAGAAGCATTTCAACACTTGCATTCATTTGCTGCTATAGCAAATTACCACAAATTTAGTGGCTTAAAACAATAAGAGTTAATTATCCTACAACTGTGGAGGTCAGAAGTCTGAAGTAGGTCTCACTGGGCTAACATGAAGGTGTTGGCAAGGCTGAGTTCCTCCTGGAGGCTTATTGAGGGGAGGACCTCTTTCTGAGCTTCTCCCAGCTTCTAGAGGCTGCCTACATTCCTTGGCTCATGGCCTCTTCCTCTATCTTCAAAGCTGGCAACGGCTGGTTCAATCTTTTTCATGGTGCCATCTCTCTGCTTCTGACTTTTCTGCCTCCTCTTCTCTAGTCAAGGACCTGTGTGATTACATTGGATTCACCTGGATAATCCAAGCTAATCTCCCTATTTTAAGGTCAGTTGACTAGCAAACTTAATTTCATCTTGCTATGTAACATAACATATACACAGATTCCAGGGATTAGGATGTGGACTTTTATGGAGGGTGGAGAGGGATATTATTCTGCCAACCACAAAATTTATTCTTGACTTTTGGAGATTTGATTAAAATTGATATCGCCTTTTGCCTTAACTCACAAGCTCTTTGGAGAAATCTAGGATTCCCTTTTTTCATTGTCTTTCCTTGTGAAGAAAATGGTTTGAAAACTTTGTGGTGATTTAGCACATTTTATTGAAAAGGGGATCCCTGCCCCCAGGACTTACAGTTGTGGCTAATATGAGAGAAGGATCAGTCCAACATGGACAAGTTTGGAACTACATTGGGCAGTACCAAAGTGTATTTGTGGATAGTGCACCAGTGACACCATGAGAAAAAGTAAATTGCAATCGAACAAGCTTGCTATCATTTATTATCCTTAAACAATGGTTTATCCATTTTCTGGTGAGAAAATAAGAGAATCCCTCTAAACCTGTTTGTGACTAGGCAGGCCTAATATTTATAGTTGTCCTGTTTGTACAATATGCTTAAGTTTATTCTGCACTGTGAATTCAATACTTAATTTTCAAATTAAGTGCAAGACTACCTATCTCAAGCTGAGTTTATTTTGTACTGTGAATTCAATACTTGAGTTTTAAAAAAATATTTACTAATCCTGAATTGAAAGCTCCCTTCAGGTATTGTTAAGGAGAACAATGTGTACTAGGTAGAATATATCTGACATTTTTACTTACTATCTTACATCAAAATAGAAAGCCCTGGCAAACAGTACCTTTAGCCAAAGCAGCAGAGGCCAGAACAAAATTTCTTTCAGTTTAAGCATGTTGAAGGTAATAAAGACTGTGATTTTAGTTGAAGGAAGAGAAGTTATGAGAAAATTACCTGGCGATCTAAGCACATACTGTCAAATTATTTACCTTATATGGCTTTTATTTTAGGGCAATACATTGTTATGTTCTGATCTTGAGGGTAACTGTTTGGCTTTAATTTGCATGTGTTATTAGAACCAAACATGATCACCCAGAAGTTTAGGAGCCACTGGGGTTGTGGATTCACTCTGGAAGTATAATGCATCTGTAATAACACAGTGCAACAATGATCTATGAAGCTAAGAAGTGTTTCCTTGGATTCAACCCTTGGACCACTTGGCTAAACAAGAACACAGATTTAGGAGAGTGGTGTAAGAGGACATTGATTTTTCACATTCCTATAGTCCTTTCACAAAGAGAATGTGTAGGACATGTTTTCTTTTGACAGACCAGCTTTCATTCCCTTTGTTCATGAATCTGTCTCAGAGAAGAAGTTTACACTTCTAAGAAATGACTTTGTTCCCCCCACCAGGCTCCAAATAGAAACTTTTCAAGGCCACATTTGCTGTGAGAGATATTTATCATGGAAGTTAAGTAACTTATGATTTAATTCAAGAGTCCTCTCAGCACTGAGAATAGGTTATTTTCTCCAGGAGGTCCCAGCAGGTTCCTGTTTTAAAGAAATTGAAAAGAAATATATTGCTTTCAACAGCCCCCAAATCAATACCACTTCAAATATAGATGGGACCAAGTTTCTCATACTTCTTATGTGGACTGAACAATGGTGCTGACCCGAAGTCCTGTGTGATCATAATACTTAGACTAAAGCCATTGTACTCTGTGGTATGATTGTGGCTCTTCCCTTGCCATTCCAGATTCAAGTGACCAACCCTTGTGCACACCACACAGCAATGATGGTCTCTCATCCACCCATCTTTAGAAACTCCCCTAGAGAGCAGGTTGAGGATCAGACCATTTAAACATCAAAATGTATTTTGTTTTCTTCACCTTTTAAAAAGCAACATAGGGAGAATCTTAGCTAGGCAGTGCTTTTTTGACTAAATAATATGTGTAATAAATATGGTAATTAGCTGGAACCTCCTTTATAGCACAGTACCAGCATTTTATTTATCTTCCCATCTTCCTCAGAATCCAACTGTGGCTTTCACAGAAAAGCTCAATATATGCCTATTAAATAAATGAATCAATAACTTCACACACCAATGCTATAAACATGTCCACTTCTTTCTGGACTTGACATGTAGATTTTTGGTGCTGGGAGAAGGACCTTGATTCTTTCGTATAGTTTCCATTTTTCTACTGCACATCTGAAAACTGCTTTTTATCTCTTTGAATTTGGTGAGCATGTTTATTTTAAAGTGTTCATCTGATAACTGCAATATCCTTCCTTGTTATTCTTTTTTCTATCGTTATTCCCCTACTGGTGCTAATTCATGTTATTTTATCTCTGGCCTGTCTGCCTCTGTTGGCATGTTGGACCTGGGATTTGAAAAATTGTTGGTAGAAATAATCTCAGCCCAAGATGATGCTATTTTCCTCCTAAGAGGATTCTCATTTGCTTCTGCCAGATGCCCAAAGGCACTAGCAATCTTGATCACCTCTGTTCAGTTTCAGGGACTGAGAGGATTAGACCTACAATCCCTGAAATAGCTCATGTATTTCCAGTTCACACAAATCTTAGGATGCAGACTTTTTGAGATCCAAGTCAAAATGAGGAAGGTTAACCAGCGCCCCTCCACCACTCACCTCTTGGTGGCTTCCAGTGCCACTGGCCACTGTCTGCTCCTTTAGCTTCACCAGGTTGACTGAATTACTGCTTAGCCTCTCAGATGTCCCCTCCAGGACCATTAAACGCCCCTAGAAGTAGAGTGTAAACACAGGGTTCATTTCTCAGGGCATCCATTCTCCCCTATGTTTTGTCCAGGTAATACTTCTCTATCTTATTATAAGGCCCTTAAGCAGATTTAAAAATATTTTGTAATACTTTTCTAGTTGTTCTTAGTGAGAAGGTGTAACCAAATTACCTAATCTGCTATTAGTAGAAGTCCACTCATCTTAATTTTTATTATAGTCCTTATATATATAGATCTTTAAAACATTCTTCATTGTCCATTGGCCCATTTTATTTCCTGTTTGTGAGTCTATTCTGCTAAATAGAAATGTTCATGTATTTGTTTTGGTGGCTAGCTTTATACCTATAATTTCATATAATGCTTTTAATCTTGTTTCTTCAGAAAGTATCTATTAATCTCTTATTTTGAGAAATGATAAAATCAGTATGCTTCTTTCTTACCCCACTCTACCACTTGATTTAACCTGATTGTATTTAATTTCTTAATATTTATTATGACACTGTTAAATGTATTTCTATTATTTCATTTGTCAGTTTAAAACAGTATTGACATACAGCTATTGAAAAGGACAGAATGAGCCGGGCACAGTGGCTGACACCTGTAATCCCAACACTTTAGGAGGCCGAGGCAGGTGGATCACTTGAGGTCAGGAGCTCGAGAACAGCCTGGCCAATGTGCCGAAACTCTGTCTCTACTAAAAATACAAAAATTACCAGGCATGGTGGTGAGTGCCTGTAATCCCAGCTACTCAGGAGGCTGAGGCAGGAGAATCACTTGAACCTGGGAGGCAGAGATTGCAGTGAGCCAAGATCATGCCATTGCAATCCAGCCTGGGTGACAGAGTGAGACTCTGTCTCAAAAAAAAAAAAAAAAAAAAAAGAACAGAACAGGACAGGACAGGACAGGACAGAATGTAATACATATATGGAGTAAAAGAAAAACAATATATTGGGAAAAATACCTCTTTGCAGACAGCCCCTTCTCTACTGTGCTGCCTGTTGCAACCTTGCACCGTATTTTCATACCTTCTCTAATAAATCTGCCTTTTTTAACATACAACTGTCTTAGTAAATTCCTTTACTGCCCATGACACCAGCCCATATAGTCACACCTGTGACATTTTCTATAAGAGAAACATGAATTTAAAGACACAAAAAGTTAAAATTAAAATTATGCAAAAAAGATATACCATGCAAACAATAACCAAAAGAAAGCCAATGCTCTTATTCTAATACCAAACAGAGTAGATATTAAGGCAAAAGCAATATTTGAAACCAAGAAAGGTATTTTGTAACAATAAAAGAGCTAATATACCAGGAAGGTATTAAAAGAAGCCAATAATGTTGCTTCAAAATATTTAAAGTAAAAATTGGCAGAACTGAGGGGAGAAATAGACACACCTATAGTTTTAGTAAAAGGATTACATTTAATTGGCCACTATGTAGTATAAAAATTAGACCTTCAAAAGTACTATTTTACTTTAAAGCATTTTCCCAATATATTGCTTTTCCAAAAACTAAGTCTTGAATTAATCAGTTCTGTTGTTAATGCTGTTTTCAAGATTGTTCTCTATACATTTATTCTTACCTTTCCCATCTTTGGATTTCATTGGAGTTATTTTTGCCTTTTTCTTATGATGAAACCAATCTGGCTAGTTTGACTGATTTGTCTCAGTGTGGCTTCCTGTATTACAATCACTTTCATTTCTAATAAATGGTAACAACCAGTACCCATGGTTATAACAGCTAACACTTACAAACTACCCACTGTGAACTATTTTAAGTGTTTTACATACATTAACTCATTTAATTACCACAACACATTTTTTTTATGTAAGTATAATTATCAACTCCATTTTAGAGATAAGGGAACTGAGGCATAGAAAGTAACTAACTTACCCAAAGTTATATAGCTAATAAGTAGCAGGGTTGGGATTCAACCTCTGACAGTCTGGCTTCACAGGGTGAGGCATCAACTGCTCTGATATCACCTTACCCCTTCCAATGATTCAGACTCTCAAATTTTCCTCTCTGAGCACAATATCTTCACTTATACATCCCCTGATATGGTTTGGCTCTGTGTCCCCCACCCACATCTCATTTCAAATTGTAATCCCCACCTGTCAAAGGCGGTAGATGATTGGATCATGGGGGTGGTTCCCCCATGGTGTTCTCATGATAGTGAGTGAGTTCTCATGATATCTGATGGTTTTATAAGGGGCTCTTCCCCCTTTCTCTCTCTCTCTCTCTGTCACGCACCTGCCACCATGTAAGAAGTGCCCACTTCCCCTTCTGCCATGATTGTAAATTTCCTGAGGCCTCCCCAGCCGTGTGTAACTGTGAGTCAGTTAAACCTCCTTCCTTTATAAACTACTCAGTCTCAGGTATGTCTTTATAAAGTAAAGACAGAAAATTGGTACTGAGGTAGTGAGGTATTGCTATAAAGATACCCAAAATGTAGAAGCAACTTTGGAACTGGGTAACGGGCAGAGGTTGCAACACTTTGAAGGGCTCAGAAGAACACAGGAAGATGTGGGGAAGTTTGGGATTTCCTAGAGACTTGTTGAATGGTTTTAACTAAAATGCTGATAGTGATGGGGACAATGAAGTCCAGGCTGCGGTGGTCTCAGATGGAGATGAGGAACTTACTGGGAACTGGGGCAAAGGTCACTCTTGCTATGCTTTAGTGAAGAGACTGCGGGCATTTTGCCCCTGCCCTAGAGATCTGTGGAACTTTGAACTTGAGAGAGATGATTTAGGGTATCTGGCAGAAGAAATTTCTAAGTGGCAGAGCATTCAAGAGGATGCAGAGCATTAAAGTTTGGAAAAGTTGCAGCCTGACCATGAGGTAGAAAAGAAAAGCCCATTTTCTAGGGAGAAATTCAAGCTGGCTGCAGAAATGTGCATAAGTAATACGGAAACAAATGTTAATAGCCAAGACAATGGGGAAAATGTCTCCAGGGCATATCAGAGACCTTCAGAACAGCCCCTCCCATCACAGACCCAGAGGCCTAGGAGGGAAAAATGATTTGGTGGGCCTGGCCCAGGGACGCCCTTGCTCTGTGCAGCCTTGGGACTTGCTTCCCTGTGTCCCAGCTGCTCCAGCTCCAGCCATGGCTAAAAGGGGCAAAAGTACAGCTCGGGCCATTGCTTCAGAGGGTGTACGCCCCAAGCCTTCCACATGGTGTTGGGTCTGTGGGTGCATAGAAAAGAAATGAGGTTTGGGAACCTCCACCTAGATTTCAGAGGATGTATGGAAACACCTGGATGTCCAGGCAGAAGTCTACTACAGGGGTGGAGCTCTCATGGACACCCTCTGCTAGGGCAGTGTGGATGGGAAATATGGGGTTGGAGCCCCCATGCAGAGTCCCCACTGGGGCACTGCCAAGTGGAGCTGTGAGAAGAAGGCCACCATCCTCCAGACCCCAGGATGGTAGATCCACCAACAGCTTGCACCTTGTGCCTGGAAAAGCTGCAGGCACTCAATGCCAGCCCATGAATGAGCCTACTCCTTGCATAAGTGTGCCACAGATATAAGACATGGAGTCAAAGGAGAATATTTTGGATCTTTAAGATGTAATGACTGCCTTGCTGGATTTTGGACTTACATGGGGCCTGTAGCCCCTTTGTTTTGGCCAATTTCTCCCATTTGGAATGAGTGTATTTACCCAATGCCTGTACCCCCACTGTATCTAGGAAGTAACTAACTTGCTTTTGATTTTACATGCTCATAGGCAGAAGGCACTTGCTTGTCTCAGATGAGACTTTGGACTGTGGACTTTTGAATTAATTCTGAAATAAGATTTTGGGGGACTGCTGGGAAAGCATGATTGGCTTTTAACTGTGAAAAGGCGTGAGATTTAGGAGAAGCCAGGGGCAGAACAATAAGGTTTGGTTCTGTGTCTCCACCCAAATCTCATCTAGAATTGTAATCCCCATGTGTCGAGGGAGGGACCTGTAATCCCTCTGGGTCAAGGGAGGAAAGTGATTGAATAATGGGGGAAGTTTCCCCTCTGGTGCTCTCATGGTAGTGAGTGAGTTTTCACAAGATATGATGGTTTTACAAGGGGCTTTTGCCCCTTCACATGATCTCTCTCTCTCTCCCTCCCAACTGCTGCCATGTAAGGCATGCCTGCTTCTCCTTCTGCCAAAAGTTTCCTGAGACCTCCCCAGCCATGTGGAACTGTGAGTCAATTAAATCTCTTCCCTTTATAAAGTACCCAGTCTCAGGTATGTCTTTATAGCAGTGTGAGAATGGACTAGTACACCCCTCTGCACCAAAATTTGGTTCTCAGCCCCTTCCTCAGGTATAAGTCTAGTAACTTCCTCCAAGATCTTCTCACCTCCTAACCCAGCCTGAATCTGAGGCTATCTTAAGTTAAAAATTAATTTTATGGGTTCCTTGATCATTTGGCCCTCTCAAACCTCAGCTCTTTGCCCAAACTGCCTCTATGTGTATTAACTCTAGCTGGCTAAGCCCCATTGGAGACAATCACAAGCCTACCAAGATGAGCCTCCTTACAGATGATGCTTGTCAACCTCATGTAGATCCTCCTTACTCTGACAGTTATCTGTTTTCCACTGTTTACTCACTTTCCCATTTCCCTTCTGTGACCTTTCTAAACATTTGTCTCTCTCATTAAAATTTCTGCCTAATCCAGCCTCCTACAGATTTAGCAGATAACCCCGATTCCTATATCCTGAGGCTAAAAACTTCTGAATTGAGCTTTCTAATTTCCCATTTCTCCTCCAGAAAACCTATCTGTTGTGTCATTTTTTTTCTTCTTTTCTCTCATATTTATCAATTTCCTCCCTTCCTCCCACACTTGCTCTCTTTTCCCTCTCTTCTTTCCTTCCCTCCATGAGTATTTGTTGAGTATATGCAAGGCATAGGTCTAGGTTCTGTGGATACCACAGTGAATACAGAATTCCTGCTCTCCTGTAGCTCACAGTCTAGCAGGGCAGACAATTGAGAAACAAATCAATGTATATCATCTCAGGCAAAGATGAGAGCTTTGAAAATAAATGAAGTAGGATAAAGGAGATAGAGAATCCTGGGGGAGAGTGCTTTATTTCTATATTTGATGATAGTCAGGGAAAGCCTCCAATGAATAAGCCTTGAAGGTTAGGCAGCCAGATTTAGCAAATAAAAAGATGGGATCCAGTTAAAATAAAAAATAAATATAAAAAGTCCAGTTAAATTTGAATACCAGGTAACCAATAATTTTTAGTATAAATATGTCTCATGCAATACTGAAAAATTATTGTTTATCTGCAATTTGAATTTGACTGGATGTCCTGATTTTTATCTGGCAATCCTCTGAAGGAACTATGGTGACAAACCATTCATAGATCCAGAGGATGAGGTTTCAGGCAGAGGGAACGTTTTGGGGATATTAATTTTATGTCTGCAATTGTGTTAGGCACTGTGGATACAGAAAATCAATACAATGGTATTTTGTCTCCTAACTGGTCTTGCTGTGTCACTCCTCTCTCTCTCCTCTAGTCCATTTCTATACACAGCAGTTAGAGTGAGCCTTTGAAAATACAAATCATGTACCTTCTCTGCTCAAAACCCTCAATGGCTTCCTGTCTCAGAGTAAAAGCTGGAGTCCTTAAAATGGACTTCAAAGACCTAGGTCAGTGGCAATCATATACATCCATTATCTGGAGCTCTTTAAAACATTCCATGCCTGGATCCCATTTCCAGATTCTGATTAAACTTGCTTGTGCTGCAGGATGGAATTCAGGCTTTTGCAGCTTCCCAGGGATTCTATACTGTACTGGGGGGTTTGAGACCCTCTGCCTCACATGACCTCATACTCCTTCTGCCTCCCCAGCTCCAGCTCTGGCAGCTCCCCACCAGCTCCCTCCACTGCAGCCCCGCGGCCGCATGTTCTTCCCCAACATTCTTCAGTGGTGCTGTTGCCTGGAATGCTACTTTCAGAATAGCTACAGGGCCCCTTCCTCCACATTCATGGGGTCTCTGCTCAAGCATCACTTTACCAGCAAAGCCTTTCCAGATATTCCTCACCCTCCATGCTGGTGCCCCATTCTCTCTTTCTGCTTAATTATTACCCATAGTTCTCAAGATGACTTTTCGTGTTGTATATTTGTGTCACTGTTTATGCCTGTCTCCCCACACTCTAGTGTAAGCCCTATGAAAGCAGAGTACTCTGTTTAGTTCACTAATTTAGTGCCTATGTACAGTGCCTGGTACATAGGTTGAGCTCAGCAAGTATAGGTTCATGGAGGAGTTCAGAGTCTACAGGGAAATTTAGACCCATAAACAATTAATTGTAACACAACAGGGTGTATCATAATTAGAAAGTTTTAAACAGAATTCCCTAGGGACTAGAATGCTTTTGATTCCTGATTCCACCCCTTCCCCTCCCTCGAGGATGTTGTTTCCCAACTTTACCTTTAAACATTTTGCTCTCCACAGCCTCCATCTGCAAACCCAATCAAGCCCTCCTCTCCCCTACGCCCCTCAAAAGCTACCATTTAGTGAGTATGCTAGGCATTGTATTAAGTACATTATGGACATCATCTCATTTAACTCACAACAATTCTGGGGTAGATATTAGTATTATCCCCTGATATAGTTTGAATGTCTGTACCCACCCAAATGTCATATTGAAATGTAATTCCCAATGTTGGAGGTAGGGTCTAGTGGGAGGTAACTGGATCATGGGGGCAGATTTCTCATGAATGGTTTAACACCATCCCCTTGGTACTGTCCCCACGCTAGTGAGTGAGCTCTGCTGAGATCGGGTTGTTTACAAGTGTGTGGCACCTCCCCCCTTTCTGGCCCCTGCTCTAGCCATGTGACGTGAATGCACCCTCTTTGCCTTCTGCTATGACTGTAGGTTTCCTGAGGCCTCCCTGAAGCTAAGCAGATGCCAGCACCACACTTCCTCTATAGCCTGCAGAACCATAAAGCACTTAAACCTCTTTTCTTTATAAATTACCCAGTCTCAGGTATTTACTTATAGCAATGTAAGAACTGACTAATATATCCTCATTTTACAGATGAAGAAACTGAGGCCCAGAGAAGTTAGGAAACTTGGTGAAAGCAAGATGTGTCTCACTTCAAAGCCTGCGCTCGCAATCACTGTGTTCTTTATGGTTTCTACACCTGGCCTCTCCTTTGTCAGTCCCAGCTTCATTTGACCTGCATGTTGCTCTCCAGGACTCCTTCTGGCTAGATATATGGCTGTTCTTCTCCCTTCCCTTCACCTCATTGTCCAAGGGCCCTTCAATGTCTAGGCCAATCATGCAAGGGTGTAAGGTGGGTGAGAGGAGAGTTGTTAACTAACCTGGTAGGTCGGACATGGCTGCTGGACTCTTTCATTACTCCTTGAGATGCTTTGCTGTCATCACATCCTCTGGTTTGAGGCAACACCCCACAATGCCTTGGTCTTCATGTCTTCCCAACCCATGAGATGCTGTGTTTCTCCTCGACGTTTTGGGCAACCATCAAACATCCAAACGTCAGAGCTGATCCCAAGGGAGCAGAGTGGAGGCTTCTGGCTTTCTTACATATGCATTTAGTAAGGCGCAGCTTTTTTGACTTTCTCTTTAGTGTGGATTCCTTTTCAACATACCAGTTCCTTCCTGGGTGGTGTGAGGACCTCAGATGTGCATATGCCCTTATCACATCACCTTCTGAGGCCACCTTCTTTCTGAGGCATGTTGCCGGAAAAATTATGATGGTGTAATTCATACTGATCCTGATTAATATTTGGACTTTCATTTTTTGCCTCATTTCAAATCATGGTATTTTGGCTGCATATTTGAAACTCTTGCAAATTTTATTGATCAGCTTTTGAAACTGGTTTGGAATTTAATTTTGTTTCCAGTTGCTTTCAGTACTGCAGTGGAGGCTGTGGAGGTCACTGCAGATGGTTCTGGTATCTACCACCAGGTTTCTGTGTCTGTTGGAGGTGGAGGTATTCTCTGGCAGTTGGTGTCTCCTAGGCCTCTGTGCAGGGCAGGCTGCAAGTGCCTGGGGGTTAATGCATGGGAACCATTCTCAACCTACCAGGGAAAGGAATAGGTAGATAAGTGCCCCAGTTTCCTTGCTGTCAGACAATTCTGAGGTGTGTTCTTAGATGGTCTCCAGTGACCAACTGCCACAGCACTAACCAACTTATTAATGCATTGCTGGCTTTTCCCCCTTTTCTGTTTCACTCCCCTCTACCTCCTTAGAACGCTTCCTGGGATCACTTCTCAAATAAACCATTGGTACCCAAATCCTTGACTCAGGGCCTGCTTCTGGAAGATCCCAGACTGACACAATATACATTTTGATTTTTCCTGTAAGGAGCAGAAAACAAAATTCCCCAATCCACCATCAGCAGCTTCTCAGTTGCTACTTAAATTGGGCAAACTAATCTGGCCCGCAGACAACTTCTCCTTCTGCTTTGACTACCAGCTAAACACCTCCCTGCACACACCAGCCTTCCTTTTGACCACTGAGGTTCTAGCTGTTTTCACAAATTTCCTTTTATAACTGTTTTGAAAGTAAATTTGGGTCTATTTGATTATATTAGCCGCCCATTTGATTCATAAAGATGGATAAAATTTTTGGTTTGACCAGTGCAATCTGAGGATGCTGTTGCCTAGGTAACAGCCTGGGTGGGTGTGGAATTAAGGATAATAGGCCTAATGCTACATATGAAAAGAGAACAGATTGCCTGGTAGAAGGAGGTGCATTAGATTTCTCAAGCAACTTAAGATGCCTCACTGGAAGAGGCCATTTTCTAGGCAGTTAGAGGAGTAAATGACTCAGTAAGAGATGCTGTTTGACAGTTGGGATTTCTGTAAGGGGATTTTCTGTCATCTTATTCCAACTTCTTCCAGTTCAATGTAGTTGTGGGGGAAGCAATCATGTACATACATGCACATATATAGGGAAAATACTGAGAAAGAAAGACAAACATACCAGTGCCTGCCCATGTAGGTCACTCCTCCATATTCCATTGGATAGAAAAGATTTCTATACAAAGGCAAATAGATGAAATCTCAATTCTGTCTTTCAGCCCAGGGATAGCAGTTGAATCAATATTCTGCACTTCTAGGAGGAAACGAAGAGCATTTATGCTGTGGATTTAGCTAAATGTGTATATATATCAGGATTTGTTGAGCTTCCTGGCCCTGGTGGCACAAAAGCAGCACCATATTACTTAGTGCTTCATGGCTAGCTTGAAATGTGATGAAGATTTGTCCAGCCAGGCTCCACACCCCCAAAAATCTCCTGGCTGTGTCATTTGCTCATTTGCCTTTAAAGGTGCTTGCATAACAGCAAGTACCCTACATGGGATTCCATGACACTGAAACACAGTGGAACTGGATTTTGTAGAAGATTGCTGTTTTCCAGAGACTTCAAAGCATCCCTCGAAATCTGAGGTGTTGGTGCTGCAATCTGAAGATATCATAAGTAAACAGGATCAGGGATTAAAATTTCAAAGATAGCATCTCTTCATATCTGATAACAATTTCAATTATCAGAGCTTGGATAATGTTAGCATCACTTCAGGGTTTTTGTATCTAAAATGATAATGTCATTCCAACCATAAATGCTCTTCCCTCTCCTGTCTCATCATTGGTGACCTTCTTCATCATATTCAGCCTCTCCATTAACCTTGCCTGGAGAGTAAAACCTAAACCCTATTTTTGTACTTTTTCCTAATGTCTTAATTTGCATGGCATTGCTTCAAGGTTTTAGTATGGTGCATTGCAAGGATTATTCAGGATGGTCACCAACAAACATGCTGGCATTATAAGAAAATGGTTTGGTTCAATTTTTTTAAAAAATCTGTTCAGAGAAAAAATGTACGTATGTCAGCATTTTATTTTAACTACTTGATGGAAATCTTTAATAATGTATTTCCATCTTCTTTTATTCCTTCACCCCAGAATTCTGAATGTGGTCTAAATGTTTTGGATGATTTAGGATCATCATGCATCATGCAATGATGGTTGTGCTAAGTTTTCAGGCCCTACTGAACGAATCAAGGGGCTTTGATTCTCTAAATGGCCTACCACTACTGTATCTTTTGAATACTATTATACTTGGGTTTCTCTTTTTAAGTTTCTGTGTCTTTTCTCTCTGTCTATTCCCCTACTCAGTGTGCCTGCCAATTATCTCCACCCCCACACCATTTCAAACTTACAGCTGTTAATCTTTTTTTAATATGGTAATGAGACAACTAAGTTTGTTGGAGCAGCAGGTAAAGTTAGAACACATACACACTTAAGGACCCGAGGCCCCTTTCTATGACTAAAGTGTATTAGCTTTGTGCATGAATTTGACACATTTTGGTTGCTCAGAAATTTGTATTCTTGTAATTTAGTGACTATATTGTGTATGAATTACCTAAATAGGTAATTACACACCAGAGAATTGTGACCATATTCTGTGTGTGTGCTTTTTTTCCCCAGGACATCCCTCATAGATTATTTACTATGAATTTAGAGACCATGATACCATTTCCTTCCAGTGCTTCAGTAATCGGCTCTCCATTGCATTTCTTTCTCTCTCAAGCATTAATGCTACCAAGCCCTCCACATCTGGTTCACTAAATGGGAGGCTTCTATGGTTCTGATAGGAAGTTCAGAGGGTGTGGCTGACAGAGTATTGTATACCAAGGCAGGCTCATACTTTGCAGATGTTTTGGTTGCATTGGCAAATACACTTGAAAGTGGGAATGTCATGAATTTTCTGGTCGGGTTTTAGAACCTCATCTGCCTTGAGGGCCCAAGACTTTTTTGGGATTTCTTGGGCAATGATTAGGCTGATTATTTTGTTGAACAAAGAAAAAGCCAAACTCCACACTTGTTCTATGTCTGTATTTCTACTTCTAAGTGTCTTTGTTCATTTAAGTTATATCTATCTTCAGAACTGTAGAATTTTATATAAAAGGCTTTGGAGTTCTTCTTCCCCAATGAGTATAGTTTGTAGATGATGACACAGGAGTTCTGAGGTTCAATGATCCAATCAAGTTCCATCCCCTAGTTAATTAGTGACAGTGACAAGATGGAACTTGGCTCCCTGATTAGTTATGTTACCTAGTTTATTTTATTTTATTTATATTTTAGTCACACTGACCCTTCCTTGTGAATTTTAAATGTTATAGAGGTAGACACATACTTGCAAAGAGCATACTGGCTTTATTGTGATGAGTGTTCTTCATTGGCTATGGAATGGTGAGAGCACCCACACTAACCACACTGCAAATTCCTGATTGATTTAATCAAGGATTGGAAACTTCACAGAAGAGAGGGGGATGCAGGTATAGAAAGAAGAGCAGGTGCAGGGGACCACAGCAGAGCAGCCTTTGATACCTCTGATCCTGAGACACATTTGGTCCTGCTAGCTTTTGAGTGCTTCCTTTTGTGCTATGCCTGAGTCTTTTTTTTTTTTTTTTTTTTTTTTTTGAGACGGAGTCTCGCTCTGTCGCCCAGGCTGGAGTGCAGTGGCCGGATCTCAGCTCACTGCAAGCTCCGCCTCCCGGGTTCACGCCATTCTCCTGCCTCAGCCTCCCGAGTAGCTGGGACTACAGGCGCCCGCCACCTTGCCCAGCTAGTTTTTTTTGTATTTTTTTTAGTAGAGACGGGGTTTCACCGTGTTAGCCAGGATGGTCTCAATCTCCTGACCTTGTGATCCACCCGTCTCGGCCTCCCAAAGTGCTGGGATTACAGGCTTGAGCCACCGCGCCCGGCCGTGCCTGAGTCTTTTATAACTGGCTAATGTGACCATCCAGGAAGAATTTCCACAAACAACGTATACCCTTAACAGGAAACAGTGACAAGCATCTGAGCCCTTCCTGGATCTTGAATCAAATTCAGGGTCAGCAGGCTACATCCTCAACGTGAAGAGGAGAAAGATTCAGGATCCAGGCCATGTAGCATTGTGGTAAAGCACATAGAATTGGAGGCTAGACTCTCTGAGTTTGTTTCTCATCTGCCACTCAAACACTGAGAAACCAGGGGAAAGTTATGTTTAACCTTTCAGCACCTCAGTTTCCCCACCTACAAAATGAAGATAATAGTAGTACCTACTCAGCAGGTTGTTAGGAGAATTAAATGGGTCAATATTGTAAAGTACTTCAAACAGTACAGAATGATGCTTAGCATAACGTAAGGGCGATATAAATGTCACCTATTATCATATTTCCATCTTGTCCAGGATCTCATTTCCTTACAGGCTCTACTCAGGGAAGATGCTCATATTTGAATAAAAAATTAGCTTTGGGAATGGATGTGTAAATAAAAGTGCAAGTTACGAAGTTGATTAATGTTTTCTTCCACTGTGGCTATATCTCCAATTTTGTTTCCGAACAAATACATAAATCAAGTACAATAAATATGTTTCTCCATTCCACTTATACGAGGTTTCTAAACTAGTCCAACTCACAGAAGCAGAGAGTAGAATGCTTAATACCAGGGAAGGGGGAAGGGAAAATGGGAAGTTGCTGTTCAATGTCTATAAAGTCTCAGTTATACAAGATGAAAAAGTTCTGGAGATCTGCTGTACAACATTGTGCCTATAGTTAACAATATGCTATCATGCACTTAAAAATGTTAAGAGGCTAGATCTCATGTAAAATGTTCTTAACACACACACATACAAAGAAAGAAATAGCAAAGATGGAGGAGATAGTGTTGGAAAGTCTATCTCCTTGATGGGATTCAGATAAATGAAAAATCTGAGCCGTCCAATGTGGTTGCAAATATACAAGAATTTGCGCTGTCTCCTTTATCAGAGTGTATTTGAATGAGTCAGCCATTGAATATCTCACAAAGTGTTATCATTGGTTAACATGCCTTTTACACTAAAAATTATCATATGTGAATGAACATTTGATGGCAGTAAGTCGGACTATTTGAAACTGGGACTTCATTTCCTAAAAAATAAAAAAAAGATCATTATACGTATTCCTATGGTGTACAGATCTCTTATTTATAATATACAGGAAATAATTTTAGAAGGAGAAAATGGAATTATCTAATCCAGAATTTCTCAGTATAGAATCCATAGTGGTTTCTATGTATGCTAAAGATACTGGAACAGTCTTAAAAACAAGCAGACTTTTAAGAAATGCACGACTGCTCAGTCTTTGTAATGATAAAATTTTGCCTAATATATTTGACTACTTGAAAAAGAGGGTTATGGTGATAAATTTCATATCCTACCTAGCTTTTAGAGATTAAAAACAAAACTAATCAAGGTTATAGGATTTATAATTTCCAAAGTACTCTTGCATATAATATTTCATTGTATGCTTAGAGCACTTTACTAACATATTATTATTAGCCCCATTTGACAGGTAAGGATTTTGAGGTTCAGAATGTTGAAATGAATTGTTCTGAAATAAACTGCCAATGAACCTGGACTGAAATCCAGGTTTTCAGTCCTTGAAGCCCATGGAAAGTTCCTCTTCTCCAACGACAGATAAACAATTTTCAAAGAACCCTAATATATTTCCTTCATACCAGAAAACTATCTTTCTATCATAACTCAAAGGATACCTCAGGATATTGAAAACTGTTGTGAGCATTTATTATTGTGGAACATTACTGCAAAACGGCTCTGGCCATTAGAATTTTCTGGTAGTGTACATGCTGGATAAATGGAAACTTTACCAAGTTAAATAATAATTTGTGATTAGAGACTAGAAACAAAGCTGATTTTATTATTTAACCATCCTAGTAAGTTCTGAGGGAGAAATGATTTGTGTCACGGATGTGTGCATGTGTGTGTGGAGTTCTGCTCGTAAACTTGATGTTAGAACTGATGCAGGAGAGGTACAGCAGAATGGGTCCCAGAAGGAAATCATATGTCTGTTTAACAGAAAACTTCATAGTCAGTAAATCTTGTTTTTGCTTCAGAAATTGTCAGCGTAAATCCAGTTGCTGACCCACACATAGAAATGGTCTGTACGCTGTGGCTTTGTAGATGCTTTCAAAATTCCTCCTCCTAAGATTACCAGATAAATATAACATGATTTTTGTTTCTATTACAAGGTAATTGGAGTCCTAATGGTCCCCTTTCATCCTCTCCTTCCCTGATTGCAGTAACAAAGCTTACTTTATCTCATTTGAGGCTCTTAAAAATGCTTCCTATACCTGTATCCCTTCATATATTCCAGAGAGAGATAAATTTAATTTTTATTAGCTGAGCCCTATGAGTCATTCTGCTAACTGGCACCACAAACCACCTCCCCACCAGACTGGCCTTTGCTGAGGGCTCTAAATTTAGAAACTGAATGAGATTGCCTCTGGGTTACATAAGGAAGTGAGGAGGTTATTTTTAGCACACCATTATACCTAGAGATCCCTGTGCTTCTATCTGATTTGTTAAGCACAGGCTGAAGGAAAACGTGATTACTGATTATCTCCCTGTGCTGTTCGGGTGCAGCATCCCTCAGTACCAAATGACATTTCCAGTTTTGTTTACCTGCAGTCCTTCATGTTTATTTCATCTGTGCTATAAACACACTGAAAACCAATTGTGTTGAAACACAAGGTGATATTTTTTACTACCTCCTTCATTTGGGGAAAATCTCCCCAATATGTACTGTAATTTTATCCTTTTTTTTTTTTCTCTCTCTCTTTCTTTTAGGAGTGGAAGGAAAACATTTTGGCTGCTCCTTTTCTAAGGCTGCTGTCAGAGCTGATGATGGCATGTGTCTATCTAGACCAGTGAAGCTTTGTTTGTACTTTCTTTGCCAGGCACTTGTTTTTACTTTCTTTTGCAAGGGGACTGCTGCAGCTGATTGGGAAAAATAAAAGTGGCAAGGCAAACATTAGGAGGCATGCTGTCATCCAGGCAGAAAATTAATGAATGCAGTGGTGGCCAGAGAGAGAAACTGGATAGAGGCAATGTTTTGCTTGTCAGTATATTCCCATTGTTTCCCAGCCCAACATCGAAAGTCCGCATTAGCCCTTTCTGATTCTTCTAGGTTGTATTTTAGCAATCAAGTACATCTGCCTTGTTGGAATTTTGATGCAGTGACGGCGAATATCATTTACTTATGTTGATTTATAATTATTTTTTAAGAGATTGGATGGTCATATGGCTAGTTGCCTAGTAAGTCTGTCTTAGAGTTACTTTTTTTTTTTTTCTGTAATCAGTGTAGGTAGCTGAGGTTTTTAGCTAGTGTATATATGCAGAGCAAGGAGAATGCTATAAGAAGTGAATGGTGTACGTGAGCGTCAGGGCATTCCTAGCAGAAAAAGTAAAAGTGCTCACTGAAATAGCCCACCAAAATATTGCTACAACATTAGTATTTTGCAGTGGTTCTGGGATGCAAGGATCTAGACTGTACAACAGTAACCCAGGTAGCTCACTCTGGGTGTCCTGGTTAATGAACTGGCTGGAGTGGGGCCCCCACTTTCTCCCAGCAGGAGTGTCTGGGTACCCAATCTTTACTTGCTAATCAAATCTCTATTCTTGCTCATACAATTATTTTTAGAGACATAAGTCTAATCATGTCATCTCATTTGTTAAAAAGCAAATAGGCTATAATGGTCCTTAAATAATGATGATAACTAAATGGCAACTAAATAAAAAGCAACTTATGTGTTTTTCAGTAGCACAATTTACATAAATATGGAAATAGGTGGTATATAAGTCATATTTCTCAGAAATGATTGGGGGGGGTGTGGAGAGAGAGAGAGAGAGAGAGAGAGAGAGAGAGAAATCTTCAACAGAATATTACATTACTAAATATAATACTTGATTCAGCCAAGT
The DNA here is from genome assembly GCF_043159975.1 of Macaca nemestrina. Lineage (NCBI taxonomy): Eukaryota > Metazoa > Chordata > Mammalia > Primates > Cercopithecidae > Macaca > Macaca nemestrina. The sequence continues at coordinate 138,382,854 of NC_092145.1, read as the reverse complement.
CAGTGCAATTTCTCCCCGTGCGAGTATCTGTACCTAAGCTTAGCTTCTCATAGACCCCGTGGGCCCCACGTGCGGGTGAATTGGTGGTCCCAGGCAACTCCTGCAAACAGATGGGACCCAAATCCAGATAGCTTGGTGCCTAGAAGTATGTTTGTAGACATCTTCTCTCATATTTGCTGTAAGATTGAGAGTGAACAGGGGAGCTTTTTCTAGATGCAAACCCATGCCTTGGCCCTGGTATGCCTCTCTGTGTGTCTAATGGGAAGGTGAGACATTTATGCCCTTGCTTCTCTTATGACCATGGCCTTGTAAGTTTCTACTTTTTCTATATGGTGTGACATTGTGGGATTTAAGTCCTTTAACAAAGGAGGTGATAACCACAAACGGACCCACCTGGCACATCAGGTGAGGAGAATCCCTATTGTCCAGCCAGCAAGGGTCCAGTAGGCCACCCTGGAGATAGCCCTCCTGAAAGTGAATACAAGGTATCTGGAGAGGTGGTGAGCAGGGTCATTTGGGATGAAGGAAGGTCACTGGATGACCATGGTGATGTCCATCACCACAGCCCCTGAGAGGGCAGGCCAGGCCACTCAGCCCTGGAACGGCCAGTAGTCCAGTGGCTTCATTCTCTATCAAAAGATTACTAGTATATGATCCAGCAATCCCACTGCTGGTATATACCCCAAACAAAGGAAATCAGGATATCAAAGATATATCTGCGCTCCCATGTTTATTGTAGTACTGTTCACAATAGCCAGGATTTGGAAGCAACCCAAGCTTCCGTCAATGGATGAATAGTTAAAGAAAATGTGGTACATCCACACAATGGAGTATTATTCAGCCATAAAAAAGAATGAGCTCCTGTCATCTGCAACAACATGGATGGAACTGGAGGTCATTATATTAAGTGAAACAAGCCAGGCACAGAAAGACAAACTGCATGTTCTCACTTATCTGTGGGTACTAAAAATAAAAACAATTGAACTCATGGAGATAGAGAGTAGAATGATGGTTATCAAAGGCTGGGAAGGACAGTGTGAAGAGGGGTGAGGAGGAAGTAGGGATGGTTAATGGATACAAAAAATAGTTATAATGAACAAATAAGATCTCGTATTTGATAATACAACGGGGTGACTATAGGCAATAATAACTAAAAGAGCATAATAGCATTGTTTGTAACACAAAGGATAAATACTTGAGCTGATGATGCCCCATTTACTTCAATGTGATTATTACATACTGTATGCCTACATCAAAATATCCCATATAACCCATAAGTATGTACAAACAAAAATTAAACAACCAACTCAAAAATTAAACCAACTAAAAACCACCTAGTATGTACAAACAAAAAGTAAACATTAAAAACATTAAAAAAAAGATTACTAGGACTTGAGGTAGCTGGTCATTTGGAAGTCCTTGAGTGGTGGCTCACTGTGACAGCAGAATCCTGGGTTTGCTGAAGGGTGGCAGTAGGTGACTGAAGCAGCCCACCCTCTTCCTCAAGAGTCGGGAATCCTTGAATCCTAAAGACAGAGGATGGAAAGGCCCCATCCCCGGATGCTATCTGGGCAGCTAGGGCACCTTGAATGTGTTACCTAGCAGCTGTTTGGGAAAAACTTCAGTACAGATAGAAATGGGACATTACCAAGAGAGAGAAGCAGGCTCCCTCCAGGCTAGCACCTCACTTTTGGCCAGAAAAAAATCCCACAAGCTTGATTGCTTGTTTTCATCTGTAAATCTGAATGGTGATGAGTAGGGAGGGTTCAACGCAGGACCCTCTACTACAAACTAAATGAGTGTGTTGGATATATCCAATACCTTGCCTCATATCCTCTCGGCCCACCTAACTTTCTGTGGTGGCAGCCAGCCATATGCAGGTGGCAAGTAACACCACCTTACCCGGGCTACACTAGTTATCTGATCCAAGACTTCCTGCAGCCTCTGCGTTCAGAGGTTATGCACAAACCCGGAGGGAGTTAACCCCCATGGGAAAATCCTTGACCACTGGGAGATAGCAGTCAGAAGATAAGTATTGGTCCTCAGGGCAGAGAATTCTGAGGAACATTCTACACGGCGCTCAGAGGGATCTCCAGAAGGACTGAGCTCCAAACATCTGCAGTATGGACAGCTTACTAACGTGCCCTTTAGATTGGCTTTTCATCCTCCCTGTCTCACGCTTCCTAGTACCCCCTTTTCTGTTCCTTGGGAACACTTTCCAAATTAAACAATCTGTATGCATGTCGTGTCATGACAGCTTTGTCTCAGGCTCTGCTTTTGAGGGGAATAAAACCAGAAAAAGGCAATATGCCTATACTACTGTAGAATTAGATACAAGGGAACAGAGCAGAACTTCTGAAATTCTGAACTCAGTTGGAGAGAGAATACCATGTTGGGAAGTCTGTCTAGTGCAAGATTTCTTAACCTAAGCACTGATGTTCTTATTTGCCGTGAGGGGCTGATCTGACCATTGTAGAACGTTTAGTCACATCTCTAGCCTCTACCTACCAGATGCTAATGGCACTCCACCCCTAAGTTGTAATAATCAAGACCATTTTGAAACACTGCTAAATGTCTTTGAGGAGCAATTCACTCCTGGTTGAGGACCACTGCTTTCAGGGAACACAAACTCATGCTGCCTGTTCAACAGATTGTTCAAATCTCAGCATGTCTTTCTATGGGATAATTGGAGGATGGGAGTCTTATGGCTTCCTTTTATCCTGATGCTGGCTTGTAAATTTCCCTTTCCCAATAAAGCCTATCCTTCATACAATGGCACACTGTGGAATATATACTCAACTCTGGCATGTGACTGACAGTGGTTCAGACAGTGGTTTCAACAGCTTGTATGAAAGTGGTGACCATGAAGGGATGTGTATGTGTACTTTTGCACCAACCTAATATTTATATGCATATATATGCGCATATATATATACATGTGCACACAAACACCTAATATATATGCATATATATTTATGCATATATATACACACACATATGCACACACATACATATATACACATACGGGCACGCGCACACACACACACATTTGCATACAGCCTCAGGAGATGCATAGACCCTCTGAAGACCATGCATGGACCTAGTAGAGTCCACAAATCCCAGGCTAATGATGCACGTGTAGGTAGAGTTTTTTTTTTCCCCCTAAGAATAGTTAATAATACACTTGGGTCACAAAAACAGTCTGTTTGTTCCACTTACTCATATGAGTATAAACATCTGGATTTTGAATCCCTGGATAGTGTTCCACTCGAGGAGGAGGTGCTAATCTCCTTCAACAGTTTTAATTTTAATGCCAGTTGGGAAAACATCTTTCTCCCAAAAGAAAACACCTGGCCTGCCCTAAATCGCCTGTCATCAAAAGCCTGTCTCAGTGTCAAATCATTCTCCTGCCCTTCCTTTCTATTATCACCATAGGCTTCTATTATCACCATTTCTGGCCTTTTGAAGGAATATAACTGATTTACTCTGAAGTGGCCTAAAAGAATTTACTTTGATTATTAAACTTTTAACAAACCATTGAGAATTAAGTTCAATATTTGAACTTTGAGGTCCAAAGATCGTGATGCGTGGAGGTGTAGGGCCATGGGAGGATGGATACCCAACAACAATCTGACATAGTGTAAGTGTCTTCATGAGATGGATATTTTTTAGTTTTTGGCTCAAGGGAAAAAAGTCGCAGTTTTAGCCATTGTGGTAATAAGTTCTAAAAGCTAACACTTATTGAGCACCATGGTAGATATGCTAGTTGTCCACCAACTATTTGTGCTTTTCCTTCCACAGTGTAGTAGTGTTGCTGGGTAGCAGCTTCCCAGCCAGGTAGTACATTTCTCAGATCCCTTTGCATCTAGAAAGGGCCAATGGTCAGTGGAGTGGAAATGGAATTGATTTATACTACATCTGAGACTAATCCTTAGAAGCCTCTCACCAGATCCTACACTCTCTTTCTTCTTCCATCTGACAGCTAGATATCAATATCCAAGGTGGCCTTGGAAGCCACTTTTTTAAGAAAGCAGAAGAATATCCTTTATCCTTGAACCTTTAATGACTACATGGAGCAGAGCATCATCCGTTCCCACCTTCAGCCTCTGATCAGCCTTCTCACGAATGAGAAATAAATGTCTCTTGTGTAAAGCTTCTGAGACTTTGGGACTTTGCTCTGTAAGAGCAACTAGTATTATTTCAACTAAATGAAGCACTTAACATATACTACACAATCAGTTTTTTTTTTTTTTCTGGTTCTCTGGTTGAAAACATTTTAATATACTTATCTGTTTTAATTATTATAACATCCCCCTTATGAGGTAAATATATATATTGTTCTCAATTTATAGATCGGACCCAAGACAGAGAAATGTCGTAGTTTTCCTAATGTCACTCAGTAAATAAATGGCTGAACTTGAATTCAAACCCAAGGGGTAAATCTCTAGAACTTCTGCTTCTTTCCATTCTATACTATGGTCCCAGTAGAAGTCCAACTGCCACTCAGTTATCTTAACATCATAAGGTGAGTTCACATGTCATTCTGTTTTATATTCCATATGGTTATAATTTTTCCCCTCTCTGGGATGTTGGAACACTAAGTGAGGATTTTATTTTGAGACAATGAAAGGTCTAAAAGCAGATGATACAAATTAAAAAAACCATCTCACAATTCAAATGAACGTGATGAAGACTTTAATTTCTGAGTGAAACTTTAAAAGGTGACAACTTTTTAGGAGATGAAATGGATTATATCATCTCTACTGTGACAAGTTAAATATGGTTACAAATTATTTGATGTTTTTCCTATTAAGAGGCAAGCTCTATGTTCCCTCTCCTTGAATATGAGCATGCTATGTGACTATTCTGACCAAAAGAATATCATGGAAATGACACTATGACAGTTTCTGGGCTTAGGTCAGAAGAGAATGGCAACTTCCACATCCTGTCCCTTGGAATACCCACTCTTAGAGCCCTGAGCTGCCACATGAGAAGTCTGGTCACCTGTAGACTGCCATACTGTGAGACACACAGCCACATAGGAAAACTTGGATAATAATACACTATGTGGAAAGAGAGAAAGGGAGATTGACAAAGAGGCAGAGACCACACAGCTTCAGACATGTGAGTAAAGAGGTTATCTTGGAAGCCCATACTCTGGCCCTCCTCTCTTGATAATATATGGATCAAGATGAACTGCTCTACTGAGCCTTTCTGGAATATAAAACTGTGAGGAAAAGAAAATCTTTGTTTTGCACTGCTATGTTTTGGGGAAGAGTGTTATGTAGCAACTGACAACTAAAACGTCCATTAGGATGGCTATAATTTATTTAAGACCAAACTAAGCTTAGGAGTTGATAAGCAAAAGGCAGAAGAGCTTTATCTGTACAAGATTTAACCCCACAGAAACTGAAAAGCAAGAAGTTTGATCTTACACAAGCGGGAGATTGAACAGTCATTAATCCAATGCCAGATGGTATCCTGGGAGAGAATAGAAACAAGAGAAAACATAGCCCCCCAAAACCTGTGGAAACAGAAGCTATATTCTAACACAAAAAGGAGCTGGACTATGTTTTGCCCAATTTAGTTTGCTTTCCCGGAAAAGATTTAATATATGGAAACATAAGGACAGGATGTCATTGTCTCACGTTTTGTGGGTATTTCATTAATATAGGTCCACTCTACTTCTGTTTTGTAGTGATGGTTCCCCCAGAGGAGTTTCTTACTCCTAAATTCACATTTTCTGCCAAGAGGCCTTTGAGATTCTTGATTTTTTTTTTAATTTGAGATTCCCGACATCTCAGAAATTGTCTTCAGACACCATAAAACTCATCCTGTAATTACCACATTTTCACTTTGAATCTTTACTATCCCATTTATAATAAATGTGGTGATAAACCATTTATCTCTAAGAAATGTAAGAAATATAAAACTTGAATCATTAACACAATAATACAGTCTTATTGGCAGTTTAAAAGGCCACAATAACAATCATAAAATGGAATATTATGCAGCTATTAAGAATATAAGTTCTCTATGACATGAAATGGAAAGATCTCTATACTTTTCTTTTTTAAAACTTCACGATATATCCTGAATGGGCATAGTATGCTATCTCTTGTGTTAAAATGAGAAAATTATGGTGCCATATTTCTGCACAAAAATATTCTGGAATTATATTCAAGAGACTAATAAAAGTAATTACCTATGGATTTGGGGGGGATGAGGAAGCAGACTGACTTGGGACAGGGTGGGAGTGAGACCTATTACTTTCCATGTATATGTAAATACATATTACATTTATGCATATGTAAATACATATTACATACATGCATATGTAAATATATATCATATACATGCATATGTGAACATATATTACATATATGCATATGTAAATGTTCAATCACGGGAACCCGTTATCTTTTTAAAAATAATCTGAAGTCCATAGTTTACATTAGGATTCACTCTTAGTGTACATTTTATGGTTTTGAACGAATATATAATAACATGTGTCTATCATCACAGTATCATATAGAATATTTTCACTGCTGTAAAAATCTGTGTTCTGCCGGTTTCTCTCTAATCACCCCACCCCAACCCTGGCAACCAATGACTTTTTTTTACTGTCCTCCATAGTTTTGCCATTTCCAAAATGTCATATAGTTGGAATCATACAGTATGTAGCCTTTTCAGATTGATTTCACTTATTAATATGCATTTAAAGTTCCTCCATGTATTTTCTTGGCTTGATAGCTCTTTTTTTAGTGATGAATAATATTGCATTGTCTGGATATACCCGTTTATGTATCTACCTACTGAAGGACTTCTTGGTTGCTTTCAAGTTTTGACAATTATGAATAAAGCTGTTATAAATATCTGTGGGCAGGTGTTTGTATGAACATAAGTTTTCAGCTCCTTTGGGTAAATACCAAGGAGCGCAATTGCTGGATTGTATGGTAAGAGTATATCTAGTTTTGGAAGAAACTGCCAAGCTGTCTTACAAAGTGGCTGTACCATTTGGCATTCCCCCTAGCAATGAATGAGAATTTTGGTTGCTCCATATCCTCATCCGTATACGATGTCAGTTTTCTGGATTTTGTCCATTCTAATGGGTAGGTAGTGGTATCTCATTGCTGTTGTGTTTTCTTCCCTGATGATATGTGATGTGGAACATTTTTTCATATGCTTACTTGCTACTTGTATATCTTTGGTAAGGTGTCTGCTGAGATTTTTGGCCCATTTTTTCAGGTTGTTTTCTTATTGTTGAGCTTTAAGAGGTTCTTTGTATATTTTGGATAACAGTCCTTTATCAAGTATGCCTTTTGCAAATATTTTTCCTAATCTGTGGTTTTTCTTCTGATTCCCTTGATGTTGTCTTTTACAGGACGTACGTTTTTAATTTTAATGAAGTCCAGTGTATCAATTCTTTCATGGATTGTGCCTTTGGTGTTGTATCTAAAAAGTCACTAACATACGCAAGGTCATCTAGATTTTATCCTAGATTATCTGCTAGGATTTGTATAGTTTTGCATTTTACATTCAGGTCTATGATTCATTTTAATTTTTGTGAAAGCCATATGGTATCTAGATTCAGTTTTTTTGCATGTGGATATCCAGTTGTTCCAGCACTGTTTGTTGAAAAGATGATCTTTGCTCCATTGTATTGACTTTGCTTCTTTGTCAAAGATTAGTTGACTATATTTATGTGGCTCTATTCTGTTCCATTGATCTATTTGTCTATTCTTTCACCAACACTACACTCTCTTAATTACTATAGCTCTGAAGTAAGTTTTGAAGTTAGGTAGTATCAATCCTCCACTTTGTTCTTCAATACTGTGTTGGCTATTCTGAGCCCTTTGCCTCTCCATATAAACTTTAGAGTCAGATTGCTGATATTCACAACATAACTTGCTGGAATTTCCATTGGAACTGTATTACATATTGACAAAATTGGGTCTTCCTACTCATGAACATGGACTATCCATTTATTTAGTTGATTTCTTTTATCAGAGTTTGATAGTTTTTCTCATATAGATCTTATACATATTCTGTTAGATTTATACCTAAGTATTTTATTTTGGGGTGCTAATATAAATGGTATTGTTTTAATTTCAAATTCCACTTGTTCATTGCTGTTACACAGGAAAGTGATTGACTTTTGTTTATTAACCTTATGTCCTGCAACCTTGCTTTAATTGCTTATTAGTTCCAGGATTTTTTTTTTTTTTTTTTTTTTTTTGGAGTGGATTCTTTTGGATTTTTTACAAAGACTATCGTGTCATTTGCGAACAAAGATCATTTCATTTCTTCATTCCCAATCTGTATAACTTTTATTTCCTTTTCTTTTCTTATCGTGTTAACTAGGACTTTCAATACAATGTTAAAAAGAGTGGTCAGAGGGGACATCTTTGCCATATTCCTGATCTTAGTGAGAAAGCTTCTAGTTTCTCACCATTGAGTATGATGTTAGCTGTAGGTTTCTTTGTAGATGTTTTTTTTTAATCAAATTGAGGAAGTTCTCCTCTATTCCTAGTTTACCAAGAGGTTTTCTTTCTTTAAAAAAAATGATGAATGGGTATTGAATTTTGTTAAATTCTTTTTCTGCATCATTTATGTGATCATGCATTTTTTTTTCTTGTTTAGCCTATTGATGTAATGGATTACATTAATTGCTCACCTTGCCTCCCTTCATGGATTCATATGGATGAAAAAAGGCATGACACCAAGGGGTAACATAAGGACTTTTTTGGACCCCCTCCTAATTTTCATTGGTCATCTCCCATTGTTGACATGGAAGACAGCTGACATTTCTCAATTAAGTGTTATACAAATATAAATTTAAACTCTCCGTAGCTCAGCACCCTCCTCTCCTGTGCTTATTATCTTCCTAAAGCTCTTTTTATGCAGAAGTTCTAGAGTCTGGAGCTACCACTGAAGAAAATACTGGCATAGGCAGGGGGATATTTTCTCCCTCATAGAATGTTTCTTTCCAGTTGGCACTAGTTTAGAGGTCCATGAGTCACGTAAGCTATAAGACCAGCAGTGTGAGACTCAGATAATGAATTTATCTGGGTGATTACTTTTCAAAACATTCAACCCAATGTTCCCCTTCAGACTACGTAGGGTGTATTAATCAGCTGTTTCCTCAGATAGCTGTTGCCATAATAATGCTGTGTAACAAACAACCCCTAACCTCAGTTGCTTACAATAACAAGCATCTATCCTGCTCACAGGTCTGTACACTGATTGCGGTTCAGCTGGATACAGCTGAGTGACTGTTCTTCAAGCTTTTGGTTGGCTACACTCGGCTTCAGGTTGTAGTTTGGGTTCCGGTGTGCTCCACATTTCTCATCATGGGGACCAGGCCGAGGTGGCAGTGGCTACTGGGGCATGGTCTTCTCATGGATGAATTTTGGAATGAAAGAGCCAAGCCCAATTACACAACCACATTTAAGACTTTGCTTGCATCATGTCTTCCAGCATGCCATTCTTCAAAACAAGTCACACAGCGAAGTCCAACATCAAAGGGGCAAGGAAATACAGTGTGCCCACAGTGAGGGGGGAAGAGAATAAATATTTGTTGAACAATAATCCAAACTATCACATCAACTTTCCCTTTGGATTTCAAATGGAATAAATAACTTTCCCTACCCTTCTTTGTACGTTTTCTGTGTGAATTGAGAACTAGGTATTTAAAGGAACCATCTTCTATTGCTTGTCCCCAGGAGGCCCACTTTTGCCCTCTGGAATAGAGGTTTTAGTTCTTTACATGCTGGTAAGTCCCTCATCAATCTATTCCTATAATGTTTGTCTACTCAGTAAGTTTTTTTTAAATTCCTAGCTTGTCCGAATATTTTTTCCTTCACTATTCTATTCATTACCTACCCTTTAAGTAAGAGAGAAACCATAAACCAACTAGAGTTGTTTATCAAGAATGTGATACACACTCAGCCATATACAGTATATTAGATACAGAAAAGTGTTCCTGCGAGTTCTTATCCTTAGGAACTCATAACTGAGTTTCTAAATTGGATTACATATTGAACTCTGTGATACTGACTTGGTGTGAGAGTTCACAGGTAAGAACAATTTTTCAAGGTAGAGATAGTTAAGACAAAGGTGGACCTTGATGAATGGGTAGAATTTTGCATAGAGGGAAAGGAAGAGGAGAAGGAAGGGTGTTACTGGAGGGTGAAGCAGCATAATCAAAGACCTGGAGGCAGAAGTAGGCCTGGAGTGGGCTAAGACTGCTCTATTATAGAATCCATGTTGTTTAAGGTTTCAGATTTCATACTTCGAAATCCCCAATCCAGAAGGAAGACAAATGGAAGAAGGCAAAGGCATGGCTTAGATAATGAACAGACTCTAGTAAATATGACTTCCTTGTCCACTTCATAACCGCCAGGGTGCTGACCACCAGGCAGTGAAGCCTGCACCAGGGCAGCTCTCAGTCACATGTGCCCCTGGAGACAACATTAAAGTCACTTGATCATAATAATACTCATTCCCATAGGTTCCCAGTGCCACTGCAGTGTTTCACTGTCCAGAAACCCTTTCACTGTCTAGGATCCAGAAATCATCTTTGACTCCTAGATCCCTGATCCATGCTGCCTCTTGGGGGCTACTGATCACTACAGGACTGGGCATCCTCTTTCCAAAGTCCCCTTCTAGGTGAAAAATATTAATACATACTTTAGAAGATAAGTAATGTCTTGTCAGGTAGAACTTTACTGAGGAGACACTTTAGGATTGTAAGCTGAAGACAAGAGTACTCTACTGGGGTTGGAGTTGAATCTTAGACATACAAGATAGCCATATGACCTTGAGGAGGTTAATTCAGCTTTCTAGGGCTCACTATCCTCATATGTAAAACGAGGGAGTTGTGATATATCTGTGGTTTTTATGCCTGGCTGCTCATCAGGATCACTGGGCAAGCTTAAAAAAGATTTCAATGCCCAAGCCCCATCTAGATCAATTCAGTCTAGATCAATTCACAATGTCTGTGGGTGGGACTTGGAGAATCAGTATTCAAAACAAAACAAAACAAAACAAAACAATAACAGGGAATTCAAATAGGGAGCCCTTATTTTTAATGCTCTTTAAAACTTCTGCTACCTTTAAGGTTTGACAATTCCATAGGATAGCTATAATTACAATAATATATAGCTGTTATTATTGGTGGACATTCAGTGAGTATTATATGCCACCTTACTAAACATTTTACATGAGTTAACCCATTTCTCACAACCACCCCATGACAAAAGTACCAGTCTTATTCCATTTTTCAGGAGCAGAAACTGAGTCACAGAGAGGTTGAAGTTATTTCTTCAAAGATTACATTGCCAGAAAGGGAAGGTTTTAGGTTCAAATTTGGAAGTCATGTATCTGACTCAAGATCTTTGACAGTTTGACAAACTATATATAAAAATTATAAAAATGACCCCATAGGAGATAAAGATGAGGCCAGATATTTCATAGTGATGGGAGCATGTGTAGTGAGGGAAGTGCTAAGTCAGGGTGGAAGGGTATGGTAAGATCAACCTCACTTGTTCCCCCGATTCATATCCAATATTTTGAGTACTTTTAGATTGAACTATTAAATTATACCCCAGGATATGTCCTTTGTGTGGTAAATTCCCGCTCTGCTATATTTTCTAACTTAAAAGAACAGGTAAAAGACTCAACATGGAATGTGACACAGACGGTCTCTACTAAGGGATATTTCTACCTATGAAACAGGCTTGCCAGTTAGTTTCCAAGGCTCTGATTTGCTGATAATTCACAGTATTTTGGCTTGGCTCCCTAGCCCATCTCTCAAGTGCCTGCATATTTAAAGCCGTCCCTGTCAGAAGGGAAATTGTAGGTAAAAGAACTCCACTTCCTGGTAATCTGACGGTCATTAAAACATGGTCATTGACCAAAACCCTTAATGTACAGAGTTCTTCAGTTGGCTTATGAACACATTTTTGAGAAGATTAACTGCAAAGCATGTTTAATGGAGGGCAAATCACTCAGTCACAAGCAACACAAATGGATGCAAGTTTCACATTCTGGAAAGCTTCTTGGGAGGAAACACTTGTCATACTATGCAACAGAGGTTGTTCATTATCATTCAACATGGGAAATGCCACAATGCCTACATTTGGGCATTTAGTTCTTGTTCAGCAGATTTCTGAAGACACAAAGTGGTGAGAAGAAAACACTGTAAATTAAGCTGTCAAGTCCATGTGTCTAGCTTAACGTAAATATGCATATACTCTGTCATTAAAAGCTCAGTGATGCTCTTGACCACCAGAGGAGGAGGAGGAAGAGGAGGAGGAGGCATTTTTCTGTGAGTTTCTAACCTAGGTTTCCTTTTTTCCAGAGTTTGCTTTTTCAATTGTAACATACTTTTCCTGCAATTTTAAGGATTCTGTAGCCAGCTTACTTGCATGCATCCATTCATTCATGCATGCGTGCATGCACCCATTCATTTATGTATTGGTTCTTTCAGCAAGTATTTGCTGAATGCCAACTAAGTGCCAAATCTCTTAGTCATGTTTCCGTGTGGCTGGGCCAACAGTTTTCCTGAAGCTTGGATAGTATTTTCCACCTAAATTTTCTTCCATAGATGAATAACTATATTTGTTACACGATAATTATTAAATGTGTGCCTCTTTATTAAACTTGTGTTATAAAACAGACACGACATTTAAAAAGGCTATTTAATTGCAACTTGTAAGGTAAACCAGCCTAAGATAAAAAGGCTCCCTTTGTTCCCCATTTGATAACTGTGGTAATGCCTGGTCTTCCTCTCTCTTAACTTTTACATCTTTAGAGAAGGAAACCTTTGGCTCCTTTTTCTCATCTGCTTGCCTTGGTGCTGAACTCCCTGAATTCATCCTGGCTTTACTGTTCTGTGACTTTGCTTTGATCTAAAGTGCTCATAGCTTCTTCATTCACAAGACTGCAGCTTCTCTCTCAGTTTCTGCCTCCATCAGCTGCCAGAGGAGGAGTCCTGTGCGGGGTGGGGAGGGGAGAGAATGACACAGCATCTCCTCCTCATTTCCTTTCCTTGCATCCACTTCTCCCTCTCCCTCTCCCTCTCCTCCCACCTCTCCTCCCTCTTCTTTCTCCCTCCCTCTCGCACCTTTCCTCCCCCTCCTTCTTCCTCCTCTGTCCTCCTCCTTTCTTGCTTATTTTTCTACTAGGCAGAAAAATAAGAAGAGGAGGAAAAATGTCTCACACAAGGTGTTTGAGATGGATAGAGTAATTTTCTCATTCCTTCCCACACCCTTCTCTCTTTCTTTCCTAAAAGAATAAGTGACTTTATTTCTTTTAGCTCACCCACCTCAATCCCTTTCATCTTGATTTACTTGTTGGGGTGGAAGAAGCAGAGCTGGATATAGCTTCACTAACAGGTAATACTTTTCTTGGTGGTTCTAGCAAGAGGTTACCAACACAAAAATTTATAACCTCAATAATAGAGTTACTCAGAAACAGTTTTTTTTTACAGACCCTGTATGATTCACACAGAGCAAAAACACCTCACTGACATTTAAACGATATTTTAAAGCAAGATTTAAACTATTTTCCTTACACTCATTATCAGTGTTAGGGTATTTTCTCAGTACTATTGCAGAATTTGTGCTGATCTAGCCACACAACTGCAAGTGAGTTCCCCTTGAGACCAAGGATACATTCTGACAAGGTGGTAAAGATGGAAGCTAAGAGGACCACTTAAAAATCACTTAAAACTTGTAGATTTTTAACTGATTCAGTCAAACAGCTATATTGATACTATTTGGTCATTTGCTTATCATGAAAATATCCCTGAACAATTTGAATTTATAATGCATGATTTAATATGTCAGCACTCAAAAGAAGATAATCCAGGGTTGTAAACAATATTTTGACTGTCAACTAAAGTTAAATATATCCATTACTGGAATCTTATTCAATGGTTTTAAACACAGATATATATATATATTTTAATTTAAAGTAGTACATTTTAAAATATGAAATTTCCTTTATGGTCAAATTTTTAAATTCTTATAAAATTTAAAATATTACAACTGAATTTGAATAATCATCTTAAACCTTTGGGCCTTTTGATTTTCCATGAGAGAATTAAAAAAATGTGTTTTAATGAAATAGGTAGAAATGCTATGATTAAGGTACTACATTCATTTGGGTCACAATTCTTGGTACAGAGTGGTTGTTTATTAACATTATTTTTATTTAAAAAAACTCAGTAAAATTATTGATTTGTTTTGGGGAAAAGTATTTCTAAGAAATCTTTAGCTTTTTGTTCAACTTGATAACTCTGTCCATGAAAATGGTATGTGTTGTAGGGGGGAGTCTTTCAACACCAAAAGCCACAAATTCCCCAGAATTTGCAGTGTTCTAGCACAAAGGAGGGAGTAAAAAAGGAGCATTTGAAACTGTCAAAATGTAAATGACACATTTAAGGTACATTCATCTGGCACAGTAACACTTTACAATTTTTTTTTTTTTATCACACCTCACATATTCAGTTTCCATCATTTTCAAAACGTGACATTTTAATATAGGATTTTATGACTTTGAGATTTTGCCCATGTATAGACATCTATCTTGATACTGTACAATAAACTTCTGTCTTCTTTTCCTGGACTAGATTTGAAGCCTAGGTTAAGTTCGTGTTAAGATTGCCCCTTCCCTGGCTGCCAAGACAACCACAGAGAGGCCCTTGGGATTCTCTTCTTGGCAAGCACACTAGAGGTGCTCCATCCACCTTCCACCTTGCCCTCCTCACCTCCACAACGTGCCAAAGAGACCAGTCCAAAGAAGAAAGCTGTGAATAAAACTGCTCTTCCATTTCCTCCTCAGGACCAAACCCATGATATCTGACATCCTTTAGTTACCACCAAATAGTTAATCTGCCCAGGTCCCCCTTACTGCTTTTTACCCATAAACCATTTGTTTGTCTCTTATGTTGACTCAGCTCCCGAAAACTTCTTTATTCCTCAAGTCCTTTCACTCTGCCCACTGGAAAAAACCTCTTCCTATGAACATCTCCTTTACCTTCCTGATCTAACTTAGGATTACTCAACCTTGGCACTACTGACATTTTGGGTTGGATCATTTGTTGTGGGCTGACCTGTGTGTTGTAGGATGTTTAGCAGCATCCCTGGTCTCTACCTACAGGAAACCACTATAGCACCCCCAGACTCCCACCAGCTGTGACAGCCCAAATTGCTTCAAGACATTGCCAAATGTCCTCTGACCCAGGGGGAAGGGGATATCACCCTCAGCTGAGAACCACTGATTTAACCCATCTTACTTCTGGACCTGTTGGGACTGTGTCCTTCTGGCTCTGCCCCCTCCGCCTCAAAAAATGAAAGCTCCTTTGCAACATATGTCACTGTCCTACTAATCTTTTGTTCTACTACTGACCTTTTGTTGTATCTACTGAGCTCCTGGTCACCTCTTTTCTTTTGATGGAGATTTTAGCCCATGGCTCCATCTCTCTGTCCCTCCCTCTCAAATATTACTCTGGTGATTGCTGTCCTGTAACTTTCATATCCAAAAAGATCTTCTACTAAAACCTCTGGCCTCTAAGTTACTTGATCCTCCTGATCCAAGTTAAACCCAAATCTCTGCCCATTTTACATGAGGAGCAGAATGTCACTGGAAAACAACAACAACAACAACAACAACAAATGCAACCCTTCTATTGGCCTTACCTCAAATTGATGACTGGAAATTTCACCTTACTTGACTATCCTATAACGTTCCCGGGGTCAGTTTGCTCTCCCCCTCTCTCTGAGACTATTTCATAACTTTTTCTCAAAAACTCCAGTACTGCCTCTTCTCTTGCTATTCTTAACGACTTTGTTTCTTAATTCATTGAGAAAAACAGAAGTACTCAGAAAAGGGCTATCTCATTCTACTACCACTAACTTGACTAACTTACTTGTAGGTATCTGTAACATTATATTTTCCCCCTTCCTTCCTATCACAATGATTCTGTTACCACTCCTCTCTGGGGTCACCCTGTCCCCTCGCATATCTCCCTTCATCTGTTCTCAATGACCCAAGGACCTTGTTCCTTTACTTTTCCCCTTTTCTTGTACATCATTCATATACCCCTCTCTACCATCAACATATACACACGCTGTACTATCTTCCATCGAAACAACCACAACCTCATCTCTACATACTGGCATGACTCGATCCTATGCTTTTTTCTCTCCTCTCCTCTTCTCCCCTCCCCTCTCATCCTCTTTTTGCCTTCTCTATCAATATTTACTTTCTAAATGGTCTAAATGAGTTCCACAACCTTTAATAAAATTTATATGCTAATGATTGCAATTTATACCTCTACTTTTTATTTTTAGCTCTGAGTTTATATATCCAGCCGCCATTTAATTGGATGCCTCCCCAGCACTTTCAACTTAACATGTCCAAATGTGAACTTCTGATTACCCCCTAAAACCTTTACTTTTCTAGTGTTAACACTTCAAGTAACTTTAAAAAGATGCTCTGGCTAAAAATCCAGAAGTCATGTTGATTGTGTCTTCTTTTCTGCCCACCCTATATCCCTCATCAAGTCTGGTCAGCTCTACCTTCAAAATAGGTCACAAATTTGAACTCCACCCATTATCATTTCCTAGTCTAAGCCACCATTATCTCCCAGGCTACCACAATAAGTCTCCTAACTGGTTTCTCTGCTTCCACTTTTACTCCCCTAGAGAATCGTCTTCACACATCTGATACAGCACTCTTTTAAAACTTGTAAATCAGATTTTGTCACTTCTCTGCTCAAAATTGTTCACCAGAATTCCATCACATTTGGTATAAAAGTCCATGTCCTACGGTGTCCTGGACTCTACCTGTGATGATTAATTTTATGTGTCAACTCAGCTGATTACACACACACACACACACACACACACACACACACACACAAGAATCATGTGTCATTTAATAAGAAGGTTACATTCTGAGAAATGTATTGTTAGACAATTTCATCATTGTCCATACATCTTAGAGTGTACTTACACTAACCTAGATGGTCTAGCCTACTATACAACTAGGCTACATGGTCTAGCCTGTTGCTCCTAGGCTACAAACCTGTACAGCATGTGACTGTACTGAACACTATCATAACACACTGGCAAGTATTTGCACACCTCAACATATCTAAACACAGAAACATATCTAAACATATCTGCACAGTAGAAATACAGTATTGTAATCTTATAGGACCACTTTCATATATTCAGTCCATCATTGACTGAAACATTGTTATGCAGCACATAACTCTATCTACCTACCTACCTACCTACATACCTACCTACCTACGCATCCATCTATCTATCTCCCATTGGTTCTGTTTCTGTGCGAACCCTGACTAATTCACTACCAAGTCTCATTATTTTGTATTGCTCTCTTCCCCCCTCACTTTGCCCTAGCCACACTGGCCTCCTTGCTGTTTATCAAACACACATGGCTCCTTTCAGCTCCTTGGCCTTTGCTCTTGCTGATACCCCATCACCTGTGATTTGGGCATGTTTGGCCCCCTCGCCAGGCAGTGTGCACATGACACAATGGAAGCAAGCACGGCATCCATTATCATGCCAGTCAAAAAATGTTTGTGTTCATTGGACTTGCTTTACTGATAATTAGATCATGAGGGCACCTTGAAAAATACAACTTGTAAGTCACCAGCCATTGTTAGAGATTTTATAATTCAAGTGGCTGCTACAGGGCCCTGCACCTGACAGAATCCCAATGCAACAGCTCTTGGGACATTTTGAGAACTCTGCCTGTGGTTTTATGGCACAAATCAAACAATGACTAATCCCAAAAGAGACTTTGTAATCCCTTCCCTCACCAGTTAAATAATGCCTTTCAGAATCCTGCCGCATTTGACAACACTTCTTTTCTGACTCCATCTGGGTCTTCGGCTTCGGAAGACTTGGGGAGACTCACTGAACTCACTTTGGCATGACACGATTTTCCTTTGTCTGCTGAGCAATACATTCAGCTTTGATTTTTCAGCTCTGCTGCTCTGGTTATTTCAATATGACAGTGCCTTAATGATTTCATTTTCTTCCCCTTTACTGTTTTAGGCCTTCAAAAAATTTTTTTTAGGAGTTTCGCTACTTACTGTTGGTCTCTTTATTTTCCCGAGTCCCTTTGTGGAAACATGGTAAATTCTCTTCTGAGAAAGGAAGGATTTTACTGACCTGGATTAGGGACGATCCTGCCACTGTTTTAGGTAGTTTGTTCTGAAATGTTATTATTAGAAAATTTCATTCCTGAAACCCCATCAAATCTGAACCCTTTTCAGGCATTCCTGAACTCTCCCCTCCCCCACCAAAAACCCCCAAATCCCCTAAACTTTAATTACTATAGCTATTTATTTTGGTTCCTCTCTGTGGGCGAGATTTACATTAATTAGAGTATAATGAAGCCTGCCCTTTCGAACAAATGGATTCCTTTGTTTGCGCTCATTTGGGCAAACCAACTGCACTGTGTGTGATTTCGCAAAAGGGAGGCACTGAAAACAACTCATACAAACCAGACCCCCAGACCCAACCTGCCCCATCCTTCCCAAGATACCTGCAGCATTACACACTTGAGATTTGTGAACAGAGACCTGTATATATAATTTTTGGTCTTGTTGTTTTCCTACCTGCAGAAGAGACACATTTTCTCGGAAAATATTTCCCTCTCTGCGGCTTTCTGGTTAGTATTCAGGCCACCGCCTCTGTTATCAGACGGTGGCAACAAAGCTTTTCCGCCTGAATCTTCTGCGAGGTGGCGGGGGAATGGATTGCACAGTAATGAGCTGTTTTTGCAGGCTTACTTCGGGAGCCTTTTCTTATATCCCTTGGCAAGAGGAACTAATTCAAAACAGCAACCCAACCCTTGGGCATCTAAAATTCACAGAAATTCAGCTGACTTGACAGGAAGAGGGTCTCCCTGAAAATCAGTACTGTAAATCAGAGCTTTGTTCTCTGAGGGGAGGGGGGCTAGAGGTTTTCCGGCACCTCTTATATAACCTTATATAAGACTTTTATTCCTATTGCTGTTTTAAAGCCAACTGAAGATGGTAGGGAGCGTGCTGGGAGCTGCTTTTCTTTCCTGATTATGCTGTTTCATCCTCTAAGCAACATGAACTGAGAGTCTCAGAGTGTTTCCTCCTGGAGAGGCAACCACAGACTGTTTTACTTTTCATGAACTTGATCAGATAGACTTAATCTTCTTGAGGGCAGGGCCAGCGATTTTTGTTTTTATACCTTCAGTTGCTAATGCAGAGCCTGGCACTTAGTAGACCCTCAGTGTATACTCGGTGGATGTCGGATGGCTGGTGGGGCTAGCAGTGGCTGTGCTGATTCTGTTTACGTAGCAAGCACTGCTGCTGCCTTGCTGATGTTCGTGCTCAGGTGTTACCTCTGCATGTGCTCCCATTTCTTTCGGCTCCAGCCTGCAATTCTTTTTCTGTCCTGTCTCCAGTTGTTAGTTCTCCTTCTTTCCATCAAAATATGATGGCTTTCCTTCCTTACAGACTTCTCTGTCTCCAACCCAAGTAATCTGCTACACACACACACAGACACACACACACATACACACACACACACACACACACACACACACACACACACACACACACACGTTGTCTCCTAATTCTTTTGTAGGTTCTAATTTCCTTCTCCTCCATCCTCACATCACATCTTCCCCTTTACCCTCAAGGGTTTCCTCATTCTTTCAACCCAAAATGATCCTCATTCATCCCAGGTTCTGCTTTGTTTCTACCTTTTCTTAGTCCTCATTCTATGCTTTTGATGGGTTTTACCCCTTCATCCTCTGGCGACTTCCTTTTATTTACATATCTCTTAACTTGCTGAAGGTTGGAATGGAGAAGGGGTGGTCTTTACCTTTTAGATTTATATTGCTAACCAGTGAAATACCCCAACAATGGTGGTTTAATGGGTACAATGGTAGAAATTACATATGTTCCCTTTGAATGTGTGGGATAATTATTAAGAGGGCTAGCTGAAAAACATCGTACTGTTTTGTTTGATTTAAACTACTGGTCTCAACTAGGAACAATTTTGCTGCCAAGGGGACATTTGGCAATGTGTAGAGACATTTTTAGTTGTCACAACTGGGGACTAGGAGCAGGGATACAGAAGGACACTACTGGCGTCTAGCGGGTAGAGGCCAGGGGTGCTACTAAGCATCCTACGGTACACAGGAAAGCCTCCACTACAAAGGCTTATTGGGGCCAATATGTCAATAGTGTCCGGGTTGATAAACCCTGGCTTATATCTTCTCTTCCTTTCTTGGGACCTTTCTTCCCTGTCTCTTGATGGCCTGGGTCCTCACAACCTAATCCTGTCACTGTGTCTCATGGCCCTAATTGCTGTGTTTGCCCACTGCCTGGAGAGCACCCCATGCTTGGTTTTAATCTCCACAGTGAAAGCTAATCATGAACATTCTTCAGTTCGTGGAATCCTGGCTAGTGGCAGCAGGAAGGGCCTTTACAAGCTTTTATAATCTGTCTTCTGACTCTTCAGAGTAAAGAGAAGTGACTTTGCTAAGGTCACACAGCTACCCACAGGCTGGTCTGGGGGCTATGGCCCTGGTGGCCCTGTTCCCATCCCTCTTCTGTTTATACTCACTGCTTTTGGTCAAAAAGGGAACTACAAGCTAACTGCTTGGACAAGGGCAAGAATCAGATTGATTGGCTCATCCAAACAGGGATATAATTGTGCACTTCTCAGTTTGCCAGGTTGCTATGAAAACATGTTTTTCAGAATTTCATCCTTTGGGGCTTTCTCAAGGGTCTCTGCTGGCTGCAAGTTATGGCTGATGCACCTTACTGTCCTCTTAGAGGGGATGCGGTGACTTGACCAGGTAAAACACAATTCTAAGCAGGTCATTAGAAATGAAAATTTGGGGGAGGCAGAACTGCCACTTCTCTTTATCTCAGGCCATGAAGTCAGCTATGCACTAGGTCAAGAAGTACCTGAATCTGGGGTGGAAAGGAGCGTAAACCCAAAGCTTCTGCAATGAAGAACCACAATTTGAGACAATTACAAGGCAAACTGGGGAAACTTCCATGTATTTTCTCCTTCACCTCTCCCCAAACCACCACATCTGGTCAGTGAGCCAAAGTATTTTTGGAGGAGAGGGAGAAGGGCTGGGCTAATGTTTTTCCAAGTAAGATCCTTTGACCTAGAGGCCTCAGAATGGCTTGGGATAGGTGTAAAAATGCATATTCCCAACCCTTCCGAGATCGACATTTACTAGCTCTGGGTGGGGGAGGCAAACACTGAAAGTGTTATTAAGCTGCCAGGGCATCCTTCTGTAGTCATAAGTTTAAGAACCATGGATCCAGACTCTTGAATAATAAAGCTTTTTCTCCCTGAAACAATTCCAGAAAGTCAGAAGCTTTTGGACAATGTGTGAATCTCAGAGAGAAAACCTGCTACTAAAAAAGAAAAAAAACCAACAAAAACCTGGCTCTTTTGGTCAGATATTATGGTCATAAGATGGCTGAGTTGGCTTGGAGCTTTGAAGATGTAAAAGCCAGAACTTCCCAGGGAAGCATCAGGCTTTGCTCCTGTTTAAAGTTTTGAAAGAGCTGGAACTGACCTTCTTTTGCACTCCTGGCACCTTTGGATACCCTTTGAGACCTGTGAGTAAAGAACATTTTCCTTGGGGGCTGCTTATTACCTACCTCTCCAAGGGCCCTGAAGGTGCCTGCTCATTGATCTACCTTGAACAGATACATACATGTTTTAATTAAGAATGCTCACAGGCCTTGAGCACGTTCCGCATTTCAACAGTAATGCTCGTTGGCTTTTTACTTTCCCCTAAGCATGAATAACTTTCCAGGGGCGATGACACTTCATCTATGCAGCTAGCCACATTTCCTGGGTTGGCGCTTCTGTTTATTTACTTGTATTTTGTTGGACCAAGTTTTAAACTCAGCCCTCCTTTTCCTCTTTCCAAAACCCTTAGTCATTTGCAGAATGGAAGCTGTCATGCTCTTTCATCACCCCACTATCCAATAAGCACAATGCCTCCCTAAGCATAGACCATGTTCTTTTTTTCTTTTGGAAAGAGATGCAGAACACAAATTCTTCTGTTTTGTGCAAATAAACTGTGTAATTATCTGACCTTAGGTGATCATTGCTCAATTTTTTAAATCTTGGAGTGGAGAGAAAAGTGAAGAGTGACAGTACCCAACTGAGTCCTATAAACTCCTCTAAAACAAATTTCCAAATGTTGAGATCAATCAGATCCACTAGCTAGTCCCTTATTCTCTGCTGTTGGTCTACTTCCTTACCCCAGGACCTCTGCACTTGTTGTTCCCATCTTCCTATGCTCTTCATCAGATATTCACTTGGCTAGCCCTGCTCATTTGCTTTCTTCAGCACTCTGCCCAAATGTTCCTTCTACATGGAGGCCTTCTCCAACCATCCATCCCGTGGTGCTCCATCTTCTCCTTTCCCTGCTTTAGTTCTCCCCACATATGACAAATTTTGTACAGTTCTGTGTGTGCATTTCCCCCACCATAGGGCAAATTCGCTGAGGGCAGGGTTTTCTCTGTTCAATGCTGTAGTCTCAGCACCGACACCAGTGCCTGGTATATAGTAGACACTCAAGCAGTACGGGATGTGTGAATGAATGAATAAATGGATGTAGAAATAAGGCCCAGATGACTATCTTCTTTGTATATAAATTCTTCCCAGAATGAACATGCATGTAAGGAGAGAAGTCATGAGCTACAGGAGTCTGATAAAGATGGACCTTTCACCTACCTCTAAGTCTGTGCTGATGGTTTCTCTTCACTAGCAACTGCTGTGCCCAGAAACCATGGGAGGCTTCAAACAAATAATAACAGAGAAAAATCCTTTCACTTTCATTGGTAGAAAACTTCACGTCAAGCAGGCATAGCAGACGCTGTCTGTTTCTGCCTACTGAATCAATATTTGAATCTCAGTATTCACTATCAAACAGGGAAGACTGGGCAAGATGTAAAACTAAACACATCTATTCTTGGCCCCCATTATTAACATTATTTCCTGCAAAATATGCCACAGTCAAATGCATGCATCTTTTTGATAATGCCACTTTCCCACACACAGCAACTAAAGAACAGGATTACATGTGTGTGTATTTATAATATATGAAAATATATATACAGTACAGGGACCAATTATTCCTTATTGTGGGTGTTATTGTGCATTTGGAATGTTTGGCAGCATCCCTGGCATCTACCCACTAGAAGCCACTAATATCTTCCTCCTAGTTATGACAACCCAAACTGTCTTCAGACACTGCCAAATATCCTTCGGGGGAGGGGTCAAAATCACCCCCAATTGAAAATCACTGAGTTAAACGAAGACGACAGACTCTCAGGACTTCTGAGTCAGTAGGCCTTGGATGGGGCCTGGGAATATGTGCTTTAAAACAGTTCCCCCAGTTACATGTGATACTCTGCCAGAGTTGAGAACTACTGCCCAATTTATTCTCCTTGGTGATGACAGCATGTTCCTCATTCTAAGGTCCTGGCAAGGATACAGTTTTCAACTAACTGAAAGTAGAATGTCAGAAAAATATACATCCGAGGAAAAATAGAGGAAAGTAAGTTACTGCTATTTCCCTTCCACTTCTCCCTCTCCGTGAAGTGAGAGACACTGACTCTGACACAAACTAAATTGTCAAGTGACAAAATCGGAGGCAGTGTCGTCTCACACATGAAACGAAGAAATAAATAGAAATGGAAGTATTTGCTTCTATCAGTCTGTGGACACCTGGGCACTCTGACTAATACCACGAAGAGACCTGGGATTTTTGCTCAGTGTCATAGTGATGGAGTTTAGACCAGTCCCTGAAAAAGTGGATAATCAACAGTCCATGGAGTTAAGAATCTAAAAGGAAAATGGCAACTCAGAAGATGTGGCTCTAAAATTTCACCTCTTAGCCATTAATTTTGATGTGACTGTTTTTAAGGGCTTCTTTCCATTCCTGCAGCTCTCTAAATCGTGACCTGGCATGCAGTGCCACTTATTTTTCATTTCCAAAGTGGATAATCAGAGATAGCATTATGGAGACATAGAGACCACACACATCTAGAGTATCCTTGTGTATAATGCCTGTCTTTTTTTCTCTCTGTCTTTCTTGTACAAATGTGGATACTATTAACATTTAGCTTGAATCATAGGAAATTGTCATTTTTGTACATTTAAAAAATGATAGAATAGTGATATTTTATGTAGATAATCTTAATCTTTCCTATGTCTCCTTCTTCCCCTGACCCCCTTTCTCTCTCTGCCTCTATCTGTTCATGGCTCTATCCTCTATTCTCCTGCCTTTGCAAGCACATGTGTACTACCCAGAATACCAGCTGTGAAGGTCAATAGATGTTACTGGGAAAAATTAAGAAAAAGAAGAGGTTTCCAAATTTCAATAACTGTTAATTTGAAAACCCACTGATGCACTTCATATATCTGGAGGGGAGGTCCTGTGGTCCAGCATAACCAATGACGTGTGAAATTCTTGATCCTACCAAATGGAACAGTCCTGATGAGAATGTTAATTTGTTTGTCTCACTATTCCTGCCTTTGCATAGTATTGCTTTTTTCTTTTTCTTGAACTCTCAGATTCAAAGGAATTTTTCCAGGTGTGGGGATGTAGTATTAGAGGAATTAAGACTCCGGGGGGCAAAAATCTCTATATATGTACTGACCAATAAACAAACCCAGACAAACAAGCTATGTTGTGCTGCCTGGTATGCAGTTTCCTGTCAAAGCTTACTTTCCAGGTTAGAGCTCAGGCTTTTGCAGCATCTTTGTGAGCTTCTATAAGTGGACCTTGTTGACTGTCCTTACTCTGCTTGCCAACCCCACTTCTGTCTCCTAGATCACAAATGGGATCTGTCACCTTCTCATGGATGTTACACTTCAAGTCACAATTCCTTTGTTCCTCTGGGCATAACATGCTTACCTTCTTTCTCTTCATTTCTTCATCCCTTTTATACATGCATGTGTGCATTCACACATGGTTCATATAGCCACATTATTAGTAATTTACATGTCAAATATTATGTTTTCCTGTTGTGATTTGGACAATATAGGAAACCATAGAGGAGAAAATAATAATTGCTCCTACTCCAAAATAAACACTGTTAACATTTTAGTTCATGTTCTCATGTTTTAATGCACATATGTTACATTGGGGTCATACTGTATGTAATATTACAACATTGATTCACTTAAAATAATCTTCAGAGCATTTTCTCATCATTTACTACTATTTCAAAGGATGCTTTTTAATATTTGCTTAGTATTACTTTTATATGGTATATCTGTTCTTGTGTTATTAATCATTTATTTTTAACAATTTGTAATTTATTAATATGATGCATTAGTGGACTTTGTTCTATATACCATTTATTGTACCCTTCACTATTTATTAAAATAAATTTATGGAAATTGTATTACTGGGTTAGAAGGTATGACCTTTGTCAAAGTTCTTGTTCTTGATATATATTTCCAACTTACATCCTAAAAAGTTTGTATCAATTTACATTTTCACCATCAGCATAATGAAGCCCTTTTTTCTCTGTATTTTTCCCACTTTGACTGGGAGAATATATGTTATTTAAATTTGCACTTTGTTGATTTCTACAACTGGGCTCTCATATTACTTGCCCTTTGTATTTCTTTGTGAATTGTCCGTGTCTGGACTTTATCTTAAAAGCAAAGGGAAGACACTAAACATTTTTAACTCGGGAAGTAACAAGATTAGATTAGTATTTTCAAAAGCTCATTTTGATAATAGTAAAGAGAATGGATAAGATTACAAACAGGAAAATGAGTCAGGAGACTGGTAGTGATCTTGGGAAGAGATGATGGTGACCTGCCCCAGAGTGATAGTAATGGGACTGGAGGAAACTGAATGGTTCAAAAGGTATCCAGGAGGTAGAATATATGGGATTTTTTAGACATAGGTCATCAGGGTGAGGTACTGGACCACAGTTTCTCAACCCCAGCACTATTGACATTTGAGGCTGGAACATTCTTTGTTGTGAGGGAACGTCCTGTGCAGTGTAGGATGCTTTGCAACATCCCTGGTTTCCCCCAAATATCACCTCTTTCCCTAGGGTGACAACCAAAACTTTCTCTAGACATCAACAATTGTTTCTGAGTGCCAAAATGGGCCCTGGCTGAGAACCACTGGACTAGTCAATGATGATTTCTAGAACTTGGGCTTGGGTAACCCAGAAAGAGAACACGGAGAGAGGAGATTTCAGTGGTGAGGAAAACAGTGATTCACACACAGTTTTGGACATGTTGATTTTGAATTAATTGTAGGAAAGACAGTAGTAGACAATTATAATAGTATGGGCTCTGAAGATCTGGCCTGGCGATAGCTTCTGGGCCTTTGGCATACAGATGATGATCAACGGAATGAGTAAAGCGAGAAGGGAACTGGGCTTAGGGTAGAAAGAACATGGAAGGTTATCAATAAGAAAGAAGAAACATTTATCAAGGGAACTCATAAGGGGTTGTCAGAGAAGCAGGCGGAAAACTAGAAGAGTGAGGTGTCATGGAGAGCAAGGTAAGAGACTTAGAAGTAGCAGAAGCCTCTTACTGTGTCACGTGCTGCGAGAAGTCAATTACATTAAGGAATGAGGAGTATTCACCGGAACTAGTAGGCAGGAAACTCTTAACCATCTTGGCAACAGTCATTTCAATTGAGTATTGGGGTAGGAAGCCAGACTGAAGTTGGTCAAGCGGTCCCTGGGAGGTCAAGAAGTAAAAGCAGAGAGTATGAACTATTCTTTAGGAAGATTTGCTGACAACATTTTCTATTCAGTAGCTAGAGAATTAAGTGGGGCTGAGGGAAGATTTGTTAATTTTAATTTTTAAAATTAAACTTGTAATTTTGACATAATGGTGGTAGATTCACATGTAGTTTTAAGAAATAATACTGAGAGATCCATGTACCCTGTACTCAATTTCTCCCAATGATAACAGCTTTCTAAACTATAGTATAAATATCACAACCAGGACATTGACATTGATACAATCCACCAATCTTATTCAAAATTACCCAAATTACTTGTACATGTGTGTGTATACTCTATTTAGTTCTATGTAGTTTTATCATGTGTACAGTTGTGTATCCACCACCAGTCAAGATACAAAGGCCGGGCACAGTGGCTCACGCCTGTAATCCCAGCACTTTGGGAGGCTGAGGCGGGCGGATCACAAGATCAAGAGATCGAGATCATCCTGGCCAATATGGTGAAACCCTGTCTCTACTAAAAATACAAAAATTAGCTGGGTGTGGTGGCACATGCCTGTAGTCCCAGCTACTTGGGAGGCTGAGGCAGGAGAATCGCTTGAATCTGGGAGGCGGAGGTTGTAGTGAGACAAGATCATGCCACTGCACTCCAGACAGGGTGACAGAGTGAGACTCCATCTCAAACAACAACAACAACAACAACAACAAGACAAAACATTTCCCTCACATTGCCTCTATAACAACATCTGCCTCCCTCCCACACTCCCACTCCAACCTTAACCCCTAGCAAACACTGTTGTTTACTATTTCTATAATTCCATCATTTAAAATGTTATATAAATGGAATTATACAATACATAGCCATATGGAATGGGCTTTTTACACTCAGCAAAGTTCCCTGGAGATTCATCCAAGTTATTGTGTGTATCAATAGTTCATTCCTTTTTATTACTGAATAGTAGTCCATGGTATAGATGTATTATAGTTTGTTAAAACATTCACCCCATTGAAGGACATCTAGGTTGTTTCCAGTTGCTATAAACACTAGCTCACAGGGTTTTGTGTTTGCACACATTTTCATTTATCTGGGGTAAATGCCCAAGAGTGCAATTGCTGGGTCATACAGTATTTGCACTTTCAGTTTTATGAGAAACTGCCAGAATGTTTTCTAGAGTGGCAGTACCATTTTACATTCTCACTAGCAATGTAGGAGTGATTCAGTTTCTCTGCATCTTCATTAGGATTTGATGTCGTCTCTTTTTTTTTTTTTTTTTTTTTTTTACTTTAGTCATTCTGAGAGAGATGTAGTAATATTACATTGTGGTTTTAATTTGCATTTTTCTAATGACTAATGATGTTGAAAAGCTTTCCTACGATTATCTGCCATCTTCAGTGAAATACTTGTGTATGTCTTTCCCCCATTTTCTGTTTTTTTTTTTTTCTGTTGACTTTTGAGAGTTCTGTATTCTATATACTTGCCCTCGAGAGTTCTGTATTCTATATACTTGTTGGATATGTTGTTTGCAAATAGTTTACCTCAGCAGTCTATAGCTTTTCTTTTCACAGGTTCTTCAACAGAGTGAAAGTTTTAATTTCAATGAGGTTCAGTTTATCACTTTTTTTCTTTTATGACTCATGATTTTGTTTTTGTTATCATTGTGTTTTTGAGACAGAGACTTGCTCTGTCTCCAGGCTAGAGTGCAGTGGCATGATCAGAGCTCACTGCACTCCAGCCAAAATGCACTCAAATTCCAAAATCCTGGGCTCAAGTGATTCTCCTGCCTCAGCCTCCTGAGTAGCTAGTTCCACAGGTGTGTGCCATCATGCCTGGCTAATTTTTTGTTTGTTTGTTTTTTATAGAGACAGGGTCTCACTATGTTGCCCAGGTTGTTCTCGAACTCCCAGGCTCAAGTGATTCTCATGCCTTGGCCTCCCAAACTGCTAGGATTACAGGCGTGAGCCACCGCGCCCAGCCTGGATCTCGCTTTTGGCATCATTATAATAATTCTTCACTCTAGTCCTAAGTCTATTTTATCCTATATACTTTGTAAAAGTTTTTATAGTTTTATGTTTTATACTTAAGTCCATGAGCCATTTAGAGTTAATTTTTGTATAATATATAAAGTTTAGGTAAAAGCTTTTTAGAAAAACCTATAAATGTCCAATTGCTTCTGTGCAGTTTATTAAAAAGTATCTTTAATTTTTTTAAGGAGTAAAAGATTTGAGGATCTATAAAGGCTGATGGAAAGTAGCTATTGGAAAAGTGTGAGGTCAAAGGCACACAAATCCAGGAGTAATAGTGGCACAGGTCCTTGAGAAGGTGAGAGGGAATGAGGTCCAGTTACAATACTTTAGGTATAATGTGTGACAGGCGCAAAGAGGAGGAAGGATTTCATTGTCATATTTTCGCCTTGTCAGAATCATTTGGGATTATGGGGATTATAGTCAGAATTGCAATTTTGAGAAACTCACAATAGATTTGATTCATCTTTCCTTCTCGAATCTCATACTATGGAATCATGTCAATCTTTTACTCAAATCTCATTGGGGTCAATACATTCAATGCCATGGTTATTAATTTAGTATACATTTCGTGTTCAATATGTAGTAAATGACATGGGGAGTTGCCACATAATACACGATTCTGCTCTTGAGGTGTTTATAATCAAGTTGAGAAAGCTGAAAGCCGTTAACAAAACCAAAGAAAATGTATAAATATGTTGAAGTGCTAAAGACAGGTCCCCAGTTCCGTATCCAAAACATTTAGAGTCAGATGACCTTCAGTATTGAGAATTTTTTCCATTTTAGAAAGGTAATATGGTTTGAAAACTGTGTAGTGTGAATCAATGCCAGTGGAACA
The DNA here is from genome assembly GCF_043159975.1 of Macaca nemestrina. Lineage (NCBI taxonomy): Eukaryota > Metazoa > Chordata > Mammalia > Primates > Cercopithecidae > Macaca > Macaca nemestrina. The sequence goes on along the minus strand of NC_092145.1, from coordinate 138,353,195 downwards.
AGGCCACAGCTCCCAATAATCAAACTTTATATATATTAAAGTATATATAAAATAAAATCTAAATAAATGAAGACTGTAAATACAATAGGTTTGCTGCCAAATTAATTTGAACCGAACTTAAGAGAAAACCCAAAAGTTCTGTTTTTACGAAATATTTGGGTTTCAGAATTGTGGGAAGGCATCGTGGACTTGTTTCACGGGTATTAACTGATACAGGGAAAGGAAATGAGTACTTATGGTATAGGTAGAAACTTCCCATTTGTTTTCAGCCATAGAATCTGAGACTAAAAACAAGTAGGAACTAAGCATCATCTGGAAACTTGTAGGAAATGCAAATATCAGGGCCTACCCCAGACCTACTTGAGTAAAAAATCTATGAGTTGGGTTCCAGTAACCTGTGTTTTAACCTGTGTTTTTGCACACTAAAAATTTTTTATTGTGTATATATAAGGTGTACAGTATGATGCTTTGTCATATATATGCATAGTGACATAGTGACAATAGTAAAGCAAATTCGTATATCCATCCTCTCACATAGCTACCCCTTTTCTGCTGAGAACCACTTATATAACAAGTAGGGGACAGAGAACCAGGATTCAAACTCAGGTGTTTCTGACTCAAAACTGAATGGGTTTTTGATGCTGTTTCCCTTGCTCTCAAAGTAGAATGAAGCAAGAGATTGATGTAAGCTCAGATGACAATGGTGATTTAAAGAAGGTGTGTTGAAATATATTTCACTTTAATCTGATAAGAACAAAATAATTTTGTAATATACACTCCTAGAAAATTAGTCTCTTAATTATATATACTTCACTTTAATAGATAAGAACAAAAGAATGTTTATAATATATATCCCTAGAAAATTAGTCTGTCTTAATTATAGCAGGAAAAAAACATGCATTAAAAATTCCCTGTTTTATTTCCTCCATGTTAATATCTTGAAGATGGTACAATTTATTTTGCTGTTTCTATAAGATGAAGGTAGTAATTTAGCTTAATTGTGAAAATTAAGAGTTAGAAACTGTGGAAGGAAAAGACGTTCTCAAATATTCGTAAGATGGGTATTGATCTATTATTTGGCATCTTTCATTTGTATCAAAGATATGTATTTTCCTGATAAGTTCATGTGCCTTGCTTTCTATCTTCAGCATAGTTCTTATTGTACACGTTGACAAATTTAAGAAAAAATCCAATTGAAAACCATTACACTATCCTTTTGCCAGTAAACGATGGTTATTTGTGTGGTTCCAGCTCTACCGAGAAGGCAAGAATCCATATCAATTAGGAGACTACATGTTTGAACTTAAAAGGTAAGTAAAGACCCAGAGGAAAGGGGGGAAATTGAGGACACAGATCACTTTGCTCCTTATGCACTGCCAAACAGGATGACTTGGTTCTGAAAGTGAGCAGGTAGACATTAATACGGATGTGCTTAGAATGAGACCTAGCAAAATACAAACCTAATAGTCCCTTAGGATATGTCCCAATGACTCAGTGTCATATTGACCTCCTTCGAAAAGGAATACTGTGTAGGAAAATAAATCACTGTAGAAACAAAATGGCAAGAAATGGTACCAGACTCACACCACCTTTGAATTCTCTTTTTACCGTGGTGAGTAAAACTTTGTTCTAAGGGATGAAATGAATATAATCTAGTATCTTCTAATAGCAACTAATGGTATCAGTTTAGGGTAGATGTTGCAGTTATCTTTTGCTGCATAACAAATCACCTCAACACTTAGTGCCTTAAAACAATAACAATAATTATGCTCACAAATCTGCAATTTGGGCAGGGCTCAGTGGGACAGCATGTCTTAACTCTACTCAGTTGAGACTGCTTGAAGGCTGTGAGCTAGAATTAGCTGAAGGTGTGAGCACTCACAGATCTGGCTGTTGCATCAGATTTTTTTTTTTTTTTTTTTTTTTTTTTTTGACACAGGGTCTTGCTCTGTCACCCAGGCTGGAGGGCAGTGTTGCAATCACAGCTCACTGCAACCTCTGCCTCCCAGGCTCAAGCGATCCTGCAACCTCAGCCTCCTGAGTAGCTGGGATCACAGGTGTGCGCCACCACACCTGGCTAACTTTCTGTATTTTTTGTAGAGACAGGGTTTTGTCATGTTGCCCAAGCTGGTCTTGAACTCCTGAGCTCATGCGATCCACCCACCTTGGCCTCCCAAAGTGCTGGGATTACAGGTGTGAGCCACCACACCCGGCTTGGGTCAGATACTAGTTGGCGTTTTCAGCTGAAATATGTACATGTGATTTCTTCCTGTGACCTGGGCTTATTCACAAAATCACGACTGGGTTCTAAGGGTAAGTATCCACAGAGAGGGAGAGAGAGCCAGGTAGAAGCTGCATCTATCACCTTTTATAACCTAGATCTGGAAGTCATGCAGTGTCTGTTCTATACATTGAAGTTGTCATAAAGTCTTGCCCAGGTTTAAAGGGAGGGGAAATAGAGCATACTTCTTGATAGGGCAGTGACAAGGTTCTGAGAAGAGCAAATGGGGCTATTGTTGGAAAATGCAGTCAGTCAGTCACAGGAGCTTAAGAATTATACCTCTGAGTTTCAAATTGTTTTTAACTTTTTATTTTGATGAATTTTATTTCAAAATATTTAGAATTCAAAATTCTTATTTTGAAATAATTTTACAGCTGAGTTGCAAAAATTGTACAGTTTCCATATACCTTCTATCCGGTTTTCCCTTATGTTACATCATACATAACAAAGTATGACAGTTATGAAAACTGAACAATTAACCTTGGCACAGTACTATTAACGAAGTTACAGAATTTATGTAGATTTCACTAATTTTCCCCTAATATTCTTATATCGCATATTACATTTAGTCACGTCACCTCAGTCTTCTCCAATCTGTGACACTTCCTCAGTATTTCCTTGCCTTTCATGTTCTTGACACTTTTGAAGACTACTGGTCAGTTATTTTGTAGAATGTCCTTCCAATTGGTTGTCTGAGGTTGTTTCCATGATTGGATAGTGGTTATGCATTTTTGGGAAGGATACCACAGAGGTGAGGTGCCCTTTCAGTCCATCATATCAAGGGGTCCGTGAGGCTATGTATTGCTGATGATGTTCATCTCGATCACTTGGTTAATCTGCCAAGTGGTATCTACCATATTCCCAACTATGACTTTACTATTTTTCTCCTTGTAATTGCTGAATAATTTGGAGTGACACTTTTGAGACTACACAAATATCTCAAAAAGTTTCATTTATTCTTTTGCAAACAAATTTTAGCATCCATTGGTAGATCTTGCTTGCAGCAATTACTACTGTGGGGTTCTGGTGATCCTCTATTTTCCTAATTCCTTCTATATTAGTTATTTAGAGTTTTTCTCTAAGGGAGAGCTGTCCCTCCTCCCGTGTTTATTTATTCATTTATTCATTTATATCAGCATAGACTCATATTTATTTATTCTTAGGTTTATAGTCCAATATTATCATTTAAAACATTTTGTTGCTCAAGTTATTTCAACTTTGGCCATTGGAAGCTCTTCCAGATTGGCTCATATGCCCTTTAAACAGGCCCCTATACTTTCTTTCTTCAGATTTTTTTTTTTTTTTTTAACCACTTCTTTACTTTCTGGCACCAAAACATGCTCTGGGTTCATCTTGTATTTTCCTTGGTTCCTTTTATTGAAAAACGGTACTTAGAAACGAAGATTTGGGTGCTTATATGTAAACATTGTTACTAAGATATCACATGTAAACACACATCTATATTTCTATCTACATCTATTTATCTGCATATACATGAATTTTAAAAATTGTGTGTCATTTTTCAGACCTCTGACTCTAATGCAGCACCACAGGGTTTGTTCTAGCTTTCTCACTTTCTGTGTTTGTAACTTCCTGCTCTGAAGGTGAGAACCCAGCTCTCATTACCTACAACAAATTTACTTACTTTGCTCCTGGAATACAAATACTTTTAGAATTGCTAACCCACAACCCTGTGAGAAACAAATTTACCACTGTGCTTTTTTGCTTTTAGTCTTAATAGTACCCAGTCAAAACATTGCTTTCCAAAGTGATTTAGGTCAGTTCTTTTTTCCTCACCAACTTCAGGGTGGTTATATGATTCATTTATAATACAGTTAGATTTGTCCCAGGCTGCATTCCTTCTTTTCTCGCACATCCTTGCTGATATAAAAAAAATTACATACATTAAAATTCACTCTTTATGGTATACAGTTCTATTGATTTAGACAAATAGAGTTGTGTATCCACCACCAAAGTCCCTTACAAAATAGTCTCATCACTACAGAAATTCTCTTTTGCTGCCCCTTCATAGTCATCCCTACCCCACGCCTCAATTCTTGGTAACCACTGCTCCTGTTTTCCATCCCTATAGTTTTTGTCTTTTCCAGAGTATCAGACAAATGGAATCATGTAAAATGTAGCCTTTTGGGTCCAGCTTCTGTTATTCTGCAAAATGCACTTAAGATTCATCCATGTTGTTACACAAATCAATAGTTCATTCATTTTTGTTGTTGGGTAGTATTCCACTGTATGGATGTACCACAGTTTGTTTATCCATTCAACAGCTGGAAGACATTTGTGCTGTTTCCAGTTTTGGCCGTTATGCATAAATCTGCCATACACACTCATGTACAGATTTTTGTGTGAACATCAGTTTTTGTTTCTCTCAAGTAGATATCAAGGAGTGTGATTACTGGTACATATGGTAGGTATGTGTTTAACTTCCCTGGAAGCTGTCAAACTCGTTTCCAAAGTGGCTGTACTAGTTTCCACTCCCACTAGCAATATATGAGAGTTCTGGTCTCTCTGTGTCCTTGCCACTGTCATTTGGTTACTCTGCAATTTCAGCTCTACAAGGGGTTCTGGAAAAGTCATAAATTTGAAGTCACTTTGGTTATTTTTTCATCGTAAGAATGGGAGGACTGCTGTTTTTAACTCTACATCACAACTAGAAGCCAGAAGTGGAAAAACTTTAAGGAGGTAACACAAGTTTAACCGGGAAATTAAGGTCAAAAGGATATACTTACATTATTCTGGAATAAACAGAGCTGCATTGCATAGAGACACAATGTACAGGGAGATTAATGGAGATTAAACACAGCCCTTTCTTTGAGTAGTCTCCTTTAATTTTTTTCATGCCAAGTGACTAGCTCTCTTCCAGATGTTCCCAGAGAACTTTGCCTATAATTTACTGTGCTGATACTACACTACTTTGTCATTATTAATCACAGGTTGTACATTTGAATTCTTATGAGATCAGAGAGATCATGTAAATAGATCTTGCCAAACATAACACAATGGGAGGAGTGGAGTCGGTGCATGCTATGCCCTACTTTAAGGTAGTTAAAAATTAAAACTCATATGTGTGTTTGAAATGGAGCTGATGGTCCCTGATTCAACTGTGTGGTGTTTGGCTGTAGATTCTGTAAGCAGTGGTCAGCATAGTGCCAGCAGCAACACCTCGTAGGTGTTTGACATTTATTGAGTGAATGATTGAATGTCACAGAATCTGGCAGGAGATCCAAAGCAATAACAATTTGATTAAAACAGACTGTTTTCTTTTCTTATAATCTTTGTGAACCTCAATGGCTTTTTTATATCTTATGGAACTTCTTGTCCCATCACAGGTTTTGACAGTTTCTACATCTGCATGTCATGAGGAACTAAAATGGAAATAATTGAAATAATACAGAATGAGGCTCAATTTCCTAAAGTAGCACATGGACCATTTTTACATGAGTTGTTGAGTCAAATGATGATATAGGAAGCTTTTTTTTCCTTTTTTTTTTTTTTTGAGATGGAGTCTTGCTCCAGGCTGGAGTGCAGTGGCACGATCTCGGCTCACTGCAAGCTCGCCTCCCAGGTTCACGCCATTCTCCTGCCTCAGCCTCCCGAGTAGCTGGGACTACAGGCACCCGCCACCACACCCAGCTAATTTTTTTTGTATTTTTAGTAGAGACAGGGTTTCATTGTGTTAGCCAGGCTGGTCTCAATCCCCTGACCTCGTGATCCACCCACCTTGGCATCCCAAAGTGCTGGGATTACAAGCATGAGCCACTGTGCCTGGCTGAAGATTTGCTTTTTTGCCATGTAATATACCTAGTTTGGTTTGGCAAATGACAGAGAGAAATTTCCTTAAGATTAAAAATTACCTAAGCACCACTCATGTTCATCTGCATTATCTCACAAATTCTTGTAGGCTATGGGACTATTTAAAGGAGATATTTGAGAGAATTGAAAGAGGTAGAATGACTGTTTTAAGCTGCCATTCATTCCTAAATGGTGATTTGGAATTTTAGATTAAGATCAATACTTGGAGGTACATGCAGAGGTGACAAGGTAGAATCTAAGAATTGTCCTGCAGTCTAAACCAGGTGAGTGTTTTTAAGAAAAATTGAAGGAACAGCAAGAGATTTTTTTTTTTTTTTTTAACTTCTCGATTGTCATTTTATCTCTAAAGGATTGAGGAACTTTTCTTGAGGTAGAGTGGGAGCAAGAGGAAAATTATAGGTTAGGAGATAAAAAGCCTTTTGGGCAGAGGAAAGATTGTGGTAATGGAGCCAACAGATCTCAAGGTGGGAAGGATACATTTATACAGAAGGAAAAACTCAGCTCTAACAAAGAATTCCTTGGGGCAGGTAAGACAGAAGAATAAATTAGGTACAAAGCACAAGAATCCCTGAAAAACTGTAATGTGAATGTAACCAGCTGTTTTCTCTGAGCTAGACATTCCATATCCACTTAGCTCATGGTCACCCATAATCAACATGACATTGGCCAAGCTTACAGTAGTCAGTCAACACTGTGTTTTCCATCTCTGTTACCGATACTTAAAAAAAGATAATAAAGTCTTCTTGTTTATGGTTCTGTTTACCCTACTGTCTGTACTTCTTTTCTCTGGTTTACTTCTTATCATCCAAAAACAAAACAAAACAAAACAAAACAAAACTGGTCTGTAGTAAAATTTATCTGAGTCAGTTTCAACCCAGTGTTTCAAATACCACACATCCATACCACCAAAGCATTCCTTATTTCTTGATGTAATTAATATATCTTTATGCCAAGTTAATTTGAAATCTTGCTTCAATTTTCCCTTCATGCGATTAGGCACTTAAGAATTAGGTCTCACACGCCGATTTACATAAGTAATGAAGAACTTGATTTACCCTTTCCATGTTGGCTTTTTCCTCTATTGTGTAAATAAATGTTGTAATATACATGCAAGTCCTTTACCTTTTCTAGCACTTACAAATATTAATACTGAAATACCAAAGAGTTCTGGCTTTCATGGGTACATTGCTGCCACATCTTATCAGTTCACAAAGGAAGAAATATGAATTTCATGTGAAAAGGCAGGGTTTGGGAGGATGCTATTTATAAATGACAATTGCTGAAAAGCTAATGTGTTGATCAGACTTCTACAGCTTTGAAAAATAATGGAGGCACTCTCTCTCTGCATGGTTGTCACTGTATAGTCCAGGACATAAATCCATAGCATTTAAGATGACAAGACCTTGTATTTACATAGAGACTTTCTCCAAGGAATTCACATCACTCCTTAGGAATGGCTCCATTAATTCTTATAGCTTAGGGAACTAGAGTGGGAAGATATATTTTTACGGCCAGTTGTCATAAATGAAGAAACCATGCCTGAGGTAGATTTGTAACTTTCTCAAGGTCACTCTAGCCAAACTGAATTACCAGAAGCGTGGAAATCCAGAGTAGTATCAATTTCCCATGTTGGGGGAGGAATGTATGTGTCACATGGGGTTGGCGAGGAACATGGCTTTTCAGAAACTGTCTTCTATCATTTTTACTCCCCTGTGTCATCTATGACTGAGAGACGTTATCTTTGGTTAGCTTTTCCCAAACCACGATCCTCTGAACACGGGGCTATGCAAGACACCAGTAGACCTTCAAAAAGAAAAAAGGCTCCCATGGCCAAATAAGTGTGAGAACTGCTTCATGCTATAACCACTCCTTGGTGATTCATAATTCCTATTAGTGCAGTAAAAGCTCTGAGAAGCCCTGTAGTGAAGATTACCTAAGTTTGCTTAGTACACAGTCCCCCAGACTTATTTGACCGTGGAAGTAAAGTTTTTTTTATACAGCACCTTTTAATGATTTATAGAACTGCTTTTCAATGGATCACATTCTGGGGAAATTTATTTCTTCGATAACAGCTCTGGGGAGGAAATGCTGCTCTAAATTCCTTTTGTTCTTTGATATTGCCGGGCCCACCCTCTGTATTGAGGCCTCATTCACAGATGACTTGGGTGGTGTCTGAACCTTTGAGATACAGCAGATACTCTCAGTGTTGAAAGTTAAGGCCCTATGAGAGGAATGAAATGGTGTTAAAAACGACCAGGAGCAATGCCATAGCCTTGTGCTCCAATCTCCTTCCCATACCTGCCTAGTTCTAGTTTATTATACACTCTGATGTGGGGACATTTGTTTGGAATGACGGCACAGTGTGCTGTGTGCCGGGCACTGAGGGAATGAACAATCACAGATCAAGTAGTGAAACTGGTACAGACCAAGCACCAAGAAGGAGTCAAGAACCAATGGGACAAGAACTAACAGGAGTTTAGCACTGTGGTACAGAATAGAGTATGGCTCTGGAAATTCAGGGGACTACAGAAAATGGGGAGACAAGAAATATGTCATTCAGACAGAGCAGTAAGAATTTTATGTAGACCAAACCTTAATAGACTGTCATGGGGCATCCCAGGTAAGGTTTCAGGGCAAGGGCAGGGTTCAAGATGAAATCCCACCAAGAAATTTCATTCAGGTTGCTCTTGTACATTGGTTAGGCAAGTCAGCAATAGCATGTTTTAGTCATTGTCCTACAGGTTGTGATAAAAATGTTGCTTTGAAAGTTGCTAACTGAAAACTTTTTGGAAAATAGGTGTCTGAGATAGACCAATAGCCAGCAGAAACTTATTTTTATAGGAAAAAAACACTATGTTGACATGATCAGCTGTCTTAATAAAAAAGATAGAGTGAGAATACATAGATGTTGGGTCATGTTCAGACGCTAATTCTCCTTCCCTCCTTCCTCCTAGCCAATCAATGATGTTCTCTCTCTGAACATATAGATCTTATGTCTACCTTGCTCGAGCAAGGCAGGAGCTCTTATTCTCCAAATGCTATTTTAATTCTTTTGGAATTAGATAAGAAGGGAGGCACCTGAAGGATATTATTGGAAAGTGACAGGAGGCCAAGTGGGGGAGACTAAGAGGATAAATTGGGGCCAGCTATGAGGTAGGTGTGTAACTTTCTCAAGCTCTCTGTGGCCAAACTGAATTACCAGAAGTGTGGAAACCTAGAGTAATATCAATTTCCTATATGGGGAAAAACTAGGAGGAGGACTTTGGCTCATTAGAGAGTTATATATCATGTCATGAGTTTTTGTTGTCTGGAATTTTGTCTGGATGTTGTCTGTGGGGTTTCTGTTTGTTTGTTTGGATTTCGTTGTCTGGAAATGAGGGGCCAGCAAAGTTTTGAAGTTGGGTTGTGGCATTATTGAATGTTACCAACCTGCTCAGCTATTTAACCACTCTTGCATTGCCCTCACCCTATCGTTCCTACCAAATGAAGGACCCTCTTCTCTGGGAAATAGCCCGAACCATACAGAGAATGAAGTAAATAAGATAGGTAATCATATTTAGTGAGTCTTAGGTCATGTTTAAACACGGTAAGTAAATGGGATTACTATATGTATTTTCTTTGATTATAGTAATAACCAAGAGGTAGGTTATTATTTTTATAATCAATTATGATGCACACTAAGCAAATGCAGAAAATTTAATATTAGGCCAGCCAGAAAATTTGTTGGGTTTACTTAAGAGTAAGTTTTCTGAAGAGCAGAGCGACCATTCTCTTCTGGGCTGGTGACCCTAAAGATAAATTGGGCTGTCTGATGGCCTTTCATTTCACATATATACTATGCATGGGTGTGTAAGTCCAATCCTCTAAGAAGCAGATGTCAAGACAGGATTAAATGTACATGGCTTTTGGAGCTGAGAAAGGCTGAGAGAGCCATTAGGCCACAATCCAAGTGTGACCTGAGTGAAGGGGGAGGACAAGAGATTTGGTGAAAAAATTTTAGACTTGTGTGCAGTCAAAAAAAAAAAAAAAATAGGTTTGACAAGGTTGTCAAGATGTCCCCCAACCAACCCTGGCCATCAGAGGTATTCTATGTCTCTTAGGAATGGGACTGCATTACTTAGTACCCATACTGGGCTCAGTCATTGGTGAGAAGCAGCCAGTGGGAGGTATGCCCTGCACAAATGCAGTAATGAATTTCAAAGTCCAGCAGCTAGGGCCCAGGTCCCCGGCAGCTGGAAGTCTGAAACGTGCATTCTATTGGCTGCAACGATGTATATGATTCAAGCTTCCCCTGAGACTGGAGACTGTACTTCTACTTATTGCATTCAGAGGGAGAGTTTCACAAAGAAGGAGAGACTTGCGTTTAGAAATGGGAGGATGAGGGTAATTCAGAGACGGTCATGTCGGTAACATATGAACATGCCACTTGACTGCTTAAGTAGACTAGGCTGATTTGCAGCTCATTTTAATACATTCAGAAAACTCCATGGCATCTAATGTCTTCCTGCTTAAAAAGAAAAGTGATTTTACAGAGAGGGAAAAGGTAAAATGTTATTTTCAATTTCTAGGAAAAACTGTCAGATGCAGGAAGTTTTTGACACTTCATTATAGGTAGAAGCACTTTGTGTAGTCTCTTTACATTCTATACTCAAGATAACTTTTGGACTGATACAATTGTTCTAAAATAATGCTGTCATCAAATGAGAGGCAAAAACAATTAGAAGACACTTTTGTTTGAAATCAGTATGACTGCATAAAATGTATTAATAAAACACAGTGAATAATCTTGATCTCTTGATAAATTGCCCGCTCTGGAGAGCATGGGCAGCTCTTGTAGCATCTATTGAGAAAACAAAGAAATCCTGTCAAGATGACATCTGCTTCTTCTGTGGAACATGTTAGGAGTCATGAGGTTTTGAATATGATGCAGTTAGCAGCATCGTGTACTTACTTAATCAGCTGGCAAGGATGAAAGCTTGTCTTCCTTTGGGGGCCTCCATGGATTCTAGAATGCCGCTCACATTTGGATTTACCTGAAAATCAGCATGGCATTTAGCTCAAAGAAGTCAATTGAAAGTGCTATCCCCAACCTGGCATGTCTAAGGGCGTTTCTGGCTGTGTGCCAATTAACTGTGGTAAGACGGGGCTGGGGTGGTGTATCACTTAACTATGGCCACAATAATGTGTATAACAACCAACCACAGCATCAAACAACAAAACGGCAAATAACATTATCAGCAAACAACAAAAAGTGAGTATTTGGCTCACAAATCGGGGGGTTGCTTGGAGTCAGCTGATCTGGGCTGGGTTCAGCTGGGGGCAATTTGGTTTTGTTCTATGTGTTTTTCATCTTCCTCCTGGGATCAGTGGGATAGACTAGGTATGTTCCTCTCATTTGCCATCTTGTGATGGCAAGGACACGAAAGAAAGCAGAAACACGAGTTCTTTTAAGGCCGAGGCTTGGAACTGACATACTGTCACTTCTGCCTCATTTTATTGGCCAAAGCAAGTCACATGGCGAAAATGACAGTCAAGAGGCAGAGAAGTATATTCTGCCCATAAAGAGGCCATGGCAAGGGTGTGGATGCAGAGAGTTGTGATGAATTGAAGCGAAATAGGGAGTCTACCAGAAGAACAAATTAGACCTGTCCACTTTGATCTTTTGTTTAATCCAAGTTACCCAGGAAAATTCCCAAGCAGGGTACAGGTTCTTGACTCTCCTTCTGTGGTAGAAGCTGTTAGCCATTCACTAAAATCCATAGCCACTTCTTGGGAACACAGCTTTTCTGCCTTTCATGTGAGGTCATGTGACTGAGTTATAGCCAATTAAATTTCAGTGAAAACCTCATGTCTGGCCCAATAAACTTTCCTGTTCATGTGTCTCTATGAGCTTTTTCTCTTCCAGCTGACAAAGATGATGATACCTCAGGTTATCTCGGAGCCATATGCTGAAGGTGGCACAGATGTTGTCAACCTACTTTCCCAAATGATTGTCTGGAAATAGAGCAACTCCACCTCATTCTGCCCTAAGCCTGTACTTACTTTGGACTGTTATATGGTGAGAGAAATGAAGTTTCATTGTGTTGAACCATTATAGTTTTGGATCATTTAACAGCTTGCTTAGATTGACCTAACTAATATATCTGTCATATCTCCATCTTGCTCCTTACCTCCTGTACCTGCTTACTCCTGACCTCTGGCTCACCTATTCTCAGCTTTAGATTTGACTTTTCAACGTGATAATAAAATAATGTCTTCCTTTCAGACTCTTACTGCTTCTTCCTGGACATTTTTTTTTTTTTTTTTTTTTTAATTTAGAGCCTGTGGCTCTAGTTGCTCTGGGATGCTCTTAAAAACTACCATTCCATCCAGAAACATGCCAGCTCCCATAATTCTATCTCTGAATTATCTAGTATAGTTTATCCCTGCTGCTTGTCCTTCACAACAGGGGATCAGACATTTTGTCCCCAAACTAAACATCTGTCATCAGGACCACACTGGTATGGAAAGAACATATAGGATTTAATGTAGAACATGCCTGGGTTTGAACCATGGCCCTGGTACTTACCAGTGGTGTGATTTTGAGCTCAATGTTTAGCTTCTCTGGGCCTCCATATCTTCTTTTGGAAATGGAGGTAATAATATCTACCTTATAAACTTGGTCTTAAGGATCAAATGAGATAATGAATTTATTATTTTTAGCACATTGTATCCAATAAATAACATTAATTTCAGTACCATCTTTATAATTATTATTACTATATGTGATAGATTGATTGCCCTGAATTTTCAGTCTTTTTTTTTTTTTTTTTTTTTTGAGACGGTGTCTTATTCTGTCACCCAGGCTGGAGTATAGTAGCATGAGCTCAGCTTACTCCAGTCTCTGCCTCCCGGGTTCAAGCAATTCTCCAGCCTCAGCATCCTGAGTAGCTGGGATAGTAGGTGTGCGCCACCATGCCTGGCTAATTTTTGTATTTTTAGTAGAGATGGGATTTTGCCATGCTACCCAGGCTAGTCTCGAACTCCTGACCTCAAGTGATCCGCCTGCCTCAGCCTCCCAAAGTGCTGGGATTACAGGTGTGAGCCACTGCATTTAAAAAAAATTCTTTTTGTAACCATGCTCTTTGCCATGTAACTTTAAGGTCCTTCTCTGATTACCTCATTTTGAGTGGAGTATTTTCCCTCAGCCTTGACTTGGGCTTGGCCATGTAACTTCCTTTGGCCAAGCTGTGATGCATGTAGGGATTTTTAATCATTTCACGTATATTAAAAATTATAACACCACTTTGTACCCTATAAATAAATACAACTATAATTCGTCAATAATAAGTAAATAAATACAATGTGCTAAGTAGGGTCTATTCTTTTAAACCCCTGCTATTTCCATTAGAAACACAGATTATGGCTAGCCTTCCAATCCCATGAGGAGGATGAGAGACATGTGGAGCAGAGCAGCTTCAGCCAATGCAGGCTGAAGCAGAGCCATCTTATAGCTCATAGATTTGTGAAATTTTTTTTGGAAGCTCCTAAGGCTTGGAGTGATTTGTTATATAGTGTTATTGTGATCATATCTAACTGTTACATTTGGAATAGTTAGAAGCCCATGTTAGAAATTTTGATAACCCTGAAAGAACCCAAGGTAACCTCATTTGTCTTGGGCCTCCAGAGATACCTGGGGTCATGTCTGAGCTCTGTGGCACAACTCCACAAGCAGAGTGCATATGTAGAAGATGGGTAATTGTGAAAACTGGAAATCATCCTTACATCCTCCCACTGTGCTAAGCAAACCATTGCAGTGTTTTGTAGGTACTTGATAAATGACAAGTTGCTTTAAGTTGGTTATGTTTCAGCCATTCTTTTTTATGTATGCCAGAAATTCTCAAACATTATTACTAATTAGAATTACCACAAGAGTTTCTAAAAAAATATTGCTGCCTGGGTTCCACTCCTGACCTACTGAATTTTAGGGGGTAGGTAGCACATTGATGTGTTTTAAAAATTCTCCAAGTAAAAGTAATGTACAGACAAGGTTGAGAAAAACTGACTTTTTTTCAGAGCACAAATTTCTTTTTCAATTTAGGTGAAATTCAAAAACATATAATTAACCATGTTTAAAGTAAACAATTAAGTGGTAGTTAGTAGATTCATAATGTTGTGCGATTATCACCTTTATTGAGTCCCCAAACATTTTCACCATCCCCAAAGGAGACCCTGTATCCAGTAAGCAGCCATCCTCCAATTCTTCGTATCCCCCTGTACCTGTTTACTCCTGAACTCTGGCTCACCTGTTCTCAGGTTTAGATTTGACTTTTCAATGTGATAATAAAGTAGTGTCTTCCTTTTGGACTCTTACTGCTTTTTCCTGAACAATTTTTATTCAGAGCCTGTGGCTCTAGTTGCTCTGGGATGCTCTTACAAACCACCATTCCACCCAGAAGGATACCAGCCACCAAGATTCTATCTCTGAATTATCTAGTATAGGTTACCCCTGGGAACCATTAATTTGATTTCTGTCTATGGATTAACCTATTCTGGATATTTCATATAAGTGGAATAATACAAAGTGTGAACTTTTGTGCCTGGCTTCTCTCATTAAGCATAATGTTTTCCACCTTCATCTACATTGTAGCATGGGTCAATGCTTCATTTCTTTTTATGGTTGAATAATATTCCATTTTATGGATATACAACATTTTGCTTATCCATTCATTCAATGATGGACATAGGTTGTTTCTACCTTTTGGCTAGATGCTATGAATATTTGTGTATAAGTACTTCTTTGAACACCTGTTTTCAATTCTTTTGGGTATGTTCCTAGGGGTGGAATTGCTGGGTCATATAATTCTATGTTAAATTTTTTGAGGAATCCCCAAACTATTTTTCATAGCAGATATACCACTTTACATTTTCATTAGCAAAGTATAAGGGTTCTAATTTCTCCACATCCTGGCCAACACTTGTTTCTTTAAAAAAATTATTACAGCCATATCATAATTGTGAGAGTTTTAAAAAAATACTCTGGATACTAGACCCTTATAAATTTTTCCACCATTTTGTGGGTTGTTTTTTCACTTTCTTGATGGTATCCTTTGATTCACAAAAGTTTTTTAATTTTGATGAGGTCAAATTTATCTATTTTTCATTCTTGTTGCTTGTGTTTTTGGTCATATCTAAGAATCCACTGTCAAATTCAAGGCCATGAATATTTACTCGCATGTTTTCTTTTAAGAGTTTTTATAGTTTTAGGTTTTATATTTAAGTCTTTGATCCATTTTGAGTTGATTTTTGCAGATGGTATGAGATAAGGGTCCAACTTCATTCTTTTGCATATGGATATCCAGTTGGCCTAGCATCATTTGTTGAAGAGACTATTCTTTGAGAATCACTGATTTTGATAAGAAATTCTCACAGTTGTCACTCAGGGAGACTCGAGTGTAAGGCTTTGAGTGTAAGACTCTTTGTACTGAGTCCTTCATTGGAAGGAGGAGAGGTTCTGTTACAAAAAGAGAGAGCAAAAACAGGGACAAGTGGGGAGAATGGAAGTAAAATTGACACGGAAGTTGGCCTCTTAGAGGGATGATAGCAGTCTAGGAACATTGCCAAAGGAATGTGATAATTTCTAACTTCTAGATTTTTTGTTATCAATGAATTCATAGGCATGTATAGATCCATTAGGAATCCAGATGGCTGATGAAAACTTGGCAAACAGTTAGCTATTATCCAGTTAATCAGATAGCTACCATATGCAGCAGAATCATACTTATTTGACTAAGGGTTTGAAAATAGGGATCAGACTTGGGGAAGAGGCCTACCCAGAGTGAGGCTGGGCAAGGCAAGGTATGGTAGATTGATGATTAAAATGGCTACACTTCTTCACCCCTTCATGTATGAAGGCCTTTTGCAATGTGACTTCTGCAATGTGAACTCCTTCCATCAAGAGGTAAAGCTAATTTCTCATACTTTGAATCTGGGCTGACCTCATGATTCTCTTTGGCCAATAGAATGCAGCAGAAATGACTCTGTGCTATCTCCAAGCCTAGGCATCAAGATGCTTTGTTCACTTCTGCTTTGTCTTACAGCCTTGACTACCTTCCATGAGAACAAGCCCTTGTTGGAGGCTAGGAGACTTTGTGGAGGTGATCTGAGGCACCCCAGTCAACAACCAATCAACCTCCACAAGTAGAGCCAACTAGCCCACCCACAGCTAACCAAGATTCCATGAGACAGCCCAGCTGAGACCAGAATAACTGTCCATCTGAGCCCAGCCCAACTTGCCAGTCCTCAGAATTATGATATAGTTGTTATTTTAAGCCACTAGTTTTGGAGGTGATTTGTTAAACAGCAACAACAATACACAGGGTATCAATGTCCTGCTAAATGGGCTGTGGATAAGGATGGAATTCCTCAGCTCTAAGGCTAGGGTAAGGTAAGGGAGGTGCCCAGGGAACATTTAAGGCAGCACTCACTCTCAGGGTCATGAAAGAGCAGGTTGGCACTTTTGTTCTCCTGAGAGTGAGTGCCTCTTTAAGAGTGAGGTGCTCAGGCACAAAAGTTAAAGAATCACCACTTTCAAGTGCTGATGCTATACTTTGTCCTGCCTTTTTCTTCTGTTCTAGATGGGCGGTGTTGATAGTGAGAGCTAAGGAACGCAAGTAAGGCAGATTGGACCACAGAGAATAAGAGTGATGGCAAGGAAGCTATGGATCAGGCTACAGGTATTCTAAGTTATTGTCTTGGGTTGGGGTTGTTGGGGAAGACACAAGATTTCAGACACAAGGCTGCTGGTAAAGGAAATCCCAGTTGCAACACAGGAACCCAGCTACTGTGTTTGGAACAATATATTCCAAACTTGTGCATATGTCAGGAACTAAAAGAGGCCTCAACTTGGGCTGCTAGTTGACTCAGTTGAGCTATGGAGAGCAAGTAAGGACATGGGAAGGGAGCCAGGCTGTCATCAGCTCTGTGCACACCTACTCCTTGGCCTATTGCTCCTTTGACTTGTTAGTCAGAGGATTTGTTTGACTCATTAGAACAAAATGGTTAGAATACAAGAAATAATGGGCCACTTTTAGAAAAGAGCTGCCTTGCAGAAGATGCTTCAGAACAAACAATTTTTCATGATCAGCAGCAATAGATTCTTTGCTCCAATTACAGCTGCCACAGTTTACACATTGCATTGAGTAGTGACAAGCAATTTCAGAAGTGACAAGGACAGACCATAGCCATGCTTGCAAAACGTGGGTCAGACTTAACAATGATAATTTCTAGACTCTCACATCATCACCATGTTTATTGTAATAAATAACAACGACGATGGCTTTTTAGAGTTGGGGATGGGAGTTGCCCAAACAGTGAAGTGGAAAAATAATAGGGGTATGTATTCCTTGGGCTAAGATGTGAACAGTTTTGAAAATACAATTTACATTGTAAACACTGAAGCTTCTTGGATAATAAAGGCTTATTTGAGACAAGCTTTCAATTCTTAGCTTGTCAGTCTTTCTGGAATATCCTCACCTCTCTATAAATTGGAAAACACAAGACTTTCCAGACCTGGGTAGTTAATGAGACCAGAGGAAAGACCATTTAGTAGCCTCATGGTTCCATCTCCAGAAACCCTGCGTCTCACTAAGCAAAGGTGAACTCCCTACTCCTCCATCCTCTTTGGTATTATCTTTATCCAGTTTGAGACTGTCCTGGCCCTCAGTTACCATTCCCCTGCTAGTTTTACCTTTTAACGTTTCCCAGTCTTCCTCCTTGGACACAGTTTCATTGTAAATGAATGCTTTTAATCTAGTTATACAATTGTCCCCTCTCCTCCCCTCCTTGAAACTACAACCACGTGGATGCTGTTCATTACAACCACTCCTCAGAGACCTGGGACCTAAGGATGACTTGGCATTCTCCCACAGTAGCCAGGCCATTGCTATTTTGCTCTTATTAGGAAACCACTCTTTCTACAGGGCTCACACAAACCAGTCATTCCTGAGACCTCTTTCTTTGCACTGTCATCTACAGTTGGAGAGTCATTGAGGACCTTGCCCTTGGCTCTTTCTCACCTTTTTCCATTCTATCCAAATGTGATTATTATACCAGATAATTTGAATGATAGGTGGGATGGCAGAGCCTATTTCAAAGTCATGTCTCTTAGCTTCTGTGTCATTGCTGAAGTTTGGTATTTTTGGTCTAATATTTCAAATCTACACAAATTTTAACTGGATATGATTTGACTCATAGAACTTAAGGAAGCTTGGGTGGCCATCTTCTTTATAACTAAGTCCCTATCTACAAAAATGCTTTCAGAACTCTGGAGAGAGGAATTTCACGCTTCCCCTCAATGTGTTGCTACTGTATTAAGTTAGTTGCTTTGATGGTAGTCTTCTGAAGTTAGAGACCATTATCACTCTCTATCCTCCATTGTGCCTCACCTTCTGCCTGGTACAGAGTAAATTCCTGTTGGTGTGCTGGTGCAATTTTTAAACTTTGATGCAATGGGAGATGGACAGGTAGTTAAACTATCTTTTTTTTAAAAAAAAATAAAAATAAAAATTCTGAATGCCCAGGCTACTGTCATTGGCTTGGCCTACATTCTCCATATAGGAGTATACAGAATATGGAAAGTAGATTTGATTTTTTCCGTAGCCAATTTTGAGCTCAAAAGAATCTGATGACTGCTAAGAAAGAAAAACCAATGGGAAACTGATGTATAATTTATTTGCTACCCGGTACCCACAGGAAACATCTGTTGTGACTTTATAAGTCTGTACAAATTCAAAACAAGATAAGTAAAGAAAATGTGTCTATTTAAGACAGCATAGCAGTCTTCTCTAAGCACATTAAGGAGAGAGATGTCTGCAGCTTTATTTGGCAATTGTATGTAATCTCACAGGCAACACAGCTATTTTATTCATTTAATTAAAAATGGAAACTGTATTATAATGAAAAAAGGAAGCTGTGGAAACTGATGAACCACACTCCCTGAGTTCCCAATCTATTTCTTTCATTTTGTGTGCTTAAGTTTTCCTGGCAATTAAGATGTTTAAAACAATGGAACCAAAGTACAGAGTTATGGGACGGCTGGTTAACTTCCTCATAAAGTTATTTCTTTTAAATCCCTTGCCTGTTACTCGGTAAGCAAAAAAACTTAAACATCAATGTTAATTACCTTTATTAGTGCTGACAACTGTAGTTTCCTGTAATGATCAGCTTTGCTCTCTGAATCATTTGCTGAGCTAAGTTGTAAATTATTATTGGGTACGAGTGCTACTTTACCACAGATGGAAATACTTTTTTCTTTTTTCTTTTTTTTTTTTTTTGAGATGGAGTCTCGCTATGTCTCCCAGGCTGGAGTGCAGTGGCGCGATCTTGGCTCACTGCAACCTCTGCCCCCTGGGTTCAAGTGATTCTCCTGCCTCAGCCTTCTGAGTAGCTGGGATTACAGGCATGCACTACCATGCCTGGCTAATTTTTGTATTTTTAGTAGAGACAGTGGTTTGTCATGTTGGTCAGGCTGGTCTTGAACTCCTAACCTCAGGTGATCCATCCATCTCTGCCTCCTAAAGTGCTGGGATTACAGGCATGAGTCACTGCACCCAGCCAGATGGAAATACTTTGCAAATTCTGTTTTTCACAAGATTTGTCAACAAAATCCTCAATGTTCAGACCAGCTTGTTATACCCATCTGTAAATACTGTGTAAGAAATCCATCTGTCTGTTTACCTATTTACTAATCATTGTGTCCATCATCAGTGTGTTTCAGCTAAAGACAGTATGATTCTGAATACGATGCTGCCTCAGGACTGTGAGTACCTGCTTGACTCTGAGTCATTGTGAAACACTGGGCAAGCCACTTTATGTCTTTGGATTATATTTGGCCCATGTGTCAAATAAGAGAGTTGAATTAGATGCCTCTTACCTTGAAATCTGGGTATAATACAAGGCCAGCTAGGTCCAGCCCTTAAATAAAAATCTCCCCTGGTCTAGTCAGGTGGGTATCAGGCCGACATAGTAAGAGCCACCTCTGGTTTGATACTGTAAAGATCATAAAACAGTAATTAGTTTTATGTCTCCATCCAACCCCCCAACTCCAAGCAGTACCAGAGTGAGGGTCAGATAAATTACTAATTACTACTCTTGGATCGGTTGTAAGAAGACTTAGCCCTTGGATCATTGTGGAAGAGAATCACATGTCTGAACAGCAGCCTGTGTCTGGATATAATAATAACCAACCGTTATATTTGTATAGTGCTTTAAGCTTTTCTAAGTATTTCACATATGTTTTCTCGTTTTACCCAGAATAGAATGAGAGTGATGATGAAGATGGGCTGGAAGCACATTTTCAAGGAACACGAGTTGAGGTTTTCAATCTTAGGCAAAATGAAGGGCTGCATTTTTCCTCAGGGATGAGATTGCACTTATGTTGTTCTTCCTGAATTTCATTAGCTTCTCACTCCCAACTTGAGAGAAGACTGTTCAAGTTGAAAGGCAATGAAGACATTGAGAATGTGGCAGCAAATGCTGAACGTAAAGTTGAAAAAAAATGGAAGGCTTCCCTTGGAGTTAAAAAAAAAAATAATGGTCTTGGCACTCTAATCATTGGGTTTGGGTACTGAAACAGCCTACAGATTGTCAAAACCAGGGAAATTGCATGAATCTGAAACTTAAGGCCAGAACTGCTTGAAAAAAATAGATTCAAGGATGTGGCCAGGTTGCTGAGATGAATTGTACAAATTTAGCAGTGGTAACTTAATTCTTTTTTTTCCCACTGTTCTTCAATAACGAAACCTCCAAAACACTAAAACACTGTCAGGGCTCAAAACAGATGGGAAAAGCAGATGCACCTTGAGTCTTCCTTCAGGCAGAGTTCCTGAACACCCTGGGAGACGGGTGAAGAGGGATGTATTTTGGGGATCACTGTGGATTTGTCCATCTCAAAAACAGGAATCTGGCTTGCCTAACCAATGGCAAGATTAATGATTGCACTTAAAAAAACCTGGTTACATGATCTCTGTTATAATCATTACAAACAAAGTGTATATGTACATACTTATGAATGTGTATATATACACATATATATGTATATGCATATATTTTTATCCCCCTTAAAGTGGTGGTGATTTAGGTTTTGGATTTGCTTTGTCATATTTTAATCTGCTTCTGTCAGGGTTGTTGGAACTTTGAAAAGCCTTATGGATTTCCTTTGGCTACAATAATATTTTAAAGGTCTTGCAAGTGAGCTCGGGCTCAGACTGCCTGGGGGGTGGATCTTAAAAAGCACTGACCCTATTTAAAAGTAGGCTAAAAATGAAGTAGAAGGAAGGAACCATATCTTAACTGATTTGGTGTGTGTGTGCAGGGGGGTGTGGGGGGGCACCTAAGAATGGAAACATCATCAAGCTGCTTGGTTTTTGTTTTTGTGTGTTTTAAATCCTAAAGCCTCCCTCTTTGAGAACCAAATGGGGAAGCATACACACATTTGTGTATTTGGTTTTCAGTTTGTTCAGGGGCAAGGGGCAGGGTGAGGGCAGGGTCATTACTATCACTTGGGAATTTTTGTTAAAAACGCAAATTCTCAATCATATCACAGACCTACTGAATCAGAAACTCTGAGAGTAGAGCCCAGCAAGCTGTTTTATCAAGCACTCCAGGTAATTCTGATGCATGGTCCAGTTTAGGCACTGTGGATGTTTGCTAATAGTTGTCTGAACAGGATAATCATCTGGAGATGTTAACAAAAAACACTCATGTCTGATTCCCACCCTCGTGGATTCTAATTTGATTGGCTTGAGGTAGGAGCTGATGATTGAGAGTTTCACAGCCTCTCTATGTGATTCTAATATTCAGACAAGTTTAGGACTCACTAACTTCAACCTACTCTCTTATTAAGTGGCAATTTTCAAAAAGAAGAAAAACAGCAGACAGCATTGTCAGAAAATAGGAGTTTGGAGGAAAGAGAGAAAGTGAGTTATACATATAGAATGTTTTCTGCTCTATCTGGAGGAATCTGAATCAGTCTCCAGAACCTTTTCAAATGATGATTAATTTGCCAGGTAAGAATATTCTTCTCTGTGTGAGGAATAGTCTTGCTTTTGTGGTTGCCACACTTCAAAGTTTATGTCAGAAAGAGTTTCCCATGGGATTTTGAAGGCAAATAATATAAAAAATGGCATAAAAATTTTGAAAAACGTTACTTTGGAACACAAGAATATTGGTCAAAAACCATTTGTATTGCCCTTATCTTTGAGGCCTTAAAATGGCAAAGTTACATTTTAAGTTTGCATCTATTTTATTTCATCGAATCTTATAGTTAGAGGGGACATTGGAGGCCACAGATACCACAGGAATACCCTCTTCTGTTTCTGTGGGTTGGCAGCCTCTACTGGAAATTTGCTGGGAAACTTACTGCATTACACTTGCACCAACCAATTGTTAGAAAGTTCTTAGATATTAAAAAGTTCAAAGTGAAATATTTCTGCTTATAAGTTCCACCCATTCATCTCAGTTCTGCCTTGGAGAAGCATTCCTAAGAAGCAGTTTGTTTAACCTGCACATCCTGCCCATGTATCCTGGAACTTAAAATAAAATAAAATACAAATGAAAAAAAAAGAAGCAGGTTCTTTAAAATCCTTTTCAGACCGAAGAAAGATGTATAACTCAAAAGTCTGATGTAGGTTTTGAGGATTGTAATCATGTGGATAATTATTCATTCCATTTTCCCCTTTGGTTTTGAACCAACTGGAAATACCCATAGAGCTTAGATATCATGGCAAGATCAATGTTACTGTGGATAAAGTTGGGTCTTCCACCTGAAACCATCATCTGACTTCAACCACTTCCTTCTGAACTGGACTCTGTTACAGGGCAGAGCCATCATCCCTATGAGAATGTATCTATTATGTCCTATCATGGCAGACAGAACTCCTCACCAGCTCTAAAAGAAAGACCCAGCAAAGTCAGGTCTACACAGCCCATGTCTCCTCATCCTCATCTCTTCTATTGCAGGGGGTGGGGCGTTGGAGAAAGGCAGTGGGTATGGATGTTGAAGAGAGAAACCCAAAGAGTTCCTTCCATACTGGAAGAAGAGAGGAAACTGGAAGTGTGTGGTTATAAATTCTCATTCCCCCAAACACTTTAAACCTTCTGAACTTTTTTATATTTCAAATATTTGAAGGCAATTATCATGTGCCCTGTAAATTATCTTTTTCATCTCTTAAAAAATTTAAAATCCCAGCCGGGCGCAGTGGCTCACGCCTGTAATCCCAGCACTTTGGGAGGCCAAGGCAGGTGGATCACGAGGTCAGGAGTTCAAGACCACTCTGGCCAAGATGGTAAAATCCCGTCTCTACTAAAAAAATACAAAAAATTAGCCGGGCGTGGCGGCAGGCGCCTGTAATCCCAGCCACTCGGGAGGCTGAGGCAGGAGAATCGCTTGAACTTGGAGGGCAGAGGTTGCAGTGAGCCGAGATCGCGCCACTACAATCCAGCCCAGGCGACAGAGTGAGACTCCATCTGAAAAAAAACCCAAAAACCAAAACCAAAACCAAAACCAAAAAAAAAAAAAAAAAATCCAAAAAACAAAAACAAAACAAAAACAAAACACATAAAATCCCAAGATATCCAGACCCTTCACTGTGCTGGTTATCCTTATCTGGTCATGAATCACTTTATTATTCCTCTTAAGGTGTGATGTTCAGAAGGGGTGTGGGGAGAGGCATTTACTTTGTTTTCTTTATATTTTTATTTTCAGACAACTTTGAGTGGTAACTTTTGATCTTGTTTAATGAGATTTTTCTTACCCAAATGACCTAAAGATAATCTCTCATATTTAAAAAAATATTTTAAGGTATTACCTTTCATATCTAAATCCTACGTTATGTCGAGTTGATTTTTATATCAAGGAAGGAATCCAATTTTATTTTCTTCTGTATGGATAACTAGTTGTTTCAGCATATTTGCTGAAAGCCTCCAACCTTTCTAATTTCTAGTGATCCTTTGGTCATGTTCCAAGTTTCCATTTAGTTTTGAGTCTGTTTTTAGGCTCTCTGTTCTGTTACTAGGGTCAATTGGCCTTTCCCTAGGCCAAAACAATAATATTTTGGTTGCTAACATTTGTGAAGAGTTTTGATATCTCATATAAGTTCCTGTATCTTGTTTTTCTTCAGAAGTGTCTTGACTATTCTTGGTCTGTTATTCTTTGATATAAATGTTAGAATCAGCTTGTTAAATATCTTAAAAACTTGTTAGATTTTTTTTACTAAAATTGCATTGAACCTACAGATGAATTTGGTGAGGAAAGACAGCCTCATGAAGTCATATTTTTCTTATCCATGAATATATTTCTCCATTTATTTAGCTCTTTGCTAATGTCTTCAAATAGTTTTATTTTATAATTTTCTCTATTAGAATCTAATGCAACTTGATATGGTTTGGCTGTGTCCCCACCCAAATCTCATCTTGAATTGTAACTCCCACAATTACCATGTGTTGTGGGAGGAACCTGGTGGGAGGTAATTGAATTATGGGGGTGGGCCTTTCTCATACTGTTCTCATGATAGTGAATGAGTCTCATGAGATCTAATGATTTTAAAAATGGGAGTTTCCCTGCACACGCTCTTTTATCTTGTCTGCTGCCTTGTGAGACGTGCCTTTCACCTTCTGCCATGATCATGAGGCCTCCCCAGCCATGTGGAACTGTAAGTTCATTAAACCTCTTTAGTAAGTTGCACAGTCTCGGGTATGTCTTTATCAACAGCGTGAAAACAGACTAATACACAACTTTTGTTTGATTTATTCCTATGTTCCTCATATTCTTTTGTTGCTATTTTAAATGGTGTCTTGAAAATCTACACGTGTTGTTCATTACTAGTATACTGTAGTGTGGTTATAATCTTGCCAAAGTCTCTTATTAAGGCAAATTATTTGCTTGTAGATGATTTTAGTTTTTCTATACAGAAAAAATATCTATCAGGTTTATTTCTTCCTTTTGAGTTATTATATCTTTTATTTATTTTTCTCATTTAATTGTCTGACTAGGACATCCAGGACAATATTAAATTGATACGGTTGTTCCCACTCTCAAAGGGTATTCTTTTAACTTTCACAGTGTGGTGTTTGCTGTCAGGTTTCTTTGTCTTTCACGCCACTTAGGAGCCAGGTACTTTCTGCCAGCTTCTTGTAGCTGGAATCTCTAGGTGGCCATTTCCATGACTGGTTGCTTTAAATTTTTCAGGCATGAGAAATTCACAAATCTTCTGTGTCTTCCAGTTACAGGAAGTATATTTAAGTGCTTTGGGTGAAACCATGGAGTTCGTCTGATTACACTTAAAGTAGGAAGGTAGCACGACCTCATCATCCAACAGCTTTTTCAGATGAAATATCTAAATTGAATCTGGTCACATTTCTCCATTTTGACTTCTCTTTATATCCTTGATCTGGCTGGGGCTAGATGAGTCATGGGAATGGTTCTTAAATATTCAGAGACTCAATCTTATACTCACTTTGATATCTGATATCCCTTTATTTGTATCTCAAAAGTAAGATGAGAAGAGTCCAACTGTACATTGGTTACAGGTCTGTATTTAGCTTAATGCAGCCTGAAGTTCAGCAACAGTGACCTTGTTCCTGAAGAATATGAGTGCTTTATTTTATTTTATTTTTTTGAGATAGTCTTTCTCTGTTGCCCAGGCTGGAGTGCAGTGGCATGATCTCCTTGGCTCACTGCAACCTCCACCTCCTGGGTTCAAGCAATTCTTGTGCCTCAGCCTCCCAAGAAGCTGGATAGGTGTGCACCACCATGCCCAGCTAATTTTTGTATTTTTGGTAGAGAAGGAGTTTCACCACGTTGGCCAGGCTTGTCTCGAACTCCTGACCTCAAGTGATCCACTCACCTCCGCCTCCCAAAGGGCTGAGATTACAGGCATGAGCCACTGCGCCCAGCCAATATGAGTACTTTAGAAAGCTTTAACTTTCCTTACCCAAACTTTCCTGACTATCCTATTATGACCCACTATTTTAACGACATGCTGTTCTCTAATGTCACAAATTAGAAACCAGCTTGGGTTTACATAGTTGTTTGTCTACATTTATCTATAGTTTACCTAGTCTTGACTCTCCATTCTTTCTTGCATCTCAGACATGCCTTCTGTAATCATCTTCCTTCTTCATGAAGTGTGTCCCTTAGAATTTCTTTACTGAAGGTCCATTGCTTGTATACTCTCAGTGTTTGTCCTGAGGGATGGTTTCCCATGAACCAAATTGTCAGACCTCTGAGCCCAAGCTAAGCCATCATATCCCCTGTGACCTGCAGTATACATCCAGATGGCCTGAAGCAACTGGAGATCCATAAAAGAAGGGAAAATAGCCTTAACTGATGACACTCCACCATTGTGATTTGTTTCTGCCCCACCCTAACTGATCAATGTACTTTGTAATCTCTCCCACCCTTAAGAAGGTTCCTTGTAATTCTCCCCACCCTTGAGAATGTACTTTGTGAGATCCACCCCCTGCCCACAAAACATTGCTCCTAACTCCACGCCTATCCCAAAACCTATAAGAACTAATAATAATCCACCACCCTTTGCAGACTCTCTTTTCGGACTCAGCCCACCTGTACCCAGGTGAAATAAACAGCCTTGTCACTCACACAAAGCCTGTTTGGTGGTCTCTTCACACGGACGTGCGTGACACAAATTAACTGCCTCTCAAGAATGCCATTGGTGGGAATAAAGGAGACCGATTCATCACCTGGTTTCCACTCCCCATTGGTCTCAGTTTAACCCACAAGGTGTTCTCTCTCTCACACGACTAGGTTGTGTCCATTGGGGTCATTGAGTGATGTTAGCAGGGAAGCTCAGGAGGGAGACAAGAGGTGTAATGTTCGGGTATGAAGTAAGGTGCTATCAAGTTGCTCCTACTATCAGGAGCATAGACTTCAAATTTCTTGAAATCTTTGCAGAGCTGGTCACCATAATAGTAGCTTGTACAAGAATCAGGTAAAGCTGAGAAGATATGAAGTGGTGCAAATTAAGTGGCCTATTCCTTGTGTGTTTTGTGATTTTCTCCCTTCTCTTTCTTTTTTGGTGAGTAATCTTTGCAGAAAACGTGTCTGTGAGAATCCTTTGAAACCTGAATTTAATGTGCTTTCCTCCAGAAAGCAATTGTGTTTACTTCTGTGAGATTTCTAGACCTCTTAATCTCTCTGATTTTTTTTCAGTTCTCAGAAGTTTTGTGATTTCTAGATCTAATTTTGCATGACTGCAAGCTTGCAGCTAGACATTCTCAGGAGAGACCCCGCCACTCCTACGAACAAAGACAAAAGGCTAAGAAAGCCAAATGTCCTCATCATAGCTCTCTGTGAGTTGAGGTTTTCCCCTCTTTTTACAGTGAGTGAGTATAGCTTCTAAAAGACTAGGCACTATAAAGAAATCTGTCCACCTTTTCTCTGTGCTTAGGCCCAATCATTGTCCCTTTAAAACCCAGAACAAAACTCTAGGTCAGCCAAGGATCTGCAGATAACCTCAGGGCAGCTGCTGGCAGTAGCATTTTGTTATCTCCCTGGACTTAGGCTTTTGTTTCTTTTTGGCCACCAAGGACTTCTTCCGTTTTCTTGCTAACTCATCTATCTGTCCGTCTTTCTGTCTATTGCATTTTTATGTACATTTCAACCTTTTTAGATGTTCTGTACTGGGAGTATTTTTCCACAATATTATCTGTTCTGTTAAATCAATATCATAGTGCTACCGAATTCTAAGTTAACCATTAAAGAGTTAGTTATTTCTAGTTTACATTATCTGAAAATTGATAAGGATGTTATTTGCATCTATCGCTAAGTTCTTAGCATTTCTAGTGTTAAGCTTTCTTGGAAGCCTCCACCGCAATTCTACTTCTTAGAGTTATTTTTTCCTTAAAGGTGAGGTTTGTACTGCCTCATTCCCCACATTCTGTCCTGTTTCTAAAAACAAGTAGATAGGCCTTTGTTATTTTAAAAGGAAACAGATAGGGGATATATCTTGGTTATCTTTGCTATATAAAAAATCAACCCAAAACTTTATGGCTTCAAACAACAACAAGCATTTTATGATTACATTTTATTTTATATTACTTATTGCTGTTTTTTGTGGTTCTAAGGGGTTGGCTGAGTTGAGCTGAGCAGTTCTCATTTGGGGTTTCTCACACAGTTGTAGTGACTGGGGTTGGAGTCACCTCAAAGGTTTCTTCACTCACATGCTTAAGGTTGACGCTGGATGTCTGTTGGAACCTCAGCTGGGCTATGGTTAGAACACATGCCTGGAACAAGTGGTCTCTCTATTTAGCCTGCCTGGGCTTCCTCTCAGCGTTGTGGCTGGGTTCCAAGAGACAGCATATCAAGGAAGAGAGTGAGTTAGAAGCTGTATTGCCTTTTATGTTCTAGCCTTGGAAATTGTCACTTCTGCTGCATTTTATTTGTTAGAAGAGAATTACCAAGACTGGTAAAATTTGTTGGGAGGGGAATTAGGCTCCATCTTTTTAAAGGTGGATCAAAGAACTCAGGGACAATCACCATAGATTTAAATGGCCGAACACAGGAAAGTATCACATGTTTACAAATTTCAACAAAAATTTTTATTTCTGTGGTCACTGCTCTTCAATTCCTGATCCCTGTTGGTGGAAATATAAATATGTATTTGCCTTTGCTTTTATTACTCATGAGGCTTTGCTCCCTACATTTTTTTTTTTTTTCCGGAATCTTTATGTACATTCAAAATGTGAAGAAACAGTCAACCTACAATAATCTTTAACAGGTCTTTAAAGGACTGTTTGAATAATCTTTACCTGGTCTCTTGGCCTCTGGTTTTATCCTCCTCCTCTACACTGACATACTTCCAAGCAGTACATCTGATCATGTCGCTCCCATGACTAAAAATCATGGGTGGCACTTCACTTCCAGCTCCTCAACATGGACAAAAGGTCTTCCATGATTGGCCCCTTCCCCTCTTTTATGCCTCATCTCTTATGTTTCATTTGCCCTTTACACTCTAGCAGGGCTTCATACCATGCCTTTTCACATCTCCGAGACTTTAAATATGTTGATCCCCTCCCTAGAATACCTGTCCCTAACTTATCTTGCCTGGAAATTGCATGCATTCTTAAGGTGCATCCATAGAGATACAGGTGTTCATGTATCAGTAGCACCCATTTTTCGGTGTACTTGATAGAACTAACAATCTTTTTTTTGGAAACCTCTGAGTTGAAATCTACTCGTATTCTCTATTACTTCCTCTGCTTGGCAGGAGGCAATAAATATTTAAACCTTTTCCTTCTGACATTAGAAGCAGCACTTATCAAAGTCCTGGGTAAGAGCTCAGCAATTTTTGAGACCCACCAAATCTTCAAAGGATACTGGTCAATTTCCTTCAAGAGTGGTCTCACATCATTTTCACTTGGTGACAATACCCACAGTCAACATCCATGTGGTCTCCAATTGTGAGACTATAGCTTTACAGATTTATCTAAAATATCAACCAGAACCAAAACTTCCCGATAAAGACACGACTTAAACGTAACAAGTAACTCAGCAATATAAAAGAAATGCAGCATTGTAAAAAAGTAAATAGCATATAAGTAATATAGCATATAAAATTTTTAAAGCATATAAACTAGAGAGAAGAAAATTATTAAAATGGCAATTGATATACCATGATTTCAACTTTCCTACTGTTGGACATATAAATATTTCCTATTTTCCTTTATAAACAACATAGAAGAAAACCTTCATGACTTTTAATTATTTTCACTGAACTAGCTCTAGATCTACTTATGGGGAAGGTACCACACAGGGTGTGTTAATAAAATAAATATCTGGCTTTCTTTGTTACCACTTCTTTTGAGACTTTTGGGAAATACTCAGACTCTGGTCCCATAAATTAAGTGAACATGTTCACTGAGGCACTTTTCATATTATCCCAGACTTGCAAACTTTAAATTTTTTAGGTTTCTTGGGAAGTGGTTCATTTAGAAGAAATCTTAGCCACCAATCTCAGGTAGCTGTTTCTTTTCCTAAGGTGCTTTCTTTCTTAATTCAGTCTAATAGCTTGCTTTGAATTAGACAAATTCCTTGGTTTGAGGTATTCATGTCATGTCATCCGCTTTACTGTCTCCTAGGGAGATGGCAGTTTTGTTTCTTCTATTGGTCATTAAACCACTTTACTAAAGAAGATGCTATGACATTAGAAGGGTCAGGATTTATAGACCAGGGGAGTGATTTTATAAATGGTATCTGTCCATCTGCTATACAGAATGTTCATATCCTTACAAAACATGTTTTCCTGTACCCAGGTCTTCATTTACTGTCATTTTCTGCCCACCTACTAATGTACGCATTTTGAATTTCTGTCGTAGCTAAATATACCTGCCTTTTTCTCTTCAGTACAAAACAACTTGTTCAAATCAAGAGGCCAACAGCTTCCACATAGTGTTAGAAAAAGAGTTAGACGAGGAGTTCAGAATCCTGGCATCTGTTTGCTGCATCATGAGCAAGTTCACATTACCTCTGAAAGCTTCAATTTTTTTACTTTTTTGGTTTTCATTCTTTTAAAAATAACTAGATTGAACTGAAGGATTGCTTTTGGTTTTCTTTTAGCTCTAACATTTTATGCTTCTATTAATGATTTAACATTCAAATAAAATATTTGTCTTTGTTTTGGAGCATTTTCCTCAGCCCAAAGAAAGCCCAATGGCTAGTCAGTGTTCCTGAGCTGGCTTCATTCTCCCTAGACACCCTCCTAGTGGCTTGGTTTCCCTGAAAGGCTCCTTCGTTGCCTTCTCAGAGTGTCCAGGCAAGATGGAATACGATGCATCCCATTTATGTTTTGTCTTGTAGAAGTTCTAAACTAGCTACCTTCTGACCAGGACCTGAGGCCAATGTCAACATGCTTTATTTATCCCCTCAAGTACTTTTTAATGTGAACCAATGCTATAAAATTGGGAGATTTCACATAAAAATTTAGATTGTTAGTTTCTTTAAAAACTCAAGATCTTTGGCCACATGGGGTTGGCATTCTTTTAGGGCAACAATTGGCTGTGTCTGAGTAGCAGTGGCCCCCTCTTTTGGACTGGAAGTTCACTCTGTGGTTCATGACTCACCATTCTGTGCTGCTTTTTGTGCCCTGCACTTCTCCCACATTTACTCACTTTCCCAGTCATTGTAGATATTTGGATTTGATCCACACAGGATGACCCAAGTTGGAAAGGCACCTCAATGATGAAACTTCAGTGCAGTATGAACCCTGTCCAGGTATGCAGCTCAGTTTCTCATCTCTTTTTGCTGAGACCTCCAAAAGTCATGTACCACTGGTCAAAGTATGATCTAAAAATAGTAAGCAAATTAAGGGAGCAGGACTTTGCTGTGGTTAGTCATGGTTTTCACAAATGCCTCAGATCAGTGTTTCTCAGCCCTGGCTATGTACTGGAGTCATCTGACGAAGTTTTAAAAAAATACCCATGTTTGGCCGGGCACGGTGGCTCATGCCTGTAATCCCAGCACTTTGGGAGGCGGAGGCAGGTGGATCACGAGGTCAAGAGAGCGAGACCATCCTGGCCAACATGGTGAAACCCTGTCTCTACTAAAAATACAAAAAATTACCCGGGTGTGGTGGCAGACGCCTGTAGTCCCAGCTACTCGGGAGGCTGAGGCAGGAGAATGGCATGAACCTGGGAGGCGGAGGCTGCAGTGAGCCGAGATTGCGCCACTGCACTCCAGCCTGGCGACAGAGTGAGACTCCGTTTCAAAAAAAAAAAAAAAACCACCCATGTTTAAGTTTTACTGCAGAGCAACTAGATCAGAATCTCTGGGGGAAAGGCCCAAGCATAAGTATTTTTTTTTTTTAAATCAGATGTTCTACTGTGCAGCCAGGGTTGAGAAACACCACTATAGAAGCTGCAAATCCATGAGTACTGACATCATCAGCCTAGAGAAATCCTCAAAAAGTCTGGGTAGTTATTTGTGGCTGGTTTTGCAGCCTTTATGGTGTCAGTAGAAACTGCACCTAAGAATAGCCTCCTCCTCACAAACTGGAATGCCCATCTGGCTGGGGTTTCCACCACACCTGGCAGTGCTGGAGGGATGCACTTACAGCATGGGCCATTTCACCAGCACTACCTCCTTTCATTTATGTGAAAAAATGTAGGGTGGAGTAGGGGTGGGAAAAAGGCCTAAATCTAGTATTGACAGGTGAAAGAGAGAAGGGGGAGATGGAGGGTTGGTGACTTACAATCCAAATGGCATTTCATCTATTATGATGGTTTCAAGATCTTAGCTTTTAAGATGACTGAGCAAAGAGTGAAAAAGAGACTGGTGGTAAGACAGACAAAAACATAAGTTAAGAAGAAGTTGCTTCTATTTGAAGTGTTTGTTTTCTTTCCAGTGTCCCCATTTGGGTTACTTTGATCTGGAACATCTGAAAAATGATTTCCCTCTTGGAGTGTTGTTAAAAATTTAAAAGACCAGGGAAAAATCCAAAGATCCAAGGTAATGCCAAACTAATCATCGTTTCCAAAGTTTCCATAGATAAATTATTTTTCCAAATGACCCAGACTAATAGGGTGAGAAGAAGTGCTTTAAACAAGAGCGATTCAATGACATTTTCCTTATGTGGCTTCCCTATAACATCGGAACAATAGGCATTGAATCCAAGCCTAATATGGAATTGAAAAATTGCAGACTTAGGGTTTATGATGAACACAACCCAGCTGGAGCACTGAATGAACAATGGCAGGAGGGTTTGGTGAAGCCAATCTGGCCCGCTGTGGTTCTGCCACAGGGAACGATGGGTTTTAAAGGACACAACCTAATTTCTCTCTGCAGCTGGGTGTCATTGACTAATGAAAATATATTGGCGCGCTGCTCATGGGTTATTGTTCCATGTAACTGCACCTCTTAGCTGGGGATTTGTAAGCAGGCCATGATTGAAAGCAATATGACTGCGCCTGGTTATTAAAATATTCCAAATACAGCCTGCCCTATTTATTGGAAACAAAGTTTGACAAGATTATGTTGATAGGAGGAGCAGATAATGAAACATCTCCGTGCATAGGCACTGCCAGTGTCAACTGGGCAGAATTACAGTCCTTAAATATTTATATAGGAAAATGAAATACAACTATTAATACTTCCAGGAAGTGATACAGTGTGAAAGGAGAAATAGACACGAGGAATACGATCCTGGGCTACTTCTAACGGCCAATTTATCATTTTTATAAAATGTCTGCCTGTCTCATTTGTGAAAACTCTTCAAAGGATGAGAAAAAGCATAAACACCTCTAAAACCTCTAAAAATGAGGCACGTTTAAACAAATGTGTTCAAAACCCTGATGACTAAATTAATGTGTTAGAAAGGTTTCATTTTTTAAGGGCAACTTCTTCTAGGCTAATTTAAGCTGTAGCCTATTTATTTAGTAATTTGAAAGCACACTTTATTAACTTGGATAATATAATTTTGTTTTCTTTTGCTTTGTATTGTCTTTGGGAGAAATGTCTAAAAGCAAACAGAGGTAAATGTCCAGACAGGCAATATTCACCTTAAAAAGCACATAAAACAATAGAAAAGGCATTAGTCTAAGAATCAGAGGATCTGAGTTTTAATCCGACGTTTGCCTCTAGCCTGAATTGTAGAAAAGTTGCTTTCATATTTCATGCCGAATTTCCACACTTACTTGTCATATTTACTGTCTGTATTTTGGCATTTGACAATATCTTTATTTTTCTGTAAATATTTTTAGGAATGCATGTCTTATATTCAGCAAATTTATGCATTTTCATTATCTGATTTCTTATGGTTTCCATCCATTTAAACACGGAGGGTTATGAACAGCCAAAACTTTCCTGGTTCTGGGGCCTTTGGGTTCCCTGTCCTTCAGTTTTTCCTCTGTCTGACTTTTGCTCTTCCCTCACTCTGTCACTCATTCTAAAGTGACATGCTTTCCGCCCCTCATCCTTTCTCGATCCCCTTCTTTTGCCCCTTAGTCTCCTCACTCTTTGCCCTTTAGCAGCCCCCTCTCTGAGGTGGGCAGCCCAGGGATGCTTTTTGCAGGCTTGAGGTCTCTCTCCTGCCCTTGATGGAGCAAAGTCAATTATACTTTGCTTAAAATGCTGTTTTAAAGGCAAAATGAAAGCCACTCAACTAAAATTTAAAAGTCTTCAAAAGGCTGTTAAAAGCATCACATTCAATATAAAATGGCCTCAACTATATACAGTCCTCTTAAAAAGACATTCTTAAATAAACCAATAAGTTTGGCTAATTGGCAAATTGCTCATTTGCTCAATTAATTTTAAATGAATTGCACTAGAGCCAAAACTGGTCTCATTTTTGCTCTTTTCTTTCCTTCTTTCCATCCTCCAACCACCTCCTTTTTTATCCTCACAATCTTCAGTCAATGTTTAGTTTGCTGATGATGACTTCGGTATTGAACTGAATAAAGCAGTTGGCAAGAATGTGTAGAAGATAGAAAAAAGGAACAAGGCTTGATTGCAGCAGTTTACAGACTATGTCCCAAGTAGCGGTTTCCAAAGCCTCTTCCAGAGTTTGATTCAAGAGCAAAATTTGATTCAGGAGCATTCTGGGGTTGCAAGGAGAGGTCTTAAAATGTGTTACCACTTGGAATTACTTTTCTGAGTGAATAAGGATTTTCTCAATATTGTGTAATAAAAAATGAAGAAAAATTGGATGTTGAAACTGATGTGTTGACACCCATAGCCACCAATTTCAAAAATTTCCAGAAATAATGCAGCCTTTATTAGTTATATATATTGAGGTTACATAAGATCGGATTCAGGGGAAAATGGTTTCATTGTTAATAAATGCTTAAGAACCACTGAAAATATAAAGAAGAGAACTCTGGACTTGGAAAATGAAGACTGTTTCACATCCATAATCTGCTAGTAACTAGCTAGGTGACCTTGAATAAATCATTTAAAAAATTTGGGTTTCAGTTTAAATTTATGACACAAGAGAGACTTGTATTAGCATCCTTTTTAGCAAACAAATAACAGTAACCTATATGAGTAATATGGTTTGCCCAAATCTCATGTCAAATTGTAATCCCCAGTGTTGGAGGATGGGCCTGGTGAGAGGTGACTGGATCATGGGGATGGATTTCCCCCTTGCTGTTCTGGTGATAGTGAGTTCTCATGAGACCTAGTTGTTTAAGTGTGTAGCACCTCCCATTTCACTCTCTTCCTTCTTCAACCTTATAAAACATGTCTGCTTCTCCTTTGCTTTCCACCATGTTTGTAAGTTGCCTGATGCCTCCTCAGTCATGCTTCCTGTACAGCCTGCAGAACTGTGAGCCAATTAAATCTCTTTTCTTTATAAATTACCCAGACTCAGGTATTTCTTTATAGCCATGTGAGAACGGATTAATACAATGAGGATTAAGAATCCCAGGAGATATATGAATGTTTAAAAAGAAGCTGGTTGGTGCAAAGAAATGTCTAGTAGGTGACAAATGTGGAGGAATGATCTTTGTCTCAGATTAATCTCATCTCATTTGTCTAATCTCATCTCATTTGTCTAATCTCATCTCAGCTATGTAACACTCACTTGCTGTTTCTTTACCTTAGCTAGTGGCCCTACTTACCATGTTGCTCAGAAAAATATAAAGGCCAATATGAGCCAGTATAGATAATTCATGAATACCCAAGGGTACCACTGTTAAGGACTATTCTATTCCTACTTATGAGGACTTGAAGTTGACTTTCACTAGAGGTTGAACATACATGATGAGATTGTCTCATATCCCACATTTGTCAGCACCACTCTTCTACAGCATGTACTTTCCTCAATAAAATTCAGATTCCTCAAAATAATTATTGCCTGAGCAATCCTGAAAAGAAAATAATAGCCTTGTAAGTGTTCAGGTACCTCCTCAACCTGCCTTCCTTGCTCGCTAGGCAGCCTTGATTCAAATTCCTGCCTTATACAAATTACAAGTTACGAAGTATCCTGGATCTTCAGAAGCATTCTAGCAGCGTCAGAACCTTAGATATTAAATCCTAGGTGGCTGAAGGTCTTTTGGGCAGCATTAAAGGGTCAGACTCTAAATACCTGAATCAAAGGTGGCTCTGCACTTACTACCTAGGTATCCTTGGGCAAGCTAGTCAACTTCAGGTTCATCCACTATAAAGTAGGAATAAGAAAAAAACTTCTAGGTTCAATATCACATTCTAGTTAAATCACTAATATCAATTGGCTGAACAGCTGATCTGTTGAATAACAGTATTTTCAAGTGACCTATTAGCCTCATTTATGAAATTCATCAATTCGTCGAAAACTTGCTTCCTCATTATTCAATCTAAAACACACTGCATTTAATACTGAATGGGATGGTTCTAACAGCTTTAGAAGATTTCTGTGAAGTTTTACGTGACTAGTTTTCATTCTGTCTTTATAGCAGCATTTTTAAGGAATATTCAATTTGTCACTACTAAGATTGGTAGGGTGGTTTAATATTTGTACAAATACATTTAGTAATCAGAAAATGTATTTTTCTATTCTACAGTATTTTAGAAGTTCATGTGGGATTTTTTTTTTTTAGTTTATACTGAATTCCTTTGGATCTTCTGGAGTGTCCTTTTCTGTTTTACTCTGCTTTTACCATTTTTAGGGTTTTTTCATCACAGTTTCAAGTAGGAAATCAACTTCTATTTGGCCATTTGGAGAGCCAGATACTTGGCAAATCTATTTTCAACACATTGTTCTGGTTCTATTAAGTTCAACACATATTTCTTGAGTGCCTGTAATGTGCCATCTTTGGCTCTGATCATACTATGAGGACGAGACAGACAGGGCTCTGTTTGCTTATTTCCCATTCCAGTGGAAGACATCAGCAACAAATAAAAGGTGATAACCACTATGAAGAAAATAGAACCGGGTGTCAGAATAGACAGTGCTATAGTACTGAGGCAGGGGACTGCTCTCTTAGATAAGGCGGTTAGACAAATCTTCTGGAGGTGAAGACACTGAGTTCAGGAGATGGCCCTTGTTGGGATGGGATGGGTAGTTCTGAGCCATGGGGCAGAAAAATATTGGTGGAGTGAGACAAGAACCAAAAGCAGTGGCCAAAGACAATATTCATTAGCTTTGCTATTGTGGTTGAGGGTTGCCCAGCCTAAATGTATTTATTTTCATTGTGGTATGTTTGGTTTACATATGATCATTCATATAAAGACTGGATGTTTGTATGCTATTTTTCCCTCTTCTGATATATAAATATTAAATATTGCCTATATTCAGAAACACAACAGCACCATGGGAACAAAAGATATATGTATATACAAAATAATCAATCAAGTTGGACATTTTTGGCAAAAGGTTTCCAGAGTACGCTTTCATTGATATAGTTTTAAAATGCTGTAGCAGCATTTCAGTGTCTGATTAATGGGTTTATTTACTCCAAAGCCTGCTTGAAACTTCAATTTCTTTGAGAATAAATATTGAAAAGATGCTTCAGAAAAGCTCATCAGCATTGTTTCTTTTACCAAACTTTCTTGTGCTAATCTTCACTCTAACACAAATGCCAATGGATGCTAATTCTATAGTGGTTTATGTAGGTAAAAGCCTTTTATTTCAGTACGAAATATATATGCATTGCCTACAGAGTAAAATGAAAAATAAGATACGAAAAACACATTGCAGAGCCATTTTGAAAATATCGGTGGAGGATAACCGGGAATCATGTCTGCTTCTTACAGAGTGTGTAACTTGGCATCCAAGTAAATCACAACGAGAAGGCTGAAGAGCCACTTGGGAATTTATCAGATAAGGTAATGTATCATACAGAGGGTCAGTGAAGTATTGGTGCTGTTTGAGAGTCTATGAGGGGTTTGAACAGCACCACCCTGTAAGCTTTATTTCAGTGGATTGGAGACCTGCCTGTGCATCTGTGTTACCTGGGAAGCTTACTAAAAACAGAGATTTCTGGGCCTTATCTCAGACCTGTAAGTAACAATCTTGAGAGGAGGGCCAATAAAAAAATAAACAAATACTTTGCAGGTGATTCTGATGCAAGCACAGGGAGCAAGCTTATATTCAGAAACCATCTCTGTATGTTAAGAGACAAAACCAAATCGGTAAAAGAGAATTCTAGAATAGTTTGCAAAGTGTGTTTCCATAGAAGGATGATGGGGTCACCTGAGTTGGCAATGGAGATGGCACTGGTAAGACGGAGGCCAAACAGACAGGGCTTTGAAGCTCTGGCCCTACTTCACAAAGCAAATTCATTTTTATCTGTTTTAATGTTTTTATTTCATGTTGAAATATTCTGGTCTTGTACTTAGTAGCATTAATGTAATATGCACCCAGACATGTTGTGTGGAGGACATATGGTAGCAGAAAAGCTGTAGGATATTATAAAGCAGGGCCTGACATAGGGAGAGATCTCAAGCCAGATTTGTTTTAATTCTGGGCAAACAAAAGGTTTGTGGGCCCTCATTTCCACATCAATATTTTCCTTCTCGTTGTCTAAAGCTCTGATCTCTGCTGGAAGGGCCTGATAATTAAACTAAGCTCTTGACAGGAGAGCTGTCCATGGTTGGGTCCAGAAAAAGTTATTGGGATATAGGCACCATGCCATTCTTACTAGACATCCATGAGTGATGTAGAGGCTGCTGTCAACAGGAGGTCCTTGCTGCTTGGTGACAAGCAGGCTAATTATTATAGCTCCTTGATGCAGGGATGAAGTGTAGGATAGTTTTGGGAAGTGGTTTAGCTTTCTTATGGCTCCCTGGTTCTGGCAATTGCTGGCTCTCACTTGAGCAGAGACCATGTTGTCTCTTGAGCGCTGACTCAGCTCCTCTCTTTGTGGTTACTTCGTTTAGTCCTCTCATCTCTTCTCCCAACAGCCTCTCTTCTGGGTAATGTTTCTCTTTATTTTCCTCTCCTCTGCTTGGGAAGCCCTTGTCTGGACCTGTGATTAATAGTCTGGTCTTTCCTCCATTCTCC
This sequence comes from Macaca nemestrina, assembly GCF_043159975.1. Taxonomy (NCBI): domain Eukaryota; kingdom Metazoa; phylum Chordata; class Mammalia; order Primates; family Cercopithecidae; genus Macaca; species Macaca nemestrina. The sequence goes on along the minus strand of NC_092145.1, from coordinate 138,314,114 downwards.
TTTGATTAAGGCATAAACTTTATGTCTTGTTCCTTCAAGGTTTGGCCTTTTGGATTCCAAAATTCCTAACTCTTGCTTATCAAACATCTTGGACTTCAAGTGGCCATGGTGTATTTTCATTGGGGGTGAGTGAGGAATGGCAATTACTTGAACAAAAAAGGAGTCTCTAAATAACATATTGGTTAATTTCTCAAAATATTACCCTATTGTTGTGATAGGGGCCCAATATTTAGGACAAAAGAAATGTTTTGAAAATGCAGTAAATAATGTTTTTAAAATCCAGTAATAATAACAACGTTAACAGAACTACAGAAACAAAAGAGTGTGCCCTGTTGTGGAGGAATTTGAAATGAAGAGTCATTTCATGAACAAAACCTTGGATGGGTTGAAGGGTAAGGCCAGTGTCATCATGGCAGGTTTGGGTGTCAAACTAATAAGGAAGGCCACACATGAAAAAAACAGTTCCATGTTTTCTCGAGAATTGGAAAGAATGAGTACCAATGTATCAACTATGTGTATGTATACAATTGTATTCATAATATGTATATACAATAGGTAGACAATATAATGGCTTTTCACAGACATTAGCTAGTGGCTACAGTAGGACGAAAGAGAAACAAATCTATTTTACTGTCTTGTCTCTTTGTGGATAAATTTCCTTCCACAGGATATTTGTTATTTAAGTAAAGCCCTGCAATGAACAGAGCTATTAGCCTAAGAAATGTTGTGAGTAATTTGCCGAGGACTAAACTTATGAGTCTATGCCAGGGAATTCTTGTCAATAGCTTGTCTGAGAGAAACAATATCTGCAGAAGCATTATCTAAAGGACATGGAATCCATTCATTTCTCTCAGAAATTCTCAATGAAGCTGTGATGGTCATCTGGGATATTAGAAATCTTTATTGTGTAAGGTATAAGGAAGGAGTCTAGTTTCAGTTTTCTGCATATGGGCACAGGGAAGGGAACATCACACACCAGGGCCTGTCAGGGGGTTGGGGGCAAGGGGAAGGACAATATTAGGAGAAATACCTAATGTAGATGATGGGTTGACGGGTGCAGCAAACCACTATGGCACATGTATACCTATTTAACAAATCTACACGTTCTGCACATGTATCCCAGAACTCAAAGTATTAAAAAAAAAAAATGAAAAAAACAACCCAAAAAGACCAACAAAAAAGGAAATCTTTATTGTGTTGGACTATCCTATGCATTTTAGTATCTTTAAAATTCCCAGAACTTTCCTGCTAAACACCAGCGATGCTCACCTTGCATCACTGTGATGAGTAACAATTTCCCTCTTACAGTTCCAAAGCCAAAGCACTCCTGCTTAGGTACCACCGCTAGACAACATAAAACATATTAATTGATAAACAAGAGAACTGAGTACTTGAATCAATTATATAGGCAACCCAATAGACTCTCAGCTGGTATTAAACTTTCTGAGTTGTGGCCGGGTGTGGTGGCTCATGCCTGTAATCCCAGCACTTTGGGAGGCCGAGATGGTGGATCATGAGGTCAAGAGATCGAGACCATCTTGGCCAACATGGTGAAACCCCAACTCTACTAAAAATACAAAAATTAGTTGGGCTTGGTGGCGCACGCCTGTGGTCCCAGTTACTCTGGAGACTGAGGCAGGAGAATCGCTTGAATTCTGGAGGCAGAGGTTGCAGTGAGCCGAGACTACGCCACTGCACTCCAGGTCGGTGACAGAGCAAGACTACGGAGTAGTCTCAAAATAATAATAATAATAATAATAATAATAATAATAATAATAATAATAAATGTACCAAACTACAGACAGTGATAGGTGGTCCTGGTGGTCTTGCTTGTGCCCTTGCTCTCTTTGATGCCATCACCTTGGCCTTCTTCAGTTCATGAAACTTTCTATGGGCATTTAAATAACTTTAATTACCAATTTTGAATTTTTCTGTAATTGAGGAATGAATGGCTTACCCTCCTTAAGAGAGTTTCCATCCTGAGTAAATAGTGTGAGGATGCGACTGGGGAAGAGAGTTATATTTGAGAGCAGAAGGCCTTTGTGTGTGTGTGTGTGTGTGTGTGAGTGAGAGAGAGAGAACGAAAGAGAGAGAGATGGAGTTTCACTCTTGTTTCCCAGGCTGGAGTGGAATGGCAGGATCTCAGCTCACTGCAACCTCAGCCTCCCGGGTTCAAGCAAAGCGGGTTCTTCTGCTTCAGCCTCCCAGGTAGCTGTGATCACAGACACAGGCCACCATGCCCAGCTATTTTTTTTGTATTTTAAGTAGAGACAGAGTTTCACCATGTTGGCCAGGCTGGTCGCAAGCTCCTGACCTCAGGTGATCCACCTACCTCGGCCTCCCAAAGTGCTGAGATTACAGGCATGAGTCACTGCGCCTGACATATTTTTTTTTTTTTTTTTTTTGGGAGATGGAGTCTCACTTTGTCACCCAGACTGGAGTGCAGTGGTGCGATCTCGGCTCACTGGAACCTTCGCCTCCTGGGTTCAAGTGATTCTCCTGCTGCAGCCTCCTGAGTAACTGAGATTAAAGGCACGTGCCACTACACTTGGCTAATTTTTTGTATTTTTAGTGAAGACAGTCTTTTGCCATGTTCGTTAGGCTAGTCTTGAATTCCTGACCTCAAGTGGTCCACCCACCTCGGTCTCCCACAGTGCTGGGATTACAGGCATGAGCCACCACGCCCAGCTCAGGCCTTTTCAACATCCCTGAAATATAGCTTGAGCACCGCTATCTGCTCAGGGCCTGAAGTTGGAAGTGGTTACTTTTATCCCTTGTTTATCTGGATGTCATTTCGATTTTTTTTTTTCAAGTGCAGTGAAGAATTAAAGACCTCATCCACCAAACAAACAAATGATAATAATAAATAAATAAATACACTTTCTCAGTCATAACTCTAAGAAACTTTTCACTATGTTTACCATAAAGATACTTTTGTCAGCACAATTAAACTGACCTTTCTGAGACAGAATTGGGAGCTATTTTGTCCCCTGGTCTCAGTAGCAGTGGTGCTTTTCCTGAGTAACTAGTTCACTTTTCCCCATATAGATTCTGCATAGTTTGAAAGTGTCCATTTTCCTTTGGGCATTTGAAAACCTGAGAGCCTAAAGCGTTGATCCACCTCTGGCATGAACACTATATTGTGTTCCAACCTTACTTCTGGTTCCCTATTAGTTTCCTGACATTATTTGCCCTTTGACTCATATTTTTCATATTTTAATGGGCTTTTATTTTGCTATGTTACAGGGATTTTGTAAATGGATTGAAGTTCTTTACGAATCAAGGTAAGATAAATATGTGTGCACATATTCACATATATTCATAGAGTTCTTGGAGTGTGAAATTTGGGGGATGTGAATGTAAGCATATTTGCGATAGCCAAGTAATTTTACTTTCTCTACAGTAACAACAGTAGGAAATAAAAGTAAAACTTTATAGGAGAACAGCTAAATTAGAGAATTTAATTATTACAACAGCACAATTGTTTGATTTGCTAATTGTAGTTTCTTGGTACATAATCTTCATACATTAAAGAGTATATACCTTGATGCCTAGCAAGGAGCTTATCAATTATTTTGCCTCCTCTAATTATCTAAATTTTAGCAGACTCACAGACTTAAGGGGATAAATCAGCTAATTTATACTATGGCATTTGTGTGCTAATAATATTATTGTTTTTACAAATTATTATTTGTATGTAAAATGAAGCGTTAAACTAATCATTTTCAGACACTTATAGTCCTAAAATTCTCAACGGCTAAAAAGATAGACTAAATTTCCCCTGGAGGTGTTTGCAAACAGCATTTCTATCTAAAAGGTTAGTACATTTGTGGGAAGAAGTAACTGGGTGGAGAGATGGAAAAAAATATTCCTCATATTCAAAGACCCTCTGACCACAGAAAATGTTACTAATTCAATCACTACTGGCATGGACCATGGAACAGATGAATAAAGTTCAAAATATAAAGACTTGGGCAACAAAGATGTTTGTGTACTTAAATTACATGTTCTTGAAGGTCTGAATACTTTTATTTACAAAGATCTCCATATCTTAAGTAGGAAAATGTTTAATATTGATCTGAAAATATAATGGCTGGGATACTTACTATTTAGGTCACTGAAAAATAAAAATAACTCAAACCCCAAACTTCCTTTACAGTTCAGGGAACTAGATGCTCAAAAACAGAGGAAAGAGAAACAGAAAATATTTGAGCTAAAATTCAGACAAATCCCTGACTTGAAGCTGTTTGAGTGCGCGTGCGTGTGCATGTGCACGTGCGTGTGCCTCAATATGTTTTCTTTTATTGTCTGTCCTACTGACATTGAAACAGTGCCTTTGATTTGGACAGAAAGAACATAGTTGAAAAATACAGCTTTGAACATCCAAATTACAAGGTACGGGTTGTTATTAGGATGTTAGATTAGACAGTGGCAGTGGGACAAGGCAAACAGGTCACAATGAAATTCAGAAATAAAAAGATATGCTGCCAAGAGACAACTCATCGAGCTGATAGCCTTGTTTTCTCCCCCATAATAAAATGATTTTTGAGAGACTGCTCAGCCAGAAAGGTAAACCATTCTCACAATTTAAAAGTGCCAGTCATCTGTAAAGCCAGAAGCCAAGACAGAAGGAAATTTAAGAAGAATAGGATTGTCACTTAAAAGTCAAAAGAAGATAAGAGAAAGACAATGGAGCCTCTATAGCCAAGTTAATTATTTAGGGGCTTGAGTTCAGCTTCTAGATTTTCCCTCTCCTGAAGCTTTTCTCTCTTCCTTTTTGGCCTGCCTTTTAACCATTAAACAGCCCATTTGAATGCGCCTGGGGAAAGGAAAGGGGGAACTATACTAATTAAGTCTGTCTTGCAACAGTGCTTCCCCCAAAGCAATGCAATTCAAAGGTAGAGCAAATAGTCAAGTTTTACTCTTTACCTTTCTATTTCATTTTTTTTTTTTTCAAAATGAGATAATGATCATTTAATGATTTGTCAATCTAGAATACAACTGCAGCACTTGGGTGTGCAGGTGTGGGCATGGAGCTAGTCTGAGAAGTCTGCAAAACTTAAATTGACCTATTTTCTCAGAAATAGGGACAGCTGGTGAAGCAGAACCTATCAGTGTGGGCTGATACACAAATTGCTCAGTTGGACGAATGTATTTGTAGATGTGGACATTACGATGAAGGACTAGGATGAATCATTCTGCCCATGTCACTTACCCTAAAAAAACTTTTGGCATGCTATGTTAATTTTAAAATAATAATCATCATTTAAAAAGTAAACTTTTTCAACTTTAGAGCAGCGTTAGACTTACAGGATTATTGCAAACATAGTACAGAGAGTTCCCATATGCCCCATATCCAGTTTCACCTATTATTAACATCTTTAGTATGGCAAATTTGTCATCATTAGTAAACCAATACTGATACATGATTATTAACTGAAGTTCATACATTATTCGGATTTCCTCAAATCTTCCCTAATGTCCGCTTTCTGTTTCAGGATCCCTTCCAGGATGCCACATTACATTTAACGGACGTGTCTCCTTAGGCACCGCTAGGTTGTGAAATTGACTATCTTGACAGTTTTGAGGATTACTGGTCAGGTATTTTGCAGAATGTCCCTCAGTTGGGATTTGTCTGGTGTTTTCTCATGATGAAACTGGGGTTATGGGTTTGTGCAAGGAAGATCACAGAAGTAAAATGTTATTCTCAACACATTATCTCATAAATACAGGCTATCAATATGACTTTCCACTGTCAATACTGATGATCACCTGACTGGTATGTTTGCCAAGTTTCTCCACTATCAAGTTACTCTTTTTTCCCTCCCTTTCCATATTATACTCTATTATACTTTCCATTTTATTCTCCCTTTCCATATTATATACTCTTTGGAAGAAAGTTATTATGTGTAAGTAACACACACTAAAGGAGTGAGGAGTTGTGCTCCACCTCCTTAAGGGCAGAGTATCTCTGTAAATTATTTGGAACTCTTCTACTTGGAAGATGTGTTTATTATGCCTCATTTATTTAATTATTTAATCACTTATATGAGTTTGGATTCATGGATATTTACATTATAACTTGGGTTGGGTTATAATCCAATACTACTTTATTGCTCAAATTGTTCCAGCTCTTTTAGTTGGTTCCTGTACCCCCGTGTCATACCTCCATCATTATCTGTTGTTTTCTTTTGCATTTTTTACTTTCTGGAACGATGAGATGCTCCAGGCTCATCTTAATGTGATGGATTACACTAGTTGATTTTTTATACTGAACCACCCTTGCATACCTGGAATAAATCCCACTTGATTATAGTATATAGTTCTTATTTAACATTATTGGATTTGCTAATATCTTGTTGAAGATTTTTGTGTGTGTGTTAGTAGTTAACTAATTTTATTTTATTTTATTTATTTTATCAGACAGAGTATTGCTCTGTTGCCCAGGCTGGAATGCAGGGGTGCAATCTCAGATCACTGCAACCTCTGCCTCCTGGGTTCAAGTAATTCTCCTGCCTCAGCCTCCCAAGTAGCTGAGATTACAGGTGGGTGCCACCACGTCTGGTTAATGGGATTTCAGCATGTTGGCCAGGCTGGTCGCAAACTCCTGACCTCATGTGATTCACCCTCAGCCTCAGCCTCCCAAAGTGCTGGGATTACAGGCACCAGCCACTGCACCCAGCTGCCTAATTTTATTCTAATTAATTTAAGATTTTTTTTCAGCTTTGAGGTATAGTCAACAAATAAAATTTCATATATTCAAGGTGTACAATGTGATGTTTTCACATACATATACATTGTGAAAACATTATCACAATCAGGCTAATTAACATGTCCATTACCTCACATAGTTACTTTTGTGATAAAAATACTTGATTTACTCTCTTAACAGTTCAAGTATAGAATACATGATTATTACTTACAGTCCAGTCTGTACATTAGGTCTCCAGAACTTATTTATCTTAACTACAAGTTTGCATGTATGTTGATGAGACATACTGGTCTGTAGTTTTCCTTTCTGGCAGTGTCATCTTGTTTTAGTATCAGGGTAAAGGTACCCTGATAGAATGAGTTAGGAAGTGTTCCTTCTGCTCTTCTGCTTTCTGGGAGAGATTGTGGAGTATTGGTATCATTTTTTCCTTAAATGTTTGATAGAACTTACCAGTGAAACTATCTGGGCTTGATAATTTCCTTTTTTTGTAAGGCTATTTTATTGATTTGTTTTTTTAAATTGATAACCTTAAGAGTACTATATCTATTTCTTTTTGTGTTTCAGTAGTTTGTATATTTCAAGAAATTAGTCCATTTCATCTACATCATCAAATTTGTGGACATAGAGTTGTTCAGAATACCATATTCCTATATTATCTTTTATTATTCATGGAACAGTAGAGATGACCCTTCTTTCATTTTTGATATTGATGCTTTCTCTCTCTCTATTAGCTTGGTTAGGTTTTTGTTAATTTTACTGATTTTTTTTTTTTTTTAAAGAAATTGCTTTTGGTTTGTTAATTTTCTCTATTGTTTTCCTGTTTTCAATTTCATTGATTTAGGATCTAATTTTGATTTCTTTCCTTCTGTTTGATTTAGGCTTAAATTCCTCTTATTTCTTTACTTTCCCAAGGTGGAAACTTAGGTAACTGATTATTTTTTCTAATACATGCATTTAGTGCTATAAATTTCCCTCTAAGCATTGCTTTTGTTGCCTTTGACAAATTTTGACAAGTTTTGGTTTCATTTTCTTTTAGTTCAAAATATTTTAAACTTTTTTGATACTTAAGTCATGTGGTCTTTGCAAGTGTGTTAATTTACAAATCTCTGGGAATTTTCCAGCCATCTTTGTGTTACTGGTTTCTAGTTCAATTTCACTGCTGTCTGAGCACACATTTTATGTATTTTTTACTCTTTTAAATTTCTTAAGGTATGTTTTATGGTACAGAAGGTAGTTTGCCTTGGTGCATGTTCCATGTAAACTGGAGAAGAATGTGTATTCTGCTGCTGTTGGAGTCCTTCATAAACCTCAATTAAGTTGATTGATAGTGCCATTCAGGTTAACTGCAGCCTTAATTGATTTTCTGCCTGCTTGATCTAACAATTACTGATAGGGGTGACAGGGGATGAAGTCTCCAACTATAATTTTATTCCTCATTTTATCCTTTTAGTCCTATCTGTTTTTGTTTCATGTATCCTTAGAGGCATTCATGTTTAGGGATGCTATGTCTTCTTAGAGAACTGACCCTTTTATTATTATGTAATGTCTCCTTTATCCCCGATAAATTTCCTTGCTCTGAAATCTGCTTTGTCTGAAATTAATAAAGCTACTTCAACTTTCTTTTGATTAGTGGTAGCATGATATATTTTCTCTATCACTTTATTTTTAACTTATCAGTCTTCACATTTAAAGTGATGTTCTTGTAGACAATATATAATTAGTTATTGTTTTGCAGCCACTATGACAATCACTGTCTTTTAATTGCTGTATTTAGACCACTCACATTTAAAGTAATAATTAATATATTTGGGTTAATATCAACCATGCTTGTAACTTTTTTCTTATATATACTGGAAGCTTCCTTTTCTGTCTTTCCTGGTTTGAGTTGAGCATTTTATTTCATTCAGCTTTTAGCTCTTCTTTTAGCACAAAACTTATGCTTATTTAAAAAAGCTTTTTAGTGGTTGGCCTAAAGTTTATAAAATATACTTTAAACTAATGTAAGTCCACCTTCAGACAATATTATTGCATTTCATGTATAGTGCAGGTACCTCATAACAGTGTATTCCCAACTTCTTCCTCCCTTCCATTGGGACATTGTTTATCCCTATGCTATAATCATATAACACATTGTTACTATTGTTATTTGTTACATATACCAAGTATATAACTGTATAAAACAATTAAGAATGAGAAAAATAAAATATTTTATTTTACATTCATTCATTCCTTCTCTGATGTAGATCCTTTCTTTATGGAGATCCAAGCTTCTGACTTTTACAGTTGTCCTTCTGCCTGAAGAAAATCTTTTAACATTTCTTTCAGGGCAGTTCTGCTACCAACGAGGTATCTCACTTGTTTGTCTGAGAAACAGACATTTGACAAATAATTTTTATATAGAATACCAAGTTGGTGATTTTTGTCTTTCAGCACTTTAAATATTTCACTCTACTCTTTTTTTTTCTCTACTCTCTCTCGCTTTTTTTTTTTTTTTTTTTGTCTGAGGAACATTCACGAATAATTAGAATATATAGAACACCAGGTTGGTGACTTTTGTCTTTCATCACTTTACATATTTCACTCTACTCTCTTGCATAGTTTCTGATTAAAAGTCAGATGTAATTCACATTACACAGGTAAGGTGTTTTTATTCTCTGGTTTCTTTTAAGATTTTCTCTTTGCGATTTTCTGCAGTTTGAATATGATATGCCTAGGTATTTTTTTGGAATTTATCATGCTTGGCATTCTCTGAGTTTCCTGGATATGATTTGCAGTCTATCATTCATTTTTTAAAGTTCTCAGTCATTATTACTTCAAAAATTTCTCCTGCTCTGTTCTCTTTTTTTCTTTTTGGTATTCCAATTGCACACATGTTCTATCTTGTGAAACTGTCCCCCCAGTTCTTAAAATGTTATGTTCAGTTTTTTTTTTTTTCATTCCCTTTTTCCTCTTTACATTTTAGGTTTTTATTTTTATTTTTATTTTTTAATGAACTTATCTTTAAGCTCACTGATTCTTTTTTTTTTAAATTTATTTATTATTATTATACTTTAAGTTGTAGGGTACATGTGCATAACGTGCAGGTTTGTTACATATGTATACTTGTGCCATGTTGCTGTGCTGCACCCATCAACTCATCATTTACATCAGGTATAACTCCCAATGCAATCCCTCCCCCCTCCCCCCTCCCCATGATAGGCCCCGGTGTGTGATGTTCCCCTTCCTGAGTCCAAGTGATCTCATTGTTCAGTTCCCACCTATGAGTGAGAACATGCGGTGTTTGGTTTTCTGTTCTTGCGATAGTTTGCTGAGAATGATGGTTTCCAGCTGCATCCATGTCCCTACAAAGGACACAAACTCATCCTTTTTGATGGCTGCATAGTATTCCATGGTGTATATGTGCCACATTTTCTTAATCCAATCTGTCACTGATGGACATTTGGGTTGGTTCCAAGTCTTTGCTATTGTGAATAGTGCCGCAATAAACATACGTGTGCATGTGTCTTTATAGCAGCATAATTTATAATCCTTTAGGTATATACCCAGTAATGGGATGGCTGGGTCATATGGTACATCTAGTTCTAGATCCTTGAGGAATCGCCATACTGTTTTCCATAATGGTTGAACTAGTTTACAATCCCACCAACAGTGTAAAAGTGTTCCTATTTCTCCACATCCTCTCCAGCACCTGTTGTTTCCTGACTTTTTAATGATCGCCATTCTAACTGGTGTGAGATGGTATCTCATTGTGGTTTTGATTTGCATTTCTCTGATGGCCAGTGATGATGAGCATTTTTTCATGTGTCTGTTGGCTGTATGAATGTCTTCTTTTGAGAAATGTCTGTTCATATCCTTTGCCCACTTTTTGATGGGGTTGTTTGTTTTTTTCTTGTAAATTTGTTGGAGTTCTTTGTAGGTTCTGGATATTAGCCCTTTGTCAGATGAGTAGATTGCAAAAATGTTCTCCCATTCTGTAGGTTGCCTGTTCACTCTGATGGTAGTTTCTTTTGCTGTGCAGAAGCTCTTTAGTTTAATGAGATCCCATTTGTCAATTTTGGCTTTTGCTGCCGTTGCTTTTGGTGTTTTAGACATGAAGTCTTTGCCCATGCCTATGTCCTGAATGGTACTACCTAGGTTTTCCTCTAGGATTTTTATGGTATTAGGTCTAACATTTAAGTCTCTAATCCATCGTGAATTAATTTTCGTATAAGGAGTAAGGAAAGGATCCAGTTTCAGCTTTCTACTTATGGCTAGCCAAGTTTCCCAGCACCATTTATTAAATAGGGAATCCTTTCCCCATTTCTTGTTTCTCTCAGGTTTGTCAAAGATCAGATGGCTGTAGATGTGTGGTATTATTTCTGAGGACTCTGTTCTGTTCCATTGGTCTATATCTCTGTTTTGGTACCAGTACCATGCTGTTTTGGTTACTGTAGCCTTGTAGTATAGTTTGAAGTCAGGTAGCGTGATGCCTCCAGCTTTGTTCTTTTGACTTAGGATTGTCTTGGAGATGCGGGCTCTTTTTTGGTTCCATATGAACTTTAAAGCAGTTTTTTCCAATTCTGTGAAGAAACTCGTTGGTAGCTTGATGGGGATGGCATTGAATCTATAAATTACCTTGGGCAGTATGGCCATTTTCACGATATTGATTCTTCCTATCCATGAGCATGGTATGTTCTTCCATTTGTTTGTGTCCTCTTTTATTTCACTGAGCAGTGGTTTGTAGTTCTCCTTGAAGAGATCCTTTACATCCCTTGTAAGTTGGATTCCTAGGTATTTTATTCTCTTTGAAGCAATTGTGAATGGAAGTTCATTCCTGATTTGGCTCTCTGTTTGTCTGTTCCTGGTGTATAAGAATGCTTGTGATTTTTGCACATTAATTTTGTATCCTGAGACTTTGCTGAAGTTGCTTATCAGCTTAAGGAGATTTTGGGCTGAGACAATGGGGTTTTCTAAATATACAATCATGTCATCTGCAAACAGGGACAATTTGACTTCTTCTTTTCCTAACTGAATACCCTTGATTTCTTTCTCTTGCCTGATTGCCCTAGCCAGAACTTCCAACACTATGTTGAATAGGAGTGGTGAGAGAGGGCATCCCTGTCTTGTGCCAGTTTTCAAAGGGAATTTTTCCAGTTTTTGCCCATTCAGTATGATATTGGCTGTGGGTTTGTCATAGATAGCTCTTATTATTTTGAGGTACGTTCCATCAATACCGAATTTATTGAGCGTTTTTAGCATGAAGGGCTGTTGAATTTTGTCAAAAGCCTTTTCTGCATCTATTGAGATAATCATGTGGTTCTTGTCTTTGGTTCTGTTTATATGCTGGATTATGTTTATTGATTTGCGAATGTTGAACCAGCCTTGCATCCCAGGGATGAAGCCCACTTGATCATGGTGGATAAGCTTTTTGATGTGTTGCTGAATCCGGTTTGCCAGTACTTTATTGAGGATTTTTGCATCGAGGTTCATCAGGGATATTGGTCTAAAATTCTCTTTTTTTGTTGTGTCTCTGCCAGGCTTTGGTATCAGGATGATGTTGGCCTCATAAAAGGAGTTAGGGAGGATTCCCTCTTTTTCTATTGATTGGAATAGTTTCAGAAGGAATGGTACCAACTCCTCCTTGTACCTCTGGTAGAATTCAGCTGTGAATCCATCTGGTCCTGGACTTTTTTTGGTTGGTAGGCTATTAATTATTGCCTCAATTTCAGAGCCTGCTATTGGTCTATTCAGGGATTCAACTTCTTCCTGGTTTAGTCTTGGAAGAGTGTAAGTGTCCAGGAAATTATCCATTTCTTCTAGATTTTCCAGTTTATTTGCGTAGAGGTGTTTATAGTATTCTCTGATGGTAGTTTGTATTTCTGTGGGGTCGGTGGTGATATCCCCTTTATCATTTTTAATTGCGTCGATTTGATTCTTCTCTCTTTTCTTCTTTATTAGTCTGGCTAGTGGTCTGTCAATTTTGTTGATCTTTTCAAAAAACCAACTCCTGGATTCATTGATTTTTTGGAGGGTTTTTTGTGTCTCTATCTCCTTCAGTTCTGCTCTGATCTTAGTTATTTCTTGCCTTCTGCTAGCTTTCGAATGTGTTTGCTCTTGCTTCTCTAGTTCTTTTAATTGCGATGTTAGAGTGTCAATTTTAGATCTTTCCTGCTTTCTCTTGTGGGCATTTAGTGCTATAAATTTCCCTCTACACACTGCTTTAAATGTGTCCCAGAGATTCTGGTATGTTGTATCTTTGTTCTCATTGGTTTCAAAGAACATCTTTATTTCTGCCTTCATTTCGTTATGTACCCAGTAGTCATTCAGGAGCAGGTTGTTCAGTTTCCATGTAGTTGAGCCGTTTTGATTGAGTTTCTTAGTCCTGAGTTCTAGTTTGATTGCACTGTGGTCTGAGAGACAGTTTGTTATAATTTCTGTTCTTGTACATTTGCTGAGGTGTGCTTTACTTCCAATTACGTGGTCGATTTTGGAGTAAGTACGATGTGGTGCTGAGAAGAATGTATATTCTGTTGATTTGGGGTGGAGAGTTCTATAGATGTCTATTAGGTCTGCTTGCTGCAGAGATGAGTTCAATTCCTGGATATCCTTGTTAACTTTCTGTCTCGTTGATCTGTCTAATGTTGACAGTGGAGTGTTGAAGTCTCCCATTATTATTGTATGGGAGTCTAAGTCTCTTTGTAAGTCTCTAAGGACTTGCTTGATGAATCTGGGTGCTCCTGTATTGGGTGCATATATATTTAGGATAGTTAGCTCTTCCTGTTGAATTGATCCCTTTACCATTATGTAATGGCCTTCTTTGTCTCTTTTGATCTTTGATGGTTTAAAGTCTGTTTTATCAGAGACTAGTATTGCAACCCCCGCTTTTTTTTGTTCTCCATTTGCTTGGTAAATCTTCCTCCATCCCTTTATTTTGAGCCTATGTATGTCTCTGCGTGTGAGATGGGTCTCCTGAATACAGCAGACTGATGGGTCTTGACTCTTGATCCAGTTTGCCAGTCTGTGTCTTTTAATTGGAGCATTTAGTCCATTTACATTTAAGGTTAAGATTGTTATGTGTGAACTTGATCCTGCCATTATGATATTAAGTGGTTATTTTGCTCGTTAGTTGATGCAGTTTCTTCCTAGCCTCGATGGTCTTTACATTTTGGCATGTTTTTGCAATGGCTGGTACCGGTTGTTCCTTTCCATGTTTAGTGCTTCCTTGAGGGTCTCTTGTAAGGCAGGCCTAGTGGTGACAAAATCTCTAAGCATTTGCTTATCTGTAAAGGATTTTATTTCTCCTTCACTTATGAAACTTAGTTTGGCTGGATATGAAATTCTGGGTTTAAAATTCTTTTCTTTAAGAATGTTGAATATTGGCCCCCACTCTCTTCTGGCTTGGAGAGTTTCTGCCGAGAGATCTGCTGTTAGTCTGATGGGCTTCCCTTTGTGGGTAACCCGACCTTTCTCTCTGGCTGCCCTTAAGATTTTTTCCTTCATTTCAACTTTGGTGAATCTGACAATTATGTGTCTTGGAGTTGCTCTTCTCGAGGAGTATCTTTGTGGCGTTCTCTGTATTTCCTGGATTTGAATGTTGGCCTGCCCTACTAGGTTGGGGAAGTTCTCCTGGATGATATCCTGAAGAGTGTTTTCCAACTTGGTTCCATCTTCCCCTTCACTTTCAGGTACCCCAATCAGACATAGATTTGGTCTTTTTAAATAATCCCATACTTCTTGCAGGCTTTGTTCATTTCTTTTTCTTCTTTGTTCTTTTGGTTTCTCTTCTCGCTTCATTTCATTCATTTGATCCTCAATCGCTGATACTCTTTCTTCCAGTTGATCGAGTCGGTTACTGAAGCTTGTGCATTTGTCACGTATTTCTCGTGTCATGGTTTTCATCTCTTTCATTTCGTTTAGGACCTTCTCTGCATTAATTACTCTAGCCATCAATTCTTCCACTTTTTTTTCAAGATTTTTAGTTTCTTTGCGCTGGGTACGTAATTCCTCCTTTAGCTCTGAGAAGTTTGATGGACTGAAGCCTTCTTCTCTCATCTCGTCGAAGTCATTCTCCGTCCAGCTTTGATCCGTTGCTGGCGATGAGCTGTGCTCCTTTGCCGGGGGAGATGCGCTCTTATTTTTTGAATTTCCAGCTTTTCTGCCCTGCTTTTTCCCCATCTTTGTGGTTTTATCTGCCTCTGGTCTTTGATGATGGTGATGTACTGATGGGGTTTTGGTGTAGGTGTCCTTCCTGTTTGATAGTTTTCCTTCTAACAGTCAGGACCCTCAGCTGTAGGTCTGTTGGAGATTGCTTGAGGTCCACTCCAGACCCTGTTTGCCTGGGTATCAGCAGCAGAGGCTGCAGAAGACAGAATATTTCTGAACAGCGAGTGTACCTGTCTGATTCTTGCTTTGGAAGCTTCCTCTCAGGGGTGTACTCCACCCTGTGAGGTGTGGGGTGTCAGACTGCCCCTAGTGGGGGATGTCTCCCAGTTAGGCTACTCAGGGGTCAGGGACCCACTTGAGCAGGGAGTCTGTCCCTTCTCAGATCTCAACCTCCGTGTTGGGAGATCCACTGCTCTCTTCAAAGCTGTCAGACAGAGTCGTTTGCATCTGCAGAGGCTTCTGCTGTGTTTGTTATTGTTTACTGTGCCCTGTCCCCAGAGGTGGAGTCTACAGAGACAGGCAGGTTTCCTTGAGCTGCTGTGAGCTCCACCCAGTTCGAGCTTCCCAGCAGCTTTGTTTACCTACTTAAGCCTCAGCAATGGCGGGCGCCCCTCCCCTAGCCTCGCTGCTGCCAAGCTCACTGATTCTTTCCTTAACTGTATTGAGTCTACTGATGAGTACCCTGAAGGCATTCTTAATTACTGTTAAAGTGCTTTTGATTTCTAGTATTTCCTTTTGATTCTTTCTTAGAGTTTCCATATCTCTGCTTACTTTACTCATGTGTTCTTGTATGTTGTGTATTTTTTCCATTAGAGCCCTTATTGTATTATTTATTGTAATTTTATATGCCCTGTCTGGTAAGTCCAACATCTGTGTCACATGTGGATCTGGTTCTGATGCTTGCTTTGTCCCTTCAGACTTTTTTTTTTTTTTTTTGGCCGTCTGGCATGGCTTATATTTTTTAATTGAAAGTTAGACATGTACTGGGTAATAGGAACTGAGGTAAATATGCCTATGGTGTGAGGTTTATGTTAATCTGGCTAGGAGTTGGGCTTTGTTTTGTGTTTGCTGTAGCTATAGGTACCAGAGGCCTCAAATTCCCAAAGTACTTCTTCTAAGAGAAGATCCTTGTCTTTCAGCTCTTTCAGCTGTAATTTACTCTTGTTATACTGGAGCTCCGTTGGTATGATGAGAAAGTGTGGAGGCGGTGAAGCATTCTACAATCTTCCAATTAAGTCTCAGCCTTTTACCCGACTTACATCTCTGACTTGTGATCACCAAGAATCAAAAGTAAAGTGTTTCTTCTTGTGTAGTTTTCCCCCTCCCAATTAGGTGAGGAACACTAGAGGGGGCTATGGTGAGATCTCTGGGACAAGGCTCTGGTAAAATCCTTTCCTCTGAAGACAAGGCCTTCATTATGGAGAAGGTTCTGGACATATTTTAGCAAGATTACCTGTCTACTCTCGCTGCCTAAGCCACAAGGGTACCTTTGTTGACTTCTCGCCATTAGAACCTAGTGGGGATCCTGGAGATAAAGTCAATGAAAGTATGGTGGCCCCAAGGAGTTTCTCAGTCTCAAGTCAGTCTACACTTGGCCTCCAGAAACTTGTCAAAATTACTAAGTGTTCCTACCAGTTTATGGCTCCGGTGGCTTCTATTTTAGGTAAGCAGATTGTGTCTGTGACTCCGGATTTGCCTGTTACCAGATTTCAGCATGGTTATTTGACTTGTAAATTTAGTTCTCTGATAAGCCCAAAACAACTTGTTGAGTTTTAGCTTGTCCAGCTTTTGCTTGCTATAAGAATGGGAGTGACAATTTCTAAGCTCTTTACATGTCTGAGCTGTAACTGGGAATCATAATGATTTTTGAAGCTAAGATTACCACAACTTTTTATAACACCTCAGAAAGGTAGTTATTATTCTCTTTATTTTACACATAAACCAGTGGGGCTTTAGTGAAATTGTGTGTCCAAGACCATTTGTCTGTAAGTCTAAATGGTTCTAAATCCTATGCACCTTAGTTTCTTTAAAAAGAGCTGAAAATACTATCAATATTTTTATGTGTACAGATGTTTATACATTGAAATATTTTTTGCTTTCAAGTTTGTGCCTACATTTTGAGACCCTCAGAGGCGGCGGGGGGTGGTGAGGTTGAGTAATAGTACAGTGCAAGTTATTATCATTAGTTCAGCCAATTAATTTATCAGTGTATTCCTTTTTCCTCCACTCTGCTCTCCCATTCCCCTTTCCTAGCCTCCACCAGGGACAATCATTGGAAAATCTTCAATAAGTATCTTATTTTATTTCACTTCATTTTAAAGATCTTATTTTTAGAGCAGTTTTAGGTTCATAGCAAAATTGAGAGGAAGGTACAGAGAATTTCCATCTATCCCCCACATTCCCACACATGCATACACAGCGTCCCAAATTATCAACATCCCCCACCACAGTGGTACATTTGTTACAACTGAAGAACCTACTGGTTAATGTTTATTTTTTACCGAAATAGGCTCTTGCAAAATGTGTCTTGTATTATGTGCATGTGTCTTTAATGTGCATAACTGACATTTTCTTTTCTTTCATTCTTTCTTTTTCTTTCTTTCTTTTTTTTTGTAAGACAGGGTCTCGCTTTGTCACCCAGGCTGGAGTGTAGTGGTGCAAACATGACTCACTGCAGCCTTGACCTCTTTTCTTATTATATATTTCATTCAGGTTATTTATATTTTATTCCTAGCACTGTGCTTTTAAAATACATCCATACTGCTCTGTGTATACGTCGTTGGTTCAAACTACTGCATAGTACTTCAGTTTTATTATTTCTACAGAAATATTACATATTCATTGTAGAACCACTAAGTGCCAAAAAGTGAAAACTAGAAAATAATGATCACTAGAAATTGTATCATGAGAGAACCATAGTTGTGATTTTGGTGAACCTCCTGTAAGATACCTCTTTGCACATATATATAAATGCATTATGCATATTCAATTTTACTTACATAGGATTGCCGTGCACATGTTATTTTTTGACTGGCCCCTCTCATTCATCACTATTTCGTGGATAACACCTCATGCAACAAATATAGATCCACAACATGCCTTTTAAAGATCGCTCAGTACTCTGTTGTATGGTTGTACCACACTTAAATAATTCCAATTATGGGCATTTTGCTTACATTTATTTTTATTTATTATTATAAACAGTGCCTGCCTCAGCAAATAGCCTTCTGCAGATATATTTTCTTACTTGTGCAATTATCTCTTCAAAGTAAATACTTTTTCCCCACCACATGGGTTGAGCTGGGTTTCATGCCACCCACAAAATTCGTGCTTTTTCTACTGCTTTATGTTGCCCAAAGACTCAAGGACTAAAGTGGCTTCAGCTATTAAACTCTGTGAGTTTATATGTTTATGAACATTGGCAGTGGGGGAAGAAGTCACAAAACAAAGAGGCCCTCTTTTCAGCTCTGCTCCAGTAAGCAGGACCTTTTCCACTTTGTGGCAGAATAAATGCAAATACATCAGCTGTCAGAAATTAGTAGTTTATACAATTTGATTAAAATTAGAGTTCAACACTAACTTTGATGGAATCAGATTCTCTTCTAAGTATTGTTGATCTTGACACTAAATGTGCCCAGATTATTTAGAGGAACATTATTCTCCCAGTATTTACAACTCAGAAAGATGTATGCCAAGAATGCTCTTTGGTATATCTGTTTTCCCAAGATATTTTGGGCCAAGATTTGAAACCTCAAGAAATCTAGATACATATGTTTGGGTACATGTTCTTAAATAAACCAAATGTTTCCTTGTTTCAACTTTTAACATGCTTAGTTTTTCTATACAGTTTATGGAAATCTAATTGAGAGTTCTGATAAATCACTGTTTTTTTATGGGAGGGGTGGGAAACAAAGCTTCTGTTTCATGCCTTAGCAAAGAACCTTCTGACTGTTTAAACAAAAACTGCCTTACTTATATGTTGCCCAAAGACTCAAGGGCTAAAGTAGTCTCCGCTATGAAATTTTGTGAGTTTATTATAGACTAGTGTTTTTTTTTTTTTTTTGGTCATGGTGGGGGTGAGCATGAGATGTTAAAATAAAAACACCTCCTTACCTGTAACTAAGATGCAAGTGAAAAAAGCATTTTGCTATGCCAATTTGTTACAGGCTTTTATTAGCCAATTTGGCTTCCAATATTACATGGAAATAATTAAGCTTCAATTTTTTAAAATAGTCAATTAAATGTTTTAGTGTTATTACTATTCTAGAATAAACTAATTAACAGTTGGAACACTACTGATTTTGCTATTTACAATAGTTTATTTTTCTCCTGGGTCCACGTGATGAAGTTATGTTTATGATTATGGGACTCAAACTGGACCAGCATCACTTTTCCTCCTCTCCTCCTTCCCTCTTCTTAGGCGACTGCTCCACTTCCCCACTATGATCAGGCCTGCTTGGGGAGGTCTTCTGCTCCCATCATAGACTGAGCTTCTGCTCAGCTCAGAGATAACTTGAGAGGAAGGAGATTTGCCCTTCCAGTGGGAAGCTTCTTCAGTCAAAGTTGCATAGTCTGCATAATGATCACTCTTCTTTTTGATCACAAACATCAGCCTTGCTCTTTCAGTTTGGTAGTTTTCCTCAGTCAAGGGCCTTATACCACCTTCCTCTGGGACTGGGTTGCCATTTTTATCGGTGTGTCAGAACCCCATCACACCGTAACCCAAGTATGGCAGGATACATGTTCTCTGCTCTTCCTGTACCAGGGCCAGTTTCCTACATTCCTGCTGGAGAGGTCCTCACCATGATATTCCTGGAACAGGCCGATAGTTCTCAAATCCTCTTCATGACTAGGGGGCTAAAATTCTCTAGGACCTTGGGCAGGTTACTTAGCCTCTGTGTGCCTCAGTTTCTTAGTTTGTGTAATGGAGATAATGAAAGCAACCACCTCAAGGGGTTGCTGTGAGGATTAAATAAGTTCATATTTGTGAAGCACTTAGAGCAGTGCCTTGGTGGTAGGAAGGGCCATACGAAGGGTTAGAAGAAGAAATACCACCAAAATTCTGAGATCTCAGAATTATCGAAGCTGGAATTCTGTTCTATGGTCACATCCCACTGTGACCTTGATTGCTTAAGCATAATTAATACATTTTATTCTAAAATATCCCTATTTTGGAACACTAATTTGATCAATATAAGGGTCTTTTAAATGGATATATAAAAGGGACTGTATATTAAAGTAGGAATATGTAAATACAATATATTCTATACTTTTTAAAATTTTGCCATTGGATTGTCAAGATAAATTTATTTAAAAGTTCTTGGTCAGTGTGTTTCTAAGAGTCTTGAAGATCTCATGGGCTAGAATATAGTTTCATTCATGCACACATATACCCACAAACATATAATTGTTCCTATCTCTTAGAGAACATTTTCTCTAGCTCCCCATGTACTATTTTGTATTTTCCTGTGTTTTCCAATCATTAGTTCAACAAATAATCTGATGTGAAAAACATGCTGTGCCAATAAAATATCCTCAAATCCCCAACAAACCATTATGATAGTCTTATGTTATTTCAAACAGAGAAGCAGGGGCTGCAAATAAACAGCCTTGCTTACATCACGACTATAAACAAATCAACTGGGATGGCAAACTGACACACATGAATTAAAGGGTATCTCTCCCTTCCTTCACTGTTAGCACTATACCTGTACAAGTGTGATGTCTTAGTCTTCTCTAGCTGTTACAACAAATCACCACAATCTTAGGGGCTTAAAAACAACACAAATTTATTATATTCCAGTTCTGGAGGCCATAGGGCTGTGTTTCTTTTTGGAGGCTTTTGAGGACAACCTGTTTCCTTGCCTTTTCTAACTTCTAGAAGCCTCCTTCATTCCTTGCCCCATGACTTCCTTCCTCTGTCATCAAAGCCAGCAGCACAGCATCTTCAAATCTCTCTCTCTCTCTCTCTCTCTCTGACTCTTTCTTTCTGCCTCCTTCTTTCCTTTGTAAGGACCCTTGTGATTACATTGGCCCAAGCAGATAATCCAGGATAATGTTTCCAGTTCAAGATGCTTAACTTAATCACGCTTGCAAAGTCCCTTTTGTAATGTAAGGTTACATGTTCACAGCTTCAGGGGATTAAGACATGGACATTCTTGGAGGGGTACATTATTGTGCCTACCACAGATATGCTCCTGAATAAGACCTTGAATACCATATAGCCTTTTGGCTCTCCCTACCTGACTTTTGTATGAGTTTGCAGATAGGAACTGTGATAAATTCCTACCAGTTATTATGATACCTTTCTTTCCCTCTCCTCACAAGTCTTTCCAAGTCAGATAGCTGTTAGTGTTTACTTCAATGATGAATATACTCTGGAGTGTTGTGGGAAAGTATTTAATGAGGAAGACGCCCCCACTCTTTGTGTCTGTCCTTGACAGCTGCATGAAGAAAAGTAAAACTTGACCCTCAAAGTACATCGGTAAAGAATTACATGATGCCAAACTATGACATGGGTCTTTGAAGCCATTTGAGAAAATGGGTATGATTTGGTCCTTATGATTTTTCCTGGGGGAAATGTGAGAGTCTGAATTAGCAAATTCGAAGGGAGCCAGAGAGAGACCTTGATGACAAGGCCAGTGGCTTCCCGGGTTCTGCGTTTCCAGCCCTGAGCACAGTGTTTGGCATGTCGGAGACAATTACTAAATGATTAGTGGGTAAATGACTTACCAAAAGGATCCAAGGAACAGCTTAAGCCCTGGGAAAGATCTGGCCTTTGAAATGTGACCTGCAAAACAAAATAATGGGTTTAATATCCTCAGGAAAGAGGCACCATCACATTCAGTTTTGTTTCTAAATGCTGACTCACACAGCCATTCCTCATTGATTACTGCTCCGTTGATGTAAAAGAAAACAAACCACTGGTATCGCTCTCCTCTGTCCTTATATGAAAGAAGAAATAGCAGAACTGCTTCTATGTTTATTTTGCTCACACATTCCTATTGTTTAAATCACAATTTTCAAATTCATTTCTAGCTTAGTGGATTGATTTTTTATTACTCGTGCTGAGCAGTTGACAGTAATGATTTATTACATCTCTGGGATTTTGGCAGCTCCTTACCACTCATGGTTTAATTCACAGGTTTCCCTGATGGCTTTAGTGTCTGTGGTGTTTGCTCCTGTAAAGTGTTGCACCACTGGGAGATGTGTACCCCTGGCCCTGCACTCTGGCCTCAGTTTTCTTTTCTCCTTGCTCTGTGACTGTGTTGACTGGAAGGAGAGAGCGCATTCATGAACAGGGGAAACCTGATGTTTTCTCCTGTCCTAAGAACTGCAGCTATTGTAGCTTTGTGCTACGTGCTGGAGGCTGGTCCGCTTGAAAGGAGGCCAAGGGTGGAGCTGAGAGATAAGGGTAAATGCACATATCTTAGGGAGATGGGCTACTTTTCAGGCTTCATAACAATGACAACAAACATAACAACCCTCTGTGCTAACCATGTAGCATGTATTAGTACAGGCATTGGTGAATTATACCCTGTGGGCCAAATTTGGGCTACTACCTGTTTGTGTAAATAAAGTTTTATTGGAACACAGTCACATCCATTCATTTACCTAATGTCTGTGGCTGCCTTTGTGCTGCAATGGCAGAGCTGAGTAGTCGCAGAGAGATCATATGACCTATAAAGCCAAAATTATAAGCCCTTTTCAGAAAATATTTTCTGACCCTCAATCTTCATAATATGAAATAGGCTTTGGTAATATCAATGCCAGTTTACAGAGGAGGAAATAGACACAATGAGATGATAAATAACATGCCCAAAGTCTTACAGCTAGTATGAGGTGCAGAGACTGAGTCAGAAGCCAGCAGGTCTATAACATACTGCCTCGGAGAGTTACCCAGAGAAAGCAGTAATTACCAAACCTGCCACATTACCATGTCTGTCCTATTTCTTTAAATCCTGACAGGGTTTGGCTTTATGAAATCTTTCCAGATAATTGTCCATTGTCTAATGGCTTTGTGGGACTTTTAGGTTTTTTAATTAAAAATGTGTGGGATTTTTAACTTTTTAAAACTCAGAACTGCCTATTAACTGTTTGAACCCTTTGTGTAGACTAGCGGTTCTCATCCTCAGCTACACAGTGGCGTCACTTGAGGAACTCTAAAGGTATTGCCACTGGGTCCCATTGCTTCCAAGTCATGATTTCATTGGTTTGGGATACAGTCTGGGTATGATGCTTTTTCAAAAGCATCAAGAGATTCTGTTGTGCAGCCAGAATTGAGAACTACTAGAATAGACAATTGTAAGTCTCACCCTAAAAGATATGAGAAGTCTTTCCTAGTGAGTCAACAATCAATACAAAATGAAGGAAGAGGCCAGGTGCGGTGGTTCACGCCTGTAATCCCAGCACTTTGGGAGGCCAAGGCAGGCAGATCACTTGAGGCCAGGAGTTCGAGACCAGCCTGGCCAACATGGAGAAATCCCATCACTATTAAAATACAAAAATTAGTTGGACATGGTGGCACATGCCTGTAGTCCCAGTTACTCCGGAGGTTGAGGCAGGAGAATCACTTGAGCCTGGGAGGCAGAGGCAGAGGTTGCAGTGAGCTAACACTGCACCTCTGCACTTCAGCCTGGGCGCAACAGGGTAAGACTCCATCTGAAAAAAAAAAAAAAAAAAAGAAAAAGGAAAAGAAAAAAAAGGAAGAAAAAAGGGACAAACAAGTCTTTAGAAACAGGGGCCCATTGTAAACATGTTACAAGTTGGTGAGCCCGATGCAAGAAATATTCCACAGTACTAAGAATAAAAAGAAATAAACTGAATAAAATATATAGTAAGAAAAGATGTTAAGGCTGCAGTGAGCCATGTTTGCACCACTGCACTCCAGCTTAGGTGACAAAGCGAGACTCTGTCTCAAAAAAAAAAACAAAAAAAAAAACAAACACCCAAGAAAATAGCAATTATGCAAATTAAAAACACATGCACATAATACAAGACACATTTTGTGATGATAAAGAAAATTGTGTTACTTCCTAGACTTAATCTTCTTATTTGGGCATAATTATACTGACTTTTTTTGCTTAGGGTGAGAGGAGACACTCAATTGGAAAGAAAGAGTGGAAAAATTGAACATCCTCCTTTAAAAGGCTACATATGGCTTATGCATTCATTTAAAAACTGCAGTCTATTTCTTCTGCAAAACGTATACTTTGAATTTCTCTCTGTTTTAACCTTTACTGAAGGGCAAATTCAATCAGGGCTGATTTAGATTCAAAGAGTTTGTGAACTGACGCCTGCCTCAAGGAATGACATCATAATTACCAGCAAATATTGAGTAAGCCCTCACAGGGGACTCTGTGGCACTGTGCTGGTTCTTCATCTCTCAGAAAGTGCACCTTCATTGCAGTGCCTGGAAAAACATCATCACAGCTGAAATTCCAAATAAATATCTCACTCCTCAGATTCTTTCCACTGTTTCTATTTGCACTGATGATGGAGCCAATGTTGTTAAAACAGCGTGAGACTGAACATTTACCCATGAGCCGAGTTCCACAAGCTGTCTGTACCGGCTGGTACATCATTCCAGTAAGAAGAGTGAAATTATTAAACATCACAGAGAGGTTTACAAGATTTTTCGGAACTATCAAAGGTCACATGTGTTTTCTTGGAGACTTCAAGAGAGAAGTGGGGTATGTACATAAAATATCTGAGACACTGAGCAGGTTTATGTCTGT
This sequence comes from Macaca nemestrina, assembly GCF_043159975.1. Taxonomy (NCBI): domain Eukaryota; kingdom Metazoa; phylum Chordata; class Mammalia; order Primates; family Cercopithecidae; genus Macaca; species Macaca nemestrina. The sequence continues at coordinate 138,289,523 of NC_092145.1, read as the reverse complement.
GCAAAAGGGGCTCCCTGTTTTCCTTTCTTAGGCATGACTGTCAAAGGAGCACAAGCATTTCTCTGTGCTCTGGCTCGGGGAAAGGAAATGTATGTTTAAGACTTGGAACATGGGAGATTTATGGGATGTTAATGTGTCAAGTCTTAGTAACCTCTCAAGAAGGCCACTTGTGAAGTCAGACTGTCATCAGTCACAGAAACCAATGCATCTGTCTTCTGAGAAATTCCTCAGAAATGTCTTCCAGAAAGATTATGAAAGATGAAAAATCTCAATACAGTAAAAAGGTATTCTATAAATGTGAATTTTTGCTGCTTCTGGCAAGTTCTGAGTATTCCCTCAACTGAGAAATGACAAAATGATACATGCATAGAATCCACTGAAGAAAATACCGAAACTGATTAAAGGCAGCTATACAAGGATCAATTATTGCATATTTATGAAACTTATCCCTCAAAATATGGCTATACAAAGTGCATTTAAAACACACTCACACAACAGCATGATACAGACTTGCCCTGAGCTAAAATTAGATAATGCTTCCTAAAGTCATCCCAGAAAAGCGACCTGACTATAGTATAATATGAAAGTGCTTTAATGATGACATCGCGGGCAAGTTCATACAATGTGAATGGAAAAGGATATAACAAAATGTTCAGTCTAATGGTAAATGGGCATCTGGGACATTGGCGTGTTTTGCATGTCAGGCATAATCAATATTTAAGGTTGGGACATGTTTTCTTCTTACACGGACATAGTAAACGAAATAGATATCTCAGCTCATATAGGCTGCTTTCACTGAGTCCGACGACCTGTGACCAACAGTTTTTTAAGTAACAGAATAAAAACCCAGAGAAAGTAGAGAGCACATTTTCTGCTGCTGACCATGTGTTGCTTGATTAGATTCCTTTAACATCAGCAGAAAGTTGTGATTTTGACAGTCACTGACATTTCCCATTAAGCCTAATGTGCATAATAGGCCTAAGCAATATATATTTGCATGGCATATCAGAAAAATAGGCACATAGAACAATGGGACAGAATAGACAACCCAGAAATAAACCCAAATACCTACAGCCAACTGATCTTCCACAAAGCAAACAAAAACATAATGTGGGTAAAGGACACTCTAGTCAACAAATGGTGCTGGGATAATTGGCAAGACACATGTAGAAGAATGAAACTGGATCCTCATCTCTCACCTTATACAAAAATCAACTCAAGATGGATCAAAGACTTACATCTAAGACCTGAAACCATTAAGATTCTAGAAGATAACACTGGAAAACCCCTTCTAGACACTGGCTTAGGCAAAGACTTCATGACCAAGAACCCAAAAGCAAACGCAACAAAAACAAAGATAAACAGATGGGACTTAATTAAAGTAAAAAGCTGCACAGCAAAAGAAACAATCAGCAGGGTGGGCGCAGTGGCTCACACCTGTAATCCCAGCACTTTGGGAGGCAAAGGCAGGCAGATCATCTCAAGTCAGGAGTTTGAGACCAGCCTGGCCAACATGGCAAAAAACCCTCTCTACTAAAAATACAAAAATTAGCCAGGCACGATGGTGAGCACCTGTAATCCCAGCTACTCAGGAAGCTGAGGCAGGAGAATTGCTTGAACCAGGGAGGTAGAGGTTGCAGTGAGCCAAGATTGCACCATTGCAATCCAGCCTGGGTCACAGAGCAATACTGTGTCTCAAACAAACAAAAAATCAACAGAGTAAACAACCCATAGAGTGGGAGAAAATCTTCTCAATCTATATATCCAACAAAGGACTAGTATCTAGACTCTACAAGGAACTCAAACAAAGCAGCAAGAAAAAAGCAATCCCATCAAAATGTGGGCTAAGAACATGAATAGACAATTCTCAAAACAATATATACAAATAGCCAACAAACATATGAAAAAAAAAAAAAGTTCAACATCACTAATGATCAGGGAAATGCAAATCAAAACCACAATATGATACCACCTTACTCCTACAAGAAGGGCCATGATCCAAAAATCAAAAAGTGATAGATGTTGGCAGGGATATGGTGAAAAGGGAACACTTTTACACCAGTGGTGGGAATGTAAACTAGTATAACCACTGTGGAAAACAGTGTGGACATTCCTTAAAGAACTAAAAGTAGAACTACCATTTGATCCAGCAATCCCACTAATGGGTATCTACCCAGAGGAAAATAAGTCATTATACAAAAGAGATATTTGCACATGCATGTTTATAACAGCACAATTTGCAATTGCAAAAATATGGAACCAGCCCAAATGCCCATCAATCAATGAGTGGATAAAGAAATTGTGGTATATATATACCATGGGATACTACTCAGCTATAAGAAGGAAGGAAATAATCGCATTTGCAGCAACGTGAATGGAATTGGAGACTGTCATTCTAAGTGAAGTCACTCAGGAATGCAAAACCAAATGTCATATGTTCTCACTCAAGCAGGAGCTAAGCTATGAGGATGCAAAGTCATAGAATGATACAATGAACTTTGAGGACTTGGGGGGAAAGTGTGGGAGATATGTTCTCACTCAAGCAGGAGCTAAGCTATGAGGGTGCAAAGGCATAGAATGATACAATGAACTTTGAGGACTTGGAGGAAAGTGTGGGAGGAGAGTGAGGCATAAAAGACTACACATTGGGAATAGCGTGTACTGCTCAGGTGATGGGTACACCAAAATCTCAGAAATCACCACTACAGACCTTATTCATGTGACCAAACACTACCTGTCCCCTCTGCCAAAAAAAATACATATATAGAAAGAAAGAAAGAAAGAAAGAAAGAAAGAAAGAAAGAAAGAAAGAAAGAAAAGAAAGAAAAGAAAGAAAGAAAGAAAGAAAGAAAGAAAGAAAGAAAAGCATTTATAAAGGGAGAATCGTGATTAAGAACTAAAATTAAAACAAAACTTTGAACAGCCCTCACACTGTGTGTCCTATTTTCCCTCCAATCTATATAGCAGTCCGTATTAGTCACCACTTGAGCTCCAGTGTTTAAGGTCCAGTTACTTCTCTCTGACTCACTTAGAGAAGGAAGTGTTAGTTCATGCAGCATATCATTACATGATAGAAAAAGGTAGTAATGTATGAACTAAAAGGACTATGATGGCCATATTTAATTTCCTTTGTCCATTCATTCTACAAAATGTTTAGTACCTACTGTGTGTTACATCGAGGGCTCATTGCTGAATACACAGTGTTAACAAATTACTATTCTCACAGGGAGTACAGTCCAGTAGGGAGACAGCTGTTAAAGCATGGTCCCCCAAACATACTAAGAATTACAAATTGTGATGACCTTAATATAGGAAAAGAGCACGATGTGATGAGTGGGATCAATAAGAGGTCATAAGTCAGATTACAAGGTCTGGGAAGGCCTCTTTCAGGAACATTTAAACTGAAACCTGAAGGAAAATTGAAAAATTTGCCAGGGAAAGGGTGCCTGTTAAAGCTGTGCTGAGGCTTGCTCAACTCTACCACAGCTACCCTTTCGTGAATGGCTAAACTCTTTCTATTGGTGAGATCTTCCACTGCAAGGTCAAGTTGTGACAACTGAGTCTCCTAGCATATACATATTTTTTACTACTTGATGCCTCTATTTATTGAATCACACTGTGCTGCTTGCTGCTGGGAAAATACCATGATGTCTTCCTGAAAATAAAAGTGCTGATTTAGAGCAGTGGCTTCCAAATCTATTAGAGAGCAAGATGATACTGGAATATGTATGTACATTTATTTTTAATCTAAAAGATAATTAATCTTTACTAATATTTATGAATCGGCATAGTATGTGTAGACAATTTGTAAATAAATCTACATCATCTGGGGATATGTCAATATTTTTAATGATAGGTGTGCACAATCAAGTCTGGAGATCACTTGCTTAAAGTAAGCAAAGGATAACCAGGGATCACTGCCCAGAGTAAGCAGAGCCCAAACTCTCCAGTCCCCACTCTCACATTTTCATTAGGGCATCTCTTTCATAGCCTAGCTTAGATTCCTCTCTCGTAACCAGAGAAACTACCTTCTCTGATAACACTGATTCATCCTCAGATTTTTCATATCCCTGACAGCTTATAGCACTCCCTGTCTGATCCAAATATTCTGCTATGTTAGTAATACTGCCTTCTACTGCTTTCTGGTGTTTTCATCTGCAGTGGTCCTGTCTTCCAAAGAAGATGTAAGTTGTTCTGGTGCTACATTGAAATCTAGCTCACTTTTATCTGCCCGTAGTGCTGAGAAAATAAAAGGTACTCAGTGAGCACTTCTGGACTACATCTTGTAGGACCATGCCATTCAAAGTGTGACCAAAAGTCCAGCAGCATCAGCATTACTTGTAAGCTTGTTAAAGCACATCAGAATTTGTACTGTTCTCTCTTTCTTCCACAATTCTCCCATTTCTCCTGAAGGCCCATCATATTAAACCAGTGCCTCTTAAACTTTAATGTGCATGAATTATCTGGGGGGAATCCTGTTAAAATGAAGATTCTGATTCAGTAGGTCTGGATGAGACCCAAAATTCTGTATTTTAATAAGTTCCCAGGTTATTCTGGTGATTCTGAATGGTGCTGACACCTTTAGATTTTAGAAACTATGCTGCCTGATATGGTAGCCCTAGCCACATGGAGGGACTGAGCACACGACACATGGGATTTCAAAGACTGAGTGTGGAAGAAAGAATATAAAATAGCAAATTAATAAGTTTAAATATTGATTATATGTTGCATGGATAATATTTTGAATAGATTGGGTTAAATAAAATACAGTATCACATTTAATTTTATCCTGCTTTTTACATTTTTAATTGAAGCTACTAGAAAATCTAAAATTACATATGTGGCTCACATTATATTTTTATTGGACAGTGTGGCTCTAGACACTCCTCTGGTACTTTTAAATACAGAATATATGAAGGTAGTGTGATCTATTGAGAATTTATTGAGAATTCTTTGAGCATAAATCTCAAATTCATGTTGCTAAAGTTGTACCAGTTTAGGGATAGCTGAAAAAAATTGTAATTGTACATCACAAAAATATCCTTAGAAAGATTTTCTTTCTCATGGAAGTATATATACTATAAATACAACTTCTATTACTCAAAATATTGAGATTTTTGTCAACATTTCAGGTTTCTGTGTGTATGTGTGATTCATAATGTAGGCCTCCTCCTACATGGATGAATATGCATATAAGCATTAGATTAGTCATCTGTAATTAACTTCTTGACAAATATGGATAATGGGTGAGAATGCTATTATATCCAAAGTGTAATGTAATTGTTCCATAGTTCTTGGTATTATGTTCCCTTTTTTTAGTCTTTTTTCTGTTTGTATTTCAGTTTTAGAAGTTTCTATTGACATATCATCAAACTCACTGATTTTTTTCTTGGCTGTGTCCAGTCTACTTATGAGCCCAACAAAGGCTTTATTTATACTACAGTATTTTTGATTTCTAGCATTTAAAAATTTTTTCTTAGAATGTCCATCTCTGTTTATATTACCCAAGAGTTCTTGAATGTTGTCTACTTTTTCCATTGGAGTCCTTTCATGTTAATCATAGTTATTAGACCCTTGATTTTCTTTGTGGGTAGGTGTGGGAACAGCAGTGGCTCCAGAGTCGCTATACAGGGGGTAATCTGATCAGAAGAGGATGGGTAGAGATTTATTTTTAAATTCTATTAGCATTGCAAGCCCATTGGTTTTTACTTGTATTGCAGCTGGATAAAATAGTGGGTAAAATGAGACATAAAATATGAATAGGAGGCAGCTAGGCAGGGAAGGGGGAAGGATATTTACTAAGTACATGTTTTATCTATTACCATATAACAAACTTCACCTCCCCAGTACTCCGTGGTATAAAACAATACTCTTCTATTTACAGTTATGGATTCAATGTGTCAGGAATTGGGGCAGGGCATTACAGGGAAGATGTTTTGTTTTTCTAAAATGTCTGAGTTTTCATCAGGGAAGACTCAACTGGCTTAAGAACTGGTGGCTGGAATCATCTGGTAGATTCTTGCCTCACATATCTGTGATGATACAATGGCTGAGCTCAGCAAGACTGTTGAACAGAGAGCTTACAAATGGTTTCCTCGTGTGGCTGGTACTTCCCACAGAAAAGTGACTGGGGTTCCAAGAGAGAACATCCAAGACAGAGCGTCCCAAGAAAGAGCATTCAGAGAGTGATCATTTCACGAATTTAAGGAAGAAATTGCAAGGCTTTCTCTGATCTACCCTTGGAAGTCACATAGCATTACTTCATCTGCTTCTATTATTGCAAGAAAGTCACTAAAGACAGCCCATATTCAAGGTGGGAATTAGATTCCATCCCTCAATGGGGTAGTGGCAAGGTCATATATCAGAAGAATGTGTAGGATGGAAGATGTTGTAGCCATCTTTGGAAAATTCAGCCCATCACATCATATTAACAGAGTGTGGTGTGTTTGGGTAACAGAAAGTTAATTGTGACTGGAGCATAATGTCACCCTGAAAGACTTTATTTTACTTTTACTTTTCAGGGGCTATATTCTAGGGAACGACATTCCTTTGATTCTATAATAGGCAACCTGGTATATTAGAGAGTCCATGGGCTGTGGAATTTTAAAAAAACCCTGGGTTAACTTAGTTTATTTTCTGTATTCATCGCACAACTTTTTATTGTTCCCTCAAATATTGTTTTTACCATACTTTTATGCAGAGGGTAACAACCAGCTTATGGGTTGCAGTCAATCCCTGGCTTGACTGGAGCCCATTATCCTTTAGTAAAAACACCTAGTGGAGAGAGCTACATTTGTGTCTATAGTTACAAAAAAGGTAAAATTGTTTTGAAAATCTTTGGTAACAATGGAGTAAAAAGTCCAAAGTTGATGATAGTGATCTAGGCAAGCCTGGGCCTCTTTAGGTATTCGCCTTACTTGGTGTGTTCCTCTTACTTTTCTCTTGGTGTGTGTTTCTTCACATCTTTATATGTCAGTTATATGTAAATGGTTGTGTTTCTGAGTCTTTACATAGGTTTCTATGTATTTCTATGAGTCATTTTGTGGGTGTGCCCCTTATACTCTCTGTGGCAGATTGAATTTTCTAAGATGACCAAAAAATATCTCCCACCCTACACACTTAGCTATAATGCAATGTTTGCTTTTCTTCCATGGAGAGATGAGGTTTATGGTCCCTTTTTTTCAAATCTTAATGGACTTGTTAATGTGGTAAAAGCGATATTATATGACTTTTTAAGCTACGTTATTAAAGGTGATATGCCCATCTGGCCTTCTTGGGGCATTTGCCCTTGGAAACCAGTCACAATGCTGTAAAGAATCCCAGCTCACATGGAGAGGTCATGTGTTAAGTGTTCCAGCTGATAGTCAGGATCAACAACCAGACATGCGAGTGAACAAGCCTTCAGATGATTCCAGCCCCCAGCTACTGAGCTGTCATCATACTTTGGGCTTTCCCAAGCAACAGTGAATAGAGGAGAGATGAGTTGTCCTTGCTGAGGCCTTCCCAAACTGCAAATTCATGAGTAAAATAAATGATTACGGTTGATTTGTACCACTACATTTTGGCACGATTTCTTGTGCAGAAAGAGATAACATACATTTTCTGATTCTCTCTGTATGCCTTTCTCTATCTCGATCCCTGTGTTTTATTTTGTAACTCTTTTCCATCTATGTCTGTGATCATTTTTTGACTTCCTTTTCCTGCCCTTCTTTAGTTCTTAAATTTCTCTTATAATTTCTTGTCTTTTATTTCTTATCCTGCTTTAATATAGAAGAGAGATAGAATTTTATATTTGGATAGTATTTTGTGCTCCCTTTTGTTAATTTTTAAAGCACAGGAGTGGAATCTATAATCTTCATTTCATTCTAAAACACAATAAAAATAAAGTTACGTTTCTAATGAAAGCTTTTATTTTTTTGCCTTCTGAGTTTTCATGGCCCTCACAAGAATATTCTCCATCCTACCTTTGGTGCTTCAGAATGGATGAATCTGTAGATAATGTTTTCCTGGTGAATATAGTTTTCATTTTTTTATAACTTTATTTTTCAGCCCTTGAAAAATGGTATTAATATACTATTTTATGGTGGTGTTGTATTTCCTAAAAATACGTTGAACTCTTCCTTTCTAATTCTGATAGACTAAAAAACCTTCCCTTTGGAAAGTGAAGGAGATAAATATTTTCTTTCAACGGTTCTTGAGGTAAGTAAGTTCTCCTAGCCCTAGGATAAAACTTCAGAGGGCTTGTAATAAGGCAGCCTCTGACCTGAAATCTGGAGGGCTGAGTTGAGAATATTTTGAGTCTTTCCCACGGGTGATGTTTTGGAATTTCTTGTTTTCATGTCTTTATATTATCATCAGTTTTGCAAAAACTATTCAAATGCAAAACTCAAATATGTCACCATATTCATTTTACTCCTTTATATGAACAATCAATTACTTTCTACCTGATTCTTTACTTTTAATTCTATACCACACAGCCATGTACCTTTTTATAATAATCCATCCTCTAGAGTAGAAGCCAGTATCATTGCTGAATGATCTCCATGACCTGGACACATCCCAGTCATTCATCACATTTGTGAATCATACTTCCTAAGTATCTCTCAAATACAATCCTTCCTACTTTTGTTGGAGGTATCATGGTGTAGTAATGAAGATAACAAGGTTTTTGGGACCAGTTAGCCTTGGGTTTAGTCTTGGATCTAACACTGTGACCTGGGGTGAGCTTGGCCTGGGGTGAAATTGATTCTCAATTTCTTTATCTACAAATTGGGGATCTATAAATAGTGTCTACCTCATAGTGCTTTGTGATGAATGAGTTAAGAGTGCCAAAGTATTTAGAACATAATGAATCCTTGATAAATTTTGGTTTCCCTCTTCAGATCCTCAATCTCTCTCCAAGGCTATTTCATTAAACTCTTATCAGGATTGCTGCTTTGTTAATTTCTTTTGTTCGTAATTAAGCACTGACTTCTCATTATGGCTTTCAAGATCCTTTACATTTGGGCAACTGTTTTGGTTGTCTATTGTGGTATAATAAGCAAATCCAAAACTTAGTGGCTTTAAATAACAACCTTTTAATTATTTCTCACAATTCTATGGGTTGGATGATTCTGCTGGTTTCTCTTGGAATCTTTCAAGTCATATGGCAACTGGGGCTGGAATAAACAATATGACTGAGCTCATGTATTTGGCATCTTGGCTTGGATGGCTATGCTCAGCAGAGACCCTAGGACTTTAGGGTCTCTCCTTACTCAACCTCCCTATGTGGTATCTTTAGCAGGTTAACAAAACTTCTTACGTAGTATTTTAGGGCTGCCAAAAGTGTAAAACACAAGAATCTAGGTCTTCTTAAAGCTGAAACCCTGAGCTGCACAGGTCACTTCCATGGCATTTTACTGGCTACAAAGGAATAATTAAGCTAGCCTAGATTCACTGTGGGAGAGGACTATACAAAAGATGGGTTATGGGGAGGCAGGACTGACTGGAGGCCATCTTGGGAGACCAGTTACCAAGTGACAAATTCCTTTTATACTTTCATCTTCCACACTTCTTTTCAGTGTATTCTTCACTCCAAGTATACAAAACCAAGGATTTTGTGTGTATATGTGTGTGTGTGTGTGTGTGTTATGAGGTGGGGTGGGAGGGATAAGTTGTAGGGGTACCATGCTTTGCACATCCCATTGTCTGAAATGCTAATTCTCTTCTTATATAGATATAAATCTTCTCCTCATACTTTTTGACAGTGCATTAGTCCATTTTCATGCTGCTGATAAAGACATATCTGAGACTGGGCAATTTATAAAACAAAGAGGTTTAATGGACTTACAGTCCATGTGGCTGGGAAAGCCTCACAATCATGGCAGGAGGAGGAGCAAGTCACGTCTTACATGGATAGCAGCAGGCAAAAAGAGAGCTTGTGCAGGGAAACTCCCTCTTATAGAACCATCAGATCTTGTAAGACTTATTCACTATCACAAGAACAGCACGGGAAAGACCTGCCCCCATGATTCAATTACCTCTCACCGGGTCCCTTCCACAACATGTAGAATTCAAGATGAGATTTGAGTGGGAACACAGCCAAGCCATATCAGACAGCTACAATGTTTACCTCATTCATGAGGCCTTCCTTAACTTCCACAAAGACTCATTCCTTCTACTTGTCTGGATATATTTTATATTAGCATACAGCACTTATCAGCCTCTATATTGTTTGAGTCTTTCTCTTAAACTTTATCTGAGCATCTCAAAGGCATGACTGACTTTTTCATTGTCCTATATTCACCGTCTTAGTCTGGGTTCCCCCCATAGCAAACACAGAGACAAGGCTTTGAATGCAAGTCTGTTATTTAGAAGGCGGTTCCAAGAAGCTCTATGAGGAAGTGGGAACTGAGACAAGGAAGGGAAAGAAGACAATGCAAAATGTATTAATAAGCATGTTACTGCTGTGGGCAATTGGGGTTCACTTCTCCTGGGGACTTGTGGGAAACTATACTTCTGGGAAACCAGAACTTTTCTCAAACTTGTTCTACCCAAAGGTGAGGAAGCTGGAATGTTTACCTACCAACTCCTATCCTTCACTGATTGAAGGGATTGAGGGCTGCTCCCTGGAGCATTAGTTCCTGGCATTTGGGCCTGCCCTGTACTCCAGCTTAGCCTGAAAAAAAACCCTAAGGTGGAAAGTCAAGAGGTTTCCGAAGAAAGCCAATATTGTGTAAGGAAGGATGTGACAAGAACAAAGGAGGGGGCGGATGGGGACACTTAAAGCATCTGTAACAACCAGTGTCCACAACTCTTTTTTTTTTTTTTTTTTTTTGAGATAGAGTCTTACTCTGTCATCCAGGCTGGAGTGCTGTGGCACGATCTCGGCTAACTGCAACCTCTGCCTCTGAGGCTCAAACGATCCTCCCACCTCAGCCTTCTAAGTAGCTGGGATCACAGATGCATGCCACCACACCCAGCTTACATTTGTATTTTTGGTGGAGATGGAGTTTCACCATGTTACCTAGGCTGGTCTTGAACTCCTGAGCTCAAGTGATCTGCACATCTCTGCAACCCAAAATGCCTGGATTACAGACATAAGCCACCATGCCCTGACAATATTTAATCAATAAATGTTGGTTTAATGACATCAATGAATGAGTGAAGCATGTAGATTTTTTGGTTTGTTTTTGTATTTGTGGATAAGGCACAAATAATACAAAATTGAAATGCCTTTTTCTTGAAATTAAAAAAATTTCATTAGAATGTATATCTTTACAAATCAGAATTTATGATATCTAGGCCAGGTGTGGTGGCTCATGCCTGTAATCCTAGCACTTTGGGAGGCCAAGGTGGGTGGATCACTTGAAGCCAGGAGTTCGAGACCAGCCTGGTCAACATGGTGACACCTCATCTCTACCAAAAATACAAAACAACAACAAAAAAAATAGCCAGCTGTGGTGGCGCGCATGCCTGTAATCCCAGCTACTCAGGAGGCTGAGGCACAAGAATTGTTTGAACCCAGGAGGCAGAGGTTGCAGTGAGCTGAGATCACACACTCCAGCCTGGGTGACAGAGTGAAACTCTGTCTCAAGGTTAAAAAAAAAAAAAAAAAAAAAGAATTTGTGGTATCTACTAATATATTTAATATTCTTTTATTATTGTCCTCTTCTGAATACTTTCATCGTTCCTGGTAAAAATATCCCATGCAACATTACCAGAACGTTATGCAGTATCTGATTGCAATGCTTTGCTTTTGAACATACTGTGTATAAAATGGCGTCAGGCCTCTGAGCTGAAGCTCAGCCACTGTAACCCCTGTGACCTGCATGTATGTGTCCAGATGGCCTGCAGGAGCCAAGAAGTCTGGGGCAGCCAAAAACCACAAAGAAGTAAAATAGCCAGTTCCTGCCTTAACTAATTAACCAGCATTCCACCATTCCACCATTGTGACTTGTACCCTGCCATACCATAGCTGATCAATCGACTTTGTGACGTTCTTCTGGACAATGAGTCTTATGATCTCCCCACCATGTACCTTGTGACCTCCTCCTCTGCCAACAATAGATAACCACCTTTTACTGTAATTTTCCATTACCTACCCAACTCCTATAAAGCAACCCCTCCCCATCTCCCTTTGCTGACTCTCTTTTCAGACTCAGCCCACTTGCGCCCAAGTGAAATAAACAGCCTTGTTGCTCACACAAAGCATGTTGGTGGTCTCTTCACAAGGACGTGCTTGAAAAATGGGATCCATCTAACCTACAGGAAGAGGTTTGAGGAATTTGGGCAAGTTGCATTGGATGGGGAACTGTATGAAGATTTTGGCACAGGTTGCATTAATATGTTTCGTGATGCATCATTGTTTATGTCAGTTATAAATTATTCTTTCATTTATAAATTTAGTTGTCATTGAGAGACTTCTGCAAAGATTCTATTATGTTTAATTTTACTTTATTTAAAATAATTTGCTTCCAATCAATTGTCCAGAACCTGCAAAATTACTTTGAAATTTAAAACAAAAAAAAATTCAAAAGTTAATTCAGATACAGTGGAACCCTCAGAAAACAGTGATGCTGAGAAATGAACATATTTATTAATGTTCAGACAAGTACATCTCTCTGGACTTTTTAACATAGTTGTGATGTGACTTGACATGAATTAATTTGTGCAGTAATGAGGCATCTTTAAAAGAAGTGAGGCTCTCAAACCTGGGTGAATATTAGAAATACCTAGATGCTTGTCATAAATATAGATTTCTGGAACCCATCCTTCTGAAATATATATTTAATATGCAAACCAGATCAGTCTGAAGATCTTCCAGATTCGAGAAATGCTATCTAAAAGGCATGTCTGAATGACATTTAATCTGCCTAGATTATTAACTCCTTCTGCTACAAGTAGGCCAGGTTTTATATTGATTTGGTTTTCCCTGTAGCATCAGTACAATGTTGAGTACATAGTGAACCATCAGTAAATACTTGTTGACAACTGTTTTGAGGCCCACCTATTTGCACTTGACTTGATTAGTGGGGAAATGGTGTTTCAGAAAAGGGGAGACATTGGATAAATACATAAAGTTTCTATTGTTGTCCTGCTGGATTTGCAATTTGGCATCTCAGTGGGATGTTGAATCAGTTCCTTTGCTATTCAACAGAATTATTCAAATCATTTAGTCAAGGGTAATGAAAGGAAGCTACCTTATATTAAATATGTTCCATTGACAGATACTTTCTGTAGGTTATCTCATTTAATTCTCACAACAATCCTATGAGGAGGTACTTATCCTCATTCTGTAAATAAGGATACAGTTCAGGGAAGGATAAGTAACTTGCTCAAAGTTTTATAGCAAGAAAGTGATACAGCTGGGATTAGAGTCCAAGTTTATCCGATCCCAACATTCATGGTTTTTTCAATTTGCAAAAAAGCCTCCTTTCAAGGCACCTTCCAAGCAAAAGTCATGTGCCAAACATGCTCAATTAGTGGTATGGGAAAGAAGGGAAGCAAAGTTAGGTTCTTCATTAGCCACATTTGATTCTGAGTTACAAGGAGAATTACATATTGAATTTAGGGAAAAAACCAACAACTCGGTTTTTAAAAAATGATTAGGATAACTGTTGTTGAGAGGAGGAGTGAGAGTTTTGGGTGGCTACAATAAATAGAATTCTATGTTCAAGAGGGATTTAGAAAGGTCTTAAGAGGGAGTACTGCAAGAGTTGACACAAGAAGAGGTCAAGATATATATGGGGATTTCATTTCTATTTCAGGTCAAGGTAAGAATATTTTCAAGTAGTATCAAAGGGAACATGAAAAGTAGTCTCAGTGATAAGAGAAATGTGAGAATTGCCAGGCATGGTCCATTCCAACACTGCTGGCTTAGGAGCCTCTAGGGATAAAAGGAATTAGGACCGGTTACGCTTAAATTCCCATCCTGCAAATTGTCCTGAAACAGAGAAGGCTGTCAAAGTCAGGCAGGTCATCTGATAAGAGACCAATGTGCGTGCCAAGGGGTGTGCTTGAGTCATACATTATCACAGCCAGAGTCACATCCTTAGTTGCTGTTCATAGTGAGAAATCTCAGTGTAAAGTTAGCAAAGAACCAAATGAATTCTTGCTCAAAAGGGTGGGCAGAATGTCTAGAAGCCTTAAAGAATGTCAAAGGCATATTCCACTTCATATTCCTCTTACTATTTATAATGACTATCACTTGCATTTTAGAGCAACATTGGTCCCTTTTTTCCTCTCTCACCTCCTTCCCGCCCCATGATTTTTTTTCTTTTTCTCTTATATAAGAGAAAAATCATGTCTAATGACAAATTTTCCTTTAAAGGCTCAAAAGAGTATGTGATCTGTTTTATAAATGAATTAAATAACTTTCATCACAATAATATGATTTCTAAGGGGAACTTTCAGGTACCTAGAAGTGATATTTTGAGTTATTTTTGGATCAGACTTCTGGAAATGATAAAAATTGGCCTTTAATGATTACCTCAGCTGATCTACGCTACTCTTCAGGAGAAACTGAAGATTCCAGCTTGATACCGTGATGACTAGTTCATTGGCATCTTACTTGAACAAACGTAGGTGAAATTTGGAAAGGATACACTCTAGTAATAAAACTGTCAGAAGATCAGCTTTTGATGGTCTAAAGCTTCCACAGTTGGTGAAATATTTGCAAGGGTATTGGAAAGATATGACAATTAATTTTCTTAAGGAAAGAATTTAAGTCACATCTTTCCTTGGTGCAGACACAGACTGCCACTTCAGGAGGGGATATATGAGGACCTATTGGGTACATGATGTTTTCTGCTTATTCCTAGCTTGTAGAAACACATCTTGTAAATTATTTTACAAGATGAATGACACAAGCTGGGCTTGTGTCAAGCAGCAGAAGTCAAAACATATGACAGATCAATAGATCATTATCTTGCCTGACTTTATTAGCGGTCAAAGATTACAGATCACTAGTAATGAAAGGGACCTAGAGATGATTGCATTATGAGGAAGCCTGGTAGTAGTTAAGACTCCCAGCTTTGGAACCAGACTACTTCAGTTCCTATCCTGGTTCCACCACTTACTACCTGTGTGACCTCATTCAAATTACTTAACCACTTTGTGCCTAAGTTTTCTTCTCTGTAAAATGGTAAGAGGAATAACGGTCCTCATCTCATTGAGTGTCATGAAGGTTATATGAGTTAATATCTGTAAAGCACTCAGAATGGTGCCTTATGTGTAATAAGGCCATATATGTCTTTTCTATTATCATTAACTCAAGACCTCAGTTTACATTGAAGAATCTGAGACTTATGAATGACTGTATGTAAGGCCACAGAGTGTGGGCCAGAAGTCAGCTGTGTTCATTCCAAACTCAGGGCTTTTTACTGTCATGATGCTTTGCTATGGAAATAAAAAATTTCAGTAAATCCCAAGGAATTGGAATTTCATTGAATGCAGTATTTTTTAGGGTAAAAACCAAAAATAATCAGTGATACTTATGACTAGTATCAAGAAGTATATATTAATTCTTTGGCCTTAGGCATTGTTGCACATATATTGGTGCCCCTATATTTCACTGCTCACTAGATCAGTGCTTGCTATCAGCATCCTTCTATGGGCACTTGTGACTTTCTGCTCATGGTTTTTTTTTTTTTTTTTTTTTTTTGGAGGGGGAGCTTTGTGTGCGCAAGGCAGAAATATTCAGGAGTTGATGCTCCCTTTGGGACAGTCCCCCCAACCAATGATGGAAGGGATTTGAAGAATAAACACCCTGTCTTCTTGTCCCTCATATGGTACAACAGTGAGGATGATTCTATGCACTCTTTCAGAAGTCCCCAGCAGGATCAAGCTTCAAGAGCTCATGGCAGACACTCGCTTCCTGATAACATGCCTTGAATAGGCAGCTGCTTCTTTTAGTTTCACTGCCCTTCTCCTCTACTGGTGTTTCCTGGGATCACCTCTCAAGTAAACTACATGCACTCAAATCCTCATCTCAGGGTCTGCTTGACTTCAGCGAATGATGATTAGAACTAAGTAAAAGATCTAGGTACTCTCTGATTTGGGGATAGACATACCCAAATTATTCTTTAGTATTCTGGAAGATGAAAAAAAAAAAAAAAAAAAAAGCTAGCTGTGAGCCTCCTTAGAAAAAACGGACATGTTTTTAGGGTACCTTTTCTCCATACATAACAATCTGGGCCTACTTAGAAATATAAAATTCTCTGAAACTTTTAAACCCTGAAGGAAACTGGAAATGTTTGAACAAATAAAAATACTTACATAGCTTATATAATTTTTAACACCCTTCACAGATCTAAAGTCACTTTGTTAATTTAGGAACATAAAAATGCATTATGTATAACTCAGTTGGCTCCTAAAAGTATCATGTTTGATGTCTTGAGAGATGTGAAGGCCTGAAAAATTTGAGGGGCAAAAAGAATGTTTTGTAAAGGAATCTTGAAATGCCATGATTAAATAAAATTCCAAGATTATTCTATAAGCTGGTCAGTTATAGTCTGTTGGTCTAAGTGAGAGCATTCCTCCTGCCCTGGAATTACTATAAGTAGGAGTTTAATTTTCGGGGAAATTTGGGGGCTTTATCCGTGGGGTTGAGTCACCGGAGTTCTGGGGTTTGGCAAATGACCGGCAATTTTGATTTGGGGTGCTTGGGGACTGAGTTGTCCAATAGTGATGCATTATCAAACCCAAAGAGTGAGCCCTTGACATTCCCTATGCACCTCAGCACACTTTCAGGCACCCCTAGCATTCATAAATATGAATACAATGTTGAATAAAGAAAAGACAAGCATGTTGAGATGCAGATGCTTAGTCTGTTAGACCCAGACACGAGCTAAAGGACTTGGGGCCTCACACCACAGATGGAAGTATACAACTATATTCCTTTGCAAAACCTAGGATGAAATCAACTAACAAATGGTAACTCCCCTGGCCACATGGATTCGTTTACATGTGATCTTTTTAGCTCAGTGGTCAAAGTTTTTGTGGAATGGCTGAAGGTAGCTTTCTGTCAGATGTAAACAAATAAACATGTGATTCTGATTATTACTTGAAATCACCTTTTGAATCAGCCTGAAAAAGAAGATAGGCAGACCTGAAAAATTTGCCTTAAATTTAGGAGAGAAGTAGAGCCACAGGCATGATCAAACTGTAACTGAAACTGACACTATCTATGGTCTTCTCAGTTACACAAGCCACCAAATTCTCCTTAGTGTTTTAGCCTGTTTAGGTGAGAATTTATTTCTCCTACCAGAAGGCACCCTTATGGGTCCATTTAGATATTATAGGAATGTGAATACTAGAATTTATTCTTTAAAATTATTTAATATAAATTTTGCTTTAACTATAATGTAGCTCAATACGCTGTGCTCTCAGGTTCCATTTTATGGATTTGTTGAGAGTTGATGTTAAGTATGGCTGAGAATTCTGGGCACCATTAGGAATTTAGCAGAGGATAAAATCCAGGGGTCTTCCTTTTTACAACAAATAAGTGTTATTGTGCATTTTTAATGTATGCAGCATGATGTTACTAGATAAATATAGATAGTCAAATGATTACTATAGTAAAGCAAATTAACGTACCCATCATCTCACAGTTAGCCATTTCTTTTTTTTTTTTTTTTGGTCCATGTGAGGCAAGACTGCTACAATCTACTCAGCAAAAATTCTGATTATAATACACTATCATTAGCTATAGTCCTCATGTCACAGGGGCCTTCTTAAAGTGGAGGTTCAGTAAAAGTACCATAGAAGAGGATGTTGTCTTGCAATCACATTTCACAAAACTAACTGGCCACATTCCAATTTGAATAAGCAAATTAGAATAAACAATTCCACCTGGCTTAGATACCTATTTTATTTGGGCAATTGGCTGTTCTCTTGGCATGTAGTAGTGAGCATTCAACAGCTGGTGCTCGCTCACCCATGGGGCCTTTCTTTTCAGAAGATAATTATTTCAGAAATTGACAAAGAACTGAGATCTGAACTGGGATCATTAAGGGCCAAGAATGTACCACAATCTTAGCATATCACTATTTTAAATAATGATGGGAGTTTATAAAATGAAAGTATTTTCTCTTCAAGACACATTGTAGGCATTTTTTTGCTAAAACTGAGGAACATAATATTAAAATATTTTCCCTTTAAATATTAATTTGAAAAAGTACTTAAATTTATTGAGTCTGACCCTGTGCTCATGATGGAGAATTTTCTCTTGGTGAGATATCAACAATTCACAGAATACAAAACAAAGTGAAACGTGGTTTGGCCATATGCATTTTTTTTTTTTTTTTTAAACTTATGGAGTGTTTTTCATTTTCTTAGGCTCTCTGCCTGGAACACTCACCACACCCCAGTGCGCACATGGCAAACTTATACACATCTCATCTTATCGTTCGTCCTCCAGGAAATCTTTAACCACTATCACCCACCCACCCAGTAAAGGTTACGTACATAGCATTCTGTACTAGACCATCATAGCATTTACCGTACTTTTTGGTAAGTGCCTTTTTACTTGTCTTTATCCCCAGCTGTGTCAGACAGACTTTAATGCAGCCCCCCGATCCCCATCTCCCGGTGCTGACACTCCTATATATTTTTTTCTTCTTGATCTTGGGATCTGTGTCTTGCTTCCTACTGATGGAATACGATAAACATGATGGGATGTCACTCCAATGATTGGGTTGCATAATGTAAAACACTGTCTTACTACTAGACTCACTCTAGGGACTCTCCTTGCTAGGTTTGAAGAACCCAGATGCCATGACTCCTAAAGCTGCAAGAAAATGAATTCTGCCAATGGCCTGAGTGAGCTTGGATGTTGACTCAGTTGAGCCTACAGATGAGAATTCAGCTCTGGCTGACAGCTTGATTGCAGCTTTGTGAGACATTAAGGAAAAGACCAAGTTAAATTGTGCCTGGACTCCTGACCCACGGAAACTGTGAGATAGCAAATGAATCTTGTCTTAAGCCACTGAGTTTGTGGTAATTTTTTATGCAGAATAGAAAACTTACACACCAACTAATGAACAAAGTCATTAAGAATAGGGAAAATATCTGGGTTTTTTGAGATCATGACCCCCAAGGCCTAGCACAGTGACTGGTACATCGTAGATAAATATCTGTTGAATATATTATAAAAATTTGTTTAATATATAAATGTATGTTAACAGTAATTTTTGGGCTGGGCACAGTGGCTCACACCTGTAATCATAGCACTTTGGGAGACTGAGGCAGGAGGATTGCTTGAGCTCAGGAGTTTGAGACCAGCCTGGGAAACATGGTAAGACCTCATCACTACTAAAAATACAAAAAATTAGCCAGGCATGTTGGCCCACATGTAGTAGTCCCAGCTACTCAGGAGGCCGAGGAGGGAGAATCGCTTGACTCTGGGAAATGGAGGCTGTGGTGGGAGGATTGCTTGACTCTGGGAAATGGAGGCTGCAATGAGCTATGATCATGCCACTGCACTCCAGCCTGTGTGAGCAAGACCCTGTTTTAAAAAACAGAAATATATAAAATAATTTTTGTGTGTCAGAATAAAGTCTGTATTTTGCATTAGAGAGTAGGAGTCTCTTCTGGGTCGGTTTGCCTCTGTGCTTTGGCATTGGACACTTCTCATTACTTTAGGGCTCACTTGATTTTTCTTTTGGCCAGCCACACAGCTTCTGGGGCTTCTGGACATGTTATCCTATGATCTAGGACAATTGTAATTTCAATTTTTAACTTAATTTGCCCCTCTCCCTTCACTCCCTTGTACCTCAAATATCAAAGGAAGATATCTTAGAATAGGATATAGGGTAGAGAATGGAATACCTTTCTTTAGGTGAAAACAGATGGAGAAATAACTTCAGCAAAATATGCTGATCAGCCACATTGGTGCGGTGAGGGTTAAGTCTGTAATTCTTAAGTGACATCTTAAAAGTACTGGATGCCTAACAGTATTGGATGCCTTTATCCGGTACTATGCTTATTACCTGGGTAACAAATGGGGATGTGGAAGTTTGGGATGAGGAGATAAAAAATAAAGCATATTTTGGAGACCAATACTACTTCTCCATGACCCTTTCTATCTTCAGATTTGCTAATCTTCTAGTGATTCCAATTTCCTGTGGACACATCTCTATCATGAATTTTCACATCATACATATTATGTATATGTCATTTTCTTCTATTAAACTGGAAACTCCAAGAGAGCAGGGTCTTGACTTTTTTTTTTTGTAATTATGCAAACAAACATTCCTTGAGCATTGCCTTTTCCTCAGGCATAGTACTAGGTGCTTTATTTTTATCATTTCATCTTCTCTTTACAACACACCCACGAGGTAGGTCCTATCCTTCTCATTTTACATATGGGAATTTGAGGTTGAAAAAGCTAAGTTTCAAGTCCCACTGTCAATAATTGGTAGAACCAGGATCTCTGTATCCCCAGCAGGTAGTGCAGTAACTAGCACTAGGTAGGTCTCCAAAGGTGCCTCTTAAGTCACTGTGTAAAGCCCAGGCTGGGACCAACTAGGGGGAATGTCCTAACTTGAGCATTTCTGAATCCACCAGTGTTTTCTAAAGCAAGTTTCTTTGTTTGGGGGATTAGAATAGGAAGCCTAACTCTGGTTAGGCAGCATGAAGCACCTTGCTTTGAGGTCCAGTGACCTACTATTCCACTGATACTTAACATTTGGAAAACATGAGAGAATGGCCTTAGAACTTTCACCTGTAGGGCACTATTCACTATTCGCAAAGACACAGAATTAACCTAAATGTCCATCAACGGTGGATTGGATAAATAAAATGTGCACATAGACACCATGGAATACTATGCTGCCATAGAAAAGAACAAAACTATGTCCTTTGCAGCAACATGGATGTAGCTTGAGGCCATTATCCTAAATGAATTAATGCAGGAGCAGAAAACCAAATGCTGCATGTTCTCACTTACAAGTGGGAGCTATTTGAGTATTCATGGACATAAAGATGGGAACAGTAAACACCAGGGCCTACTTGAGGGTGGAGGGTGGGAGGATGATAAGGATTCAAAAACTATTTATCTGGTACTATGCTTATTACCTGGGTAACAAAATAATCTGTACACCAGACCCCATGACATGCAATTTACCGATGTAACAAACCTGCACATGTACCCCCGAACCTAAAATAAAAGTCGGAAGGGAAAAAAAATAATTTCCACCTATAGGAGTAATTTCTGTTCTCAGTATCCACTTAAACATTTTCTTGTTAATGCTCATTTTTCTCCAGAAGATGATCTGCTTATCTAGTGCACTGTTCTCTGAGTGAGTGACCACACTGAGCTCTTCATGATTAGCTTGGTAATGCAAATGGAAACAAGAGTGGTGGAAAGATGGGTGGACAGCACACTTTGCAATTAGGCCTCTTAAGCTGGAACACTGGTTGTCAGTCATCATAATCTTTCACAATTATCTCTGCCCTTTAAGATATGAGGATGACATTATTTTTTACATTACTGGGTGTTGTGGAATACTTTTATCCTCTGGAAATGTCTATTGAGCTCCTGCTTGAAATCATTTTATGACAAATTTTTAAATGGAGTGCTGAAAAATATTACATTCCTTTTTCCTTTTCCTCTTTACTCCTTTTCCTCCTTATTTCCTCCCTTCTTCCTTTTTTCCCATTTCTTTCTTTCTTGACTTCCTCCCTCTGCCTTTCTTTCCTTCTCCAGATACTTACTGAACACCTACCAGGTGCTGGGGTTAAAGAGTTACACAAGGCTTGCAATATGCCATATCTTATGGAGCTTATAAAATATGTAGGGGGTATTTATAGAAATAATGAGGAAAATAAAGTAATAAACAAAAATATCCAATTTTAAGTAATATAATAAAGAGAAAATAGGGTGATATGATAGAGATTAGTGAGTAAATTCCATGGGTTGAGTGAACGGCAAAGGTCTTTTCATGAGATTTTAAGCTAGGACAAGAAAGACTCAGCCATGCTGATCTGGTGGAGAATTGCAGGCAGAGAAAATAGTTAATGCAAAGCTTCCAAGGTGGGAATAAGCTTTGTGGGTTTAAGGGACAGCAGTGAGGTCACCATAACTATGATGGAGAAGGAGGTTATAGATATGGGCAAGAACCAGATCATGTAGGGCCTTGTAAGCCATGGTAAAGAGTTGGTACTTTATTCTAAATACCAAAGAGAGCAATGAAATGGTTTTAAGTAGATGAATGACAATGATCTCATTCATTATTACAAAGAAGTATTACTGGGTGATAAACATATATGTTTATATTAAGCTGTTTTTCTGTTTGCAGTTCTGAAATACTTCAAAGTTTTAAAGACAATTCTTATTACTGCATCCAAAATTAATTGTTAGAGGGCAAGAATGGAGGTAGAGGAATGAGAAAGGAGGCCATTGTATATGAGGTGACGGATAAAAGTGGTTAGAAGTAGTGTGACAGTAGGTGAGAAAGAGAGAAGCAGACAGACTCAGGTTGCGTTTTGAAGGTTGCGTTGATGAAACTTGTTGGCGGTTGAATAGAGAGCATGAGAGAAAAATAGGAATCAAAGATACACTTTAAGAAACTGGTTGAAAAAATGGTGTCATTTCCTGAAATGGGAAAATCTTGGGAGGTGGGGCAGGTTTTTGTAGTGGTAGGGTGGTGAAAAGTGCTCTTTTGGCCATCTTAAACATGAGATGCCTATCAGATCTTCAAGTGAAGATGTAAGAGTTAGAAAAATCGGCTGGAAATGAAGCTCTGCAGTCATCAGCTTATCCATGGTCTTTAAGACCATGGGTGGGATGGGATCACCTAGTGAGAGGACAGATAGAGAAGGGAAAGGAGCCCAAGGGTGAGTCACAGAATGCTCCAATATGGAAGTCAAAGAGAAGAGGAAAAACCAGCAGGGGAGACTGGTCAGTGAGATAGAGAGATGATACACTTTAGATATTTGTCCCCTCCAAATCTCATGTTGAAACTTGATCCCCAAGGTTGGAGGTGGGGTCTGGTGAGAGATGATTGGATCCTGGGCGCAGATCCCTCATGAAGGGCTTGGTGTCATTCTTATGAGAAAGTGACTTCTCATTCTTAGTTCCCACAAGATTTTGTTGTTAAAAAAAAGCCTGGTACCCACTCCTCTCTTTTGCTCCCTCTCTTTCCATGTGATGCCATCCCCCTTTTTCCTTCCCCTTCTGCCATGATTGGAAGCTCAATGAAGTCCCCACCAGAAGCAGATGCTTGTGCATGCATTTTGTATAGTCTGCAGAACCAACAGCCAAACAAACCTCCTTTCTTTATAAGATACCCAGCTTCAAGAATTCCTCTACGGCAGTACAGAACAGACTAATACAAGGGACAATTGGGAGAGTGTAATCCTGAGATAACCAAGAGAGAAAAGATTTGAAGTAGGAGGGCACAGTTAACTTTATCGAAAGCACACGTTTTTGAACATTTTTGTACTGTAGCATCTTCCATAGGCGGTGGAATCCTATGGGCCACTTATCAAAAAATGCTTTTAAATGAATAAAATAAAATACATAGGATTACACAGGAAACTAATTATGTTGCAGTACAAACGTCAAAATAATAACTAGACCTAGCAGCAGGTCTGAACTATTGAACTCTCTAAGTAGTGATGAGCAGAAATGACATTTTGAGACATGAGATATCTGCAACATCTTCAATATATATGATGTAATATGAAAAAGTGATATGTATAATATAATATGAAAATACATATGATTTCTGACAAAGCCACTGTGATTTGTTGACTATGTTTAAAACTCAAGGAAATGCTAACTTTCAGTTAGTGATTAGTGAAAACAGAGATATATTTTTCCTATGCAAGTTCAGACTCTCTGATTTCAAAACCACTGGTTTAATGTTAAGAGGTAAATCTTTAGAAATGGGACTCAGTGATATGGATTCTCCTAAATGGTGACTTATTTTGCTATACTTGCTTAATCTTGAGCAATAACCTTAGGTTTGTCAATGTTCTACCTCTTACTGTTAGACAATGACATTAAAAGGGCATAGGAGCTATGACAGGGGGTGTGGGTGGAGTGGGGAGGCGAATGCTGAATATTCTTTTCTGCAGTTACTTCTATTCAAGAACATTAATATTCATAAAGATGTCTAATATTAAAACAGATTTGGAAATGAATTCATTAGGGCAGAAAACATTTAAATCTGTCTCTACTCCCGTTGTTTGAGATTCAGAATACTTTATAGGGAAGGATAGACATTCCTATAAAGGTTCTCCCTTTGTTCTGTTGTTCTGTCTGTTGCCTCCTTGAAAGTTCTAGAATATTGGCCAGGGACGGTGGCTCATGCCTGCAATGCCTGCACTTTGGGAGGCCGAGGCGGGTAGATCACGAGGTCGGGAGTTCAAGACCAGCCTGACCAACATGGGGAAATCCCGTCTCTACTAAAAATACAAAAATTGGCTGGGCATGATGGCATGCACCTGTAATCCCAGCTACTCAGGAGACTAAGGCAGGAGAATCACTTGAACCTGGGAGGCAGAGATTGTAGTGAGCCAAGATCACGCCACTGCACTCCAGCCTGGGCGACAGAGAGAGACTCCGTCTCCAAAAAAAAAAAAAAAAAAAAAAAAAACAAAACAGTTCTAGAATACCTATTATATTCCTCTTTCCCTCTAATTACACACTGATATACAAAATATACATTACTTGGAGTCTTTAAAACACAATGCCCAATTTATGAATATGCTGTTAATTTTCTAATTTCAAAGGCAGATTGATGCTCAAAAATATTTGTTCGTTGACTGCTACACAGAAATAGTTTCCTTAATTCCCTGCTCCTCCTCATACCTTCTTACTAAAGTAGAGTTCTAAAAGTCTAAATATTTATACCTGTATTCAACACACCATCAATTCCACAATGAACAAACTTTCATAGTCGTTTTGCCTGCATTATGTGCGTGGGTCATAGTGGGGTTGCATTATAGTGCAGGGGTTGGCAAAACTGGCATGTGGCCTGTTTTTCTTTTTTAAAAATATTTATAAATGAAAAATAAATAAATAAATGAAATTCATGAAAAAGAAAACTTGTAAGCATAGTACAAGGAACTCCCACATATTCTTTTCCCAGATTCACCAATTGTTTATATTGTGCCTCTCTCTCTCTTTCCACACACACACACACACACACAGAGTTGGGCCTTCATATCCAAGGGTTCACCATTTCTGCATTCAACCAACTGTGGATAAAATATATTCAAAAAATATTCAAGGATTCAAAATATTCAAAAATATTCAGAAAAAAAGAATGGATGGCTGCATCTGTACTGAACATGTACAGAGTTTTTCCTTCTCATTCTTCCCCCCAAAATACGGTATAACAACTTTTTCCACAGCATTTATGTTGTATTAGGTATTGTAAGTAATAGAGATTATTTAAAGTATATAGGAGGATGTGCATAGGTTATATACAAATATTATGCCATTTTATATAAGTGACTTGAGCATTGGCAGATTTTGGTATATGTGGGAGGTCCCTGGAACCCATCCTCTGTGGGTACTGAGGGACGACTGTATACGCAAACACATATACACTCAGCCACCCCCACAGATTATATATAATCTCTCAATCCAACTCATATTAGTTCATACTTATACTCTCAATTCCAACCCAGCTCCACAGGGTATATTTTTGTATTCTCTGTTTCTATATTTGTAAGTCCCCCAATAGTGAGACATTTAGCTTCCAATATCCTCAATACATTTACTCATTTGTTGAAGCTGAAAATATACAGAAGGTAGTTTCAAAATTTCTAATCCATGCCACTGTACAAACCTTATGTGGCCTCTTTTTGTACAGCCAACAAGCTAAGAACACTGTTTACACTTGTATAGGGTTGTCAAAGCAAAACAAACGAAAAAACAAAGGAGAATATGCAACTGACACCTTATGTGGCCTGCAAAACCTCAACTATTTCCTCTCTGGTCCTTTACAGAAAAAAGTTTGCTGATCCCTGCATAGTGGCTCTTGGGGGTGTGCGCATGCGCACTCACATTTACATGACTATGCTTAAGGAAGCTTTCTCAGCTCCCTTCTTTAAATGATAGATTTTTGTCCCCTTGACTACTGTGATTGACAACTGATCAGACCAGGCCAGTCCTAGAATGTCAGCTCCCTAACAACTATGATTGGTCCAAGAGGTGAGCATGTGAAACAATCGGGGGCCCTCAGTGTCCTTCCCATAGAATCGATATGTAAATATTGGGAAAAAGTTCCTTCTCCTCTTTTCACTGAAGTTGCTAAACTGAGATAAGCCTGGACATGCTGTTGAACATCACAGAAGAGATCTGCAGGAGGAGAGGTTAGGGCCAACACACAGAGGAAAGAGGGCCTGATCTAATATATTACGTGAAATGATGATAAACTCTTTAAGGAAATGAGTATTAGTTCACTTTGCATATGCAATAAAATAGCCAACTCAAATTTGGGTCTTCATCAGATATTAAAGAATTTTGCTTCAGGTCTAACAGAAATGATTTATCTAAGTCTGAAAATTTACTAAAGCTTAATTTAGGTTGATGCACTAGACTGGTATTTTTCATTTTTAACGTAGTGTACTATTATGAATTAGATCTTTCATCACGGAAAGAGCAGCTTCCAATTCTTGAAGACAGTCAGTGGTGAATGGTTATTTAAGTAGTAGCTCATCTGTCAATATAAACTGGATTCAGGGTATACAGGTTGCGTGCGCACATACACACACACACACACACCAACACACCATACAGTCATACCTTGGTATCCATGGGGGATTTGTTCCAGTACCCCATGTGGATACCTAAATCCATGGATGCCAAGTTCCTTACATAAAATGGTGTAGTATTTGCATATAACTTACACATATCCTCCTTTATACTTTGAATCATCTCTAGGTAACTTATAATACCTAACACAACGCCTACATGCTTGTGTGAATTCAATATAGTACTTGGTGCATGGCAAATTCAAAATTTTGCTTTTGGAACCTTGTGGAAATTTTTGATTTATGGTTGCTTGAATCCACAGATGTGGACACCCTGGAGATATATATATATATGGTTATGGACATACATATGGATATTTATGTATATACACACATACGAATATTTTATGTGTATATATAGATATACATATGTGTGTGTATATATCTATATATATATTTTTTCTTTCATCTCTCTATTGGTAATATGGTTGAAAGTAGAACTTTCTCTTTTCCACCTCTGGCTTCTCATGAGGACACCTATAAGGCTCAACACTGTCACACTGGCTTGGCATTTTGTGTCTAGAAAGTTGAAAAAGTCACTGTTTCAAATGACAAAAGTATATTTTCCCTCACTGTCTCAGAGGTGAAATCTGAAAAGTAAAACATTTACAGAGGCACAAGTGATCTTTCACATGAAGGCATCTAAAGTTGATAATGCAGTAGGGAATGCAGTCCTATTGTTTTTATTTTCCCCTTCCTGAGCATATACCCAGTTCAGCTGTTGTGGGCAGCTCTGATGCTCCCTGAGCAGGGATTTTAAATGACTCCACAGCAGACTGGGCTCTGACTGAATCATGTGCAACAAATCTTGGGAATTTTAGTTCATAGCAAGTAAATAGCACTCCTTTAGAGGAAAGACAAATTTTCATATTTGCTTGTTAGAATATTTTCATTTTTCTTATAAATCAAGTTGGACCAAAATGGTTTAGGATTATTTTCTGAGGAAATATGTTTTTGTGGACTTTTGGTCTATAGTCGTAATGATTCCTGCAGAGTCTGACATCTATACCAATATTTTGTCCACCAAAAAAGCAGCCAGCCTTGATGACTGAAAATTCACAGCTATGCGTGCTTGTCCTCAAGCAAAGACTGCTAGGGTAGGGAGAGGCGAACAGAAGGTAATGAGATATGTGTCCTTATCTTAAAATCACTCTATGTTACTCTTCAAAAATCTCTTTTAAAAGTTTTTTTTTTTAAAGGTTGAGCTCTAATATAATGCTAACATTCATCACAAAACAGTATAATTGCCTTCTCCTACTGTAAACCCTAGCTTAGTGAAGCCAAATGTTGGGAATTGCTTTGGCCTAGACTTATAAGATATAGAGGCCAATGGCCAGAAAACCAATTGACATCAGGGATTTAGCTAGTAAAACAACTTCCAGGGTATGGTCCTGGGTCAGATCCATTAAGGCTGATTGTTCACATGTTTTATGCCTTTCCATCTCCATCTGAAGTATAGTCACCTTTACAATGAGGACTTTGGGGGACTATACAGCCTTCAGTTGATAAAAAGTAACTCACATTTATGAAGGCTAAGAAGGGGGAAATGAATTTTAAAACTTTTTACTGCAAATGGTGAAATAAAGTGGGTTTTCAGGTAAATCCTTAATTATTTTCTGGAAACACCCCATTTCCAGAGAATTTTGATTAATTAGAGCCTTGCTGTTAGTATTAATATCATAGGCTTTATTTATGATATTCTACTTGCTAAAACTTTCCACTATAACAAATGGGGTCAACCTTCTGGTTGGCAGACTATTACCAATATTCTCTTATAACAGAGTGTTGATGTTCAGCCTCCTAGAACCTCTATTTGAAACACATTATCCTGCTTTTAAGCCTCAAATTATGGCCAACAGGCCATTAGTGAAGGAAGGATGATGTTATTACTTACTTTCTAAAGGAAATAATATGTGGAAAATGGGAGAAAGTAAAAGACATTGCTTATTTATTTTTGGAGCACAAACTAAAGGAAGGATGGATTACCAGAGAGTTCTTGCCTCTGCTGTGACAGTTTTGCCCCATCACCTGATATTAACATTCATGAAGAGATATCTATAATTTTCTGGAGTCCAGGAGCAATATCCCTTCCCATTCAGGTAATCCATCACTCTGAAGGGTGGACAGACAATAGGAATGTATGTTTCCTTTATCACTCCCTGCCAGTAGAGGAAATGACAGTCATACTGAAACTCTAATATCCTGCTTGACGTGTAGGAGTGGGTTGATGATTTACCCAGGTTCCTACTCTTCCCAGGGCATGGTCAGCATTCATCCTCTCTGAGATGCAGAGCACAAGAATAGGAGCGTCCTTAGGTTGGAGCAAAAACGAATCTGTCTAAATCTGTGGTTACCAAGTGACATATGTACATAAGGTGGAATGGTGATTGGATGGGGGTTTGCTTGCATATTACAGTCTCTGATATGGAGAATGCTGTATATTTTGCAAAATCATGACTACCACCACTGAAGTTGTAAAATACTAGTCAAGTCTGAGCAAGTATTGCTACTAGAAAACATGGTTTTCTCCACTGAAGTCCTAGCAGTAACAAAATATGAGACATTCAGGATTATCCCCCTCTCCACAAAAAGCTGCTATGCTATATTGAAGACTGGAGAGATGATGCTTTCACTCAACTACATGCACAGAGCTAAGCATTTTATACATTGTAGGAGTTTGAAAGTTATACTCTGAATAATTAAATAAAGTTACAAAGGTAATGATGGGGCCTCAGAATTGTCGTTCTTGTTACATGATTAAACTTGCCATGGTCTATTTCTACCATTTCTTTTTATTGTCTCTCTTCTTTTTCCCCACTCATTTTTTTTTTTTTTTTTTTGTATTCACTGACTATAGTGTAATCACACTGTTGGAAACTAGCCTTAACCATGTGGTTGTAGAAGAAAATCTTTGGCAGGTAAGGAAATGGAGACTCAGTGAGGTGAATCCAAGGTGACTCAGTTAATAAGTGTCAGAGCCAGGATTCTACCTGAGTTCTACATTCTAGACTTGTGATGTTTCTTCTTTCCTACACTACTGCCAGAGGATATTTATATGGTTTGTACTAAAAAAGTCATCATCTGTGAATTAATCAATGCATCCACTAAAAAGGTGTCAAAGAGCTCTTTGTATAATGCTGAGCACTGTGGATAAGAAGAAGAAGACATGGTTTTCCTGAGGTTTGGAGAAACCACCTTCCAGTAGGGAGTAAACTAAAACACCTGGTCATATCATAAAGCGCTATGAAGACGGACCCTTTAATTCTGCCTGTGGAGTCTGGGAGGCTTCACAGAGGGGGCAGCATTTGAGATTGAACCTGAAAAATAAATAGGAGTTTGTGCTGAAATGGTCTTTGCCATTTAACAATCTGGCATGACCCTGGGAAAAACCAATTTAATTTTCTGATACTTAGTTCCCTGTCTGTCTCAAGACTGTTATGAAGATGAAATGAGATTTGAAAGCACTTTGAAAACTTGCAGATGACATTATAAGAAGTAGTTTCAAGAACTACGGATCCTAAGGATAAGAGATGAGGCCTGGTCCATTAAAAAAACAGGATGCATGCACTATTTCTGGAAACAAAACAAAACAAAACAAAACAAAACAGGCTTTGATGCTATTGTTTGAAAAGTCCATAGTCTTTAGTGCAGCTGATATGGGTAGTTATCAGTTTTCCATAACATACAGATAGGCCTCTAAGCAAGACTCAGGTAATTCCTAGGAAAACTGCCTACCAATCAGGGATGGAAAGCCACACTAGCATAGAGTAGTTAAGGGTATGCCTTACAAATAGCCTTGGGCATCAGCTACTGGGGAAGGGCGGTGGTGCTTGGGATCTAACTCACAAAATATACATTTTTCAGGATAAACTCAGATCTACCATTTTACCTTCTTTTTTTTATCACTCAGGATAATTGATAGGAAAAAGAGTGCAGAAATATGTCCCTGGGCCACATGAGTCAAGGATATCATAGTGAAGAGAATGTCTTAATAAAAAAAATACAAAGATGGGGGAGCTAAAGTGGGCTGTTTTGCAATCTCCAGATGATGGTGAATAATGATTTAAAACTTTGTCTTAGTTCTGTCTTAGTCTCTGTTGCTATAAGGAAATGCCTGAGGCTGGGCAATTCATAAGTAAAAGAGGTTTATTTGGCTCACAGTTCTGAAGGTTGTACAAGAAGCATGGCACCAGAATCCGCATCTGGTGAGGGGCTTAAGTTGCTTCCATTCATGATGGTGCTTCCACTCATGATGGAAGGCAAAGGGGAGCTGGCATGTAGAGATCACATAGCAGGGAGACAGAGAGAGACACAGAGAGAGAGGTGTCAGGCTCTTTTCAACAACTGGTTCTCACAGGAACCTAGAGTGAGAACTCACTCCTCTGAGAGAATGGCACCAAGTCATTCATGAGGGATCTGCTCCCAGGATCCAAATACCTCCCATCAGGCCCTACCAGCAACACTGGTGATCAGATTTCAACATGAGACTTGGCAGGGCCAAAGTATCCAAACCATGGCATTAATTTTCATAAACTATGAGCAGTGTCTAAACCTATCCTTTTCATGTTTGATGGATCAAATAGTAAAGGAATACAGTGTATCATGGGGTGTGTGTGTGTGTGTGTGTGTGTGTGTGTGTGTGTGTGTGTGTGTTTATTCACATAGTTATAGTCTAAGATCATCCGTCTTTCTTCCAGGGTACTTCTTTTTTTGTATATGCTCTGTATAATATTAGCTTATATATGATGAGGTACTAGTCCTGAATCAGTTAGCTACTGCCGCATAACAAACCACTCTAAAGCTAAGTTGCTTAAAACAACCTCCATTTGTTGAGCCACGAGGAGACTCAGGTAGACTCCTCATGAGTTTACAGGTTGAATGTTTTTTCTGAACTATGCTGGGCTGTCTGGGATTTATATTTCTGTGGTCAGCTGTGTGTCATCTAGGACAAAGCTGAGGTTACTTTGATGTCCAGAGGGGAGATTAACAGAGATATAGTTCTGTGGAGTAATCATTTGTGCTAAGGTTGTATTTTCTCCATTATGGGGAGGTTAAATTTCTTATTAAAAAGAGTTGTAAAGGCAGGCATTATCTTAGTTTACATAGCCCATCAAGTGAACTAGATCATACTTTATGTGGACTGCTTTGTGAAGCTTCAGGAAGCCCCTTTTAGGTTAAACATTATTTATTTATTAATTTTGGTCTACTGTAAAAGGCAGTGGCTTTGCCACAGCTCCACAACTTAAGTGATTATCAATCATCAATTCTTCACGGTATGACCACTCTGGAAACTTGGTGGGGGATGAGGGGGGCACTGAAAGGTTAAGAAGGCACAAGACAGGAAGGTAAAGATGAAATTCAATCTGATTTCACAGTTTTGCCCTAAGGAATACCCTTAATAGACCCAATGACCTCTTATCAGCCTTAGTTTAGTCCTGTTTTGAAATTAAAGTTAAGAGGGTGGTTAGGATGTTTAATGAGACAGATTGGATGGATGTGATGGAGACTGGTGGAGAAAGATAGAAGAATCCTAGAGGAAAGCAGAGGCTGGTTAATGCCACAACTAGAGCACTAAGCCTGGGAACATTTAAAATTCAATTTCCTTTCTCTTCTTTTGAAAGAAAATTGTCTGTTTAATAGGATATGTTTTAGTATTATACAAAAAAGGAAATAGCCGCTTCTTATAACCTCCTACCAAACCCCTCTAATTATAATTTGGTTTCATAATTATATTTAATCAGGTTGTAATCCCTTAAAACTCAGCACCCTTTACCTGCTAATAGTGCAATCAGTCTAAATGCCATTTATAGTTAGTCTAGAGCTGAAAACAATATTTAAAACCAATTTTCAGTCTCAATTCATGAAAAAATACCATTGCTCTATCTTATTTATAATAAACTCATTCGAGTAGATCCAGGCACAATATAAACAACTGATGGAAAATCCCTAGGAGGTTTTGGCTCATACATTCTGAGCAGACATGCTCTGGAAAACACAGACATTCTCAGAAAACTGCAGTCTGCTGAAAATGCCAGGAGATTTCAGGAGACTGGACTCTTCATTAGGTCTTGGCATCTTTCATTGTTTTTGCATAGGGAATGGTGTCAACACTTTTTATCTGAACATCTGTATGTCCAACTTTTTTCTAATCCTGTTTCAAATGGACAAAATCTTAGGGCACAAGAGAGGATGTGTGCTTGGGACAAAGGTATGTGGATGCTACAAAATGATCCAGATTTTCACCCAAGACAGTGGACTCTTGGTGGGTTAAAAAAGGTGGTCAGGCAGTTTCTATGGAGGTCAGGTAGCATGTGAATGACAGTTCGACGTGATAGAGCAGCGAAAGTACAGAGGCTTTGGAGCCAGGTAGACATGCTTGCATTTTGGCTCTACTATTACAAGCTGTGTTACCTCAGCAAATTTTGTAACCATTCTGAGCTTCAGTTACTTCATCAGAAAAATGGAGAAAAATGTATCTATCTCCAAATGTTGCTAGGATATTTAGATAATACTACATCTTTTCTCCCTTCCTTCCTGCCTTTTTTCATCCTTCCTTCCTCAATTTCTTTCATTCAACAACTATTTATTGAACACTGTGCCAGATGCCATCATTGTGCTGTTGCTGTTCATATTTCCTTGGACCCCTTTTTCATTTTTGTGCACATGAATCCTGGTGTGCTGTTACTCTCGAAAGCCAGCGTCTATGTTGCATTGTCAAAGATTTGCCCTCAAGCTGACAAAAGCCCATTTCACCTGAATAACTAAAAGTGCCTGGAAATTTACATTCCTCTGTGCGCATCCCTTAAAAAATGATTGATAGGTAGGAAGAAATAAATGCTCCAGTCGGTTTCCCCTTATGGGGACCACTCTCTCCAGAACTTGGCTATGGGATTGACTCAAAGTTACTATCCTTGGGAATTAATGTGCTATCCTTGCTTGATTTCCTTCCCTTCCTAGTCTCATTTCCTTAGATCCCTATTGGTTTCCTGAGAACACCTCCTAATAATTCATTTTCACATGAATCCTTATTTCAGAGTTTGCTTCTGGCAGGCCCACCCCAAGTCACACACCTTTCACATATTCCATATTCTTCTAGGTGCTAGGAATGTATGAACGAGTCAGATATAGTCTTACTCTCATGTTTTATTAACTAGAAACGCTGTAGTGAGAACCCATGTTAAATAGGTTCCCACAATAAAGACTGCATTTTAGACATTTTTCAGAATTCTACACTTCTTCTATAGTGGAAAGAATATAGGTTTCAGAGTTACAACTTCCGAATTTGTGTCCCTACTCATTCACATATTAGCTGAAAAACATTGGGTAGCTGCATTTGACTTACTGAGCCTCACTTTTTCCATTTAAATAAGTTTATTAATGCCTGCGCTTCCAGACTCTTGGGATTTCTATAGGGAGAACATAGAATACGTAAGAAGCCTTTTGAAATAGGGCACATAACCCAAAATTTATCACTACCTGGAGATGTTACATCGACAACAAACAAGAGCATTGAAAAATAAAAGTACATTGTGTCATTTTTAAGGAAATGTTACATATTTTATAAGGCATTGCTTTAAAGTTAACTTTAATGTTTTTATCTTTGCTGAATTAAACAAGTGTGATTCGGTAGGGTCAGTACAACATCATAAGCTTGGTATGGTTAACATGAAGATCAGGTTGATGCATAAAACAGGCAATGCTACGGGTGACAGCAAAATGTAAACACACGTCTTGGGGTTCTGCTGAGTGTAAAGCATTGAAAAAAAACAGAGTAAGGAAGCAAGTCCCTTGAAGAATCCCTGCCCCTAACATACCCTACCCACCTACCAGTGCCAGGGAATTAATAGCTGCCTCATGTAACTCCATCTTCTGTGGATGGACTGCCAATCATCCTGTCTCCTTCAATCCTGTAGAAAAATTCCCTTTAACATACTCCATCCTGATGTTAGAGAACCAGGCTCAACACTTTTTTGGGAATCCCTGTGCCTACATGATATTGCTTCTGGAAGCTAAAGCCCTGAGATGACTGATTTGCGTTTTCCAGAGTTAATTATGTCCACAAATAATTTTGATGGTAAAATCCAAAGTGGGTTAAGCAAAAGGAGGTATTTCTTGAACAGATACAAGGATATCTCCAAGATCTTAAGGGCAATACCTACAATCAGGCCTCAGTAGGGACTGGAAACAGGACCTGGAAAGTCAACATAATTCAAGGCAGACCTCTCCTATCTGTATTCATATCTCTCTTTGGAGTATATGGTCTTTTATATCTTCTAATCTCTATTAGTGGCTTCATTTTTTTTTTTTTTTATTCCGCAAGGCTGATTCTTCTGCCATGTTTGTGTATGGAATGTCATAGCCGCCTCTAAATGGTGGCCTTTAGTCAAGTTTCTATCAGTTTATAAGATGACTGCCTATAGGTAGTTTTACTGACCTTTCTGTGTCCCAATACCAAATGATGAAAGACTTTTTTTTTTTTTTTTCTGACAGTATAGATTCTAAATTGGTTTTTCTGAGTTAAGTATCTACTTTTGGTCCAATTAGCTGTGGTCAACAAGTGGTGGAGACATGGCAATGACGTGGCTTCAGGGTCTCACTTCTCAGGGGGAGGAGGATTGATGAAGTGGAGCTCAGAATGGGCACATACTCTGAAACATTTACTACAGTGATTCATGTGTATTTCTTAGGTTGCTAGCTATGTTTCTACCACCCACGTTTATTTAGTTCTCAGAAGAAAAATCCCCACAAGCCAAGCAGCCAAAGACAAGCTTGACAGAACCATCTGGACTCCACAAAATTTGACATCATATTGGCTTATCTTAAACCCATTCTTTTGAAACTTATGGTCTTTTGACAGTTGGTTCCCAAGCAAGGAGGACTACATTTATATACAAAAGGGTACTATTAAGGCCTTTTACTAATATAGAATCTTTGATTATTCTGGTATATTTTTCAAAGGGATTTCTAAAAACTTTTATTTCATTAGATTCTTGGTATATTCCTGTGAATTTTGGTGGGGAACCCATTTCCGTGAAGAATGAACAAGCCTGCACTGCTGTCAACTATTTCATCAGCACGGAAATTGGCCTCATTCAAGCTGAGATGGGCTTGAATTTCTACAATCCGATGCGTGTTTTATGGCTAAAGTAAAATAAGATATAAAGGAGAAAAGAAGGAGAAAGAGAATCTGCTTTTGTGGCTCCAACAGATCTTTCCAGTTTGTTTTCTCATAAAGCCCTCTGGGCAGGGGCGGGGGGTGCGGGCGGGTGGGGAACACTATTTCTTTCCAGCAAGCTGCACTTGCAAGAAGCTATGGGAAGTTATTGTTCTCCACCAGAATGCTGCTGCTTCAAAAGATTATTCCAATCTTACGAGACAGCTAAGTTCTTTTGTCTTCACAGAAAGGAGCCTATAGACCTGGAACCCAGCAGACGTGGTCATTTTAAAGAGCTTGGAAACTTTCAGGTGGGTTGAGATGTGACTGGGCTGTGGGCAGGACCGTGGAATCAGCCATCCACATCATTCAGTTTTGGGAGTGGAGAGACTTTCTTACTTAAATCAAGGCTTTAAAATACAACATTTCCCACCTCAGGCAAAGCTTGGATAAAGTAGAGGTGCTTTTTTTGTGGCTTTGAAATAAACATTAAACTCTGATAATTTTCTCCTAGGTATGGTGACTCTTGCTCTTACTCTCATGAGGGCAGACCTGTGGAGACCAGAGGTGAACAGATTTTGGAATCAGGGGTCAGAACTGGGCTTGTCCTGCCAAAGCTTGCATGGAAGTTGTCATGCTTGTCAGCGAGCTATTTCAGTAGAAGGCTGGATCCTTTCCATCTGCCACTCCAGGTCCACCTTCTGCTTTTTTCCATCCTGCTCTGTCCTAGCAGGTTGATTCTTATTGGTCTGCTCCTATGGGTTCCCTTACTTTTTAGCTCCTAGTTGATTTTGGTCAGTGAAGCCCCAGGAAGAGCTAGGTAGGTAGGAGGAGAGGAGAATGAGATCAGGGTTTTTATTCCCTCATCTCCCTCCCTGCCCAGTCACTGTGGGTTGGCTGCCTCTACTGAAGGCTACAACTCCTGTTAGATTGCCTGTGCCCTTGTCTTTTCAGGCATGAGAGTCGTAACAGCTCCTTTATATGCTATTCCCAGAATACGTGATTATCTATTGTTGGGTTCCTTTTAATAGTCCTTCGTTAAACTCATACCATTTGAATGTGCCCATCTCTTTACTGCCAATGCTCACCTCTCAGGGGAAGAGGATTGATGGGTTCCTCTCACCAGATCTGCTTCCAGCACTCTAACCTGCTTCATGTTCAGACAAGAAAGTCAACCAATGTGATATTTTTTTCAGGAATACTGGAAGGATGTTCTGCAAAAAATACCTTCTATGCCCCACTTCCCTTGTAATGTCTTTATTAGGAGATTAAATCTTTCATTCTATTTAGAGATAAGGTTTTAATTGCAAAGATCCTTAGGAGAGGCATCATATCCCATTCAATAGTTTAAGAATAATTGAGAGGATTAACATTAGATGCTAGACATTGAGAACAAAAAGGTTGTCTCTGATCTCAAGGAGTTTATACTGTAGGCCAATAATTGATACTAAATTCTTTCTCGAGGATTCAGGGGATCATGGCAGACGGGAGGCAGGACTAGACTGCAGCTCCAGACATACCAGCATGTGGAGGCTTGCATTGTGAATTTTAGCTCCAGATCCACTGCAAGAAGAAACCAGCAATCCCAAGAAGACCCATAGACCCTCTGAAGGAAAATGGACTGCTCCTGCAGGGCCCGAGAGACACCCCCAAATACTGTGAGCACCCCAGTTGTGGAGATGGGAAAGGGAGACTGCCTCTCCCAAATACACACCCCCACTGGAGAAGCTGAAGATCTGTTTGCAGGAGAAGTTTCCGACTTTACCTGGAGCTGAGTCAAGTTAGAGAGAGGAGTGAAATACAAGGGTAGAGGAAGCAGCAGAAAGGCCCTGGGAGCTCACTGGGTCCCCAAGCAGCCCATTCCTGCCTGGCACCACAGGGATCCATTGGGAGGGTGGCCAGAGGAACAGGGGGTAAAACTCCACAGGGGGAAAGAATTCCCTAGCTGAACTTTGTAACAATTTGAATGAGACGAGAAGCCTCCTGGCCAGAATTCGGGGCAGGGCACAAATTGGGTATGCAGACTTCACAGGCAGAGGAAGAACTAAAGTCTTTTTCTCTCACAGCTGGGAGGCAGATAGCCTGGGGCAAGTTTTCAAACCCATCTTGCCCTCCACCTGGAAATAGACTTGGGGCTGTTGGTGGGGGGGTACAGTGGGAGTGAGACTGGCCCTTCAGTTTGCTTGGGAGCTGCATGAGGCCTGTGACTGTTGGCTTTCCCCCACATCCCTGATAACCTGCATGACTCAGCAGAGGCAGCCATAGTCCTCCTAGGTACACAACTCCAGTGGCCTGGGGATCTAACCCCCTTCCCCCACAGCAGCTGCAGCAAGACCCACCCAAGGAGAGTCTGAGCTCAGACACGCCTAGCCCTGCCTCTACATGATGATCCTTCCCTATCCACCCTGGTAGTGGAAAGCAAAGGGCACATAATCTTGGGAGTTCTAGGGCCCCAACTACTGCTGGTTCCTCTCCACACTACTACAGCTGATGCTTTCTGGAAAGCGCCACCTCCTGGCAGGAGGCCAACCAGCACAAAAATAGAGCATTAAACCACTAAAGCTAAGGAACCTCACGGAGTCCATTACACCCTCCACCACCTCCACTGGAACAGGTGCTGGCTGAGAGATCCATAGACGGTTCGCATCACAGGATTCTGTGCAGACAAACCCTGGTACCAGCCCGGAGTCAGATAGACTTGCTGGCTGGCTAGACCCAGAAGAGAGACAACAATCACTGCAGTTCAGTTCACAGGAAGCCACATCTATAGGAAAAGAGAGAGAGTACTACATCAAGGGAACACCCCATGGGACAAAAGAATCTGAACAACAGCCTTCAGCCCTAGACCTTCCCTCTGACAGAGCCTACCCAAATGAGAAGGAACCAGAAAACACGTTCCTGAATTCCAGAAAGAATTCAGGAGGTTAGTTATTAAGCTAATTAGGGAGGGACCAGAGAAAGGTGAAGCCCAAAGCAAGGAAATCCAAAAAATGATACAAGAAGTAAAGGGAGAAATATTCATGGAAATAGACAGCTTAAGGAAAAATAAAAAATAAAAATTCAGAAAACTGTTGACACACTTTTAGAAATGCAAAATGCTCTGGAAAGTCTCAGTAATAGAATTGAACAAGTAGAACAAATAAATTCAGAGCTTGAAGACAAGATCTTCGAATTAACCCAATCCAACAAAGAAAATAGAGTAAGAAAATATGAACAAAGCCTCCAAGAAGTCTGGGATTATGTTAAATGACCAAACCTAAGAACAATCGATGTACCTGAGAAAGAAGAGAATTCTGAAAGCCTGAAAAACATATTTGGGGGAATAATCAAGGAAAACTTCCCTGGCCTTGCAAGAGACCTAGACATCCAAATACAAGAAGCACAAAGATATCTTCACCTGGGCACACTGTCATCAGGTTATCCAAATTTAAGACGAAGGAAAGAATCTAGAGCTGTGAGACAGAAGCACCAGGTAACCTGTAAAGGAAATCCTATCAGATTAACAGCAGATTTCTCAGCAGAAACTTAATAAGCAAGAAGGGATTGGGGACCTATCGTCAGCTTCCTCAAACAAAACAAGTATCAGCCAAAAATTATGTATCCAGTGAAACTGAGTAACGTACATGGAGGAAAGATACAGTCGTTTTCAGACAAACAAATGCTGCGAGAATTCACCATTACCAAACCACCACTACAAGAACTGCTAAAAGCAGTTCTATATCTTGAAACAAATCCTGTAAACACATCAAGACAGAACCTCTTTAAAGCATAAATAACACAGGGCTTATAAAATGAAAATATAAAAGCAAAAAACAAAAAACAAAAAACCAAAGTACACAGGCAACAAAGAGCACAATGGAAGCAATGGTACTTCACATTTCAATACTATCATTGAATGTAAATGGCCTAAATGCTCCACTTAAAAGACACAGAACTGCAGAATGGATAAGAACTCACCAACCATCTGCTGCCTCGGGAGACTCACCTAACACATAAGGACTCACATAAACTTAAAGTAAAGGGGTAGAAAAAGGGATTTCATGCAAATGGACACCAAAAGCAACCAGGGGTAGCTATTCTTATATCATACAAAACAAACTTTAAAGTGGGCAAATTCAGGCTCTCCGGCACTGTAGTGGTAGTCGCTGGCCCAAATTAGAGGCCAACTGAGAAGTCTTCGTGCCTCAGATTTGTTGACCTACAGAATGCTTCAATATCCATATTTTTGTGGAATGTATAAAGAATATCTTTCATGTTGGTTAGAACCTGGCATACCTAATTTAGGTGTCTGGCCAGAAAGCATACACACTGCAGCAGAATAATATAAAGAATATGAAGCCCAGGAGCAAACAGATCAAACTCAAGCCCGGGATTTAAACAGATCTCAAGATAGAGATTTTGAAACTATGGCTAAATTACATATTCCAGAAATGGTGGATGAAGTTGTTCATTGTTGGTCACCACAAAAAGGACAGGCTTTTCCAGATATGACATTTGGTTCAGGAGGGCACATAAAAGCCATTCTACAGAAGGAGTCAGATATTGATATTGTTCTGTATGCCTTGGACAGAGACACAACAGCTTATGTATTAGCTGAACATCTTTCAGAGTTGTATCCTAAACAAATCTGAGATATGCTGGGCCAGTTCAGCCAGGATGAAGCCTTATTAATGAAAACTGAAGTGCAGTCAGGGACTTTTGATGGAGTTCTTATGGATCTTGGGTGTTCCTCCATGCAACTTGATACTCCCAAAAGGGGTTTTTCCCTTCAGAAAGACGGCCCCTTAGACATGAGGATGGATGCTGGCAGGTACCTTGACATGCCCACTGCTGCTAATGTTGGGAATGCTTTAGATCATCAGGCACTTGCATCTATCCTAAGAAAATATGGGGAGGAGAAGCATGCCAAGAAAATCGCTCCAGCACGCAGCATCTACCCCATCACCAGAACTGAGCAGCTTGCCAGCATCATTGCAGGAGCAATTCCTCCCTCTGCTATTTATGCAGGAAAAGACTTGCTACAGCGATCTACTCATATTGCCACCAAGACTTTCCAGGCTCTTCGCATATTTGTGAACAATGAACTCAATGAACTCTACACAGGACTGAAGACAGTTCAGAAGTTTCGGAGACCTGGTGGTCGCCTTGTTGCCCTCTCCTTCCATTCACTAGAGGATCGCATCGTCAAAAGATTTTTGCTTGGAATAAGCATGACAGAAAAGTTTAACCTAAGTGTTAGACAGCAAGTGATGAAAACATTGTAACTGGGTTCAGATCATGAAAACATGGAAGAATTCTCTATGAGAAGAGCTCCTTTAATGTGGGAATTGATACACAAGAAGGTACTCAGTCCACAAGATCAGGATGTACAAGATAACCCCAGAGGGTGCTCAGCCAAGCTTAGAGGAACTATCAAATTATAAGTCACCATCATCTTATTCTTCAAAATTTTTTTTCTCACAATTTCTCTCATCTTTACTCGTGTTATGTTCCTGAATGTCTTGATACAAGTTTAAGTGTGGGACAGTCTGAAAATTGATAGCATTTAGCATTTTTTTTCCCTCAAAAAGAAACTGTAGGAAATATTACCATGACAGAGAAAGTTCCACTCAGGGAGCAGAAGCATCTCAAGACTGGAAAAATGTTTTAATCTCTGCATCATATTGGACTCTTGAAATGCAATCCTTCCTGTGGCCAGGGAATTTTGTTTAAATAATACTATGTTGTATTTATCTAAATATGTAAACTCAACCTGTCAAATCATACCTGCATGTCCTAAATTTTGAACTTAGATATTCCAATTTGCAACAGCCTTTGCCTGGCTCAAATAATGATGATTATGGATGAATTTTAATGTCCCTACTTGTGAATAATTACTACAGCTTTCTCAAATGTAGGCTTTTTACAAATTTTAAATTTTAAAATATTAGTTTAAATATGTGTTCTGACAAAATTTCATTTTTCAAATTATAGTCTATTATTTTAAAGAGATTTTTCTGTATGATATGCGCCATTTTGTTCATATATAGCCAAGTAAAAATGTAAAATTCTTACAAAGAATTGTTTCACAAAACTTATCTTTCATGTCAATTGTATTTATTTTAATAATAGCTCACAATGCCTTTAGCAAGTAATAAAGTCTCTTATTAGAATCTTGTATTTTTTAATTAAGCTAATCAAAATAACTCTGCCAAGTCTATTTGAAATAGAAAACTATTTACCACAGTAAAATCAATGCTTCCTTAATGGTGTTACAAAGATATGCTAACTGTAACAAGGGTAAAAGTTTACTCAAAAAAGAGTACTTGGTAAAAGATTCTTTAACAAATTGATGAGACTGATTCATAATTCACATGTCAACTTTTTATATGTAATATATACTTCTAATTTATTCAGTTATTCAGCAATAACTGAAAGCAAAGTAAAAATGCAAAATCAAGCAAGTACTGAACTTGTCATTAGAAAAGCAAAGGTAAGTACAACATACATGGCCCACAGTCCACATCCTATAGAGTTTAGCAGAGGAAAATTATGTTAGATATAATCACAAAAATCACTATAAATTGGACACAGTGGCAAATACTACAAACAAGTCGTACATGGTACTATAAGAGCATCTAGTAAGGATTTTATCTGTTGTCAGAAACCAGGTATGAGAACATAATACTTGAATTGTGACCCGAAGGATGAGTTGGAGATAATTAGTCAAAGGGCACATGGGGT
The DNA here is from genome assembly GCF_043159975.1 of Macaca nemestrina. Taxonomy (NCBI): domain Eukaryota; kingdom Metazoa; phylum Chordata; class Mammalia; order Primates; family Cercopithecidae; genus Macaca; species Macaca nemestrina. Next base: position 138,246,895 of record NC_092145.1, on the reverse strand, counting down.
ATGGAAGGGGACATGTTGATTAACGGTACATATAAATAAATATTCTCTTAAATAGTTATCCTTGAAATCATATTTATACCAATTTGCTCAGTAAACTTCTTTCAAATACAGAAAAAAGATTCTCCATTATGGTTACAAATTTTAAGTTGGTGGGAATGAAATATCAGCGTAACTGTATGGGCAAAATAGATAAGAATTAAATACATGAATTTACCTCAGACTTATTTTACTACCTCTGTAATATTTAACTTTAGTACCCAGGCTTGTTTACTACTTCTGCTTTACAGGCTTTATTTAAATCTGAACAATCCTGCAGGGAAATCAGAATTAGAAAAAAAAAAAAAAAATCTGGAGAACAACATGCTTGAAATAGAAACAAGAGAATGCAATTAGGTTAATTCCCTGAATCCTACTTGAACAATGTATAAATTTCTCTTTGCATGTAACACATATTTGTGAATGAGACATATTCCCCCAAAATTCTTATCCCTGTATGTGACTGGAAAATAAAAGATCACATCTGTATATTCAACAATCATTCATCTATTTCATAAGTCATTTTTTCATCCTGTATAGTGTGGGATTTTTTATGTTAAATAGACACTGAATGCACTGGTTGAACAGTGTCCCCCCAAAATTCATGTATTTCCTAGAGCCTCAGAATGTGACCTTATTTGGAAATACTGTCATTGGGGTTGTAAGTAGCCTAAGATGAGGTCATACTGGAGCAGGGCAGGCCCTTAATCCAACATGACTGGTGTTCCTTATAAGAGAAGATATGGCCAGTGTGGTGGCTCACGCCTGTAATCCCAGCACTTTGGGAGGCCAGGCTGGGTGAATAGCTTGAGGTACAGGAGTTCAAGACCAGCCTGGCCAATATGACAAAAACTCATCTCTACTAAAAATACCAGTTAATTTTTATTAGCCAGGCATGGTGATGTGTGCCTGTAATGTCAGCTACCCAGGAGGCTGAGGCACAAGAATCACTAGAATCCGGGAGGTGGAGGTTGCAGTGACCTGAGATTGTGCCACTGCACTCCAGTCTGAGCAACAGAACGAGACTCCGTCTCAAAAAAAAAAAAAAAAAAGGAAAATAAAAAGAAGAGAAGATAGAGACACAGGAGAGAGAATGCCACATGAAGCTAGAGCACAGATTGGAGTGATACATCATGGCAACCATCAGAAGATAGAAAAAATGCATGGAATAGATTCTCCCTCAGAGTTCCAGGAGTTGCCAACCCTGCTAACATGATTTTGCACTTCTAGCCTCCAGAATGGTGACAGAATATATTTCTGCTCTTTTAAGGTACCCAGTTTGTGGTAATTTGTTATAGCAATCCTAGGAAACTAATACTCTGACAGAAAAAAAAAATCTTTAATAATATGCATGAGAAAAATCCTTCAATAAACACAAAATTGGTTTCAAAATGTTTTCATGTAAAAATAGATTAACTTTTCTGTAACTAGGCTGTGTTTTATAGTCATTCTTGCCTGCTTCCTAGTCTTTGTTGTAGGATGCATAATAAGATACATGAATGAGCTTTAAATGGTTAACATTGGAGAACGGTTTTGAGAAGTTCATACGGTACACAGAAATAAAAGCTGATGTTACAATGAATGTGCATTACTTTTCTAATAAAATATTTCTGAATCTCAAAAAAAAAAAAAAAACACACACAAAACTTTAAAGCAACAGTGGTTAAAAGAGACAAAGAGGGACAGTATATAATGGTAAAAGGCCTTGCCCAACAGGAAAATATCATAATCCTAAACATATATGCACCTAACACCAGAGCTCCCAAAGTTATAAAACAATTACTAATAAACCTAAGAAATGAGATAGACAGCAACACAATAATAGCGGTGGGCTTTAATACTCCACTGACAGCACGAGACAGGTCATCAAGACAGACAGTCAACAAAGAAACAATGGATTTAAACTATACCTTGGAACACATGGACTTAACAGATATATATAGAACATTTCACCCAACAACTGCAGAATACACATTCTATTCAACAGTGCATGGAACTTTCTCCAAGACAGAGCATATATTGGGCCATAAAAAGAGCCTCAATAAATTTAAGAAAATTGAAATCGTAACAAGAACTCTCTCAGACCACAGTGGAATAAAACTGGAAATCAACTTCAAAAGGAACCTTCAAAACCATGCAAATACATGGAAATTAAATAACCTGCTCCTGAATGAGCATTGGGTCAAAAACGA